>NC_046189.1:18710430-19370787 GCF_011004875.1 Balearica regulorum gibbericeps | reverse complement strand
TAGTCCACCTTCAAAATAAAAGAACTCATTGCACTGCTGACCACATTTTTAAAGCAAAGCTATTTCTCACCACCAAAAATTCACACATCAGTAGATCAACTATTGACATGCATCAAACTGTCACCTATTTTATAACTTGCCAGTGCTCCTTGGTGGAAGCAAATACTTATCAGATAAGAGAGTTATTTAACTTTCTAAAGCTATTCAAAGTCTATTCTTATCTTTCAGAAGTACCCAGTGATTTAGAAATAGATCATCATATCCCATATTTAATTCATAATTTCTTCAGTCTATTTATTAACCATCATAGACTGTCATCAGACTAATGGGTATGATATCAGTCAGCAGTCATAATACTGTAACAGTTAATCTAACAGAATTTGGTGTCAGTTTTCAATTAAAGATGTTCTCAATTAGATTTGTAACAGGGAGCCTTCTCTAAGCAGAATTTTTGAGCAGTTTCTTAGTTAAAACATACGTTGTGTTCCAATCTAGGCAACAGCAGAGCCATTATAAAAAGGGAAGCAAGGCCAGGATATTATGATGAGAATGAGAAAGACAAAAGTGCAAGAACAATGACTACGTGTAGGACTGTAAAACTGACCTAAGATCAACTTCTTGAACATCTGAAGAATTTTCAAAACAAATAAATTGTATTTGGTAAGTAGATGATAATGTGAAAGGTTCTCAAAGATCTGTTTAGGCTGTTAGACAAAAACTGGTATATTTGTGTGAACACCATTAACAAAGTCCTCTGCCTACTTAAGAAGCATCAAAGGTGGATTTAAGAAATACCAAATTTGAAACCGAAGAGCCGCTTTAACAAATCTCTCAGAAAAACACATTTGTCATAAATCTTGACGCACACACATAACCCTCCCACAGCTTGCATCACATCAAAGCTCAGAACTCTGAAATCAAGTAACAGATTTATTGACAAGTTACAGTATTTAGAAACCAGACATATTCATGGCTTCCGCTCAGACATATTCATGGCTTCCGCTCAAGTCACATGTGTCTAATTATTCCTATTATTTGATGTAGCCATCTTCAGCAGTTGTAATGGAAATATGTTATTGTTTTCCTCTGTGGCCATAGCCCAATACAAATGTCAATTAGTTTGTTGCCAGAAAACATTAAAATATGTCAGTTTGTATAGCACACATATGCAGTTATGTTTCTGTGCACACTGCACATGTGCTATCAGAGTGACGGTAAAAGGAATTATTTTTCCAATATAAGTCTTGCATGGTATTATAGCTACCATAAACCAACTGTTTCTCAAACAGTAGTTTATGCTGCTAAAATCACTTTTAATTCTTAACACAAAAGTAGATGCATAAGTAGCTATAAAAAAATTTGTGCAGTAAAAAAAGAAAGAAAAAAAGGGAAAGACATTTTTAAAAAGGATGAGAAGAACAATTTATATGCTTGAGCAAATAATTATTTTTTTAAATACCTGGGTTCCTTTCCCTCGCTATATAAAATTTTTATATAGACATATAAATGCTGTTCTTGCAGTTTTAAAAGGGCAGCAGAATGGCTATCAGATACTACAGTTTGTATTTAACCTTTTCAAAATACTGCAGAAGACATACAGATTCTCAGATTCTGCCTTCAGTACACCGGAATCTGAATGACACTAGAGCATTGAAACATCGTAGGGGGATACCTGAGGCTCATTACAAACCTGTGTTAGGCAACCAATACTAAAATTTTAGCATCTTTAGATACTCTAAACCCTAACTTGGACATTCAGTTAGGATTCTTTATATAATAGATTTAAAAGTAATTGTATTTAATTTAAAAGGTTTTATGATTTGATAAAAATTTTCATCTTGACTTGCACAGGTATCCAAGGCTTCCATAACATCTTTGAGACTGGCACTTCAAATTAAACTGGTAAGGTTAATTTCAGAAGGTAAAAAAAAAATCTACTCTTGACAAAGCTGTTACTACCATCATAAGGCAAAACTTCAGAACCAATTGTTCATATTAAACTCCATTCTACCATTTCGTAATTTGGAGGAGTGGTGGGTATTTGTATCTGTTTTTAAGATTTGGTAAGTTTGTACAAATCCATTATTTATTCCACTCAATATTTCCTCAGCTTTAATCCTCTGACATCAGAATAATCTTCACAACAATTCTACTTTTACAAATGGAAGATTTTATCTTTAAGGGAGAAACAAATCACCTGATCTGAGATATAAACAGCTAGAAAAAGTTTCTGGTGTTAGACAGGAGTAGAGTTGTAAAAACTGGGGTATGATAGAAGAAATCCTATTTCTATGAAGTCAGGGGGAAGCCTGACCATAAACAGGAATCAATGTTTCATCACACTAAAATATGGAAAACACACAGCAACATAAAAAATACCTCTCATTCATGGGTTTTTTTCCTCATTGTGGCACCAGTCACTAAAGCTGTTGTTATAATGCCTCTATAGTACCACAGTGACACATATAATTTTACTATTTGTTGTGCTCAAAATGGAAAAAATGCTCAGAATCTAGAGCATCTTGGTTTTGTTCTAGTTGCATTCTGGTTTGAACACTCTCTAAATATCACTTGCTACCATTTCCTTCAGAATAGACACAAGTTGAACCACATCTTTTAACTTCAAAAGAGAGAATAGCACAATTCTCTGAGAGCCTGGAGAAAGAAATAATTCTGATTTCAATGGTGAAGGCAGAGGAGATGGTCACATTCACCCCTAACTGCCTGTCCTCTGCCTACATGCTCAGGTCAATGGCTCTCAACAGCAACTGATCTCTTAGGAATAAAGCGATAATACAAATATTCATCCCGAAATTCAAATTCATTCGTAATATGCTGGATGACGCCTCCTTTCATCAGTCTGTCTCCGTACATCACAGCTTCACCACGGTCAGAGGCAAGGCCAACTTGCATGAGCCAATTCACCAGGTCACAGCCAAAGAAGATGCCAGTGGAGATCTTTGCACCACACCTGTATGTCAAAGGAATGATTCACCCACATGTTCTGTAAATCTGGTATCACCACTGCACGATGGGGAAAGGCAAGGAAAAATAGCAGGAAACAAGGAAAGACATCATGATAGTTAAGAGCATGTTAGAAGAGAAGTTGCAAGTTTTGTATATTAGGGACATGCCAATATTCTCTACCTTTTCCTACAGACACTTCAATGACAAGCAAAATGTACCTAAGAAAGTTATTTTAGGCTTGGGCATATAAACTTCAGTGAACATAAGTAGCAATTTTCCTAAAACCACACACAATGTAATTCTATTTCTTGGATACTTACTTCTCATGTCCTCATTAGAATGACCATTTCTGCAACAAAATACCTGATTTGAGTGTGGCATGCCCTCAGCAACAGGAACTCAATCTGCACTTAATTCCGTTTTATAATTTCTCTACAGCTTTAAACAGACAGTAACTGCTTACATATAATGTAAACAAAAACCATTTAACTTGCATATCCAGTTAAATATTTACCACACAGGCAGTACTAAGAATAAACAAAACCTTTACAAGAAGACTAAACTAGTTTTCTTTTCCATATTTATGAGGCAATGCCACTAACATCTACCTAGTTGCAGTAAAAATACCACTCAGAAATTTACCTGCAGCAATAAATATTTCTGGTTATCTAAAATCTGCTCTATGGAACCCAAGTGCAGGGTTTCTGAAGATGATTAACAGCTACACAGTAAAGACCAAACTTCTTTCTCTATTTTTTTTTTTTCAGTTAAAAGTGGCAGTAACACAGAGCAAGTGTTAACATCTATTAGCAGAGAAGCAAAAATTAAAATTACAATCCATGATTACAAGGTCTCAGTTACAGTATGTTTAAATCAAAGAGAACAGGATCAAGTTAGATTAATATTTAAAATAAGATAAATGCTTTCTTTCAACTCACGAGAAATAAGATATGAAACAAACAATATTAAAACAACAAAGCAACAAATGTCAGATTTTGATGTCTTCTAAGGCATATATATGATTAATAAAAACCACAAAACCCAACCAAACGAACAGCCCAAGAAACCACACTAGCAGCAGAGGCACAGGAAACACAGCCGTAAACTCCGTCCTATTTCAAAACAAACATTTTCTGATGCATCTTTTCTGTCTGGCATGAAGGAAGCAAGTCCTTGAACTGCCATAGTTCATTTCTCCTAAACAGATAACTTAATTACTTTACTTCTTACAGAACATTACCGATTTCTGAGGAGACTGAACAAAATCATGATGCTGTCAAAAAACAGTTCTGGAATGTGGTTTCAACTACCTGACCATTAAAAGACCATACTAGTCCTACTTAAAAGCTCACATAACAAGAAAAGTAGAAGTGTCCTGTTAGAACAATTCTTCATGTCTCCATTTCATAGAGTAAATATTTAAATAAAGGCAGAATCTTTCTCGTTCCTGCTGCTTCTGTCTGCATTTCTCTTCTCATCCACATACACATACCTGAATACATAATCCTTGATTTGGTATCATAATTTGCATCTGAAAACTTTGCTGATCTCACAAATTGAGGATTAGGCCTCACAAGAGGAATGAGCAAAATAAATTGGATGAACTCAGAAGGTGTAAAGGTCCTAAACCCACTATAATCTCATGTATTGAGTGGCCTCTGAGTACACGCTGACATCAGTTGCAATAGTTTCACCTCCTGTAAAAGCTATTATTAGTAAACATTCAGTCACATAAATACTGACACCTTCTTAATCTCAAAACAAAACAAATGAAGGGTCTCAAGTCTGACAATACTCTTAGACACATGCATTCTATTATAGGCATTACCATATATATTTCTTCAGAAAGATTTGCTCTCCTGAACTCCAGCTAAATGCAAAAACTGGGGCCACGCCTTAAGGATATAAAACTTCGTATAAGTTATATAAAACCTAGATGGGATAATGTGGTAACTTCCACTTCAATGTTTCAGTTTGAGATGAGACATTTCTCTGTTACTGCTAAATTCTTAATCCTCACCTTGAGGTTTGAATAAATACGCCACAACAGGAATTACCCACAGACAGAGTAAACTGCATTTCCTTATTTCCAAAAGGGGAGCTATGACCTTTGTAACAAGCTACACGTGCAGGGGGGAACCTTACCTTCTGCCTCTGACAATGCTTTTGACACAGTGATCTCTATGATAACGAACAAACTGTTGACAGGTCATTCTGATTTCCTCAGGTACAGAGGGATCTGTATGCCCTGCTGCTTCTCTTCCGCCCCAGAGAAATTCAAGTCTTAAAAAAAAAAATAAAAAAATTAAAACCAGCAAATCAACCACAGGCATTTTTAAGGAAACTGCAAATAACAGAACAGAACTCATAGGAAGTTTATCACAACTGTTTTACTGGTTTTGTGCCCAATACTTTATATACAATCTTCCTAATAAACTCATATGGCCTTTGAACACCAAGAGGTTTTATTCTAAGCTCAGGCAGAAGGAAAGACAGAGTTGTTCGGAGCCAGCTTTAGCTGCTGGATTCACACCACAGCCAACTAGCTCTAAGTTAAACACAGCTTTGTACAACTTATGCCTCCACAGTGAGGTACCAATGAAAGTGTCCATCCACACAAAGCACATGCATGAGGTTATGAATATAGGACTTCAAAGCAGCGAGGACAGAAGCTGCTTCAGCATGTGCATTTAAGTTTTTATTTATCAGCTGCAATTATTTCTGAAGATCCATCAGCTCACTGATCCAAATCATGTACTTCACCATCATTTGCCAAAGATTTTGTCTATAGGGAGCCAGTGGGATTTTTGTCTTTGAGAGTGTCATTAGGACAGCAGTAAAAACTCATACACAGTGAACTGCAATTAGCTCTCCATAATTGGGAGAGAAAAGAAATGGGGAAGATCAAACAAACAGGAAATGGAATGCAGTGGCACTGAACACTCAATAACCTGTAAAAATTATCATCTTTAATAACTAAGTTTATAGGTATAAGCGTAAAGATTCTATTTACCTTCGCTTGAATGGTAAAATGATTAAATGCTTATCTAAGCCAAAAACACCAAAGGAAATGAAGCCCTGCAGGAAAAAAAAAATATAGAAAAAGCCAACATTAGGCAAAACCTTTGGTTTCCAAAGAACAGAAATAAAACGTTAAAAACTCATTGCCAAAACAAACGTGAGAAGTATCCCTCTTCTCTAGCTATCATTCAAAATGCATTTCGTTTCTGCTTTGATTTTTCATTTGGGCCTTAAAAAGACAGATTAATACATAACAGTCCATCAAAAACTCTTCAAGAAACAGTTCAGTAAACCTAATGCTGCGACACGCTGTCTGACACTTAGTAATTTAAATCTTTGTTAATGTCAAGAAAAGGACTGACTTATTGTAATTTGAATGCTAGAATACTCTCTAGTTAATTCATTTTTCTGTGCTGCTTTCGTATCAGAACTACTACCATTACCTGATACTGTGGCGCATCTTGTAGGCACACCCATCCATGGATCTATAAAACATTCCTCTAGCATGTGCACTAACACTGCCTGGCTTTCACCTCCATAGATAGCAAAACTATCTTGTGTCAGTTTGCACTGAAATAGGCTATGTGCAGCTGGAACAATTATACATCTAATTGTCAGCTTAATTCTTTAATTGTCAGTTAATTGTTAGCTTAATGGTGCTGTAACTGAAACTGAAGAGATAGTATCTTAAAGCCTTATAGTGAAAGTATCCATGTAGCCATCTTGCACCTATTTAGCTAAACTGGTGTAATTCCACAGAAGCAACAGGGTACAACTTTCTGGTACAAATAAGGCTAAAATGCTACTCAATTTCCATTGTCACTTGTACCTTTGAAAGTTTTCATGCACATAATACATATGCATTAGGATAATAAAGCTATCAAAGCAAGAGAAAAAGCTTGAGAAAAAAAGGCAAAACAACACAAGGAGCCAGTGACTTCAACATTGTTTGAGGACTTTAACTTACAGTGCTTCTAACAGCATGTGCTGCACTACCTGCTAACAAAGTCATTTTCGGAACAAATATCGGTAAGTACCTGACCAAAATTAAACACAGCACAGAAGAACTGCAATTCCACATATAGCCTTCCAGGCTCTTGGTTGAACAGCCACCACAAACAGCTGGAAAGATTCTGTTAAGACAAACAAACAAACAACAACAAAACTCAAAAACCTAACCTGACTGTTAAAAATCAAAAGCACTTTCTTACTCTTCACATGCTAACAGATTCTTGTGCAATTTTCACCATCTTTATTTAACAAATGATTCAGATAAACACCTTAAAACATCATTTTAGCTAGGCTTAATAGCTGGGGCAGGGGAAGGGAAAGACCTTGTTTGTTATTAAACAAAATAATACAAACCATACCAGTGTGGAGGTCCTGCCCCTTTACATGTTTACATAAGGAACTTGCCTTACACATACTTAGGTATTCAACCTAACACAGACAATACTAGCCCAGACAGATTTGCAGTATTTGTCTTTAGGCCTGTTTAGCTGAAACCAGTGCTTTCTACATATTTTCTGCATAGTTAAGATTGCATTAAGCTGAAGCACATACCACTTCAGCTATTTTAGATGCCTGACGGAAAAAACCTCCAAAGTTAACCCCTTTGGGTGTAAAGACTAACTCTTTAACGGAACTGGTCTCATTTCATAGTATCTATGTAATCATTCAGATATAACTAAAATAGAGGCTAAACATTTGGGACACCTCTTAAATATAGAAGATGTTAAGAAAAACATTAGCATGCAGTATTTGATACAGGAAATTTGAGATGGAAAGCTTCCATTTTGTAATTTAACGAAACCTGAAAAGCAATAGTAGTAACTGTTATGCTACACAGTTGTGCCACACTGTCCTGCTTTGCAGTATTATGTATTTGTGCCATAGTATTTTTCATTCCAAATAAAAATACTTTCCTCCTAATTGTCATCCACAAGAAGCTCAACTTTGAGCATTACATTCAGAGAGAGTCGTTTCTCATCTTTGTCACAGTTAAAAATTCAAATTTATATGCCTAATGTATTACATTCCAGCATTTCACGCTTTTACATAGGAGCGGCCACCTTCACAGCTGGGATCTAGTCAGTAATGATCCTTGGCAATACCAACTTAGCCACGTTGCCACCACTAAAAGCAACAAAACTGCATTTGCCCATTTCAAATTATTCTTCATCACTAAAGCACCTCAAAGAAATCCAAGTTCCAAATACAAGCACAGTCAGATGGAAACAATTTTTGTACAGCCTCCTTCAGAAGTAGAAATCACTTTGTATTTTCAATTCGTTATTGTCTTGGGAATAAGACTAGTTCTTGAGAAAAACGTGAAGAGGAGCAGTAGTGATTAATTAATTACCAAGTAATATAATTCCATTAATTTTTTTTCCCTTTAGAGTTCTCCAGTGTGGCTTGCTCACTAACATCACCACTCTTAATTTGCCTCTAATTTATGATGCAGCACAGAAAAATTAATTTTATTATATCCTTCTACCAGTAAGGGACAAAAATGAAACCTCTAATTTATTTAATGAATTGTTACATGAGGAATTGGAAGATTTTTACTGACTGTCTACATAGCCTTCCTAAAAACAATTCCACCTCAATGAATTAAACAACATCAGGAGAAAAAATATTTACAGCGAAGAGGCCAACAATAAGAAGCAAACACAGCAGCACATGTCTGGCCAGCTGTTTGTCTCCGGTCTGTAGAAGCTGTTCTTCCTGAGCCAATACGCAGGTTTGAGCACTGCAATGACTCACACACTGATCAGCTGAAAAACAAGCCAGAAGTTTTCATTAGGCTTCTAACTTACAAACTCCATGAGCAAACTTGTTACTGTAACTTGCTGAGTTAAATTACCTTGTAAGTATCAGTACTGAAGTCACACACACAAAATTCAGTATTAGCTTTGACAATAACCTGTTCAGACATCTATTCTCAAATGAAATAGTAGTTTACACATGCTCCTAAAATTAAGAAACTTTTTGCAGCAGAACTTTTCTTTCAAAGGTTTAATGCAAGCTTAAGTTGTAGTTAACATTTAGAAAACACAACTAGAAATAATGAAACAGTAGCGTTTTCTCAGAACAGTTTTTAAACTTAGAATAAATTTCTGGAATAAATATTTCAAATATACCATCAGCTCTAGTGTTTTTATTCTGTATCTCAGCGTTGTTGAGTTCTAGATCAGACAATAAACTATATTTATTTCAGTCCTGTGACTGTATTTTTAACATGGTAGATCAGAACACTGTCATAATTCTACCAATCAAAAGACCCAGACACACGGAGAATGGATGCTTGTCTTCCAGCTACAGAGTTTTAAGGAATTGTGACTATCTTCCTCTAGAAGGCAGTGTAAAACTTCCTGGAAAGGACATACCTAAGTATTTGCACCAGATACCTGTCAGAGCACTTCAATGGAATAGTAAAAGGATTAGTAATTATTGCAGCCAAAGTTGCACAAATGTATCCATTACAATTTGCTTTTACTGATTTATAGTTTCGAAGTGTTCATTCAGTAGGTCGAAAAAAATTTCCACTCAATCATAAGATATTTTCTACCTTATCTTTTACGATAAGAAAATTAAACTGGCCTTCCTCCACCACTGGAAGACACTCTTATGATGTTTGTCTGAATTACTTAATAGATAAAATAGTTGGCAATAGGTGGAAAGCTAGCATTTTATGCGAGGAGACATAACCAAGAATGTTCCAGTGTGAAATATTTAGATTTGTTGAAAGTTATGCTGCATCTAAACAAAGTATAAGGATATAAACGTCGTTGTTAAGGATGAAAAAACCCCAGAAGAATAGTAAAAAGAGAAAGGTTGCACTGCAGCTAGCTCTGATTATTCAAAACGATGTATGATGAGAATGGGCTGAGCACGCAGTTTTCCACCAGGTGCTGAACAGTCACTTTGATTCCCCCCACCACCCCCCATTTCAGTGACTCCTAAGGCCCCCTAGCCAATTTTCTCCACCTCTTTTCCCTAGCCACAAGTAATACAGCAGCGGGGACATTTGACCTAATCTGCAGTAAGTGCTTGCTCCTCTAGAGCTGAAGTTTCTCATTCAAAACCTCTGCATGATTATAACAAAGGCTTCAAAGACCTTTTTAGAAAACACAAGATGTGAATAGAAGAATATAAAAAACTGTGTTTAAGTTGAAAATTTGAGGCAAAGTAAAGTTATGCACTCAACTTCCTAGTGTCCAAACAAGGCAGTGATGGAGAGGTAAAGCCTAAATGCTCAGAAGGATGTGTTAAAGTAGCTTAGTGGTAAAAAAGGTAAAAAAAAAAACCAACCAAAACAACTGCCCATCTGGAGCACTGAAAGATTACTAATAACTATCAGGTAGAAGAGAACAAACACCTAACATATTGCCTAATACTTGACTTTAATATGAAACATAAGTTATCCAGGTAGAGTTGGGAGAACAACAGCCCAAACAGTTTCTCTGTGAGAACACCCCGCATAAATGTTGTGGAAGAGTTTGCAGTATTAAAACAAAGAGACACTACTGCTTTACCTGTCTCAATTGGAGGAACCTTGCTTTCAACAGCATTTGACACTGCTTTGCTCTCTCGAGCACAGGATAATTCACCATTTGTTGTTTGACAAGAACAGCAACCTATTAAGCATATACAGTAACAGGATAGTTAGCTTCCTTCACTACCATAATTTATTTTTCAAGTATAACAATATATTCTGTACAGCTTTAACAATTATGCTGAAAAATAACCCAAAAGGAAAAAGCAGACAATTTTTGCAATTTTCTGAGAGGGTAAATGGGTTATATTACTAATACATAGAAACATTTAACATAGCACTACCACCATGGAAGCAACACAAGTACTTCTAGCTAGAGGGAAAACATACGGGAAGCAATCAAAAAGGCTACATACAAACAAGGAGGATTAGAAACACATTGACTATCAGTGCTGCAGGC
Source organism: Balearica regulorum gibbericeps (assembly GCF_011004875.1). NCBI lineage: Eukaryota > Metazoa > Chordata > Aves > Gruiformes > Gruidae > Balearica > Balearica regulorum. Next base: position 19,359,841 of record NC_046189.1, on the reverse strand, counting down.
ATATAATTCATTCTCAGAGAGACGGTTTAGTGGGTAAACAATCTAAGATGCCTAGTGGACTGCATTTATCACATCCTTATCAAGATACCACTACTTACACAAAAACCACACACATGCTTTTTTTCCTGTCCACTTCCCCCACCCTTACAGTGATAACCATCAAACCTCCTGTAGAAACATAAACCTAAATCCTTGGGCAGTTATATCTAGATTTTCTTCTGTCCTAGCATAACACTGGAAGGTGCAAGCAACTGTCCTCCCCAGGTCAGAATTAAATTTGGAACATTATTGTATTCTGAGCCATTTATTCTTTTTCAAATCTACTTTCCTGACCTCTTTCTGCAGATGGCTGTGCAGAAGATCCTCGAGAAGGCTGTGCAGAGGATCCTGCAGATGGCTGAGGCACAGTGGCTGAAACTCTAGTCCCCTCACTCCCTTCCACTTCAACCTCCTCCACTTGGCTACGCGGTGAATATGGGTTCAATACCTCATAGCTTGACTCTTGCCTATTTCTGTTCATGCACATAAGTGAGATACCCGACATCGATATACTGATGAACAGGATCACTGCTGTGGTAATTATCTGTTAAGAGAACAAAGAAAATACACTTAAATACAAAATAAAGGAAAACAGTTGCCTATATCCGTCTTTCTAACTTCTGTACTTTCCTAAATATACTAATGCATCTGAATACAACAGAGTTTTCTATATTTACTGCTCTTGCATCTTGCGGCATGGAAGGAGAAATCAGTACAGGAGACTAAATTTTCCTGGCCTGAGTAACTTTTTAAAAATTAAAAAAAAAGTAGGGACCCCTATTTCCCATGCAATCCAAAAACATCCCTTCCTCATTATCTTTCCCCTCAGGATCACTAGTGCTCCAGCCTAAGTTCTGTTCAGGTACTTTTTAATTCCAAAGAGAAATATGCTCTTGTTGCCCTCTGGCACAGCTCTAATGCCCATGCTTTCTCCAATGGGGAGCATCCCATTAATTAACCTTTCCTTCTAATCACCTGCCATGGATAGTCTGTGTCCTCTGTGAAGCTGTTTTGGTACTTGTGAAAGTGCCACATGAATAACCCTGAGAGACTCACAGTCTCTCTGTCCACAAGAAAGAGGGAAAACAGGGCAAATCAATGCTAGTGCACTTCACATCCTCTGATAAGAGGAACTATTTATCGGTAAAAACTGTAGTTCAGGCTCAGGGACTTTCAACCTGTGACTGTGCAGAGAGGTCTTCTGTAGTGCAAGCAGTTACTGCTACACATGCAATATAGATCCTATCTATTACGGGCCAAAAGCCATTAATTAGCTATTGGATGGTAACAATTTTAGATAATTATCAAGCAAGACTACAAATTAATCACAGGTAAAGGACTCTACAGTTCATTACCACTCGTAAGCCTTTTCTTTGGGAAGCCTACACCCTCTTTTTCTTAGTCATAGCTGCATAAATGTGAAGGTCCTTGTCCAAACAAGTTTTCTTAATGGTTCATTACAGAAATACATTTTTGTATCAATCTACAAGCATTCTATAATGACACTCTTATTATGGTAGCCTGTACTTTGACTGAAAGCTACTTACATAAGAAGCCAAGAGAGAACGCAATTTCTCAATAATGTATCGAACATGGCAGAAGTCTGAAGTGACAAGAATAGAACATGTTCATACCTGATATTTTCCATAGAAAAAGGCAGAGTCAATACTAGTGTTGTTACGTTCACCAACAATTAGTAAGATTCCCACCAGAAGTGTTGGGATGCTGAAAGAGAAAAACACGAAGTAACATATTTAGCATGCTCCCACTAATTCTACAGGGAAACATCTCAATTGACTTACCCCCATCCAGCTATGATAATAAATCCAATGGGAATCTTTATTGTTTCTCTTTTCCTCAACAGACACAAAGAGAAAGATAGAAAACCTACAAAAAACCCAAAGGAATGCCTTATTATTAAAAAGGAAACCGATAAATACAGAGTCTAAAAACTCTTGTGATGTGACCTGCTCAATAACTAAGATATTCTTCTCAGACCTTCAAATAGTCCAAAATTGTTTTTCTAGTTGTATTCTGAGGAAGTAAAATAGAAACACATATTATCTTAAAAAAAAAAAATCATATTAATAATGAAACTTTGAAGAAATTCCAGGACATTTTATATTAAGCATTCACTTCTAAATGCTTAGAAAGGTTCACAAGTGTATAGAAGACATCATGGGAACATTTAAGACACAAGTAACTAATTTCTTAAGTTATCAATGGCAGTTGTTCTAGATTGACATTCTTAAGTAACCAACAAATCATGTTGTATTCTGTCATAACATTTCTTTAAGAACTGACTAGTCCTTTATAAAGTCAATGACAAATTTAACAAAAAAAAAAAAGTGTTACGTATTTTTACATATATAACTATATATGGGAGTATCTTCTGGAACTGCCTATTCTATTTACACCTCGGAAGCTCAGCAACATTATTCATGCTGAAGCAAAGCTATTATTTATGTTAGGCTTTAGTAATCATGAATTACCTATTTCAGCTAAACACAAATACAACTTGCTCCACAAAAACACCACAGGAATTAAACCTTCTGGACTCAAGAATGGTACAAAAAGTTGCCTGAATACCCAAAGCCTCTCTTTTAATCATACATGTAACGTTATCCAAGCTTCTTGATGCATCTTTCAACCCTGGCTATTTTGAGTAATGCCTTCATTAATCATCTACACTTGCAGAACACACACATTGTTTGTAGAAATTACAATTCCTGGGGGGAAGAAATGTTAAAGCTACTTTGGTATTTCCCTTCATTCTGTTTTTCCTCCTTTTTTGAGGCACAAATTTTTTACATCTACTTAATGCTGAATAATTAAAATCTTAAACTGTGCATTAATTAAAAATCACTAATCAGATTTTGATTAGCTGAAGGGAAACCCATCCTATTTGTAACAAGTCTATTTGAAACATTCATTATTCTATTTGTAATCACTTCTGCTTTGAGAGCAGGTTCTTGTCTTTTATCACAAGCTGGCAAGGCTGCTGTATCTAGCAAAGACAAGCAAGGCCTGCCTAGGTATAAGCTTCCAACGGCAGAAGCAGTGCATGACACCAAGCCCTGCGTTGCTACTGCTGCCTCCTGGCACAGCTTACAAGTACGTATATTTGTAGAACTACGCGCAAGTGAAAAGAACAATTACTCTGAAGAATATAATAAAATTATTTCAGTACATTAATCTTTTATTACAGCACCTAGGTTCTGCCTAGAAAAATCATACCTGTCCACAGGTAGGTGCTATAAAGGGAGCTGTAGAGGAATATAAATACTAGGATCTGCATGGTGATGTCTTGCTCTTTAACAATGAAATTCCATGCCACCATTCCAATGCAAGCAATAAACTGGAACAAAAGGTAAGATGCCATCATTTAAATTGGGAAAGCAGGATGACAAGAAAAAACTGATACAGTGTAATATAGCTACAATAAACTTCGAAACTCCACCCCCAGATTTACTGGAGTGTGATTTTATGAATTGGATAGTTCTCATAGCAGTAAAGCAGGGCAGCAGTACGCTCAGTATTACAGTTATGCCACTGACTATGGCACCCTCTTTTCAGGAGGTTTTGGGGTTTTTTTGATTGGGGTTGGTTTGGTTTTGGTTTTTGTTTTTTTTTTTACAGCAATTATATAGCTCAGATAAACTGGGAGTAAGGCAAGTCAGAAAAAATCTTCATATATAAGTAAAATGTAAAGCTTTTGTTAAGTACAAACCATTAATCTGAAATGATATGGACATGAAGCTGACGTTAACAGATGTTTGTGCAGTCAAGCTTTATACAAGTTTTTGCCCAGTGATACTGCATATATGGCAGTTTTAATACTGTAGGAATCTGAAAAAATAGGCTGAAGTATTATGGAAACAGTAATACAGTAGTTCAACATTTTTTAATATGAAAGCTAGCTTTGCTGTTATAGACAAGAAGCACCTACAACTCTTGATTCATGACTTTTTTCAAATCAGACCCTAGAGAGTTTACTATATATATATATATATATCTATGGGGTTTTTTAAACTACAGAACACTTCAGAAAGCACTACCACACAGATATATTACAAGCACAGGCTGCTCTCACTGAATTTAACAGTGGTTGTGCAGTTGACTTCAAGGGAAGAAGGAACACGTACTCTACAGTTTTCTCTCAGTTTAAATAACAATTAAAATTAATCCAGAGCTATTTGGCTTTGCCCTTCCCTAGCCACCAGCCATGCATTCCCACACCTGTCTGATCCCTCACCGAGCCACTTCAGGGAGCTAAACCAGCATGGGGATTAGTTTTCTATTTAGTTCCTTGAATCAGGTCACCATAGAAGTCAAACACACACTGCTGCTGACTCTGGCACTGCTGACTTTAGATTGGCATAAATTGCTACCAAAGTGCACTCAACAGTATTAGGCAGTAACTTATAATGCTAAAAATATGTTTCAGAAGTCACTATCCATTCTGTTTGCTTATAGCTCTGTTTGAAAACCATACTACCAGCATCAACTATAATTTTCTTCAAGGGTGTATTTTAAGGCACAGAAATTGTTTAGACAAGTTGCACACTAGACCCCACTGCCCTCCATAGATGGCTACAAAGACACCACTATAGAAACCAAACTCATAAGAATGTTAAAAGACTTTAAAAAAACCCCCAAAACTCACACAACAGCATTCTTCTTACTACTGACCTGAGCAACAAGTAGATTTGTTGTAATCATATGAGGAAGCTGTTTGTATTTCTTACTCAGAAGAACAACAATAAGAGACCAGATCTGTAACATGGAAGAAAAAGTTGGATTTAAGAGTAAAAGAAAACTCAAAAGAATAAGATGAGTATACTGGCAGACTATGATGAAATTACACATACAACAAATCTTCTTGAAAAGTTTCTTAGCAACATGACTACTGTAGTCAGCTCCATACCATCTGCTGCCAGTCCCTATGCCTCAGCAACCACGGCCAGAAAAAGCAGTGCATCTTTGTGTTCTTGTGATGGTGAAATATTTCCAGGAATCACCAAGAGCCTGCCTCTAGTGCGCAGAAGCCTGGTTCCTCCTCAGGACATAAATGACCACAGAGTAGCCTGGCAATTTAGAATTTAAAATCCCACACTCCCCCCAGAATCTCCCAAAATGATATGTGACAGCAAGAGGTAGCATTCATTTGTAGCTTCCCCTGAGGCACAGTTTCAAGACAAGAGGACTTCAGTAAGACAACAACTTAAGAACATTCCAACTCTCTCCAACATGGAAGTTTTTATTTTATAAAAGCAAACAAAATAAGCACACTATCCGTAGTGCCTATAGAGCCAAAACACAATTCACAATGGACTTCTGGATTATCAACCCACTTTTTAAGAACTATGCACCGAAAATTTCTAGGAAAGCAATTTGATAAAGTTATATTAAAACTACCAAGTTAAACATGTTCATTAATACTCACTGATATTTCATTAAATAAATATTCATTGACATTTCTGGAGCTGAAGTTTGTACACAGCCTCCATTACTGTGATACCCAAGCACCTCACATGGTTTGAAGTAATTATTCCCTGTGGTGTAAGCTAGTACTGTTATTCCCCCCACCCTGTTATTTAAAAAAAAAAAAAAGGACAAACCCTTAAGCGCTGCACTAGTGCTCTAATTCACTTACCCATCTTTCTCTACAGTGCTGCTTTCCCGCTCACCCACTGCTAAATCAATAAGGTTTTTAACTCCTTCCTTGTCCTTCTGCAACAGGATACAACGAGGAGATGCGAGTCATCTTATGACTCGATTTGTTGCTTATATACTAATGCTACCCTGACACAATGGAGTGCTTTTGTATTTCACTTCATCAACACCTACCAGAGAAATGAGGCTGACAATACTTATGTCAAAGCTAACATTTTGGAGTGCAGATGCCAGTGGGTTGGGGTCCATAGATGGAATGGTTAACAGCCACGCAGAAACATACATAATAGGTGCAGACACAAAAGTGCTTATCACCATACCTGAGGTAATCTGCAAAAGGAGTCAAACAGAAACAAGAACGGAGTTAATCAGGTCTCAAGCTAAATAATCTGCTTTCAGGAATACAATCACTGGCAAAATTGTACCTTTGAATTAAAAATACATAGACCTTTAACAAATCACTGAGTTGTTTCTATAACAAATTATTTAGAATTTGAGCCAGAAAGTATTTTGTACATAAAGTTAAACTGAAAATTCTAACAAGCTTCTGAAATAAGTAGGAATGGAGAGTTCCCTATTGCAAATTCTTACAGAGCTTTTTTAGGGGTGTCAAATATACTAACGACTACAGTCTAGAGGTGGATTTACAATATCACAATTTAGTTTTGGATGCAAAGATTCACACTGTAAATAAATAAGAAAACATGTTGTTACGCAAATACTAATATGCATCAATTCATGAGAAGCCGCCATATATATTTACATTTAAGTGATTTCTAGTTTGGTTTCTCATTGTTGTTACTCATACTACAGATCTCTGTTTTAAAGAGATTTCCTGAGTTTGTTGGGCACAAAATTCTATCTTGAAAGATTTACTTCTAGTGCCCCTTTTTTCCTCCACTTTTCTTAAAAAAAAAACCCAAAAAAACAAAGCCAAAACAACTAAACAAACCGAAAATAGATAACATTAAAAACAATGGAAGTCAACAGGAATGTTTTAACATCACTTCAAGTGGAAGAAAGGAAACAGTTATAAAATTTGTATTTTAAATTGAAAACATAATTGATAAGCTCTGTTATAAAAAAAAAGTAAAATTGATTTCTATCAGAAGATTTAACTGAAGGGCAACACAACAGAATCAGCTAAAGCATACGTTCTTCCGCAAGTTTCTAGCATTAAGCTAACCTTTTTCTTACTGAAGTCAGTAACATGATTTCTGTTTTTACCTACAAAAACAGTAGCTCAAAAATAAGGTCTTTGGAAAAAACAAACAAAGAAAAACCAACAAAAAACAAACACCAACAAACCCACAACAAAGACACAAGTTCTTTAGATATAAAGTTATCCTAGTTCTTCCTACCAGAATCATGAATAAGAAAGGTATGAGGACTTATTTATGAATGTGTACTATCAAGACACTTGAGACATCAGGAAAGAGTACTGTAGTTAATAATCTGAAATATAATTTATATTTGATATCTAGGGAGTACAAGTAAATCTAAGGAGTCTATACTACAGAAAAGCAAATTCATCAAGCGTACTTATTTAAGTACTTCATCAACAAAGTTCGGCTCAAAGTTAGTACACGTTTGGGAAAAGCTTACTACATACAATTCCTACTTCCATATTAAATTGACTTGCAAATATTGCGACACCAGGTGCTGCTGGAAAAACTCCATAAAGAAATGCATAGTTTGATAAACTGGTGTGGTTGACTACGTTCTCACTCTTGTCCAAGAGTTCCACCATCTCTCTACAGAGAAATGGCATCATAAGTCTGAAAAGAGAGGGGAAAAAGTAATTTTAAAAAATATTACTCAAACTATAGCAATAGACTCTTCTTTACTCAGAAAATGAACCAAAAGGAAATTTAAGACTTGAATACTATTTATGAAAAGCAAAATACTGACATCACTTTGAATAATTGCCTTTACTGTTACTAGCTGCTTAAAAATTTTGTGTCACACGTTAACAAACCCCATATATAAAAAAAAAAATTGTAAAAATGACAACAAACTCTAAGATATAACCTCATTCTCCGATTGTGCAGATACATTCTTTGTATAAACATCAGATTTAGAAAGGTAAAACACATAAACCCCCCTCATTTTTCAACTGTTAAAATAACAATAGCTATCAGCAGTCAGCAGCTTTGAAATAGATAACATTTCTGTAAGCTGTCTGAAAGATAACAAGGGCTCAAGCTTAAGTATCCCATTCTGAAAGTTGTGGCCAGCAAAAAAAGCCCTGCATTGATGCTATTCACTTCGCTGCTAGCAACACCCCAGATCGCACATAAGACTCACGATGTAAGCGTTACACAGGCTCGTTACATAAATTGACCAGTAAAGCAAAGCGGTAACATTAAAAAAAAAATCACTTTTTCTCATGTTCTTACAAACTTATCATTGAGCTGGTTTACAAACTAGGTCTTTAAGTTTGCTAGTTAGTTGCATTGATATTCAAATGCACCTTCAAGTTTTACACTATGAAATTAAGCACCAAACAATCATTCTATTATGTTAATTGTAGTTCTGTAGCAAGTAAAATATTTAGTTCACAGTCACTGAGATATATTCAAAGGAGGATAATAACGGTATAAGTTCTACATACAAGTTGTCATTTATTCATGCTTAAAAGTCAGACAGCTTAAGAGTGTAAAGTAACCATTTTTAAGCTCTTCCAATACAGCCGTTTCAAAGATTTACAGACAAAGCAAGGAAAATCAACTAATTTGGAGATGTATTGCATAATCCAAAGAAAATACAAATACTAATCAAATAATACTTAAACTCACTCTTGTATAACTATTTAACTAGTAAATTTTAATTTAAGCTAATCATCCCCCAAACACCCAATTTGTGACAGGTGGCCTGCAGACAGTCCAAGAAGTCACAGCACCCCTGAATTTTTTTCTCTGTCAAGCCTGACAACAGGTTTGCAGAGTGCAAAATTTCTTTTAAAAGTTAACGTTTGTATACTATCAGAGTTTGGGAAGCACTCACCCAAAATACTGGAAGTGAAATACACTATTGCTATAATGATTTTGAGAGAAAAGTCATCTGACCAGTATATTCAAAGCTTAAAACATCTAGAGAACAAAATTATAGAAGTACATAAATCGAACTTACAGTTTAGCTGTGATGAGAAGGATCAGTGCAACAAACATACCCTTTGTCAGTTTTTTTGTTTGTCCCACCATAGTTAGTCCAAGGTAAAAAAGTGCGGAGCCAGAAAATGAACTGCCCAGTCCATCAAGGAAGTTTTCAAGGTATTCGGGAATTTTCTGACCAAGAATAAAGTTTGAGGCAATTCCTATGAAGACCATGAATACAATTGGGTTCTGCAAAACTCGAAGGAGTGCTAGGCCCACTATTTTGATTTTGCTCTGTGACACAGTGCGATTATCCCTCCACTTCTGGATTTCACAGAAGATAAACCCAAGAGGGTTCAGCATCATAAGAGATATTGGAGCCACTAGGTAAATGTACTGGAGATATTCTGGGTAAGTGGTTTGATATAAAGCTTCAACTAGAAGACAGGAAATGAAAAGTGATGAGTGATAACATTTCAGTACAAAAATACATTAATATTGAAATTAAGTTTTGTTGTCTGAAAGCTAAAGAAAAATTATTTCATTATCCTTCAGAGGTAACTGCATTTACAATCAAGATAAGATGATGTAGTAAGACAAGTATGCCCAATCACCATTCGGCCATAGTCATCCAACGCACACATTAAAAAAAAAATAAAAATCAAAGAATCACTAGCCAACAATATTTAATGATTCTATGAATATTCAACATTTACCAGGAAAAAAAAAAGAAAATAATATAACAATCCCACATGGCATTTGAGTCATCCCAAATGCTGAAAAAAATTCGGGTTTTGCCGAATTGCTTTTCCTCCCCAGAAACATGAGTTGTGGAGAATTACATGCACCTTTGCAGGACACAATTTGCTTCTCATGTAGGGGAGTCTTACATTCTTTGGAATTGAATCAGCTTTCAGTGGGTAAATCAGGTGTAATCTTTCTACACTGATTCCATATAACACAGCAAAGAAACAACCAAATAAAAATACATTTGCACATAATTATTAGCTCATTTTCTGGGACTACCCAGGACAAGAGTTATCACTGTAGTTCTGGTCCCTCAAGGAACTTTAAATCACGAGCATTTGTTTTGATTGCTACTATGTACTTGTGAGTCATCAAGGTAGAACTGCTTCTTACTTCAAGTTTGTGCTAACAGCACTTCAAAAATCATGAAAACACTCTGGAAAAATATACAAGATTCTATTCTAGGGTGAATTAAAAAAACACCACAATATTTTTAAAGTAGGATTTTTGTTTTATTTTCATTTTAATACTCTATATTAAGGACAGGAAAATAACTGCAAGGTCTTGAATTCTGCAGAATGCAGATGTTTTTGGTCTCCCTATCATAATTTCATGACTTCATATTGAAAACAGGAAAATGAGAAATGATGCATATGAAGCACTTCCTCACATAAGCAATAAAATAACGTTTAAATTGCCATCACTGCTTCATGTTTGCATTTTAAATGTGTTTTATAAACAAAGATTTCAAGTGAAATTCTTTTAAAACTTCTAGGCCTATACTGTTGTGTTTCCTGTATATGCATTAAATGATGAATTAAGCCTACCAAAATTGGTGTTTATCTGGTTAACAATAGAGAATTTATCTGTGTAAGAATGCCACGTTAATTTTCCAAACTTATCTGGAAAGATAACATTTACCTTTTACCTGCCTTATAATGTTATTATTTCCAATAATTTTCAGAAATATGCAATGTGATGCTTTCCATTTTAGTTTTTCCTGCCCAAGTTAAAAAGGAACATATTCTTTCCCAGGCAGAAGTATCTTAATATGCAGATGCAATTGTATTTGTACTACAAAGAATATAAAAAAAAAAAAAAGAAAAAAAAGGAAGCATTATTCCATAAATACACCTACTAGACATAGACTTTCTATGGAATAACTTTGCACACTTAGTGTACTAAGGTTTAAGGTCACTAAGCAGCCAACTGTTCTTTTTCTGGAAAAGTTTTCCCTCGTGACTTTTTTTCAAAATCCAAAAGATTTTTACCTTCATATTAGCTAAGCACCTGCAATGACAGGATCTACTAAGTGCTAAATCAGCACTTAGTATAAACAGCCTCCTCTTTAGAGTGAATAAACTGACATTTGCAATTAGTTCATTTCCAATATATAAGAAAAAGTACTAAAGGTGCTTTTCTTCTTACAAGCCATGATTAAAGTACATATACAAGAGCTACTTGTCCTAAAATTCTGAATTAACTGCTGAACAGAACTCCTAAGTTTGTGGTTAGTTACTGTATTTAACAAGCCAGTTTTAAACATGAAGTATATTCTGATAAATAAAACCACTTTAAACCTGCTGGACACTTTTTATGTAAGACAAAATTTTTTAAAACCTCAAACTTTAGAGCAATGCTTTTATGCTGCTTTATACAGAATGCCTATCTCAATCAAAAGCAACTCAACACAAGTCACATGTAAATAATGTCCAAGTGAAAAATGTACTAAATCATTATTTTTTGGCAAAGCAAAACTGTATACTTAATATATTAAGCCCTATAAGTAATTTAACTGATGCCTGAAGTCACAATGCATTTTCCAGGGTAACATGAAGCGGAACCAATGTAGATTGCTGAGTCAGTGCTGAAAAAATATAAGAAATCACTCTGAAAGAATCATTCAGACAGTGAAAATAATCCACAACTTCTATCTCCAATGAAAAATTTTCTTTTTATTTAAAACAAGGTGCCAGCTTGCTGATCATAACAAAAAATTGAAATTGAAGATATTTTAATACTTTAAAAAAAAATAATCGATTTCCCACATTCCAGCTGCCCAAAATTACATATAAATCACACACTAGCTGTTCACGCTTAATACAATTAGTACCATTAAAGTCATGGTAACTGAGCTACCATCCACACAACACTTCTGCTACACCTCTGCTTTAACAATGCAGCACCAGAGAGTAGATGAAGCTGCTCTGTCAGAGTTGTATCATCTCACCTAGTAATAAATACCAAACAGACAAAGCTTTCTACCATAGTAATTCTATTTACAGGGGGACACACACCCCACTAGCAGATCTCTGTACCAGTTGTTTTTCATTCCAAATCAACATCAGTTTGTAGTGTAGAACTGTCATAACAGTGATTAGAGAAAAACAGTGATGATTGAAAATTTAATCTGTATTTTAATTTTCCTATGTGTAAATCTTTGCCTAACTTTTGCATAGTGGTTATTAAAGAAACAAAATTACATGGGATTAAAACTCAGGACAACATCTATTTAAGAGTTCAAACTGCCTTTTTAAATAGTGTTATTATAATACACAGATTTGTCAATGCTGATTTTTTTCCTTTACAAATTTCAACTGAAGCAGCCTTTAAAAATATATTTCCATTAAAAGATCAAGTTTTGCTCAAAACACTACCTATCATCATACATAAAAAGAAACAAGCAAGGCATTCTTTGTTGCCTAGTCCTGCAAACACTTCAGAGAAGCCACTATCAGTAAAAAGTTTGCACACGTGACAGCATAAACCAAACACTGGTGAAAGTTTGGGGATGGGAGAAGGGAAAGGACAGGAAAGAAAATAAACAGCTCTGAGAAATTAACAGCCCTTAAGTGCCTATCATGTTACTGTTGCCTTAAGTATTTCAGTAAAGGTCTTAATGAGCTAGGTGTTGTGAATTTGCCTAGATTGTACATAGAAGAAATATGAATCATATTTTATAAATCATGAAATGCTTGCAGAAAAATGCAATCTGACAAGAAAGTCAAAGTAGAAAGCTTGTTTTAACTAGAAGGATACAATGGAAATATGTTCTGACAAGTTCAAAATAGAAAAAAAGAAAAACACTAATGGCATTTTAATCCACTACCAAGAAACAACAACATAATCCTCACATCCTTATAAGTGATTCACTTCTGACTTCTCTCAAGAGGAATAAATCTCAGGAGATGCAACTGAGGAAAACAAGGTATTTTCATCTAGGGAAGAAAAAGTTTGCAATTGCATTTGTCTACATTTTAGACACATACAGCAAATTTGAAGAGAGTAAGAAAGATTCAAGATTATCCTGAGCATGCTGCCCTGGAATAGGAAGAATAAAACTGCCAACTCCTTGAGTAATCTAAAATATGGAGCTACTTGTTATGTACAGTCTGGAATTGCATGTTTAAGATGCTTTTTTGTAACTGTATTTTCAATTTGGTAATCGAATATCTTGCTTTTTGCTTCGCTAGAACAAACTAATTTTCTTTTTTTGTTCTTAACCTTGTCTGGATGGTAAGAGTGACCTCAAGAGAATTTGAGAGGCACACAGTACTTTCTTTTCAGGGAGCAGCAAACAAATAAAAGATAGTCCAGGCATCCTCTCCAAATGCCTTCCACTCCAGGTGTATTTTGAAGATCCTGATACCTGCAGTGCGCATTCCCACCCCAGCCACACGGGTCAGCCTGGGGAGAGGCAGCACTGAAAGCTACATTGGCACAAAAGAGCCTCCCAAGGCAGGTAAGAAGCGCTGCAATGCAGACAGTAGCAGGTGGGAGAAGCCTGCTCCAACTCCAGATCACTTCCTAAGTATCATAGTATGTATGGCTAGAAGCATATTGACATACCATTAAGAAAATCTATAAAAAGGAAAAAGAAAAAAAACTTCCTTAATAAAATGAAAGAAAATAATAGTCTTGCAGATTGGGATAAAATTAAGTTTAATAACTGATATTGCTTGGAATTCAGAATATAGGCTTATAAGAACAAGAGTACACAGCTATACAAGTTACAGTCTAAATACCTCTCTTGTTTGTTTGGTTTTTAGCTCCACTGGACTAGCGGTTAGTTACACATCCCAAGAATGGCATCACGGCCGCATAAAATTCCAATTTGAGATACACAAATGCAAGTTACCACAAATCACACGGCAATCTTGCTTTTAAAAGACAGACTTCTTCCAAGACTATGTCCTAAAGCATGTCTACTGGCCACAACAGCATAAAGATTAAAGGATAAACTGGCTACATAAATTAAGTAGCACAAAAATTAGAAGTTTCTTCTGAACAGATTTAAAGTTTGTCACATAACACTCCACAAGCAGTAGGCACCAACATTACGGATAGTGTTTTCTTTGAGCTAAACCAAGAGGTGACACCAAAGTAGTAAAAAAACCACGACAGCTATTTCAGAGGCCGCAGGTACAGACTCATACTTTGCAAAGCAAGAAGTTTTGGTCTTGAGGGAAACTCTGGCAATTTCCCATAAAAGCATTCTTAACTGGCAGTAAGTGTAAGGTAATTTTTACCAATTCTGAAATTATATTTTAAATCCTTTTTTAAATGCAATTTACTTTAACATGACAAGATCACACAGCCAACAGTAGTTAAATTGTTTTAAATTCTGTCTCATTCATACCAGCTGACAGTTTTCTTCCCTTACTTGGTCTAAGGTCAAGAAATGTGACTTGAGAAATGCCTTAGCTCCTAACTTCTGTCACAGGTCAATTTCAAATTATGGAAAAATAAAAGCAAACATGTCTAGAACACTGAAAAATAGTTTCAAATAAGAAAGAATAAGGAACTACTTACCTATTGGATATCCCAGTGCAAAGTCATTGCTTTGTGTAGCAAAAATAGGGAACAAACCTGCTTTGCTAAATCTGTTCTCAGGACTGGCTACCAACAATGTTAAAACACAGACTAAGAAAAAAACAGCAGCTTTGGCAACTAAAATACTGTACAGGAAGGACCAATTCACATTAGAAAAGTTAAGTACCACCATGTTTTTGAACAGTAGAGCTGGGAGTGCAAAACGGGACACAAAATTTCCCAGTCCTTTGGCCTGAGTTGTTGTGATAATGTTGGCTCTTCCAGCTATGTAGCCACAAAGAATTATTCCAAAGCATTCTAACAGGGCTGGGAAAAGCCTGCTTATTGACATGGAAGGAGTACCGCCAGTGGTATTGAGTCCAACTTGTCCAGGCAAAGAAATAGACATATTAGCTGAAGATGAGAGGTTCTTTGTATTGAAGTTTGAATAGCTATCCATTTCCTTTGACCACCTCTTCCAAAAAAACCAGCTTGAAATGATCTCATCTGTAAAAGAAAGAAGAAAAAAAAAAAGTATTTATTTATTAACTTCCAGAACTGTGTTTGTGAATATTTATGGTATCAGGCTTGCTGACAGAAAAGTTTACACTTACAAGTGCATTACAAATAAATAACAAGACAAATGATAAGCAGCTATAGAGAAACAACTCTGAGAAAGAAGAATGCTGAAAGATCATTCCATACACACATCATCTTCACACATCTTCTCACAAGAGCACACAACTCAACCAGCCAATTGATAGAGGCTAAAATTTCCACAGAAATTTGAGAGTAACACTGAAATATTAAAACTAAATGTAGATTGGGTGTTCAAAAAGCAAAAAATCTGTTGGAAGGGAGCTATAATAAGGATTTTTTTTTTTTTGTTATTATTCTAGGACCTAAACATCATGCAGCATAAATTACAGCCCTTCAGCAATTTCCAGTCATTGTTTCAGAAAACGGTAATTGCTAAATTCTCAGTGTACATTCCTTGCTTTCCTGGACTACCATTACAAGCCTAGTTAACTCTCTAACAGGAATGCATGAGACTTTACACACTCATCAGCAGCTTATAATCTTTCTTACCTCCTCAGCTCACTGTCAGTTCCCACATACTCTTTGCTTCCAACTATCAAGTTGTTATTTGTCTTTTCTAACTCCTTTTGTAGGCCTCAGGACACCTTACCTCAGGTCCTCCCTAAACCATGTCCTGTTTGGTTCTTTTTCCTTCACAATAAAAATATACTTTAAACTCCCAATATTAAAATCCCATCCTGGACTTCCCTTTAACTACTGCTGTTCACCTCTGCTTCCATATGCTCAGCTTTATGCATGGTCAGGAGTCCTTCACCTCCATGTTTAGATCCTATTTAATCCAGGTTCTGTCCCTGAAACAGCTCTTACCAAAATTCTGAGAGACCAAAATCTTCTTAAACTCTCAGAATCAGTGTTCCATTTTCATCCTTTGTGACCATCACACACCTTTATGATAGTCATCATCTCCTTGAAATTTTGCTCTTCCCATATCTTTTTTAACTACAGTTCCTCCTAATTCTCCTCCGATCTCTACTTGTTCCTGTAAGATTTACATGGGAGGATCCCTCTAAATTTCCGTGAGTTCCAAGGAAGTGCTCCTTCTTTGTTTCTCTTTTGTCTCCCTACATCCTCTGCCTGTGTATTTTCATAAGCACTTTATCAGTTACGATTAGATGAGTCCTAAAATCTCTCTTTCTAATCCAGACCCATCTTCTCCCATTAAAACTATCATTTCAGCCTGTGTCCAAGATCTCTTTTGTGAATATCCTGCTGTCAATTTAAGTCCAATGAGCCTGAAACTGTTCTCCTCCCAAAAAGATGCTCCCTCAGTTACTCTGTGCCGTGTATCTATTTTCCTAGAGGCAAGTGACAAAGGTTACAAAATCCTCTAATTTGAGGGAAATGCAAACTTACTGAACTTACTCTGTTGCAAGGAAGAACCTTCATAGTCTATAAGTATCAGTTCTTTTTCTGTACATCATTCTACAGATTCATTCTCCACACATCCAAACCTCCTTGCTTTCATATTCTTTTACAGCCTAAGTTTATGGCCTCTTAATCTATCCCAGAATAACAAAAGGAAGCCCTTACAAGAACATGAGTGCCAGGCAAAGAAGATAAATTTGAACAAGAACTGTAGCTTCTCAAGCCTGGCACAAAAACATTTGGCAAGGCCCTCTCTACCTTTGAGAAAGACTGAGAGATCAAATCATGGTATCACCCTTCAAGCTTGTACCTTGCTTTGTGCAACTTTGACCTCTCCCAGTGTTTCAGTATCACATGCTAATGATACACTTTCAAATTAGCAAGGGATCCACATATGACACAGTGGCCAATGATCTAATTCGTCACACTATTGTTCATCCATACTCCTACATACAATTCTTTAGTCCTGTAACAGTGACATTGAAGCACGCATTAAATTAAGTATTTATGTACAACAGGTAAGTCTCGCGACTCCTGATCTTCGCCTGTTACCAGCGATCGCCTTTGAAAGGGCTGACTACAACACTGCAGATTCTATATGCAAGTAGACATGTAAAGTCTGCAAATCAGATGAAGAGAGAGGACATCAAACACCAATATTTAGTGGTCAACAGCAAGGTCTTGCAGAAACAGCTATGGCTTTAGTGATACAGCTCTGAAACACGTGCAGTCCATCAGCTAACTCTAGATATAAAATTTTGACATGAGTAAGCCCTAAAGTACTCTGGAAAGGAAGTCAAGATATTTTACCCCATTTTGTAGAGATAGAAAGTAAGACAAAGGTGGACTGATTTGTGGTAAGCCATTTAACATATCAGTGGCAAAGCTGAGATTCCCAAATCCCAAACCTGTGCTTTGTACAGCACAATGGCTAGGTCTGTGCAAATTAACAACTGGCCTAAGAGTCTTCCCAGCTTCTTTGTACCCTATCCTCAGGGAACAGAGAGCTCATAACAGCTAGGTAAATAAGCAAGTAAATCAAGTCAGAGCAAAGGTGAGATCTTGTTTGCTCCATTTCACACCATGGCATTCAGCATACACATATTCACGTGTACATAAACTCTTGGACTCATTACTTTTATTTATGCCTGAGGCTTTTAGTAAGCTATCCTTCAATGCTGTTGTAATTTATCTGGACTGAGCGGCTGCATCATCCAAATCTGTCCAGTAACCTTGGCTACCTCTTCTCCTGAGGCAAATGAGTCTCAGTCCAAGTAGGGCTTACTTTAAAGGTTGTATTTTTCCTATGTTATAGGTGATACTTTCACCTAGACATATTTGGACCAGGACCCCAAAGCACTATCTACCATAGAACGATGAAAAAACTTGCAATAAATACAGTAGACAACACACCATTTCTTCCACTACCAAAACTTCAGGAAGCTGTTGGGGTTTGCAAAGCGTTCAAAAGAGGACCAGAGACAGATTTCCAACACTGAATTCTTGAAAGAAGCCAGCCATATTCTACACTAGCTGCAAGGTGAAAAGCAAGTTTTTGGCATAGCCCCACCTCAATTTCTTCAAGGTTGCAGCATGGCATAGAGGTAAGACTCTTGACAATGCAACATGTTCAACCTACTCCCTGTGCTGTTGAGGTGTTTTTTCAGCAATAAGATAAACATAAAGCTTTCTTAATCAAATGCAACATTTGATCTATAGTGGAAGCATCCTTTGGCTGTATCTATCCTTAAATTCTGCCATTCCTTCTCATCCCCCATGCCTTCCTATTCAAGGCTCTATCTTTTACCACCATGTCATTAGTACTGACTAATGACAACATTTATTTTCTGACAATCTTACTCACAAAAGCTACAGTCTACATACAATTATACAGACTTTCACCATTATAACATCTCCTTCCTCTCTCTCTCTCTTGAAAAGTGGTTTGAGCTATCCAGGCTTTTTGATTGCACAGACCAAGCCTTCATAGTCTATCAATATAGCTACACAAGCACATACTTTTAAACCAAAATTGTGCCTAAATTAAACATCTCTCTTCCCTCTGTATTAAAATCATTATTTCTCCTCAAAATTGCTACAAAATACATAAGTGCCCTTGCCTCAATTTTACAATCCAGGACTTAAATAAATATGCAGGAGACTGACTCTCTAGTTGTATTAGTCAGCAGCATGTGCTAAATCCTGTACCTTCCTCACTAGATCAAAACTGACATGGATATACACCCACACATCCTACAATCATCTTTTTAAAGTGCCACAAATATTTCTGCAGCCTCCCTTCAGGCTATCTTTACCTTGAACGTCATTACAAGAGGCCTTGTAAAGTCACTCAGGCCTAATTTTTTGTGAACCACATGAGTTTCAAAGAGAGAAACTACATCACAGTAAAGCTGCTCCACTCCCCAGAGGGCTTTGAGTGTGAATCATGTCTTCAGCTCCAGAGACACGCACATCCCAAAAAATTCATGTTTAACACAGATTAGCTATTGCAGAGCTGTGGGTATTTTCCGGCAATGCAAGCTCTTGCACAGCGCGCTGCTTAACACAATGAATACATCTCTCGGGCCCTTTTGCTCTATAGGATACATGCATTTACATAACTGTTGTGAGATTATGTAATAACTAATCGCAGATTTAACTTATTACACCTGGGACTTAACTCAAACTGGCATCTCACGAGTGAAAATGTCTTCAATTCACAGTTCTTAATGAAATCAAAGATACTGATCTGATGCAAGACCAAAACCTTACATATTCTACACAGAAACTCATCTGTTCTTACAGTGGCTGTAAGAAATTAACTAGTCAAATGACAGTAAAATAAGGAAATATAACACAGTCACAAAGGAAAGCACTTAGCTTTGACTCCACGGGACATACGATTTGTGGTTATCCCTTCAGGGATCAAGATTTGAACCCTTGAAAACTCAGACACGGCTGCATTGTTGGGAACTGCAGGCCAATGAAAACAAAGCTTTTTGGAATAGCACTGCCTTATCTGCTGTCGACTGTGTCGAGCGTAGCTGCTTGCAGCCACGCTGACAACTTGCATTCGTAAGGAAGGACAGCGCAGCCAGCACAAGAGGAAGCCTGGTATGAAGACCAACAATAGACAGAGAGCAAGGAACAAGTGCAGTTTACAATCCCCTTGAAACAAACTGGAACACTGATATTTGCCCACTTCTCTCTTAGGTTGTCAATATTTGTAAAGTGTTAAAATTCACCAGACCAGAAACTCGATTCTCCAGCAGCTGTGAGTTAAGCAACATCAGGTTCCTCTCTGAGTACTGAAATAGAGAAGTTGTCTCCTTTTCCAGCAGGAAAATCCCTTTCATCTTCTTTTTTAATGAAAGTCAAAGATGTTATGAGAGACTAGAAGAGGTACCTCAAGGTACATTATCTTCTCTCTGGTCTCTCACTCTCAAGCTTTCAGCTGATGATCACTCTCAGGATAAATTTGGTGACACTGGCAAGGCTGTGCCCATTGTTCATAAATTATATCCTACAATGTGGCCTCATTTCCTACTTTAACGCAATGTAGAAACATCCCAAGGATGACACATTATTTTATTCAGGAGGCTGAAAGTGGAATTGGGGCAGAAAGAGTTACCATTTATGACAGCTCTAGCATCTCATCCTCAGCTCAGATAAGAACATACCACATGCATGTTCATGTAAAAGTTTGCACAGTATGTCAAAGAGGAAGCAACTGTAGAGAGTTACAACAGAAGTGAAAAGAAGTGATTAGTGCAGTTCCTATTTCTGCAAGTTAACCAAAATTTTTACTTTTCTCTCTACTGGGCTAAGAAAGCAGATACAGGATAATATTGTAATGACAATTAACCCCAGAAGCAGGCCACCACTAGCTTGAAATCCAGTCAATGCAACAAGAAATATCAGACCTTAAATGTTCTTCAAGATCACATTTCTTATTTCAGTTCTTTTCCTCCCCTATGCTGTCATTACAAGAAAGCACCTGAAGAGCGGAGAAGCGGGGGAAGACACGTGCACTGGATGCCCAGAGAAGCCGAGGCCTGCCATGAGCACGCGACTGGCAGAGCCCACAAGGACAACACTTAATGCTACATCAAAATCTGTCAGTGCAGGCATTGAGCAAATGAACCAACAGTTGCCAACAGCACAAAACACCAAGCAAGAAAACCAAATGGAAAACATACCTCCCCCAATTTTCAGTTAGGCTCGTCTTACAGCTTACAAACAGATAGATACATACTTTTTGAAGCAAATGGCAAAACACTTTTCAAAACACAGATTATATTGTCGGCAGCCCTTAAGAACTGCCTCACTTGCCAAGCAGGGGTGAAATATCCTCAGACTTACAATGGGAAAGCCACAACAAAACAAACACCTTGCCTCTGCCCCTTCCTGGCCCATCGCTGCTCTCCCTTCCGTGGTCACCCCAGCTACGAGCACACAGCATTTTCACTCAGAAACACCCGAGAGAGAAAAAAAGATAACAGCACTGTCCTGTATGACACCTGTCTCATTAGAAAATAAAGCTAGAAGTCGGGGGAAGGAGCAGACAGCTTACCTACTTAGCTTTTGGTAGGCACCTCCGCACAGGGGTACGTATAGAGGATTTGTACTCTGCCAAGGTGAGCACCTCTCCGAGGCCGCCGGTACCGAGGTCCAGGAGGGGAGGGACAGCCAGCCCGGCCTGGCCCGGCCCGCCAGCGGCACTCCGGCACTGCCAGCAGGCTCAGCACCCGGCTCAGCACCCGGCGGGGCCGGCTCGGGGCCCCCGCCCCGGGGGGCAGCGCCGCTATCGCGCTCCGCCCCCCGCCGCCGCTCGCCCAGTGCGCCCGAGGCCAGGGTCGGCGCGCAGCCGCGCCGTGCAGGGCCCGCGGGCGGGATGCGGGCGGGCAGGGGCACCGGGCTGCGCGGCGGACGCCGGCGGGTGGGAGGGATCAGCCGCAAGATGGCGGCGGCGCGCGGCCGGGCGCCTCAGCCGCCGAGTGAGCCTTTCCGCAGCGACGGGCCAGCGGGCTGGGTGCGCAGCGAGCCCGCCGCGTCCTTTACCCCTAGGGCTTCTCCCGTTTTCGGCAGCGTCCTTGCCTGGCGGGAGCGGAACAAACCCTTCCCGCCTCCGGCTTCTCCGCAGGCCAGACCGAGCTGCCCGCTGCCGCCTGGCTGAGAGGCGCTGCCTCCCCGCGGGGTCAGAGCCTCCACTCACATGTGCGAGGCAAAACACCAGCCCCGACGTCAGCAGCGGCCTGCGCGGGTCTCACCGACATTTATCTGCCCCAAACAGGGCCGCGGCGCTCAGCTCGGCACGGCCGATAGCGGGGCTGGCTCCCGGTCCTCCTGCCTGTGGCAAGGCCAGCCCCTGTCCCTCACCCTCCTCTACTAATTTCAACTTTTCAAGCAGTTAGAGCGTTTAGAAACAAAATGCCATGTTTTCCACTGGGCATCAGTTCCCCAAGGCTGGTCAGACAGTGATTTCCCCAACAAAAACTAGAAGCTCGTAATAGCCAAAGAGTTTCTTGCTGAAAAAGAGGATCCAGCTTTCTTGTGGCTTCTCATTTTTAATGCAATTGAAGAGACAGCAGTTCAAGCTGCCCATTTTCTAGGAACTAAGCCAGATACTGCTGCCGCAAAGACAGCGACTGTGAAACTCCGTCTGTTGTACACTTTCTTCCATAGTTTTTGACCCAAACCAGCTTTTCTTGCTTGTTAACCATAGCAGACATATGGCAACGGGTGTCCTAACTGGAGTAAGTGAGCTCTCCTGGCAGATGCGATGCCATCGAGAGGCTGCGTACTCGGTAAGTTTCCTCCTCCAAACTGGAAACTTCAAGCAAGAGAAGAACCATTTCTCTTCCCCTTTCTTCTGACATCCACAGGAGACCAAATCAGAGGGGAAGGGAGAACTACATCAACCAAAAAAAGATGTCTGTGATTGACAGTTTATGAAACACCATCTCAGATATGATCTAATACATTTGCCCATAGTCAGTTGAGTGCACAAGGTCTGCTGTCAAAATACTTCCAGGAACCTTACCATAAATTAGATACTATATATAAAGAAGAGCAATATCACTAGTAACAACAAAAGCAATACTTAAGGGAATTAAATGAGAGGCCAGGAAAGGATTAAGAAAATCCCATAAAGAATGCAGACAGGGATAGAAGCTTGTGGAGATAGAAATGACTGTTGACAGCTTTTAGAAGGTACTATATTGGCTTTCGTCATATTCATTTACCTACAACAATTACACGTATACAGGCTGGTCTCACACAGGAGCTTAACCCTCTCAATGAGAGCAGGCTTCAATAATTTAGCTTTTAAAATCTAGCAGTGACCACATGCAAGCATATTTTTCAAAGGCATACAACTAAGCCAGTTTGGACAGATTTTCAGGGATCACAAATATATCTTTGTACCTGATGTGAAGGCTGCTTTACTGGTAAACTGCAAGTGCTTGTTGCAAAGCTTGAAATGCTGGAGTATTCTGAAGAAAAGCCCTCAAGAATTTACTGTAAGCAAGTACCTTTCTCCAGTATGTTTCTGAAAATACTAAGAGTAAACTGAAAATACTAAGAGTAAAGGTGTTTTTTTTCTAGAAAGAGTCAGCTAGCGTGGAAGTTGTAACCAAATTTTTAGGGTATGGTGATAGCTGAAAGACAACACTGCCTTACAATAGGAGGCCTCAGGTGAGCTTCAAAGCAGCACTATCAATTGAAAATGTAGCACCAACATGTCTCAGAATAACCTCTCAGTAGGATATTACAAAAAAAGTTACTTTTCCAAGAATAGACAGAAATAAGAATACAGAGGTGAGCAGACCGCAAAAATGTTGGCAAATGCATCAGGATGAAATCTGTCTGGAAATCTACAAGTATAATCTCGGTGTGATTTCCAGGCAGCTGTGCACCTAGTTTTCAACAGCATGGAAAAATCTAAATATCTTACTAACACAATAATTACAACAATGGGTGGAGAGACTAACACCTCTTAGGTAATCTCCTTGTATTCAATTACAGGAAAAATACTTACTCAATGCTCCTTGGTTATTGACAAAGAGCCAAATTTTATATAAAAATTGGAATTATGCCTACAGACAACATGGTCTTGTAACTCTAATACTGGAAGGAGTACTGTTCTAGTGCTGCTTATTGCTTAACAGGTAAATGGACAATATCATGCACAAGGCAGGGACCTGTGCTCAACCTCTGTTAAATTTTCTTAGCTGACTCCATCTGAAAGCGCACGTCTAACTTTGGTTATCTAAAAATGTAGTGCAGGATTTGGAAAGTTTGTTGATTTCTAATGTCTGTTCTTTTGCAGTTGTGCGTAGGATGTTCAGGAAGAACGTGAAGTGCTTATTGTATCTAGATGTATCTGATCACTTACACTGACTCACATGGATACTGGAAAATAAACTATAGCTTACAATATACCTATGTTTGATGAGGCAGTTAAGCAACAAGGAAAACCTCAGGAAAATGAATCTGTAGGCAGGCAATAGGCCCTTGGATTTCTTCTCTGGAGGAGGGTGCCAAAGGGAGAGCGCTTAATGGTCCCACAAAAGAATTTCCCAAACTTTTGAGGCTTAAATATCATGAAAAATCCAGCATCTGCAGCCTCGAGAGCAATCTAACCCAGAAGGCAGGAAAATGCCTAGCCAGATGCTGTCACCTGTTAAACTTGAAGCTTGTTTACAAAGGAATTATGAAGGATGCACTGAATGTTTACATTCACTTTGATTACCTTGGAACACTGTTGTAAAACATCTTCCTTCTCAAGAAAGCTATTTATCTGCTCATCTGCAATTTCAGAGTAGTACCCCTTATTATCTACATTGGTTACAAGAACTTAATTGGTATTTTTGGCACAGTATCTTTTGTAAGACTGTGTACATTCAAGCTGGTTTTGCAAAGTCCATGTTTACTGTACCGTACTTGCTCACTTCCACTTTGTTCTGTGGCTGAGACAGGTGCACGTGTTACTGATATGTCACAGAGCTGTAGGTGCAATTATAGTCTTTGAAATATTGTATCTGCCAAAAGAAAATACATGAAAGTCAAACTAAAACTTCAGCAATATTTATGCACATTCAGGTCTATTGAAATGAACTTGTAAGCAAGAGCAGTAAACATCATGCATGGAGAAATTTACCTCTCTAGAGCAAAAAAAGTTCAAATTAGTTAGCGCTGAATTCAGTAAAGTTCAGAATAGCCCCGTATGATTTGAGTACTATGAGATTTCTTCTGAAATTGCTTTCAAGGGAGACAAAACAGCATTGCAGAGACTTAAGTGTATAAATACCATCATTACTGCTAGGGTATCAACCTGTTACTTGGAAGGTAAGTTTGCTCAAGTCAAATACAAGTACTCAAAGATGAGTTAACAAGCTAATCAGTCAGACTGGGGAAGGAGGGGAAAGTATGCAAAAATCATGGAAAGAAATCACTATTTTAACACAGCAGTTTTGAATGCTTTATCTGGAAAACAATTATCAAGTCCATTTCCCTCATATTATGGTTAGAGCTGTATCTACTGTACGTAGACACTTAAAATATTTTTTTACATTTTCACATACCCACAAGACTAACACTATGCAGTGAAATTATTATGAACAGGACATAAGATTTACAGCTCGCTCTTGACCTAAGAAAACCCACCCATTCATTCATTTTGACATAGGCAGCTTGCTACTTACGTGTTCTCAGAATTCTTACTACTCAGTCACTGCAAGACTACTTAAATTCAGCCCAAGTCCTCCAAACAAACACCCCCCCAACCCCCACCCCAAAAAAACAAACAAAAACAATGAAGAGTCATCAGTATTGCACACAAGTTAGTAAATGTTCCTTCACCCAGGAAAACTGCACTAAAGCAAGGTGCAGGGATTGAAGCAGCTGTTTCTGATGTGTGACCTGCTGCACCTGTTGCTCATTCAGCAAGCAATTGGTTAGTAAAGAAACCCAAACAAACAAACAGAACCCCCGAAACAAACAAATAAACCACAAAACCAATCTTGGCATCACAAATTTAAAGCTTTGGAAAT
Source organism: Balearica regulorum gibbericeps (assembly GCF_011004875.1). Lineage (NCBI taxonomy): Eukaryota > Metazoa > Chordata > Aves > Gruiformes > Gruidae > Balearica > Balearica regulorum. Next base: position 19,334,454 of record NC_046189.1, on the reverse strand, counting down.
ATTTTCAAAATATGACCCAAACCTCTGAAACTCTCTATACTTACTAAGTTTCTGTTTGTGATCATGCCATATCCCACCATTTTTTGAGCCGCTATTTATTACTTGCATGAACACAGTTTAAAAGCAATCTAAGAAATGTACTGATTGCAGTGCATTATCTCCTTTGGCAGAAATCCAGTAGGTTTTTGTTCATTTATTTCTTCTTCATTTCACCACTGCTATAGCATTCAATCCTTATTGTTAATTTGTCACAGGAAAGTATTAATACAACCTCTTCTTCCTGAATTCTTCTGCATAAAGCTACTGCACCTACACTTTTTGCATTACCCTCTGTAACCTGCAGATTCTTCCCTGACATTGTTTCTCCCTCATACCTTCTCCTGATTATGTTCAACAATTTGGCATTTCATTTAAATTCATGGCCAATCTTTTAATCTCATATAGATTGCCAGACTGATTGTGGTTTCTATTTCTTTGACTCACAATACAAAGGAATTTGTTTCTTCTGTTAAATATTTGAATAAATTTTGACTGCCATATGGTCTGAGTGGCTTTCTTACAACTATCTGTTACTTGACATTTTCAATAAAAAAGGTATTTTGTTTTAATTTTTGCCTTCTTCTCCAGCTGCAGCTAAACTTTATTTGTTAGACTTTATTTGCTTAGGTCTAATAGCACACTGCCTTCACTTGAACCAAAACAGAGTAGACTCAGCTGTGTTATTCTGTTGCATCATTTTTATGCCAACACTGGAACTTTACTTGCCTAAGAGTTGTGCAACTGCGTGGAGGATCAGATCGTATACATCGGGAGCGAAAACGCTGCTGTACCAACAGCACAACTGTGTGTAGTGTTCCTAAAATGATGAACTACGCATTTCCGTACGCTCGTAACCCGAACCATACAATCAGAATCGTTGGTAGTTAAAAACCAGGACCGCAGCTTATGAATTGCTTATCATGCAAGCAATGAAATAGTAGTAAAACGTTTCTAATTGACATAATCCCCAAGTTTTGACAGTGCCCTTGAAGACACGCTCTCCCGGCCGGGCCCCGCAAAATGACGCAAAGCAGCCCAAAGTGCCACCTAGCGCCCTCCGTCAGGCATGCCACCCTGACTGCCTACGCCAGGGACCAGCCACCGTGCGAAGAAACCCACTTTTCTTTCAAAACCTCCCAAGGAGTCAGGGATTCAAAGCCAGCAGTGAGCGGGAAGGGGAAGCAAAGGCGATGGATGAGCCGGCTGGCTCCGGGAGCCCCCCTCCAAGCTGGGCAAAGGCGGTTTGGAAATGCCCCCGCTGCAGGCAGCCCTGCCAACGATGCCGTTTGGGCTCACGATCGTCATCTGCTCTGGAAACTAGAGCCTTCCATAAAAATTAATAATTTCCTCTATGAAAAAATGTGTGTGTGTTGGGGGGGGGAATAAAAGCTAGTTAAATATAATAAGAGACCTCTAGAAATAAGCATTTAGAAGAAAATTCCCTGGTGATGATTGCAGGGACTGTTCTTGCTGTTAATTGACTATTTAATGTGCTCTTCCATAATGTATCGAGCCTCTGATTGCTTAGAATGCAAAGTGTAGATAACTTACAGGACACTAAGCTGCTCTTCCATCAGAGGTGGAGTATTTCTCAGCACAAAGAGATATTCCTAGGCTGGAATATACCTATTCCCACCTGCTTAATTAAAAGCAAACACAAACACGCAAAGCTTCTCGTTTTATGATGCTTGCTTGTGCTTGGACTTATATTAGATTAAAAAATGGATTTACAATTTCCTCCCCTGCTATGCATGTGGCTGGTACATTATGAGAGGGAGCAATGAGGGTCCTAGCATGGAGGGTATGTGCTGATTCTCGTAAAGCACAGCAGGATTTTTCTTTTTAAATTAGCAATAATCTGGAGCAAACACACCAACCCCATCCACAGTTGATAGGCATTTGGCTGAAGGGACAGCAGCAGTCCTGCAGGCACAGCTGAGGAGGATAAACTACATATTTAGAGGAAACAAACAGGATATCTTCGTAAGTAACCTAAGCTTCTGGCCAAATAGCAGAAGTGAAAGTTTCTATTTTAAATAGAGAGAGGAAAAAAAAAGTCAAAGAAGGAGTTGAGCAGTCTGCAGCAAGCCTGGCGTTCAGGCAGCACAGAAAGTACGAACGGGCTCTGCAGTCTCTGACCAGCAGCACAATGGACTTTATTTACGCAGTACGCCACTTCCAATATCAACGTATACGTGACAGAGATTGGGATTTAAGCCTAGACTTTCCCCCATAGCCTTTACCTTGCTCTCTTCGCAAGCGCTCTGAGTGCTTCAGCTGCCTTTTGCTTTCAGGGCTTGGGAGTGCTCGGCCCTCAGCCCCACGGGGTTCCCTGGGCTCTCTGCTGCTCAACAGGGCACACGAGGGCTCACCCGTAACGCCGAGTTTACCAACATTTTGGCTAGAATGGAGGACAGGAAAGTATCATGTGCCCATGCTCACGTGACATCAGGTAGGACGTGGGATAAAGAACTACCTAAATACCCATCTCTGCGCAAACACAAAACATTTTCAGAAGGGTTATGCGCCTTCTTGGGTTTGGTGTTCGCACAAGCTTGGAGCCAAACAATTGTGCACACAAGTAAATGTAAACCGTAGCCAAAGCGGTCCCCTTGGGGAAGGGAATGGGTTCGAAAGGGAGTTGCACAGTGATAAAGCCCTGCCCCAGCTGCAGGGAGGGATCAGCCGTTCCCGTTTTGGCGAGAGGATGAACAGCAGCCAACAGCCCCTCGTCCTCAGCCCCTCTGCCTGCCTTTACCTCACAGGTGCTTAGGCGGAGATTTCTGCTGTATTCTTGCACAAAATTAAATAACAAGAACAGTCCCATATTCAAAATGAGAAAGGTATTTGTGTAGGCAAACCCCTAGCATTCTTGAAGAAATAACTTTTTTATTTGAGGAAGAAAAAAAGAATGGTAAAAACAGAGAGGAAAAATTATTAAAATTAAAAAGTACCCTATTGTAGTGGAGTAGAAAGTCTGACAATATCATATGGACAGCATTTGTGATGATAGATTTCTGTTTTACATTTTGAATGTAGCTTCTGCAGAAGCCACATCTTAAGCCATAAATAGGTGTTTTAAGATTGAAATAGTGATTATCTGAACTGATGTTTTTGTTCAGTAGGCAGATCAATGTTGGACACAGGCAGCATTAGCAGCAGCTACCCAATTTATTCTCTGTGTTTTAATTGAAGTATTTTTGTGTCAGTTATCCTTTCCTCAGGATTACTTCTGTACCTGGACTGCTGCTGAAATTTTTAGATAGATAAAGAGCCTGACTGCCAGTGTGGGAAATAACGAAAGTGTGCAAGCTCATAACTGTTTCAATGGTTATGTCCCAATTCTGTTGAAATGAAGATCCTCAGGTATCAGAATTTTAACACATAAATACCTGTTGCCATTACCTATGAAAGAACAGAATAAACCAGTAGCTTTTTCTTTTTTTAAAAAAATTTAACAATTGAAAAATTCGCAACAGAAGGAATCCATCATGCAGTCTTTCCCAGAGAGTTTTGACCATTGAAACAGAAAGTTTAACGCAACTGCGACACGGTTTTTTCCATTAAGCTGCCACCTTAGAGCCTTTGGGGGCTGTAAGATAGGCAACAAGCAGTTTTGCCTTGTTTTGGGAAGCGATAGCAGGGCTGCTTACCATGGGTCAGCTACACAAGAAGAGTGCACTTACATTGCCAGGATACAAATGACTGGGCTAACGAAGCGTGTGTTGGGAGATTTCCTAGGCACAAGAAAGGCAACAGGAGGGAGTCATCAGATGAGCATCTGCTGAGAGACTTATGGCGGCATTGATTAATTCGTAGAGGAATGCTTTCAGGAGTTACAGAAAAGACAAGTTATTATTGATGAAGTCAAGTACATCATCCTACAATGTGAAACAACAATCATTCTGCTCAGAAATGTCTTTATAAGACCTGTACATCAGTCAGTGGATGTAACCTGTGTGTTCAGAGGCTTTTACTAGCTCACATTGAAAAGAGAAATTATTCGTATTGCTTTTTATTCCCAGCACTGCTGTAATATCTGCAGTGTGGAGACAAAGTGCCATCCTGTTTACTTTTTGGCTTCACCAAAGTTTTTGATTAGCAGTCTGTATTTGTGCAAACACACATAGACCAAGCAGCACAGATACCCCAAAGGTACAACAACCGGCAGGGTACAGAAAAGCTTACCGAGGCCCTCACGTGCTCTCCAGAAGTTTTATTGTGGTGTAATTGAAAGGGGGAGTGGAGCTCTGTTTGTAGATAGAAGTTAATCTGTACAGGGAGAAACATTTTTGCTTATGAAACAAAAAAAATTTGATTTTAAAGTTGGCATGCCACAGTATGCACCAGACCCTCGCAGCTTGAAGAGTCAGTGTGGACTTTTTAGGAGGATTAGAGAGTCCTATTCAGTAAGTGAGAAGGATGGGCTCTTTTAAAAGTGTAAACCACACAGTTTCATTATGTGTAAAATACAATGTATAGGACGTCTAAGAGCATAGCAGAAAATGAAACCTGGAATCAAGCTTACATCATGTTACATATCTGGGCAATTCTCAGAGAACTGTAAGACTGCAGGAACGGCTGTTCAGAATTGCTCGCTATACCTGCTGTTAGCCAGAGAAAAACAAATCCTGAAGGCTCTTGATCTATTTCATTAGTTAACCTAAATCATACCTGAATTGATGTACAGAGATGTATGATCCAATATTTAGCCCCCAAATTGATAGCTGGCTAGGACCAATTTACTGTTTTCAACATGAAATGGAGTCAGACTAGCTGAGAGGGCAGAAGGGCGCAGCCTGCGCACACAAGGCAGGAAGGTCATTGGAAATTGTTGAACCATGATCACAGGAGTTAGATAGTTTTGTGCGTGCTGCGTGCGACACGTGAGCCTTCCCGCAACTGCAGGGAGCGGTCGGAACTGTTTCACAGTGCAGTCTGGGGGTTTGTTTTAAAGCAACAGCATTTTTTGAGTTAAATGGAGGAAGGACTATGTTGTGGTTATGACTAGGTCACAGCATGCTTGGTTCAGTGCCCTGTTCCCGAAGTCAAACAAGTCATTTAATTACTTGAAAACTGGAAAGAACCATGTTTCCTTTGGTAAAACATGAGACAGACAGTCCTACTGGTTGATCATTAGATTCGTACCTCCGAGTTCTCGTTCAAGGCTAGCACCACTAAGATTTGCAAACAAAGGTCTCAGCCTGCTGAGCCAGCTCCTTTACAGCTCACAAACTCCTGCCTCTGCCCTGGCTCTTCTGTTTATATAGCCCAGGCACCAGGACCCGTGGGCTTCTAGGCTACTTCTGAGCCATGGGTGTCTGTGGCCTTCTAAGAAAGTCGAGGTCTCTGTCCCAGTCAGTTTGTAAAATGATGGTATCGACAAGGAGCCCCCATAGATGTCAAAGGATCCACTATCTGTGTAAGAGTAAACCTGCTGCTTAAGTCTTTGCAAGATAGATGGGTTACAGCATAGAGCTTTTTAGCTCGGAGTTTTAAATGACCTTTCTAATTTCTGAGGGGAAGCTGGAAGTGCAGCCTGAATTTGAGCCTCCTTTGGCCTTTAATCAAAGGGCCTTTCCATGATGAACCTGGTCCAAATTATCTGAAAAGGTTAATATGCAAGATCAAGAACAGGGCTCCCAAGTCAAAAGGAGGGTTTCATTTGTTTGATATTCTCTGGCAGTGTGGTGGGTTGACCCTGGCTGAGGGCCAGGTGCCCACCAGAGCCGCTCTATCACTCCCCTCTTTCATTAGACAGGGGAGAAAAAGTACAACGAAAAGCTTATGAGTCAAGATAAGGACAGGGAGAGATCACTCACTCATTATCGTCATGAGCAAAACGGACTGAACTTAGAGAGCAAATTCATCTAATTTATTACTAAGCAAAACAGAGTAGAGGAATGAGAAATAAAATCAACTCTTAAAACACCTTCCCCTACCCTTCCCATCTTCCCGGGCTCAACTTCACTCCCAGCTTCAACCTCCACCCCCCCAGCGGCACAGGGGGGACGGGGAATGGGGGTTACGGTCAGTTCATCACATGGTGTTTCTGCCGCTTCTTCATCCTCAGGGGGAGGACTCCTCTCATCGTTCCCCTGCTCCAGCATGGAGTCCCTCTCACGGGAGACAGTCCTTCACAAACTTCTCCAACGTGAGTCTCTGCCATGGGGTACAGACCTTCAGGAGCAGACTGCTCCAGCGTGGGTCCGCCACGGGGTCACAAGTCCTGCCAGCAAACCTGCTCTGGCGTGGGCTCTTTCCTCCATGGGTCCACAGGTCCTGCCAGGAGCCTGCTCCAGCGTGGGCTTCCCATGGGCCACAGCCTCCTTCAGGTGCCTCCACCTGCTCCGGCGTGGGGTCCTCCATGGGCTGCAGGTGGAATCGCTACACCCCCTCATCTTTCCTCCATGGGCTGCAGGGGGACAGCCTGCTTCACCATGGTCTTCACCACGGGCTGCAGGGGGATCTCTGCTCCGGCGCCTGGAGCACCTCCTCCCCCTCCTTCTGCACTGACCTTGGTGTCTGCAGATGTTCTTACATCTTCTCACTCCTCTCTCCGGCTGCAAAAGCTCTTTGTTTTTTTCCTTCTTAAATATGTTATCACAGAGGCGCTGATTGGCTTGGCCTTGGCCAGCGGCGGGTCTGTCTTAGAGCCGGCTGGCATTGGCTCTATCAGACACAGGGGAAGCTTCTAGCAGCTTCTCACAGAAGCCACCCCTGTAGCCCCCCCCTCCCTGCTACCAAAACCTTGCCATGCAAACCCAACATAGGCAGCCTTCTGAAATAAAAGAGGAACAAAAATCTGTGCTTAACTAGAGTGATTTTCCATGTCACCTCCCCGTGGCAGATGCCTAGCTTGCCTTGCCAAGAGCCAATGCCCACAGCTCACACAACAGCCATCTCCACCTACAGCGTCACTGACCACGGATTTTCAATCATTCCTTAGCCTAAACTAAACTATTTCTCCATATCTGCAGGTGTCTAACCTTCACGGCACGGAGGTCTGAAGTCCTCCGAGCGTTACCACTGTGCTGCTGCGCAATGGCAGGCGGGAAGGGAGAACAACCCGCCCCGGCTCCCGCCAGCCTCGCCGTTCCGCTCCTGCTAAACCCGACCTCTGTTTCTGTCAAGGAAGCAACTGTGGCTGTTCTCAATGTTACAGTCTGCACCACCAATTAAATAAAAGTAAAATTTATTTGGCATAGGACAGAAAAATAAGGAGAACAAAATCACACACAAAAGCAAAAAAATATTCACAGAACTAGATTAATATTTTATAAAAAGCTCAAACTTTATGCATCTGATAAAAACATGTTACATTTTATGCAGTCTATGTTTTAAGTTATGTTTCTCTCTCATAGTCTTGTGTGGCTTTGGAAGTTCAAATTTTACACTAAATAACATTTATCTCAGACAAACTGTATTTCAAAATGGCAACATAGTGAAGGGTTACTCCCTTTTTTAAGACATGCAGTTTCCATTTTTTCTTTTAGTCTGCCTATTTACCTGCCGCATACTCGCTCACTGAAAACATATACACGTGCCCTGCTTCTGCTGAGTAACTCCAACACTCCCCTTGATGCCACTGCTCCAGGTTTATATTCTAACTGAATGGTCCAGGCACTTCCACCTTACAGGCTACAAGATCCTCCTTTTCTCCCAACGTACAGGAAGAACCATTCCGTGAACTAGCTACACTTAATGGGTTACCAGATTATCTTAGGTAAGAGATTCTCCTTATTTTCTGGTGAATACCGTTTGAAATATTAAAGTTCATACAATATATGTTATACAGATTCAACGTACCGCCATTAACAGGTTGTTCGCACCTGACTGTGAGACAACAGTGTTCACACCACAGTGATGTGGTATTACATACATGCACATTTTATATCGTAATTTGTACTCTAATAGCGATAGCACCATTCAGCCAATTGGTTTTTATTTCCTTGAGCAATCTTCCCCTTTCCTGCGGCTGTGGGGCCCTCTCTAGGTCTCTTGACATTTGACATTCTGCTTGAAATAATCCCAGTTTGATCATTCAACTCCATTCTTTGCTTCCAAGGCAAAAACTACCCTTTCTATTTCCATACTTCTGCACAGAAAATTGTTGTGTTACAAGATACGTGAAGCATGATAGCAGTTTAGTTCCCTCATCCTCTGCTCCAACAGAGATGTACTTCTGCAAGTGACATGTAAACGGTTGTTGCTGCAAGAAGAAACTACCGTCCAGTTTTTTAAGTGACAATTTAAGGAACTACTTTAATAGTTCAGTCTTGATTCTTTACGATTCTTTTAGTGTTGGGAAATGCTGGCTTCTAAACAAGAACTTTGTGACTTTATTTAAGAAGTAGTTCATTTACCAAAATACATGTTTCCTGAATCGCAAGCTGAGTTTCCTTTAACAACTCTGAACATTAATCCCTGTGACCTCTTCTCCCAATGGCTGGTGCAGAAAGTCATAACAGAAATAACGTGCTTTTCTAACAAAAATACTGAGCAGAAATTATTGTCACATGGTACAGAAGTTATTCCTGGTTTATTTACTGACTTGAATTAAACAAAAATGAACACCCGTGGCTGTTGTCATGCAACGCGAGTCTTAGTGATGACATAAAAAGATAGTTTGAGGTGTGAAGGTTTATAATACAATGCCATTGAAACAAACCCAGTAAATCTTATATGCAAGCAGTGACTCAAATTTAGTCCTCTGATGACCTATGCAACCACACTGAAGTCAGCTAGGCTGTACAGACAGCAGTGTGAGACACTGGTTTTGGGCAAGGGTTACATTTCCCAAGCAATACCAACAACTGATTGCGAGGCTGACCAGCGCCTACTTACACCTCCCCTAAAGTCTGATCCGATAGTCTCTCCATGCACTGAGCTCAATCCGGAGTTAGCAGACCGAGCACGCTACAACAGCAGGACTTGGCTCAAACACTGTATAATGCTACTGCCGGCGTGAGTGGCATCAGGGCTCGGAAGAGCAACGCCTATTCATTTTTCTAGTGAGACACAGAAAAGAGTTGACTTAAAAAGTCATAAGGCACCATTGATTCGATCTGTTTTGTATTCTTCTTTTTTAACACTTCATAGTGAAATAAATACTTTAATACTGATCCTATTGTAAATAGCTACTGATACATGAAGCAATATATTGAATGATAAAATGCTGCATTGTTCTGGAATACATCTAGGGACTTTTATAGCAAAAGATATAAATAGTGAAGTCGTCGTTAGGTGAAAAAAATAACTCTTTCTGCATTGTTAAGCTATTTTACATCTATGCCAAACATCCATTCTGAAGAGGTTTCTATAGTACAGAGAAGTGCTAAAACCGAAGCAGCTCAGGTTTCTTGGCTGGTTGACTGACGGCCTTTTACACAGCACATTTTAAAGTGAGAGTGAAGCTGGTTTGCCAAGTCTTTGGTAGTGGTCTGGAATTTCTTGTCAGAAAACCTTGCGCAAAAGATGAAATATAGGATATTTTGAATGATGCAGAGAGTTGGCAGAACAATGTGCAGCATTTTCATTGACTTACTCAAAGTAAAACAGTCATGCTGGAAGCAGGTAAGTTACAAAAAAGGTATGGTTTCTGGAGGGGTTTGGGTTTTTTTTTTTTTTGCTGCATAACTATTTGGATATTAATAAGGATTTGGCATGTCAAGGAACTGAAAATATTGTATTCTTAAATTCAAAATGTTGTTTCTTAGAAAGTTATAAGTGCTTCAGTTTAAAAACATGAATACAATAATTTATCCTTTAAGTTATTATCTTAAAAATCTTATCTGGACTTCTATTCACATAATAATATCTCAAAGAGACAGGCACTTTGTTTAAGTGACATCCACAAAATACATATACAAATTCAGTATTGCGCTAGGTTTGATCCCAAGGTGCACCTGTCACACGGAGGTCCCACTACTATCTGTTTAAGAAACTCTTACAGCCCCAACCCTGCAATTAGATGTAGACACATCCCTGCGCCTGCGCATTGAATTGCAGGTTCAAGACCATAAATAGTAACTTAACATAGGTCATTAGATATAAAAATGTAAAAACCAGGTATATAATCAAATGCTATCACAGCTAACAAGATTTTGTAAACAAACACTGAAAAGGCCAAATTAAATTTGATCTGGCCAAATCCAACCCTGCCTCATCCCCTTCACTGTGACTGTCCAGGCCGTTGGGCAGAAAGGGGATCTGCCCTCCGCGCCCACCGGCAGAGCAAACAGCCCTACGCACAAACACTAGAGTGGGGTCCAGCCTCCCTTCAGCTAAATTCCCTAGATTTTCAAGGACTGACCTCATTCTACCTGCAGAATGTTCCTAGGATTATGTCTCCCATGCTAGAGAAACATTTTTTTTTAACCTACATGACTAGTCTTTTTTTTTTTTTTTTTTTTTTTTTTTTGAGCAACACCCTGTGAAGCATGGCTGCTGATACAGGCTTGGTAGGGATCCCAAGGAGTACATTGAAGAAACAGAAACTGTTGAGCTGACAGAGGAGAAATTTCTCAGAGCTAACCTTCAGAAGCCAAATTAACAAAGAGCTGTCATTCAGCAATATTTCAAATCCAGAATTATAATCTTCCTCTAATTTCGAAAGGCATTTTATATGCGTTTAGACAACAAACTCTTTTCTCATATACAAAATTCCAAAGCCATTCAACGTATTACCCAATTGTCACAATGCTGGAATACTTTACTCTCTCTTCAATTAATGTAAGCCTTGCAGCTCTCTGCAGAGAGTCCTTTCAGCAAAGTTTGAAAGGACAGGCTTCATGGTAAACCCAGAAGGCCAAATCTTCCCATTTCTCTTGAACCAGTGCAGACAGCAAATTTTGGAGCTGATGCTCCCACTTGAACGCACAGACCCCAGACCTCCTTCACTACATCAAAGGGCTTTCACTTACGTACACTTTTGACCTCAGCTGCTCTACTGTAACCTAAGTCAGTACAATCTCTCTGAGACTTGTGACCTAAGCCCCAGGAAGCTTTTTAAGTCAAACCCCATCATTTAGTGGTACCAAAGAAACAACTGGAAAGCAGTCTGTGGAGCACTGGTGTAAGCGATGCTTTACAGGAGCCTGCAACTACTAATTGCTGCACTTGCACCAGGACTACTTTCTGAGGACTCTTCGCATGCAGTCTCAGATAGAGGGCATTACAACAATCCAGGACACAGATGACTGTGGGTTGGTCCACATCAGAGTAGGAAAGAATTAGGTGACTAAAAGCATAACATTATTAAAAAACAAGGAAAGAAGGATAAAAAAAGATATTTTCATGCTGCTGAATTCTTCACTTGCACTTTTCTTTGGAAGATTCTCCGCAGATAAAACCAAGGCCAGACACGCTCCGTCCTTGGGGCAGGATGTGCGATCTATTGTTTAAAATACGATTTGCTTGGCTAAGCTGAAGTGAGAAGGTTTAGGATGAACTCTTGGTCACCATGCAGTAGGCCTATGGCTTGCAGAAGCAGATGGGCCAAGTTAGGCATGCAAAGAAGGATCCAGGGGACTCTTGGCTACATGGTTTTCCCCAACAACTGTTTTTTTAAACAGAAAATAGATTGTACTTTATCATTCAACTAATACAGCCACTGTACCCAAAGTGAACGAAACAGCTTTGTTCCAGCTCTCATTAATCTCAAAGCCAGACCTCTCGTGGAGCTCTCAAGGGGACAGGGCTGGACACAGTAAGCATGATGCACATATGTCGCGTGTGGTCCACAAAACGCCTTTCATGACAGCCTGCAGCATAAGCAAATGAAAATTATAGCTTTGAGCAACTATAGTTCATAAGCTGCATCTATTACTTCTGTAATAGAGACTGAAGTTTGTTCCAGCTGACAAGCCAAAAGTGGAAAAAAAGCAAAACAGACAACTTTCCAATGATGTGGACAGGACAGCTGACTCGAAGGAAACTTGGAAACAGACGTCGCCCAAAGATGGGCCAGAACCCATTTCACCTTGGTATAGGCGGAAGCGGGGGGGCACCTCTTTCTTTTCGACCAGAGCCACCTAAAAGAGAAAGAAAGTTTTTTGTGTTACTCATCCTAGTTTCTTTTTAAGTGGGACTTCACATCTAAGCCATTAGTTCAGTAACTGGTGAAGATCTACTAATATTCTTGCCTAGCCATTTTACTAAAAAAAAATAAAATTAAAAAAAAAATCTTTGTAGAGTTTCCAGTTAGTTCATTAAACAACATCAGAATTTCAAACAGTGCAAAAGAAAGTTTTTAACTAACACTATCCCCAAATATCTGGAAAGCATATGTATTTTAGTCCTTTGTCCCCTTCTCAAAACAGATTGATAGCTCTTGTTAGCCTCACTATTTTATGCAAACACACTCCTTCTCAGTGCTACTTGCAACACATACAAATTTCAACGAAAGTGGCAAGCTCTAAATACAGTAACATTTCAAAACTATGTTTTTCCCTATATGAAGATTTTCATTGCAAACTCATTAAAAGAAACATAAAAATTGCATGTATTACTTTGCCCTTCTTTGTGGAGTAATACAAGTGGGATAAAAGCTAACAGGGCAAAGTGAAGGGTCAGAGACTAACAGGAATTTCTGCTCCAAACCAAAACCTTGTCATTTGGAAACAGGCGAGGGAGAGAAACATCTGAGTGTACAGATGATTACAGGATAACTATGAGCCACCGATGTCACTGGTTGTGAAAGAAGTAAATTGATCCTTGGGTGGTGTATCAGGCAAAATACCACTAATGAAGATAGGAAACATTTATGCTGCTGTAGAAATGGTTGAGACCTGAACCGGCACAGCATGTAACACTGATTGGAAAATACAAAATCAAACTGAAATGCATACAGAAGCAACTGTGATGATCAGAGAACAGATCTTGAAAACAGAGTGTAGAACATCCTGATTTAATCAGCCCAGCAAAACAAAAGCTGAGAAGAGGATGTGACTGTTGTGTTAAAAAATATTAGGGGGTTAACACACCAAGGAGGGAGGATAACTAAACTCAAGGATGATGTTGGCACAAGATTAAATGAGTTGTGCATGAATTTAGATGGGAAATGAGGAGGAAGTCCCAGGGGATTTTGTGGTTCTGGCTGCCTGTAGCTGCCTATAACGGCAGTGATGTCTTACAATACATCTTCCAACTTAAAAAACCAAAGAATTCCCCCCCTTAAATACAAGTTTAAGAGGGCTTGTTCCTGCAAACCTGCATTAGCTTTTTCTGTGTGGTGGGGAAGGGTGACCATGCTGTTAGTCTGAGAAGTTTGGAAACCTCAGCATCCAAACTCTTCCCCATCCATGCTGTTTTTATGATGATATGCTGAAATTCCAACAGCAGAGGTGGAGCAAACTTACCTCTGCTTTCATTTCTTGCTAGTTTACTGGGATAACTTCTGTTCACGGGTACATATGGCTCTGGAGGTGGCAAATCAGATATAGGATGAAAAGAAAATCTGCTTTCCCATTCATCTGAAAAAAATCCCACAAAATCTACTCGTTAGTTTTGTGACACAGCTTCAGGAAAGTAAATTAACATTAACGTCATGTTTAATGCATGTTTTATAAGGCAAAATGCTTGCATAGCTTAGTATCCTATCGGGAAGTCAGGGAAGAAGATGCTTTAGGTTAGTTTGAGAATGAAAATTCTTATGAACTGATCGCTTAGCCAATTTAATGGAAAATCACAGATCAGGAAAACAGCCACAATTCCACTGAAGTAAGTGCTACGTTCCCTTCCATATAAAATAGAACTGCTTTTATAACACACACACACATATATACGTGCTACCAGAAATGCATAGTGTCTCCTATTTCAGAGCAGTATTTTGTTCCTGGGTATAGAATTTTCTGATATTCATACTTAGCTGATATACAGAGCTCAAAAGCATTATTGAAAGCACCCTGACCTATAAGTGGTGTTTTTTTCTTTCTTAATTTTTATACAGGAGAAAGAAACTTTGGGACCATTATGATAAAACTTATGATGACAGAGAAACCTGTATGCAATTAGTGTCAAAAAAGGAAAAATACATCAGTTGAAACTATATCTCTTGAGACTAGAGAGGCCCTATTGATGTACTTACTGAGTCTATAGGATTCTACAGAATAAAGCAAGCCGATCGGTTTCTTCATTAAAATAACAGGAAATGTTTACAGAGCTCTGTTCTGCCCTTGAATTTGGAGGCCCAAGGAATAAAGTGTGGGCCATCTTAAACTTTGTCATTTCTTCACTTGGTTGCTTCAGGACTTCGCAATCGTAACTATTTTTGCAATATTTTTATATTCTATTGCATAATGTAATGAACAGCTGAGTAAGTTTTGCCTGGCAGTCGTACATGTACTGGATCCCAAACCTGGGATCCAGTTTTTCTATGTTTACTCCCAATGGTTGCAGTTAGAAACCAGTGTGTGAAGGAGCTGCAGGTTCTGAACCCTGCAAATGACTGGTGTAAGAAAAAACGTGTCTGTGACCCACCTGCCTTATCTGATGCATGAAGATGCTTCAAAAGCATCAATTACAGTTTTATTTTCTGCATGCTTTTTCTAACCTTACAAATGTCAGAAATACCAATTTTGGCCTCCCATAATTAGCTGACAGATTTCTCTGTCCTTTGCAAACAGAAAACAATTAAAAAGAAAAGCACAATTAATCTTCAAAACACAGCAATCTTGGACCTCACCTTTTCAACGAATGCTAGTAAAAAGAGAGATACTTGACATTTTCAGCAGCGTTCTGACAATCTCTTCCCTTATCTGTTTTTCAGCTTTCAGCTTTTGAGTCATCATCTAACTTGTTCTGACTTCCAGAGAGTCTTAGTGTAGCTACGGTTTGAATTTGCATTAGAGTCAGAACAGTCCCCTTAGGCCTTATTTCTGTATTGTAGCAAAGCAAAGCACAGTGAATACATTTCTTGTTTTCAGGCTCTTTTTCAAAGGGTCATTTTGGAGACTGTATTGATGACTTTGTAGTTCTGCTCTATGTATGGCGTATTTACTCCGTTCTTACTTGGCAGGGTTAATTGAGACCCAAATGACACCTGTGTTGGTCAGAAATCAAAGGTATGCACTAGAAACAAAGCCTCTATCCCAAACCTTTTTTGACGTATTAAGGCCAAAAGCCACTACATGGTCTCTATCAAAGGCAAGAGGATGGCTTACCATCACCTGGATCCTGGAAGCCGTTTCTGACAGCTGATGAAGGCGGTGGTGGCGGTGGTGGCGGCGGCGCTGCCGAGCCTGGCCGATCGGGGGGAAGCGGCGGTCGTGGTCCACCTCTCTGGTTGTCCAGCCCTGCCCGGGAGGGCAGCTGGGGAGTAGCGGGCAAAGCCCTTGAAGTGCTTCCATTCCTGCTTATGGGAGGAGGTGGTGGGAGGGGGCCTGGAGCAAGACAAGGAGGCAAGGGCATGAACATTTGCACCAGGGGTTATTCTGTCAGTGATAAACCACTGCCTGAGTCCCACGGCCTCCTGCTAACAAACCAGAGAGGGTGGGCTGGCTTGGGACCCTTGGCCCCAAGGGGGAATCGCCCTCAACACCTACTTTCCTGCTCTCCAGGGCTCTTTGGGGAGTTGGTGCTCATTTGAAGAGTAGAGGTCCAAGGAGCAGGGTATATCTAAGCATAAATACACCTCGGTGCCCATATTCCTATTTCCCTCAGCTACAGAAGCCTCTGTAGAGGTGCTGGTCCTTGAAGCCACTTTTAAACCACGCTAAATTACGTTGGCCAAAACGAGCAGAAGTTACAGCTGGAATTCAAGGTACTGTGGAGTTCCAAACCATAGCCCATTTCCTTTCCATGTTCCATTGCAAGGCGAAAGGACGTGTAGCAAAAGAGCTCTGCTACCCTCAGAGGCTCTTTGTCCATAGGGGTGGTCCCCTCTGGGTGTCCCAGCCAGGGTCTGCGGTGGCTCACAGGGGAATTCAGCCCAGGAGTGGCAGCGGTAAGCAGCATGGCATCAGCTTGCTCATTTACAAACATACCTGCTGCATGCCAGGTTTTCCAGTGGTTGGAGCATATCCACCTCCCACTACACTGGAAACAGACCTCACACGTAGACTGGCATTCCCAGTGTCTGTGTATCTGAGTAACTGGCGTGGTGACACCACAGGTCAAATACGAAGGCACAGCCTATGTAACACAGGACCAGGGCTGTCCTGAGGGCATGGGAAGGGCACTCCTCTGAGAGGAGCTGGTAAATAAAGGCAAGAAAGCTGCTGTGGCCAGGGAAAGAAGTACCTGTGGTTAGGACACGAGGAGACAAAGCAGAAGATTGGGTGTGGAGAGCTATGCATGTTCAAAGGTCTCGCTACCTCCGTTTGGCATAGTTGGGCAACTGACAATTATGTTCATTTTTATGAAATGCTTCCTTGTCCTGATGAAATCTAGCTGCAGACATGCATTTTGGAAAAGAGAGCAACAGATATTATGTCTCCAGCAACAAGCATTAAAACATGCTTCAAGAAACATGCTGTACTTTGTGGGGTTTTTTTCCTTCCCCCTCCTCCTCTTTTTTAGCAAATTACAAAAGTTTGCCTGCAGGGAATAGTTTCTAAGACTGAAAAGCATTTAGCAACTTTCAGAATAGTTTTGCTTGCTCTCTCTCTAAACCTACCTAAACCCCATCAGCTATATTGAATGACCGCAGAATAGGAGTATTCACATTTATAATTTATTGCTACAACTTCCTTCTACTTATTAAGCCAGCAGAAAGGTAGTGCAGATTTGCTAAACCATCTGCCTCAGGAAAGAGCCAACCAGCAAAGCACTGGTGGAAACAGAGACCATCACGTAAGAAGCTCTTGGAAGTGTCTGAATAATTGCAGACACTCTCTCCAACTTTGATCCATGCTCCCAGTCAAACGCAACAAGATTTCTCTGATTTTTTTACTGCAGGCTGCGCTAGCACATGCCATCCTTTGGGCTGGCAACCACCTCCACAAAGCACGGTTTCATGGCCAGTATCTTCTGTAGCTGCACGGCTGCTGCAGGTGCTGTGCTACAGGAGATCCAGGCTGGTTCAAGGAGCTGGAAAGCACCATGGATGGCTGCTGCCTGCGGGAGCTCCCATGACATTCATCTCTATTGTCCAGGACCAGGTGAGTTTGAGATGATTCCAGATTTTTATTCCAAAGGATGAAATAGAGGTTTCCCAGCATTGCCTTCTGTGCAAATGCTTCTCCTTTCTCGATGTTACAGGGCTTGGCTGTTTGTACCTAAATTCTCTCATCTCCCAGGGGAGAACCATCAGGTATTAAGAGAGCTAAGTTACGATGTGCAATTCTTAAAGGTTATGAACAACAGTTGTCACAGAGAACAAAGTATATTATGAAATAACTCAAAGGAGACAATTCTATTTTTAGTCTCACTTGAAATCTGCATATTGTTAGTAACAACAGCTAATCATACTGTAACAACTGCTATTATATTTAACAACTGTTGGCTAAGTCTTTTATTAAAATAATTTGTATTTGGCTGTAAGTGTTCGTGTCTCCTGGCACGTAGAAGGTAGGATTCTGCAAACCTCCATCTATGAGGATGCCACCATTAACTCATGCTAGTTGACTCAGGAAGGCAAATGCCGTCACGCATCAGAAGCTAGATAAAACAGCTTCTTTGCATCAAAGAACATAATGGGCAACCCCCCTGTTTGCAACCCTTTTTAATTACAGTAATTATAATGAAAATTGCTGAGATCTGCAAAAGTACCCATGGCATGCTGGTGATGCACTGTGACTTTCCTTAAGCCACTGCAATGCCCATAAACCCTCATCTCCAACTGCAGAACCCCTCGTGCCTAACCAACCGCACCGTCTGTTGCCCATGCACAGCAGGTGTGTGTGTGGCAGTGGGTCAGTGGGGGACGGCGCTGCCCCATGCCACATCGTGCTCCTCCAGCGCTTCTGTGCGTCGCCCCTGGTGAAAAACTGACATCCCAACCACGACACTCCTGCCTCTGGGTCACAGCAGGTGAAGCAACTGCGGGGCCGTACCATGCAGGACGGCTGAAGATTTCAGGTTGCTCTCCCAGGGGCACGGCCACTGTCAGCATCACCGTTGTCCAAACTGAAAATCTCCCCTTTCCGTAAAGAACTGTCGCTTCACCCCACTACATCCCTCTGTTCTGTGCCCGTCACGCTGCCGCCCTCAGCCCCCCCGGCTCCCTACCTGATCGGCTCGGGGGGTCTCTGACAGGCGGCGGGGGCCTCTCGCTGGGCGGGGGGGGCAGAGGTCCGGAGCGGCCCCCCCCGCTGCCGGTCGCCGAGGGGGAGCCCAGCGAGATGTTCCTCTGGGGCAGTCGCGGCATCTCGTCGCTGCCGCCGGGGACGGGCGGGACGGGGGGCGGCCCCGGCCTGCTGGGGGGCGGCGGGGGCGCCGGGGCGCCGGAGGTGGGCCGGGGGGCAGAGGGCACGGGCGGCTTGCTGTTCTGCGGCGGCGGCGGGGGCAGAGACGCCTCCCGGGCGGCGGGCGGCCTGTGCCCGGCGGGGGGCGGCGGAGGCGGCGGCTTGTCTTCCGCCGGCCGGCCCGGGGTGGGCGGCAGCGGCGGCCGGCCGGCGAAGGGGGGCGCCGCGCTAGGGCCAGGCTGCCGGAGGGATCCCGCCGGCCCAGCGCCCCGGCTGCCCGGGAACGGCGGGGGCGAGGGCCCCAGGCTGGGCTGCCGGCTCACGCCCGGCACCGGCGTCGACCTGTTGTGCAGGCTAGAGGCGATGGGCCGGGGAGTGCTGGGCACCGGGGGCGGCACGGCCTCGGGCTTGGAGCCCGCGTCGGGCCTCGGCGGCGGCGGCATGCGGCTCCTCTGCGGCTCGGGAGCGGAGGTCCGCGGCCCCGAGGGTGGCCCCGGGAAGCGCGGCGGGCCGCTCGGCGGAGAGAAGGGCTTGGCGGCTGCGGAGCGGCCTCCGGGCGGCAGGGCGGGCGGGCGGCCTCCCCCGGCATCTGCGGACACAGGGAGAGGCATCAGCACCCATCGGGCAGGGGCTTCCCCGGCCGTCCCAACGGGCCTAACGCGTCCTGAGGCACGGCGAACGCCAAGGGGGCCCGGCCATCAGGGCTTGGCACCCAGAACAGTCCAGCAGCAGTTCTGGCAGCATTGGGGAACCGCTCCAGAGTCGGGGCTGACATCCTGGTAATGCTTACGAGGGACGGCCTGAGAGGGACCAAAGTGGCCGCGAGGTAGCACAACTGATGCGGCCCTCGTATAGCAAGCAGTAGTGTGGGAAGGGAAGAAATGAAGAACAAGTATTGGAGACCACCCACCTGAAAGCAAAGAAATCTTAGCTTTTAAATGATATTTAACAACAACAGTCCCGTAAAAGGCTCTTTTCAGCCCTTTGTAGTAACCGTTATCAAAGGATGTAGTTGTGCATGTCTGGAAGAAGCCAGCCAGCCTTGCAGTAGAAGCAGCACTGTTCTGGCATGCCAGAACTTTTGTGTTAATACAAGTTCCCAAAATAGACCATGACACAATAGAAAATACCAGCTCCAAGAGGCTGGTTTGTACACATGCTGAAAAATTACATTAGTCTATGAACTATGTAAGGTTCATAAGACCCTACAACCCCCATTGCCCAGTCCTCCTTCAACAAGCATGAAATCCTACGTCCTTAACCTTACAAAACTCACTGGCCCCAGATCTCCTTCGCTTCAAGGGGCACGAGGCTTTGAGCAGCTGTTTTGCAGCCAGAAGAGTACAGTGTATGCCCCAGACAAGCCTCCAACTGCAGCGTGTGTACCAGCCAGCTGGAATGCCTCATGCACTCCCTAAGTGGTAAATCATGCTGTTGTGGAGCTGACGCAGATGTACTTTCCACTTGGAAAGTAGATTTTTTTTTTTTTTTTTTTGCCTGGTGCACAGGGGAGAATTAACCTGGAATCCTTTTACGCTCCCCTCTGGTCCTGCACACTCCCAGCTATGGCAGAACCTAGTCTGCCTGACTGTACTTTACAAGTAGCAGTTCAACGTTGCTGAGATCTTCAGTTTTCACCAATAACTAGAAGAATGGTTGGAAAGAGGAGACTCACTTCTCCCTCATAAAACCTAGTATTAAGAATAAAACAAGATTCAAGCTGAAAATGACATTTCCTAAGAGCCTAAGATATTTGAAGACTTTTTCAATCCCACCAGGTAATTTATTGCAGTACTATGAAGGTTTTAAGCAATGCCATTTACTTTTTCACACGGAAACCGCAAGGTCTTTCTTACCAGCATCTCGACTTGCAGCAGATCTGAGCTTTGGCATTCCTGCTTGAAAAAGGCCTCCAAGGCCAGGTGGTCCGCCACCACCGAAGCTGCCACCACCACCAAAACTCCCGCCGCCGCCGCCACCACCACCACCTCCTCCGAAGCCACCGCCACCACCTCCACCTGGTCCTTTGGGTTCTGTTAGGAAAAAAATCCCCCACATTAGGCAGAGAAGCGAGACTGATCCTGCAAAGTCGTCTCTTTTGTTAGAGCAACGCTTGTAGCTGGGGAAAAATGGTCAAGCTTTCAAAACAGACAAGTCCTTGTTCAGGTTGGATCATCACAGCTACCATCACTACTATTGCATCATGGAAGAGGTGGTGCAATAAACATAGCCACTGTGTTTCATTAAGCCATCACTCTCCTGTAGTCTGCTCTGGACTGGAAAGCAGAGAAACAGTCACTATGGAGAATGTGGAACTGAGCATGGATGGGACCTCTGAGAATATTTTTTGTCTTTGTTAGCGTCTTTGTAGTTGCTTCCCGTTTCTTCATACCTTTGCTCTCTTATCCTTCCCCTCCACTTCTCCATAAGCAAACCAAGAGACAGGGCAACCTCATGGGAAATGAGGAAGGAAGGAGGAAGACAGAGGTGTCCTCCCTCTTGGAGGCATCTCTGGTGATCACTTCTCGAATGCACAGAACTCTGTCACTATTGATGATATTGCAACAAATCTACTTATTTACACAAAACCTAGTGGGGAAAGAGATTTCATTTCTGATTACTTTCCTGGAGGTCCAGAAACGCAGTGACAGGATCGCTAGCTGCTAATTTTGCCAAGAGGCAGGATTTATTTTATCAGCATGCCATTCCTCTCCCATTTCTCTTCAGTGTTAATATTTCTGCTGTGACAACACCAAGATGCTAAAAGTAAAATGAAAATGTTTCCACAACTACAAAGGGGAAGAGCCCTATTCAGAGCAGCACTGCACAATGAGCAGGCCCACAGGTTGGGGTATCTGTGGAGATCAGCTCTCAGATGACGGGCTGAGGATCAATTGCTTAATTTCTTGGCATCTCGATTTCCACAGCTTTGGGTGGGTAAAAATTTCACTGACTATAAAGTAATTAAAACCTTTGGATGAAAAGCACTTCTAATAATCCCACCCAGAAAAAAAGGAGGAAGAATGTGTTCATGGGGGAATGTTTCACATCATCCTTCTCTTTTCTTAACCACGTTAGCCCAGTTCAGCTCTGACTCACATAGGGTGTGAACCTCTGGAGAAACGCTACTACTAGGGTTAGGGTTTAGTCTTTCA
Source organism: Balearica regulorum gibbericeps (assembly GCF_011004875.1). Taxonomy (NCBI): domain Eukaryota; kingdom Metazoa; phylum Chordata; class Aves; order Gruiformes; family Gruidae; genus Balearica; species Balearica regulorum. The sequence goes on along the minus strand of NC_046189.1, from coordinate 19,312,913 downwards.
TCATGAGTTGTTAATTCATGTAAACAAGATAATAGGCCACATCATTTTAATCTTAACTGTTTACCCCTCCTTTAATCCACTTAATACTTTTCTCCAGCTCATTACAATAGCTAGAACATATAACTTGGCTTTCAGAGATAATACTCAAGTGTTTAAAAACTAAGTATCTGGCTGAGTGCAGGACTATATTTTTTTGTTTGTTCTTATTTGGTCACACTCCTTTGGGCATTTCCTTCTTTCCTCATCGTCTTCCTATCACAGTGCAGTCTTTAATTGCACGGCCAGACCTGGACTGAGTTGTATCACATTTGCTAATCAGTGTGTAGAAGTGTCTTCTCTCCCTAGGCAATAGACGCTGTTCCTCTGACGTAGCAGGCCCTTGTTCGTCGCTCTTTCTGTTCTGTCTTCCCAATACTTTTGCTACCTGAGCTTTTCCAGCCTCCTCTCAGCACCTGCTGAGATGTACAGTGAGAGACGGCAGCAGTGCAGCTGGATGGAGACCTTGTCTCCATTCCGGTGAGTGGAGCTGCTGCCTTGGGCCAGAGCAGCACCAGGCAGGCTGAGCAACAAGGCTCAGCCAGAAAGATAACACCCCTGAGTCACTGCACGAGTGGCAAAACTGTGTGCAGCAGGGTGACACCCGGCTGGGGCTGGGGCTCCTGGCTCTGGTTCTGCTTTAAGTGGTACTGGGGCCATTAACAAGCCAATGATGCCTTTATTTTTATACTGTTTGTGCAAAAGTAGAGTCTGAAATTCCACTTTATTCTCTGTGCTCTCCCCAGTCCTGACAGGGGTTTGTTTGCCTCATCTGCTGTAGCTCCTCAGCACAGCTCTTAGTAGGCTTTACATAGTTTTCTGATTTAAACAAATGAGAAAATGAACTGCTTTGTACAAGTAAGCAAACAAATTAACGCTCCCATTTCATAAGCAGAACTTAATTTCTCAGCTGACTTAATCCACAATGAAGAGAATTTATATATGCCAAATTTTGGCATTTTATTTTACCTACTTATCTCATGGCAGTTCATCTGGTGATATATAAAATAATTTTCTGCATTCAGACATTTGTGTACACAAACTCCCAACGCGCAGAGCCATACTTACTGTCCAGAATCGGAGCACTTCTGTCATTAGTAACAGTCTTCTTTAGCTTTTTTCCTTTGGTAATATCAGATAATAGAGCATTTCGTCCTGCTTGTTCTGACCTGCTTAGGGAGGGCTTTTCAGTGTTTGCCTGCAAAATAAAATTAAAAATGAGGAAGCAAAATAAAGCGTGACTTCTAGCTACAAAGTTCTGCTCCAATACAGTAGTTACCCGAGACCTCAATTTCTGTTTTAACAGCACTAGACTGGGTAGTGCCATGGCTCATTTTGTGAACGATGTTATAGGTAGCTGCCCTTGTTACTGACACGAGGCCCCAAATGGTGCTGCTATTCTAACCCACACTATTCACGGGAAACAGAACAATTTTATGTGAATTCATATTTTTTTGAGCCCAAGATTCAGAGTCTCTTATTTTTTAAAGCCAAGGCACATCTGTGGCAGATTGCCATTTTGGAGACTGAAGAAGAACTGACTACACACAGAATTTGATTACACAAGAGGTGGACATTCTTGAAAGTTGTAGTGAAAACTCCTAATATACAAATTCTGCATAAATCAGAAGAAAGATGGAGTTTTATCTACTACTTTAGTTTCGATAAAAATACTTTAAAGTGGAAACCACTAGTTCAACAATGTAGACCTCTTCGAATAGATCCAATGAAACCTTTGGATGCATGAGGTTTGTCTCAGCGGTTGCCTCTTTTCAGTTTATGTTTTGGTGACACAGTTTTTCAAGGAAGAGCCAAAACCCGCCCCCCCCCGCCCCAAATGACAACATACACACATGCAGACACACACATGCATGTATATATGGTTATTTTTTCTAGGAAATGGTGGTTCCTGAAAAGCTTTCTAACTTATCAGATCAGCATTATGGAAATTTCCTGAAAGGCGGTGAGAGCTGCCATGGAGGGACCACGCACAGGATCTGCATGTTGCTTGTGGTGGAAAATGAGGGAAAGACTCTTCAGCAGCACAGCCCAACCTATCTGTGTAACCAGCGAGGGTTTTACAATGAAAATATCCAAGTACTGTACAACAGCATTTTGAGAAGCCTTTTCTCTCTTGTCAGTGAGGTGACTGTCGGAGGGCAAACACGGCACAAGCTCTATTCCAGCTTAGGCAGACTTACGTCATGTCTGACGTAGTCTCACAGTGGACCCTGTGCTCTGACACCACAGGCTGGCTGAGGGAGCCATGTTGGCTATGAACTATCCTTACCGAATCTAAACAATAGGATTGATTTTTTCCAGCTTGGGTCATGTAAGTACTAGAGTAGAACAAGGGAGAAGGTGGGAGTATGTGACTGGAGAAAGGCAAGGGGAAAGCAAGACTTCAATCCCCCTGACGTAGACAAGCTGTGGAGGAGCTGTGCCTCTCCACCCAGGACCCCTACACCAGATCAAACCACCAGTGTGGGAGGAAGATGGGGATGGCGAGTCAATGTGGTAGTGACATCCATATTGGCCCTGGAAAGGAGTGGAAGTGATGGTTCCTCTTGTAGAATTAATCATCAACTGTAAACAAAATGTCAGAAAGCTTTTCCCAGATATCCTGCATACCCTCGTCTGCACCTCAATGCCTCTGGACGTCCCATTCAATATGACAAGCAGCGACAGAGGACAGTGTGTGTGGTACATTTGCCTCCTGTAAAACTTACCAAGGCCAGTGTTGGGGGCGGAGGGGGAGCTGGAGGAGGAGGCACGGGCATGGTGGAAGGCTGAGCTCCGTCTGGTCTTGCTAAGAAACCTGCACAGCAAAACACAGAAACACACAAGGCCCAGAGATTAATAAATCTTAAATAAATTTCTAGTCAGCTAAAAAACATCCTTGCAGCTAACAGGTTTATCTGCTATATTTTCTAAGTCTAAATAATCTGTAAAAATCACTTCATGTCTCACTGTATGGAAACCAGCTGCATCCTTAAACAGAGGCTCCCTACATGATCCCCGTTGCCATACACACTCACAGACATACATAACTGGTTTTGCACACATACACAACCCATACAGTGCTATGGCAATGCACAAAAATGCAGTAACAAAATTGAACTCTGTTTAATCCAACAATCTTGTTCCCGTGGAAGTACTTCAGGATAATCCCACAGCTATACCATCAACCTGTACTTCAAGAACACATCATCTCTTTAAGACCATACTCGGATGCTGACCCTTTAAAGCCCTTAAATTGCTGGAAGATCACACACACAGTTATGGGTAGGGTGGAACAGCAGAGCTCTAGGGAAGACTCATGCCTCTCCCTTCTTGCTCTGAAGATGCCAAGCTCCATCATCACCTCTGAATGCACCTCCCTTCTCCTCGGGAGCAGCAAACGCAGTGTCACACTCTGTCCGCTCTCCCGGAGGAAGAAGAGAGGCCACCTGGCCTCTCAGCCGCCAGTTGCTGCAGAGGGAAAAGCCTGGCTGCCAAAGCTCAGCCTTCCCCGAGCTTCCCTGACGGAGAGCAGGCTCCCACTTTTCCCCACCACAAGCCAAACTTTCAACCTAGGGCAATCCCAGGAGGGTCACACCTGAGATGTAAAACTTCATTGCAATGAAAATAGTCACAAGGGCTTTTTGTGGCATTTTGGCATACTGCTTGTCAGAACTGTGCCTATCAGAGGCTCCGGGGCTTTTCTAATGGTGCTGTGGCTTTTCAGCATATTATTGCTGTTGCCCATTCACCTGAGCCAGCTTTATAATCAGCTATTTGCCACCATATGTATAATGTTTCCACAAAACAGGTAATCACAGTGGAATAGGAATAAGAGTTATTCTCCAGACAGCTCCAGGCTGACTGCTGAGGGTCCCAGGGCAGTTATTTTTCAAGAATATCCAGCTCTTGCCTTCTGAAGTCACTTAAAACCAAAGAGAACTGTAATAGAACAGTATCTGCCAGATCAGTTTCGTGGTAGGTACAGTACCCTTCACAGTTTAAATGAGCATTAGGAAAATGTTCTGAATGGAACAAAATGGCATTTGCAGTAAGGGTTTGAGATGAGTCACCACCTACAAAGTCTGTAATGGCTCTGAGATGATCCACGATATGTGAGAAAAAAATGGTTAGAAGCACAGATTTATCTCATCAGATGCTCATGCTTCAAAAGAATTAGAATACAGCCGTAAAGCCTCCCCCGCCAAACCAAATTGCTGAGCTACCTTCCTCAGAAGAAAGCTTTTCTGAAATAAGACTTTAATGGATTTTGTCTAAGATCTTTAGGAAGGAAAGGGCTTGGAAAGGAGTCAGACGCATCACCCCTTGCTCTGACTGACTATTGAGAAAAAACATGGGAGTTCAGAGAGGTGTGAGGCACTGCCACTGTCTCTAGTATTCTCAGGTTTTCTGCTCCCGTACTGCAGAAACTGTTTCTCTTTCCGGTTACTGCAAAAGAGCAAGCGGAGCAGAGGGGAAGCTGGCAGACGGACAGACTGACTGACAAAGAGGAAACTGTGTGAAGCCAAACCTACGCAGAGCTGGGCAAACACACGAGTTCGCAAAGTCCTGCAAACAGACCAGCACGCTCTCATCAGTCCTCTGGTGCGTTACCGCACATCTTACGGCGGCTCCGCAGAAGCGCCAGCTTCACATTCAGAGCATCTGCTTGACTTTGGTTATATTCCCCTCCTCCGTATTTCTAGCTCTCAGTCGTTACATAAAACTCTGCGCAAAGCCCTATCCTTTCCTGATCTGTGTATCCTAAATGCAATATCTGAAATCTGAAGCCTATTAAAAGCACCAAGACTAATGCTGCTTTGTTCTTCAGCTTCCTGTTTAAAAAAATAGTCAACAGGAAAATTATTTCTTACAGCAGACCACAACCATCCTGTTTCTTAACACAGACTTTTCACAGCTGCAGTTGTCTCTAGCGTTAACTGTGCCATTAGGCTATTTCACCAAGCTTTTAACTCCTTCAACTGATTAAAAAAAGAGAAATTCTGCTCTCCGCACTGCATTGATAAGAGGCCAAAGCAGTCCAGATAATGTGCCGTGAGTCTCCTCAGCACTCCACGCGCCACGGGAGAGTTTCTGGAGCAGGCAGAATAAAGTTTGGTTAGGTATCAGACTTTTAAATTAATTCCTTAAGGCAGCTCAGACCTGAATGCAGCAAGTGAGCCAGCTGGTCTATGAAGCACATTCTCTAAAAAGCAGTATTTTTGCAAATGCCATAACTTTTCTACCTCCCTGTCAGTTAAGCGCTTGCTTACTGCATGCTTGTGCTGGTCTGTTCTACTTTTTTTCCGTTTAACTGGGTTGTTAAACAAGGGAAGCAAGGTAACGTTCAAAGCCTGAGTTCTCTAAGGGGAAGCCACTACCCACAGACACATCCAGCCTCTCCAAAACCCTCCCTGCACACGTTATTTGAAAGGAGGTAAGGGGGAGAAAGGCACTGGGTGCCCCCTCTTTGCCTACCCCATCTTCCAGAGGGATGACACCCTCTGATGTACCTGTAGTCGCTAGCTGCACACTAGCTAGTGCCTCTTTTGGTACTGAAGGGCTTTCCCAACAGGACAGGAGTGGAAATGGGGTACACAGCTGCACACTGGTGAGCTTAGCATTTCCTTACTGCTCAACAAGCCCTGTGGCCCCCGGGCAGGTACTGGGGGGGGCGGGGGGGCTGGAAAATGGCATTTTAGAGGCACAGGACAAGCTTCTGTAATAGGCCAAACTCAGGCAAAACTGGCTGAAGTTTAATGCAAGCATCCTGCAGAGTTGTTTACTCATGATGTTCTAGAGCACACACTTCCCTTAGGAGCCATCAGAAAAGAGATCATATGGTGTGACTCAGAAACGTGCGTGCCCACACACAGAAGTATAACGCATACACTTAAAGAGCCAGTAAAACACCCCAGTTAGTCAAATTTTAGCTTAAAACGTAAGTTACGACACTGCTTCACTCTTAGTTTTGTCACTTTCTGACTCTGCTCCTGAGAAAGCAAATTTCAAAAACTCAAGCTGAAACTTCGCAGCAAGAAACAGCACCTCTGTCTTTGAAGGTCTAACACACCCTTACTATTCGGTGGTTAGATTTTATACAATCTATTTCTTTGATTTCTTGTAAGCCAGAAAGATGTTGCGCTCTGGATTTTTAAATTTGGTCCCTGTAAGCCTGTAGGAAGAATAATAATGTAGTGAAGGGGTGCAGCGACCCGGGGGCTTGACCACACAGCGCAGTGCTGGGCTGGCCCTTGGGATGAGCAGCACCTCTTGGGCTGCAGAAGCAAAGCAGCTGAGTCAGCACAATGCCAAACGTGAATTTGGCAGCTGCTTTGCTCATTACTAATTTGCAGGATCGCTGTTTTGCGCAGAGCGTAGAGATGTCTGAAGATGTTAAGCGTAACTCTGCAGTTAGAGGAAAGCTTTGGTTACTGTCCTACACTTCGGCAATGGGCTCACAGCTCATTGTTTGCTCTTGGTCAGTGGGAAAGGGCTGGATTTAAGAAAGAGACATGATGTTTGCTTGCTAACAGCTGGCACTATAAAATACCTGAAATAGTCACCGATCAACCCAGTAATAACTTTTACCTACCAAATCTATTAACGGGTAGGCAGTAGTGTAAGTTAGCACAGTTTTTAAAAAGCAACATGGAAACGTCGTACCTCGATGAGCATTGGTGGTGCAGCAGAAGGGATTACGGTAACTAACCCACACACGTACAACCGCAGCATCGGCCCCTGAGCCCCAAACACAAAGGTCTGTATTGTCAGCAAGAGAGAAGGATTTCCACAGCTGGCAGCAGCAGCTGCTCTCCCGCTGCGAGGCAGGCGCCAGCAGCGCCGTGCACACCACCGCTTCCTCTGGAGGTCCAGCCCTGATTGGGGCTGCCATCGCTACGAGCCGGCACCCCACCGTGGTCCTCACGCTTGCTCTGCACCGCCTCAGCTGCAACCCGGGTGCCAGGGCAGCCTCCCTGCAGACCACGGGCAACCTTCTCGAGAGGGGCGTGCGCGCAGCCTGCATCTGCTGCCTTCTAAGAAAAGCCACCCCAGCCGTTAGCGACGAGATCCCCACCTAATCCCAGGTAAATCAGACGATCGCATAAGGAAGCTCTGATTTCTGCAAGCTACCAGGCACAGCTGGCAGTCACTGTAAGAAATGGTATTAAAATATTATGATATGCAACACATTGTGAGAAAAAGTAATTTCATTCAAAACCCGAAGTACAGGAGACAACATATGATGCAGTCTGCAAAGAGCTCCTCACTCCGTGATGTAATCCATAAAGAGCAATAAGCAAAAGTGGCACTAAACTGAACTCAGTGAAACACAAGTTCTGGGCATTTCAGATTTAATTTGGTACTTCAGAAATCATTTTGGGAGCGTTACAAACACTGAAAAGAAATGTGACATTTCATGTGGGACGGAGAGTGCGAAGAACTGGCCTGCAAGTGCATTGTTTGCATCTAGTCAGCCATTTTGAGCTGCTTGGAGGCACCTCCTCTTAAACATATTGAGTCAGAGGCAGACAGCTCACTGCGGTTAATCATTTCCTGCATGATTAATTTCCAAGCAAAAAAGAGGAAGGAACAAACAACGGTAGAAATAAAATAGAAGTGATAGAACTCAAGGGGGAAAAAAAACCCCAAATTCGCCAATTAAAATGCTGATGGCACTGTGCAAAAGGACCTAACTTCCAAACTAATATTGATTTGGGTTTTTCAAGATGCATTGCTTCCTGCTAAGGAAAGAAAGGAAAATTTTAGGAGATTGGGCTAAGTTACCAAGTACTTTAGTAAGGTAGCTCTCAAAACAAAAAGGGCAATTAACTATAAACACAGTCCAAAATATTTGGAAAATCATTTAAATCAATTTCATACAAACCACAATATTTTTTCATGAAACATTTTTTTTTTAACGGAGTACAGAACTATTAAACCGTTTTGATAAAAAAATGTTACCATGTTTTCTTATGAAATTTGTTCTAGTCCCCCTGCTCCCGCTTTCCTTGGTGGCCCTGAGTCATTAGTGACTCTCTATGTCCTACAGTCCACCACTCTGTATTCCAAAGGGGCTGTTGGCATTAAGAGAGTCAGGAGCGGGAGCACAGCAAGGTATGAATGAGAGCTTTAAAGGATGCTGAAGACACTCTTCCCGTGCAACGCCATGCCAGTAAATTCCATCTGAAAAATATCAGATATTTTTCTTCTTCTCTTTTTATTAAACATTCTAAAAACACAGAAAATTATAAATATGTAGATAGATGGCTTTAAACCCCTAAAGAATTCATCAAGGACACCAAACCAAACCCAGTGCAACGTGAAGCTACCTGAATATACTGAAGAGGAATTCCCCCCTACAGGGTGAAGAAAGAATTTTTAGGAGACTCTCTGGCCCCAGTCACTCACACAGCAGGGCAAAGCCTCTGACAGATACTACAGTAACCCAATACAAGATCTTCCCGAGACACCACAGGACTGCTGTATAACCACTCAGCACTCCTCCTAACTGGGGCAAGCCTTCCGAAGCCCAGGAGCTCAGGAGGAAAGGGGCGTTTAAAACATTACTCGGTATTTTTGGGTCTTTTAACATCAGTGACTGGTCTTTTAAGGATGGCTGAAACGACACTCCTTTTGGTGCGGGGATTACAAGACTGCGTGGCCTGAGAAAGGACATCACAAGGGTGCGAGAATGCAAATTGTCCTGTCCAGAGGAAGCTGTGGTAGCAAAAGGAGGCACTAACGTTTTACCCTTAAAACCACTTGCAGAGAAGCAGACAGCCAAAAGAGACACCAACAGAGGAGAAGTGACTTTGGATGCATGAGACCCAGGGAAATTCTGGGGAGCTGCTGCTGCCAGAGAGAGGAAGCCAACTTTATCTGGGACTTTTTGCATTTCAAAGAAACCCTCCACAGTACCTGAAATCAGTGGTATGACTTTCCGCCCAGACTGAAAAATGCTACCCCCTACACAAAACGCCAGGGCAGAGAAAGTGGCTGGTACCAGTGATGACGGAGAGCTGCTGCCCGGATCTCGAGTCAGAGCATCCTTTCTCTTTCCACAAACGGCTGGGCTGATGGATGATAGGCTTCATTCATGGGCACAAGTGTAAAGCGGATGAGGTCTCTGTGGCCCCAAAATAGGACTTAGCCCCAACCTGAATGACACACAGGAGCTGGCAATAACAGGAAGATCTGCCACGGGGAACTGCATCTGTACAAACTTGGCAGCTAACAACTGTCGGGGGTGCAACGCCCTCCTGCTGTGGTCAGCAGCCAAAAAGGAGAGAAGAGGAAAGCAAGAGCCTGGAGGTCTCTGGCAGGAGTGCACGGGGCAGTTCTTGAGGGAAGAAACACATGTCCAGCCAGTATCACAGCGAACATTTTTTTCAGCCCTACACAGGCTGCAAAGAGATGGTATTTTTTTGTTCTGTTTTGGTTTAGACATACCATTTTCAATGAATTGCGGAGTTTTAATCTTTTACAGTGTAACTGAGCTACATGAAAGGTGAAGGTGCTGGGGGACTAGCGAGGAGCAGCAAGATAAATAATCACAATAGCAAACCCCGCAGCAAGGGGGTTGGAACTAGATGATCTTTAAGGTCCCTTCCAACCCAAACCATTCTATGATTCTATGATAAAGCACAAGACTAGTTACAAAAAAAAAAAAAAAAAAAAAGAGGATGCCACAAGGTGCTTTCACACCTCTGTGTGTTATCCCAGGCACCCACACCCACCCACCCATCTCCATCTTCCTCCAGCCCCCACACTCACCTTCCTCATCGCCGAGCACCCAGCCAAGCACAGTGACCCTGCAGGCAGCACTGTCCACAGCTCATACTGGGCAATTCCCTAGAGTCTTAAAACCCCCTAAACACTTTCAATCTACTACTTACTGTCACAGGAAAACAGTAACAAAGCAGGTTACTGTGGGTGTCAGTGACAAGTGAACTATCAGACCACTGAGCCAACACAGGACTGCAGGGTGCCAAGAGCAGTAACAGCCAGATGCACTCATGGTCCACAGCAAGTCACATCCAGCAAACCTCATCTGTCAAAGGCAACCAGGAATTACATGGCAAAAAGCCATCGGTGCTGCATCCATGGAAAATTACAGCTAAGAAATAGGCCACTATGGTGTCAGAATGTTGTTTTAATCCAAGTATTTTCAAAAGTTTTTTTCCTTTTCAGTGACATATTTTTCAAGATATGCAGAGATCATAGGCAACGGCTAGCTTTGGAGGACTGCCCCCAGTCACCAGTATAGTCACTGTTTGGAGGAAGCAGCAAAGTTTTTGGTCAGTTTAAGTGTTTGGATGTTGACTTGAGGAAAGCTGATAATGTAAGAGCAAATACACTGCAGCAGAACGTACCTCTCTGACTCACTGAAACCAGAAATTGCTTACATCCAATCCACGCTCCTATAATTTCTCTCGGCCAGTGCTTTCAGAGGAGATGTAGTGAAATATTCCTGTCTGCTCAGGCGCTAAGAGTCAGCTCACACCCCCTGCCACAGCGACCCTGCCCTGGGGAGCGGGACCTCAGCCCTGCAAATGGCCCCTGGAGCAAAGCCCCTGCACCGGGCACCATGGGAGGGAGGGAGGCTCATCGGTGTTTTAAAACAAGCACGCGTATGTCATTCCTCAGCAGGAAGTTGGGGCCAAGCGCAGCAGAGAAATCTACAGTTCCTGGGCTGTATCCCAGCCCTTAGGACAGGAGGACACAACTTGAGACATTGCAACCTGCTACGGCTCCCTCCCCACCCCTGCCGCCCTGCCAAAAAAACAGAAAGTCCTTCCCCCAACCTCTCCACAAAGAAAAGCCCTACAGCAAACAGCTTCACCCTCTCTCCCAGGCAGGAGCAATGGTTAGGGACCAAGCTGTTTGCACCTGAGCTCTTGCTTCAGCTGTCCAGAGCACAGCTGCCCCAATACTCAATCACCTACCATCCAGGCAGCCCTGAGCCAACCCCAACGTTTGAAACAACGGACAAGGCTGTTATCCCAGGCACGCCGCCCAATGCAGCCGATGAGGGATTCACACAGGCTGGAGGTGACCTCAGCATACAGCCCTAAAGAAAGGGACCCTTGTTACGGTGCTCCAGAGAGGCTGTAGGGCCAACCTCCCCATGTAGGGACAACATACCCGGGGAGCAAGGACCTGATGTCTCTCTCCATCTTATTCCCTCATCTATTCCTCCTTGTGAATATTTTGTGTTCACAAAATACTGTTCCTAATACATAGCCCAAGAGCTTCTCTTTGATGGGTCTCCTTTTTCCAGTGTCTCATTACTGCAGAGGTGATCACTCAGTGTCATGTGGCTGCTCAGCAGCATGCGCTTCAGTGCATAGCTTTCTCCCCACAACTTTAGCTGTCTTAAAGCTCTAGGAGCTGTTGGTAGGGTGAACAGGCTAGTTCAGAAATTAAGGATTTCTGAATATTGCCTCCAGCTTACTCAGTCCCAAATCGGAAAGAAAAAAATTATTGCATTAAGTTGGAGAAAGTGCTGAAGAGCAGGGCTTTTCCCACCAGCTTATCCTCACAAGGCAGCACTGCTCAGCTCTGCAACGGGACGGGGCCATGGATGCTATAGGTCTGACCACTTGTTTGTTTTCTGCAGCATGAAAGCAATTCTGCCATTTGAATCAAATTGATAGACGTCTGGAGGATTTTTTTTCCCTTCTCTCCACTGTTTTATGGCATAGCAGGCCAAAAAAGTATCAGGAATTAGTCTGAATGGGGGGGGGTGGTGTGGTGGTTGTGGTTTTTTGTTGTGTGGGGTGGGTTTTTTTGGGTTTTTTTGGTTTTTTTTTTTTTTTGTTTTTTTTTTTTTTTTTTTTTTTTACACACTTGAGCTGTTGCAGCTTTCAGTCAGCAAGGAAAGAAGTCATAGGAACCGAGTTTGGTGAGCAAGCCCTGGGATTTTGCTGGACTTCTGGTGACCACGGTTGCTCACCAGCGTGTGGCGGGTCCCCCTCTCAGCAGTGGTTATAAGGGGAGGGGCTTCTCTGCTCTGCAAACCCAAGGCTGGGATGAGAAGAGCCTGTTTGGAGTCACAGGGTACATCACGGGAGCTCTGGGACACCCCACACCACATCCTCTCCATGCCCAGGGCGCTAAATTAATAACATTGTGACCTGTGTAACTCCATTGCTGAAGCTGTCTTCACTCACCTTTCTCTTCTGACCAGCAAGACGACACGAAGCCGCAGTAGAACACATTTTCCTATAGTGAAGGCACACACACAAGGATCGAGGGTCTCACACATGGTCAGATTATTTTACTTCTCAGTAGGTGTAGGTTTAGAATTCAGTTGGCTTTAACAATCAGACAGGCTTTTTTTAACATAAAGTGTTTTCTTCATCACAATCAGCTAAGTCTTACTAAACGCACAGCGAACTGTGTCTGGTCTCCTAAAGCCAGCATATAAAAAATTATATTAAAATAGCGACTACCTCTAAAAGGGAAATCTCTGAGGCATAAGGGCCAGACATGTGGAATGAATTTAAAACACCGTTTTCCAATCCTCCTCTCTTGTAAATATTGCAATAGTCCTATAAGAATGTTGAAAAACTACAGTGCACAGAGATTAGTTCAGATTTCACATCAAAAGCCCAAAGAAAAAGTTAAGTGGCCTGGGCAGCCAGCAGGGAAAGAGCAAGAGTGCATTAGAGTTTTTACAGCCCAGGTGTCAACATGAATTAGAGAGTAACTTGAATACCTGTCATTAGAGGAGCAATCAAAGACTGATATGCTCCGAGTGTGGGAAAAACAAAACAAAACCCAGCCCCAGATCTGCATAATGTAAGGCAGCCTGCTCGGCCAAAGACAGTTCAGAAAAACGAATACCACCTCAGAGCCAGGTTATTGTCAATAAAAGCCTCAGTTCAGTGTGGCAAGCCCCATAAATCAGTTTTGTGAGAAACAGGCAACTAGGTCTGGTAGAGATTTTAATTAAAAAGAAAAAAAATAATCTTATTTTTCCATTCCAAAAGTTAATTTTGGATGACTTGAGGCTGCAAAGTGCTGAGACTCCAAACCTTCACTAAAATGGGTGGAGATGGAGAATCTGATTTTACTCTCATTAGCAGTCATGGAAACGCTCTGGCCAGTTTTCAGAGGGGGCTGGATGAGACTCATTGTACCTTATGACTTTGCTGAAAGTGGTTTGAACTATTCAGGATGATCAGACTTAAAGATTAATAAGAACGCATCCCACAAAGTCACTTGATGTTCTCTGCTGTGCAGGAATTTGCACTGTAGCTTGGGATTAGTCATTAAACTAGATCATTTGTGAGGCACTGAATCATATCTGCACATAAATAACGAATCTGAGGCATGTCACAGTCAGCAATTAAGGTTCACATTGGCTCCCACCAGCTTGTGGTTGCAGAAGGCTGCTGGAGCAAGCACCACAGCCACAGTCTGCAGAGAGATGCCATCACTTGTGTTCAGCACTGCTGGCATCTTGCTCCATGAACTTGGGGAGAGCAACCAACTAGATACACTGACATCTGTCTCAAAGGACCATGACCTATTGAAAAACTCCCCATAACTTTCCCTCTGTACTGTCCTCACAGACCACAAACTGAAGAGAAACTCACATCAGACCTTACAAGCTGACTAGATACTAAATGAAGACTCATTCTGCATATGACTTGTATCCCCTGTGTTCACAAACCTCCTTGGATGCAAAACGCTATAAAACAGCATTTGATCTGCCATTTAAATGGTTATTCCAATAACGTGGCCAGGGAAAGTTAACTTCTTTGTAGACTCTGCTGGACTGTTGCAATACAATTACTCTTATAATTCACATGCCCAAAGGAATTAATGCAAGTTTGCAAATAAAGCAATGGAAAGTTTTCATCTTACTGAGGTATAAATGAATACACACAAAATATACCGTTACTTTGCATACTTAGGAGTTTTTAGTATTTCCTATGATTGGTATTTTATCATAGATCCTCCTCTGAGAATAGCTACAAAATGAAACTCTCTCTTACATCATTCATATAATAACTAGCTTACAGTAATTAAAATTGACTATCACTTTCAAAGCCCAAAATGCCTGACGTCTGTGAAGCAGGGCAACGTATGCTGGTATCTGGACAGGCAGGGAGCTGGACAGCAAAGTGTGCATTTGCACAAGCAATCAAAGCAACTCGCAGCATCCGTTCTTGCTCACTTGGAAGAGAGCCTCTGCCCTCTGAGGTTTGGCCTGCTGCGTAGTTCATACTGCGCCTCAGAAAGCCTTCAGATGGGCTGCTATGGTTTCAGTAATTAATTTTAAAGGTTCTCGGCAATATAAAAACAAATCTGTGGAAGAGATTTTAAAATCAGGATGGAAATAATAAAGGGGAGGGAAAAGTGGAGGCAAAAAGTAATCTGAAACAAACAGAGAGGCAGCTTCAGCAAACAACCTCTCCCCAAACGCCAGGACTTCAGTCGCCCCTTCTTTGTGCCGCAGCAACCTTAGCTCACCCCAAACTACTCAGATAGCGTGGCCAAAAGGTGATCATCTTTTCAAAAGGGTCTACAAAACTTTGGAAACTGTGTCCAAAGCAATAAAAAAAAAGAGAAAAAAAGAGCCAAACCCAAGGTGAATTACGGATAAGAGATTCATTTAAACCTTAAATACCCTACCATACATATTTTGGTTTGAAATGGATTAGTTTATACGCAACAAAGAAAAGCAACAGTGTTACTGAAAACACATTATTTCACATGTGAATTTACACAATCACCTAATATCCTGGCAGTACTGGCAAATGATGTCTTGTTCTAATCCATATAAACAAGAAGCCCAAAATGTTATGATGCTGCACTACCAGATTATTTGCCTGGTTGGAATCCAAAAAGAAAATTCTCCTGCAACTTGCTTCAAAGAACTAGATAGAGGAAGCAATACATTATTGTTATTAAAAACTGTCCAATAAGACAACTCAAAAACTGTGTTTGGATGCCTTGTACCAAACTAGCAGATCAGATAACCATTAAGTAGATTGAAGGTTGCCATTATCTCTACATTGTTCGCGTCTTTGTATCATATATAAAATGTACTAAATCACAGCATCTTTTTCTCTGTTTTAAAGAACATAGAATTTATAACATACCCATATTAACTGTGTTAACTCATGACAAGAAAAGCTTAATTTTAAAAGTCTGGGATTTAATACAGGTAAAAAAAAAAAAGTCTCAACTGTCCTTAGCTGATAGGAACTGCTGTAGTTTCACTCCAGACCTACAAAGTCTTATACCAGAGGAAAATATGGTCCCGAAGTATTAATGCAAATCTGTATGATAAATGGCGAGGGCTGCCAGTTGAAGCTGTCAGGCTAAAGCAGACTACCAGCAGGGAAGACGAAGAATTGTCTTTTCCTCCCGCGATACTGAACCACTGAATCCATCACATGCCTTATTCTGAGCTGCCCAGAACTCCCCCACATCCAAAACCAGTTAACAGCCAAAACAAACTGCTACCAAATGGAAATAAGTCGAGAAATCCTGCAGAGGATCTCCTGCTCTAGACTTGCTTCATGGGAAGAGCAGCTCCAGAGGACATTAGTGGTTTGGTGACTGCCCTGCAGAAGGTCACCTCCAAGCCAGGGGCCAACCGGAGGGATGGGTGGAGGAGCAAAGACAGGAAGGTGCTTGGAGACACCCTCACTTTTTGGCCAGCATGGAGATGAGCTCTAGATCAGCCTTGTGAATTGAAACCATGTGAGGGAGGTAGAACTGGTGGACTGATGTTTAGAGAGATCCCCAGGCAAGGAGCCTGATGCCCTAGTGGCTGCTATCTCAGGGCTGGAGCGGTGGAAGGACAGACCTGAAATTCTGCTTCCTCTGGATTTAGTTTGGCTCTTTGCAAAGCAGTAAAAATCTAATCCTCAGTGCATTTAGCACCTCTCCATCCATAATCGGAGAGACCTTAGCCTTCAGCATCTGAGTTTGCATGTGTGCAAGTCACTCGCGGTGCTAATGCACTGTTCCTATCACTGACAATTTCCATTTGGTCCAATCTGGAAAACATCCTGAGTAATATAAGGATGAATTTTTCTGTTAAGTATTTCCAATGCTGCCTTTTGGCAAGAAAAAATGTCAAAAGTCACTTGGAAAAGGAAGGTACTGCTAAGAGACATTTCAATTATTTCATAAGTTAGCTGCCAAAATGCAAAGAGTAAAATCCAAACAATACTAATATTCTTCATATTTTACACCATTATAAGCCAAGTGGAGATCAGAGTACTGACCAACCACAATTACATTTTATTTAATTTACTAGAGTAGAGCTACAACTAAAATTCAAATAAAAATAGCTTTGTAAAGTCATTTCTACATAAATCTTGGAGTTTTGTCTACTTTTGCAGCAGGAGTTGATATTTATGAAATATAGATACTTATGAAATATAGGTGAGATAACATTGAGACAGAGGGTTCAGATTTTACACCTGGCACTTTAGCTGAAGACTCAGCCTTGATATTGGGACTATGAATTTTGCAGGTATGCATCTGAGTACACAGCACACATCTGCAGCAGATGATGCCAATGTAAACACCCACAGTAAGGACACGCAGTTAAGCTGTCCACACCTAATCTAAGGTTTCCATTGTCCAGCTGAAAGCCCTATAAGTAAAGATAGCTTCTGAAGATTTCATTTATGAAATATCCTTCCTTACTTGCGTTGGCCATTATCTAATAGACGGCAAGGTACAAGTTCTGTTTTGCATCAGTCTGGTTCTTTTAAACTCAAAGCAATTCTAACGTTGTATTAAAGACTAACTCAGTCTAGTTTAGACTCCCTGTTCTACCTGGACAGGCACTAAAATTTGTGTATGTTGGTATACTACAGGATTTAATAGTGTGGGGTATTTTGTGGAAAAAAAAAAAGAGAGAAGTGGGAAGCTAATTTTATGTCCTGTCAAAGTCTGAGACATGAAGAGATTTCTATCATAATCAGGAATTAAAAAAAAAAGAAAATATTTTGTTCTTAGAAGTGTAAATTTCAGTTGAGCCTACACTTGCTTTAGGTATTTTAAATTTCTTTTTAAAATAATTTTAGAATTTTGCAACTTCACAAAATTTAAATTTTGTGCCTTTGATCTCAGGGGGAAAAAATGTTTTTATAAACCGATTGATTTAATTAGAAATGTTTTTCAATAAAAGCATCCTGGAAAACTATAACTGCAATCATTAACTTTGATATCCAAACAAAATATCTAAATCCTATTGCTGGAGGCTTATGTTTTCATAGCTTTGCTACTGTATTGACATGGCACTGCTGACCCAGCGCAGGGCTCTCGCTGACTCCTGACTGCCGCGATCATCCCCCGGTCCCAGGAGAGGTACAGGGGTGAGCTGGTGCCACTAGAGCTCACACCGGGAAGACACCAGTGTGGACAAGGAAGGGGGGCCCACAGTCCTGTAAAGGGGATTAGTTGAAAGCATGGCACAAATCAAACCAAAAGCAACCAAGGATAACAAAGTGAAAACGCCCTTCTGCTTTCCTCTGTGTCTCCAATTACAGAAATCTCTGCTCCAATTTATTTCCCTTTGGAAACGATTTTTTACAGCTGTACATGGCAAGTACTTAGCTAGCGAGTGAAGAAGAGAAGCTGGAAAGAATGATTATTAATGGATTCTGCCAAAAAAATAGGCAGGGCAAAGTCTTTCGTGGCTTAGCACAAGAACTAGTCAATCTTCCCCTACGCAAAGAGGAGGGATGTCCTGCGTTGCCTTCCCGAGCAGGCAAACAGTGCAGGCGCGTTGCCTACTGCGGCAGCCTGGGCTGGACCCCGAGGAAACACGCAGCAACCCCCACTTTCTACTTGTGAAGCTGATCGAGTGCGCACACATTAAAAGAGAGCGTTTGCCCAAGTCATTGTTAAACCCAAGCAACTCTATTCAGCTATCTATGTTTTATCTTAAATATTTATATCTCCAACCATTTTCCATGACCTTCAACAACCAAGTGTTTCCACGTAGCAAGTGCAGTCAAAGGCAATGTGTTACGTCGGTGCCTGCCCTGGAGGGCACAGGTTTACCAGAGGACTCAGGGGACTGTTGAGACATCACACATGAGGTCATATCTAGCTGATTGCAGGTGAATAGGCTAAGAGGGACACATCCACACCTTGCTTGAGCTCAGTGGGGACTGCAAGCCATTGCTCGAGGAGAGACAAGGTACTGGCAGCGGCTCCTGGTTCCTGCCAGGTTTTTGGAAGCCGTTCCCTGCCAGCACACACCTCCGTGTTAGCTGGCAGCTCTGAGCCAGCCTGCCCCACAGGCCGTGCAGAAGCTCATTGGGAGCCCAGGGAGAAGCTGGTTTTGGAGGTTATTTTCCTCCATGCAAGACAGCAGGTCTAGCTGAGCTCCTGCTGGTATTCCAAATGCAGCTTTTTGCATAAAAATTAGTTTGGTGCCGTTTAACCTAAAAATAAAAAGTATGTATGGCATACCACTGCCATGAAAAATCATACCCACAAAACCAAAGACAGCCACATACCATCATTCAACACTTGCATTTCCTCTTTAGAACATTCATTGGCAAGTTCTCTTACTCCACAGGACTGCTCAAATGTGTCCTCGCTAATGCCAATCTACCAAAAGCTCAAGAGGAGAAAACAAATCGGTCCCTGCAGGCTGGAGCGCTCAGCGCAGGTGGCCTGAAACAGCAGGTATTGGACGGCGTCAGCCAATTTCCTCTTTAATTTCTTTGTAATAAGAGTGGTTGTCACAGTTGTTAAGCCCTAGCTAAAGTTAGCATCACATCTGCTGAATCCTGTAAATATGGCTTGATCAAACTGGCTGAACAGTTTGGCTAGCTTGCATGGGGCAAAACCAAACTGGGTTTATTTTAAGCAAGTTTGAAGACTAAATTTACCATATGGCAGACTGAAATAAGACTGCTGGCATCTCTGCTTTCAAAACCAGAATTGGTAATTAAATGGACAGTTAAGAACCACTTCAAATCTGAAGTCACAAGCTTCCAGATTAAAAACCAACAACTTTTTCTGAAGTCAGAAAGCTGTTGTATCTGGATCAAACCCACAGCTGAAAGGGAGCTTTGCGTTGGTTTTATCAGGTCATAAGACATTATTACTCTCATGAAATCTACTTTCTCTCTTATACGGCAGTCCTGATGACGGGCAGTCCTCAAACAAGTGATCATGCAAGGATCACTGTTCTCCTCTGTCTCTGCCGAGGCCCTCAGGAGCAGGCTGGCTCGCGGAGGGCTGGGTCGCAGGTGGGGCTGGTCCAGACACCGCCGTGCAGAGAAAAAGCCCCGCTTCTGCGCAGGAGGGGTACGGCGGCACCAGGGCTGCCACGTGAACAAAGCCTGAACCCTGCTGCCAAACGCTGCTCCAGGCGAGCCCTGATCCATCAAAACTTGCTATTAGGAAACACTGTTCAGTGTAGACCAAACTGGTTTTGCACCGCCAGCAGGAATTTGACATTTGCCATTAGTACCAGAGCTTTGAAATCATGATGAAAACTAGCAGTTTTCTGTCTTCCCACAACTGTTCACCTGAGAAAACAGCACAGCTGCCTGCCTTCTCAGGTCTCCCTCTTACACCAGGAGCAGACCTGTAGTCACCTTGCCAACTGCTAGTGATAACAATGCAACGCTTTCCCACAGCGCACAGTATAACACACTCATTTTATCTGTTGCCTCCCAAGTTAGAAGAGCAAAATCTCCTCAGGAAACTCAGGAACAGCGTGTGACCTTCTCTCCCTGAAATATACTTTACCATACATATGGAAGTGTTTATTGCCTTTAAAGTAACTATTCAGCTTTCATCAATAACCAGAAAAATTTAAAGTCACTGTCAACAATGAGACAAATACAGACTGATAGACAGTAGGGCTGGAAGAGGGCATCTACCCTTCCCTTTCCCTTGGGTCACTATCGATTACATCATTCTTGGCAGGTATTTATCTCTTCTCTCCCTAAAAATCTCCAGTGATGGAAATTCTGCAATATCCCTCAGTCATCTACTTTGTTAGCCTTACAGCTAATGAAGCGTTTCCCAGTACCCAATCTAAACATCCTTTGCTGTCATTTCAGTTGCTATTTCTCATCCTATTTACAACTGTTGTGCAGAATAATTTATTCCTTTCCTCTTCATGGCTATTCGAAAACTGTTTATGTGTCTCTTTGATCACCTCCTCTTTAGGCTAAGGAATCCTGTTTACTCCAGTCTTTTGTCACAGGCTGCATTTGGTCCATCTCTCATCATAAGCGCTCTTCCTAGGACATTCCATAATCCCCTATCATATTTGAAATGGGTGAGGGTGGCACAATTCACCATTTTTATCTCAGTATTGCATTGTATGTTCTTTTGCAGCATCCAATTTACTAATTTGAAATAAAACATAAATGTCAATTTAAAATACTGATATTTTGCCTATACAGGTGTGCTTGGCTACTGATCACACATCTTTTTCAGTCCACTAACGTGGAATAACTCTCCAAATATTAGCCTTTGCACCCATTTTCATCCCGTCAGCAGTTCATCATGCTCGGTATGAGTTGTGGAGCCACAAATGAAGCAAAACATTTGTCTGCTCCCGCTCTTCCCTCTCACATCTCCCAAGCCCAACACCTGGATTTCTCCAGCCTGTGGTTTCCAAAGCAAGCATGCTGCTGAAACTACACCAAAGCGTCAACCCACATGGACGAGCAATAGACCCTATCAAGAAGAAGCCCAGAATGGTTTTGTGCTCGTGCCTACAGAGAACCAAAATCCCACGTGCCTCTGGGACTGTCCCAGCACCTGTTTCTACCTGGCCCGCTAATCACAAAGAAGCCACAGTCAGGGCTTACAACACAGCGCAGCTGAGATAGGAAATAATATGTGATCTGCTGGACTGCACCAGCTCTACGTCAGCACGTTGCAGCCTATCTACAGCACATGCTTTCTGCTTCAGCCTCTGCTGCAATGAAAAAAAATATTAAAAAGTAAACATGCTGTTATTTCTTTCTTTCTGATTCACTATGTGTCTCAGTGGACTTTTTCATGCTATTTCTGTTCTTTAGCACCAAACTCTGAGCACTGCAGCCTTCACTGTGCAGTTTTCAAGTGTAATGTTATTTGCTCAAAGGACAACTGCGAATTCACAGTGCCTGGTCAAATCATATCTTAGGTCTCTTGACCTACTCGTGAAGTCTTAAATCCCTCCACTGGTAGCCCTGTGCTGCTAGAATGAAAAGACCCACTGCACGTGTTAAAAGCTTGTGGATTTGGCAGAAGATTTGATGTGACCTAAGGCACCTAAATCTGACATTAAGAAAGGTGTGCCACCTCAGAGCACGTGAGTAAACTGGCATCGGCGTTAGTCCTGCCCTGGAGCAGAACGACTCCTATATTGTCACACTGCAAATCAAGACAGGAGATGGCTCTGTGCCTTCTGACTGTTACAGGCCAGGGATGACACATGCTGGAGACTTGTTTCCCCATGCTGCTGACCACACAGTGTCTCCTCTGCACTCCCGTCCCTCTCCCTGTGGGCTCTGTACCTTGTCACCAGCAGGAGAGATGCTTGCAGAGAATAGGAGACCTTGCAAATTCAGTCCAGAATGCACTTGCTGAAGTTAATTAGAGCACAATAACATTTGCCAGGTTGCACACTCCTGCAAGGAAAATAAAAAAAAAAAAAAAAAAGAACTATTAATTGCAAAACCAAAACATTGGGGACCACAGAGCCTGGGTACGTATCTATTATGCATCTCCTTGCATATGTAGAAATTCTGCATGAGAAACCAGCAGCGTGTAAAGAGGAGCCCGCCTCCATCTAAAGAGGAATTGGAACAGAAAAATACACTGACTGTGCTCTCCATATCAGTCCCTGAGGTCTACGGGCCCAATTTGCTCTCAAACATATTTAAAATACTTCCTCCAACTTCAGCATAGCATAGTAAAAGCCAATATAAATGGTAGAATGAAAGCAGAAAAGCCTAAAAACATGTGTGGATGGATGTGGTGATAAGACTGAACAAAGCTGTCCTCTCCTCTTAAGAGAGCCATGGTTCACCGACAAGCTCTGTAATAAGGAGGTTTCTATAGTTTAGGCTAGAGAAAAATGCATGCAAAAGCTGAAACAAATCAACTAAACAAAAGTAAACGCAACCTCCTCCAACCTCTAGATGCTTTTAACAGCCAGTTACAGGAATGATTTGCAGAACTTGCATTCAAGTGTGGGGGGGGAAGGAAGGGGGAGGGAATGGCCAACAAGATGTGAGACATGCTGCAAATAATGTCCCAGCAAGAGACACCCTTGTCCGTTTGATGTATTTAATATTAAAAGAACAACATGTCTTTAAAAATCAAGTCAATTTAAAATAAAAGAACAGTAAACATTCAGCATTTTATGGATTTACCTCTATTTAGAGATCAAAATCTTGGATTCCAATCCCTCACTGGTACGAAACCTTCGCACACACTATGTGGTGAAATGAACCCCACAAGGGGATCCTGCTATAAATTCTCAGAAGCTGGCCTGGGCAGTTCAGGTTTGCATTAATTGGTGTTGCACATCTTCACTGCTATTTTTTCCCTTGCAGAGAGCAGGACAACCACTTGCTGCGGATCCAAGAGCACAGCAGACACAAAGTCAATAGAGCAGTGCAGCTGAGTAGCTTTTGGGGGGCAAAACTGGCCAGTGATTGAAGTGGCATTCTGAGTGGTTTATTCTGTTTGTTTGCAAAAATTAAGAATACTTAAAAATGCTTTCATCTAACTTTGAAGCTCTCTCAAGCTTACAAACTTTTATAATAATACTGTCCAAGGGAAAGAAACCAAAGTAAATAATTAAAAAAAATCATACAAAAAAATGAATTTTTCCTCCATAGATGCTATGCATATGTACAAACACATCCACACATTCTCCCTCCCTTCTGAAGTTCAGTAAAAAAGGAGGATTTTCTCCCGAGCACAGAATTTGTTCCCATCTGGTTCCATTTTTTACTATTTTCTTTTTTTTTTTTTATTTCCTTCTCTCTCATTCCAATCCATATTTATTTCCTTTTGTTTAGTCTGTACTCTTTATTCCCTTTCCTCTTTTTGCAAATTTCCTTTTTAATTTGTTTGGGAAAGAAACATTCTTTCCCCGGTTTTCATAACGCAAGCTGGTAGAACTGGCCCATTCAGAAAATTCCCCCTCTCTCGCTCTTTCCCTCCTCTTTCAGTCTTGGTTGTCTGTGCTCATTCTCAGTAGCAGAGTAAAAGTGTTAGGCTTTAAGATAGCCTATCAGTTTGGTTTTTAATTCAGTTTCAAATATCTGGCAAAAACCACTGCATGGGGACTCAAATATATTATTTATGAGCCATTATATTTAGCTTAAAACAACTCCTAATCTATTTGAGATGAGCTGCTATAAGGCAGGATTAGGCTGAAATGAAAATGTCTGCAGCGGGATTTTACTAAATTGGTTTTAAATCACATTCTTAGTTAAACAGACTTGAGTTTCACAGTGCTCTGGTGAAGGCTATAAACTCTATAAAGCAGAAAGGCCGACTTCAGGCAAAACTTTAGCTCTTTTTGCAAAACTTGCTGGTTTTACAGCAGCAGAGAAGACCAGCTAAGGCCAGAGCCTTCTGCACGTGAAATTTCAAAGCTCAAAACCTAAGAGTAAGCTCTGCAAAGCTGCAGAGAGTAGCAGCTGGAGAGCTGTAAACCGCCAGAAACGGGGTCCTGCTATTCCCACATCGCCGAGACCCTCAGGGCCCCACGGCAGAGCCAGACTCTGGGGCAGGAGGAGGCAAGGACTTCCTTGCTCGCGCAACCTGGTCCTTCCTGAGCCGCTGCGTTCGTCTTACGTAGGTGTTTTTATGCTGAGATCAGGATGAATGCACTGGGGGTATGAGGAGGGTGAAACAGCAGTGCAACTTAGTCTGTTTTTCTACAGAATCAGGGAAATGTTTTAAAAAATATTTGGGAAGAAGCGTGGACAGTTTTAGGAATACTGACACTCCAACTCTGGTTTTAACGTCTGGCACACCCTTGGTACAGCACCTGCCATCCCCAACAGCTGCATTTTGTGCTAGACCACGACCCCGTGCACTGCCCAAGCCCCCCACCTGGCAAGCTGTCACCTTGCCCAGGGAGCCAGGGGGTCTCTGCACGCAGCAAGCACCTTTGCCATGGACCACCGCTGCCAGCACAGCTTGCGCAGCCACCACCTCCTCTGCCCACCATGCTCTGCCAGCACCACGTGCACCGACTTTCACTCTGACTTTGCATTCAAAAATTTTGATTAATTACAATTGTCTAATACTATTTAAAAGTAAGGAATGTATTTTTGTGCAGGAATACAAAATGTGGATCCCATTAAACAGCCTCCCTCTAAGAGCTCCCAAGTTCTCCAGCACCAAACTGGTGCCGTTTCATTCCTGATACAGTGCGTTCCCAAGGCAAAACCCTCCAGCACAGAAAAGCCGGGATGGAATTTCTCAACAGAAATCACCAGGAATGAGAGAAAACCTTAACAAGAGGCTACACCAGTAAAATCAAACAGAACAGCTGCGTACTTGGTACAGCCAAAACAAAGTGAAGCTCTCACTATAGTCAATAGCTTTAACCTGTGCTTGGAAAAGCACTTTCTGCTATTAACACTGCACACCTCTATTAAAAATCCAGACCTTTTCCTCATTATATGAAAGTCTTAAGAGGGAGAAGACTTCATTCACACTTCTAACGTGATTCAGGCCCACACAGCTGTTGTACAGCAAGGCAGGCTCCGAGCTTCTCACAAACTCGGCTAACCCACAGAACAGCTTCCTATTTTTGCCCCGTAAGGTCCTGCTCTGAAGTCCATGTTGCTCGCCACCCGATAACACAAGTGCCACATGGACCACTTCTTATCTGCCCCCCCCGCCCCCCCCCAATCAAAAATCTGTGAAAATATGCATGCAGAACCCCAGCGGGACAGTTAAAGAGACATTTTACGAGGACTAACCTGTGCTATTTGAATCCGTCAGAGGTCACCCAGTTCTGAACTTCCCCAGCAGCTTCAATCTCATTTCCTGTAGAGCTGCATGTGACACCACACTTCCTCACCGCACCTTGCTGCGCTTACTTTTTAAAGCCAGATGAAGAAACTAACTGTCCATTACAGCATGTTTAAGAGCTTTCTGCTCGCACGTTGAACCACTGACATTTCTGCATAGCCAGAGAGCCCTTCTCTATTGCCTTCTGAGTCACTCCATGATTCAATGGACCTTTTTGTACTATCTCTTTGTATTAATACCAAATGCTGAATGTGATTCAGTTACAGTATGCTCAGTGCCCCCCCTCTTCTTTTAAAGAGGAAACAAATGCAATTGTGAAGAATGCTGCAGGCGTGGGAAATTTCAGTTCAAGGATATTTGTTTATCAAATTTTCAGAGTGGTAATGAATTGATGTATTTGAATAGATGCAGTTGTTAGCAATTTTCAGAAATATTTTTCATTTGAACATGGCAAACAGCTTTCACAGGAGTTTGAGTCCCATAAAAATATAATTTACAACTTCAGAAGAGCAGAGGTTCTCTTCTCAGTTATAGCAGTGAGCATTCATATATTGTCATCTAGTGATGGCACAAACAGACCTGAACATATGTCACAAAAGGAAGGACAGTAAAGTCCTGGATTAGAAGAGTATGTTTACAGAATTAGTCAATAGGTGGTCCTTTAGCAGTTGGGTTTTTTTTAAGACACATGAATTTTTGGAAAGACCATCTAATCCTAAGTGGTACCAACACCAGAAGAGCTGACACAGCCTGGAGATAAAGTTTGAAGACTATCACGTCAGAAGAGAGGCAGAATGGTCTTACCAGGGTCAGCAAGGAGACAGTGCTCTGCTGGAAGATGCTCCTTGTTGGAGCATGTGAAACACCCTTCAATTAAGCTAAGGAAGGGGGTGGAGATCAATTAAATGTCTGTTTATTTAGTGAGACCTGAAATAACAACAGCCAGTGCCTGGGGCACCGATCAGCCTGGCAAGGACTGAGCCAAGGCAGATGGGTTGTGTTCAGTGGAAGACTGACCACAAACACCTGTGCTGAGGCACTGGTTGAATTTAGCTGCACCTAACCATGGGTGTGAAGAACCTGAAGGCAGGAAGAGAGTGAACAGACAGCGATGCTGCACATTTGGGATGCAAAGCTTTCAGCAGCAATGCTTGTTTGTGGCTGTCCTCCCACCGCCATTCATTTCTCCCACCATACCCCATGGTGCTCTCAGGCATACTGGCACTGTGGTTCCACAACCCGTGCCATGAACCGTACTGAGGAACTCTAGTGTTCCAAAGTTGGTTAGTTGGGTTTTTTTTTTGTTTCCCCCCCCCAACTCTGAGGCAGCAGGGGACAACAGCTAGCACGAAGCTGATCCTGTTGCTACCCAGGCTGTAACAGAAAACCACAGCTTTGTGAGACGCCCAGAGCAAACCAATGGCAGCTGCTTCTTTGCCCATTGGTTGATGCAATCTATGTAACTTCTACATAAATTAAGGGGTTTCTACTAAAAATGTCATCTTTCAAATTAGCCTGTGCCAGATGAAGACATCAGTGCTGTGAGCAGCCTCCCCGTGACCACCAGCCCAGGATTACTTCCCCGTCTGCTGCCTCGGGGCTTCCTACCACGGTCACTGTTTTACTACTATCAAATGAGCCAAAATAGCTCCAGTAATTTTTATCAGGGGGTTAAAGCAATCTGACTGATCCCAGTGGAAATGGAGCTGCAGTGGTTTTGAGGATCCCTCCTACCCCCACAGATGCAGGAGCAGTGACCTCTGGCAAAGAGGCAGCCACAAACAACAAGATTTCACAGAGCTGCACGTGCCTGCTGCTGGGGTCACCAGTTCTGTGCTTGTGCAAGAGAAACTGTGCAAGGATAATCCTACCTCCCATGGAAGTTGGCAGACACAGTATAAAAAGTTGCGGGATAAAGGGAGAAGCTTGGGAAAGGAGAGGATCCAATCAGGCTGACAAAGACCTGCACAAACTTTTCTGATTCAAGGAATTTCAGCAGCTAAATATTTAACAAATCACACCCATCTAATAAGAGATACAAGTATTTTAAATGTAAACATACAGAGGATACCCACACAAAAGGAAATACACACAAGTGAAAAAACCCTAGTCCACAAAATGGATGCTTTTGCGTCAGACTCTTTTTGGGTGCACACACGCCTATTTGTGCGTGCATGTCTGACCTCCTGCAATTGTAGCGTGTAAACACGTGTCCACAGATGCACCTGCTCTGCCCCCATTTAAAGTTTTGGGCCAAATGGCAAAGGTATTATTTACACTGGAAGACACTTGAGAGCACTGCGAGACACATGCAGCTTAAGCATTTTCCCCTCGGTAAGCGTGCAGAGACACGATATGCTGGACCCCGAGCTTCAGAGGCGCCGAGGGGAAGTTGAAGAGTTCAGGAAGTGGCCATGTTTGCTCTCAGCACACTGCCTCTTTGTCCTCCCCACAGCTGCTCGCCCAAGGGCTTTCAGACAGCCCCAGTCCCTCACAAGAGACCGGTTATTTCTCTCCATTTTAAGAAGGGGCTACGTTTACAAAGTCACTTCTAATGTGTCAACCACCGCGTGAGGATCTAGCTGCGCACATTGGACCGTGCCAGAGCTGCGCTTGGAGTCACTGATGGGGCAAGTGTACTTTTACATCCCCCCAGATACCTGGGGTTGCTCGAGACGGGAGGAATTTGTTCTCCCAGCAGGTAACTCGCAGCAGTCTCCCAGCTGCTTTTAAGCTACGCCCAAGGAAAACGGCCTCCCAGGGCGTCGCTCCATCCGAGCCCAGCGTGCGGCGGCACCTCAGCCTGCCCTTCGGCAGGGCCACAGACACGGCACTGCAGGGACAGCAAAGGCAGCTGCATGACACAGGGGGGGACTCGCTGTGTCCGCAGAGCCCTCCCGCAGCAGGGTTTGCTGAGCCACCACGGACACCGGAGGATCTGTCAGCTCTGACCACGAACCATTAAGATGTGAAAGGAAGCATCTGAAGCCTCATAAATTCTGTCCTCTGTAAACAAACCGCTTATTTCTCCATCCTTGTCACAGATGAGGAGTCTGTTGACTGGCACGTTCCAGAGGACCAAAGCCCTGACAGGATTTTTAGCAGTAATCCTACGTGATAAGCCAACTGCTTGTAACTAATGCTGTACCTCACCTTGTATATACACAAGACAAAACCACCTCTATCTTCTCAGTGGAAAGTATACCTGAAGCTCTTCCTTACACCCGGGTACCTAATGGAGACATGTGCTAGTAACCCTGCAGATGGCACAAGTTGTTTTTAAGACCGTAAATTGACTTCCCCTCACTTGCCACAAGATCAAACAGTGTTTGATTTATGGATAAAGGACCACCCTGGCAGCAATAACAAGTTGCACAGTGGCCTGACAGATAAGCTACGCAGGGATGTTAATAGACACAGCTGTAAAGCTATTTACACAAATAATTTGCTGTCCTGTGCTGTGGGGATAAAAAGGCAATCACGGGCTCTGAGGATTTTGGTTTAGATTAGAAATGTGCACTACCCTACATCCACATGTTTGAGTATACTGGACATGGTGATCCAGACTCACCAGGTGAATCCCAGCATTCAAACCCCACACTTACCACTTGCCATATGAAAATGGGCCCTATTTATTCATTGTTTGGAAACTCACCCTTTTCACCGGTACGGCTAAGACTATATACACACAGAGAATAGTGGATATGGTGGGGACTGTTTTCTATCTGGTACCTGTCACCAGCAAATATGAGCAATTAACATCTCGGTGATTGGGCAAAACAATCTGTACTGCCCTGACCTCAAATGGGCACAACACACGCAAGTGCAAGAGTAAGCCATCGTGTGGAGCTGCCAATATGCATCTAAAAAAAAAAACCCCAAACCCAAATCTGTTTGCCAAATCACCAGAGCCAAGCACTAATACAGAGGTGTTCAAACTTCAAAGCAGGAGCACAGTCGGCAAGAGTTTGTTGAAAGAATTACAGCCAGGCATGGAAACTGGGACTTCTCAGTAGCATATAATCCCTGCTGTTTCCATTTCCTCTTGCTCATTATCGGCACAGACGGGGGCTGAAGATTAGTAAACAGTGGGTGTTTGGGGTGAATTAGAGCATGTGTGATGTAGAGCTAGGTATCCTGGTGGCATCCATGTGACTTTGTAGAGAGATGTAAATATTTAATGTTGCCCACTACGTTTCTTCAGAACAATGAAATATTAACATGTTCCTTGGGGGTGGGAGAATCATATTAGATAAAACAGAGAGTCTATTTTGACCTTCATCCAGGATGTGAACAAAATCTGATGGTCAAAGATTTTTTTTTTTTTTTTTTTTAAGCAAATCCCCCCTTTATAGCTGGCCCTGGTCTGCTGTGTGGAAGATGAAGTTTCCACACTGCTCCAGTCCTGGCTGAAACAAGAAAAAAAAAAAACCCCAAACAAAACAGCTCTGGGACAAACACCTTTACACAGCTACGTGCACATGAGTTGTGATATTTTCAGCTATCGCTCTTGGTTTTAGCCACAGGTAGCCCTTTCAGAGGACAGCCACATGAATAAAAGCCATTACTAAGAAAAAATAATACACCTACTAACATCTACAAATTTCTTGAGTGAAAACTGCTGAACTGACAAGCCTTGCTCTCAAAGTTACTTGTCCTCCCCATCCCAATAATATAAACAAACTCCTGAAGAAGAGTCCTGCACTGCACATGTATTACAAAATACATCATATGATATATTTCTAAAAGGAGAACTACCTTTGTGGAAGCCTCTTCGTATCATTACGGATATTTCAAATAACCTTAATTTGTTCTGAAGAACAAAAAAAGAACTTCTGTTAAATGGAATGGCACTCATCATTTCTTACAATACTTAATTTCACATAAAGCCTAATTTCTTAGCTTGCGGCCTTTTTACACAATAAGCTTAAGACACAGTTTCTCTTTGACCTGATCAAAGAATATGGGAATTACTCAACAGGTCCACCAATATAGAAACAATATATGGTATCTTTCCAAAGAGTATTTTCAACAACTTAGGCTCAGCAAAAATTGCTTAGCTGTTTTTCTAGAGCAATGTTTGTTATATCTGGCCAATGGCATGTCTAGTCTTCAAGTATCTTTTTCAATATATGAGCATTGCTATGATGGTGATCTTAAAAGATATTTATTATTGAGCAATTTGTCTTTAGCTATTAGCATGAGTCTTGAAGTTTATGAAGTTTCAGGTATGAACAATACTATGAAGAGTTTTTATATACCTGGTTATTTCAGTAGAACGCATCAACTGTTTTAAAAGATCACACTTAAGGTAATATTTTATATTCAAAATTCCCATCAGCATTTATATACATACATATATGTACAAATGCAAAAAGCGAAACAAATCTGCACCTTAGAAGTTATGACTTACCACAACATCCACACATTTTAAAGCCACAAAACAAATTTTCATTTATAGGAGCAATTTTTTATCTGACACATGCCATACAGTCTCAAGCTGTTATTTCTGCTTAATTTCTTTCCCTTTTACACTCTGAATCTTCATACTGGAAACACAGAAAAGTTTTGATTAGGTAGAAAATAGAAAGGGAGCTATCTACGAGCAGGATAATCATCCTGCCCAAAGCTCATACCCTTTTACTTTTTTTTTTTTTAAAAAGGGAAAATAAGTCCCAATCAGTGGGAACTTTAGTCCATTTCTTGCATTCTTCCCATGGGTGGTATATTCCACATCAGGAATACGTGAATGCCAAATATAGACACAGATCAGCATCTGTGCGTACTTGCTGGGTGATTAGAGAACAGAAGCAGCTTCTCTGATGTATAATGGATGAGATCTTTTATTCCTTGCTTAGGTACAAGTGTCAGCAATCCCATACTGCCTGGAACCATGCCTGAGTGAGGTGAGCAAGATCAGATCCCATGCAAGACCAGATCATGCATTTATCTTTCATTAATATTTATTGAAAACAATATTCTCCCAAGAATAAACAGGAAAAAGGGAGGCTCAATATATGAATATGTATATCTGCTGCATGCCACATTCTCATTTAATTATCTCTGCAATTATTATGAATTAGGAGAATTTATTACTATGAATTAGGAGAACAGTAGTCAGGAAACTTAGAGGGAACTGCAGGGTCCATGAAAAGCATCCAGATAACACCCTTGGAAGCTAAAGGTCTCTGTTTCCTTAGACACTGAAAAATTCAGCCCCGTTGAGAGATCCTGCATCTCCCTCACACGACAGGGGCAGCTACATGGGACACATCAAAGTGAGATTGCTCACACTAGCATGCCCAGTGTTGGCCCTGGTCTGAAAGGATCACTCACTATCCATCCAGGAACAGTTTCAATCCTCATTCACCATCTGACTACTTCGTGATGGCTTTCAGTGTGGAAGTCAGTCAACACCATTTTGAGCAGGAACTTTTGTAGACCTGGGATTACTTAGACTACACTAAAACTGATAGAAAACAACGTTTAGTCACAGCTCACCCGGCATAAAGGTAAACTGCTGATCTAGAAATAAAATGCCCTACATTGCCAATCACCAAAACCTGGTTTCATCAGCTGCTGAAGCAGAGTCAGTTGTCAGCAGACTGAACTCACAGGACAAAGCAACATCTCTACCTTGAAAGGGTATGGGGACACCCCGTTGTCCCCACAGCTAGCCAAATAAAAGGAGCTGGGCTTCTGATGCCTTGGCTATGCAAGTTCCCGTAACATGCTTGGGAATTGGCCATCAGGATAAGCCCCTGAACGTGTAGGTTGAGATTGAGAGCGGAGGCAGCAGTTTCGTATTCTGGCTCAAAACAGCTTGGCACCAGGGCTCCCTCATTAGCAGAAGTTCCACACAAGAATATAACTGAACTTGTAATCACCTGTTAGTATCCCACTCTGCATGGGTTTTGTTTCTTCTTTCCTCTCCCAATAGCAAAATGCCAGGTACTCAGTAGAGAACAGAATAATTAAGTTTATAGCTAAGTATATGGCTTATGGCTCTGAGGGTGTTACCTATGCACAACAGAAACCCCTGGCTCGGTGTATTTTGAAGCACGGCTGTCTGACAGGTTACTGCTAACAGAGCAGAAATGCCTTGCAGTCCAATTTCTAGACTATTCAGTGAAGCTGGCTGGCTCCCCTGCGAGGCTACGCCATGGCAGCGACCTAAGAGAACAGCGCAGAGGAAAGCGGCGGGGGCCCTCCTAAACCCCTACTGCTCGGCCTGAAAAATTACAGCTGCCTCAGAGTACACTACAGCACAGACCCCTTGGGGGAGGCCAGAAGATTAGTCACAGGCATTTGTGTAGAGCCCATGCTTCCAGTTGGTCTGTGGGGCAGGTCCCAGCAGAGCCAGCATGTCCCGGCACAGTCCCTCATGGAGGATGAGTTGTGAGGTGATACTCCCCAGCTGTCATTGGCAATGCCTCGAAGCATCCCCACACGCTGCGGGAGTCTAAAGGTGTTTCTTCACCCGCTTCCCTGTCACTATGTGCTGCCAGCGGGGGCTCGGCTACACCAGCTGTGACACAGGCTGTTTATTCCGGCTTGAGGTTTCATGATGTTAATAGTTTGGATTTAAGTAAACTTCGTGACATTTAACTTTGGGCTTTTTTCTGCTAAATGAGATAATGACTGTTCTCTCAACTTCTAATGCCAAAGCCAGCACCTTGCATCGCTCTTGGGAAATCTGGTTTCAAAGCCCTTTGATTGTCCAGGAGGCTATTTCCATAATTATATCCTTCAGAACCATTTTTAAAAATCCCTTATTTTATACCTGCCCTTATACAAGGTTAAGGATTCCTTAGTGACAGAGTCTGAGAACCTGCACTGATGCACATTACAGAAAGTGCCAGTGATACCAGGGGTCATGTTCTCCATTAAGAAATGGAGAAACCAGGACCTGAACATGCCAGAGAAACACAGAGAGGCGAGAGTGCAATTTGTGACAATTTCACTGGACAGAACTGAGGTTTATTGCATCAAACATGTCTGCAGATACTCTGGGGTTTTTCCCTCCCTGGTACAGTCACATCACAGCAACCCTCTAAAACCGTAGAAGAAATATGTCAAGGGCACTGGAGCTTCACAGCAGAAGAAACAGCAATCCTACCTTCAGGATGGTGATTTCCAAAAACAACCAGTCTCCACCAGAGAACAGAGGGAACACCTCCAGAAGCCTAGAGGAAAACAGCCCAGGGGAAAGTCTCAAGAGACACTGTCCTGACCTTGCCTGGAGCCAGCCTGCTCCACTGGTCTCTCTCAGCACTGATCCCCCACAGTAACCTTGCCCAGGGTTGCACCTACCAGCCCTTTTGCTAATCCAGTGATCTCTGTGTGCGTGTCTGTTCTCACTTCCAAGGGCATAAAGTCATGTCCAGCTAAGAAGTGGCAGTGGGATACTTCCTTATCTTTCTATAAAGGGAAGAAGGTGAAAATATACTACGTATTTTTTTAAATTTCCCTTCTTGCAGGGTTTTTTCCATTCTATTTTCATTTACTTCTGTCCATACCTCACAGCAGATGGCCTGGAGCAAAGGCCTCAGAAGCTGTAAATGCTGTGGTATCATTACCATGGTTTCTTTAATGCCTCAGTCTCGCTGATTAGTGAACGGACAGTGAACAAACATATTTGTGAGAAGAATAAAAGCTTTCAGTCTAAGCAAAAAAGAGCAGTCATATACCATTCTTACTGTAAACAACTATAAGCTCCATTATTCCTCCTAAGAGGAAACTTTCTTGGGGAACTTTTAAAGTTACACAAACCAGAAGACAACAATGACAGTTCTTTCCCTTGGAAGCACAAAATCCCTCAGTGTTCTCATTTAAGTACTGCACATGATGACATCCAACTGGGTTTTACCCTGCAATTCACTCGCATTATCAGGGATATTCTGCTAAACAACTGGCACATTTTAGATGAATAAAGAGGGAACTTGTCCAGTCATCTCAAGCTGTTTGTCAGTTATGGAACACTTCATTTTCTAGTTCCCTATAGCAGCTCAAGTTAATTTGTCTTCCTCTTGACTCCAGTCAGCATGTGCACTTTTTTAAGGACGCACAAATAAAAAAGAAAAAGCTATAATAAAACTTGGAGACACTGATCCTGCAGAGAGCTGCTAGGAGGAGGATAACCAATAAATGAGGAAATAAATATTGCTCTGGTTCCACTTAAGGGGACAAGCAACTATAAGTATGCAGCAACTCTGAAGACACTTCACTTTGAAATTAAAACTAAACAAGACAAGAATGTGAGTTCGTTTACATCCAAGGAACAATGGTCAATTCAATTAAGAATAATCTATTTAAAGTAAGTTGTGCCATGAAACAAGTTTTCTGTCCCTCCTTAAGCCACCTATTCAGATCAAACACAGAACTTGTATTAGAAAATACAGTAGGAAGGTCCAAGGGAGAATTATTTCCTCGTGGTTGTTGCTGCCTGGTATTAAAACAAAGTTTTGGGACTGTCCGCTGCCATTTGAGAGTTTCAGGTTCCAAGGTGCCACCAGAACTATTGATTGGAAAAGTTGTACATTTAAGGAATACCTTTCTCTCAAAGTACTGTTAGTCTGGGGTGGTTTGAAAATGCAGCCTGCAGGCAGGAACGATGATATACTGGTAAGTGTTGTGTTCCCTGTGTGGCCTCAGATGAATACCATTCTCTCTAAAACCGAAGTAGTCATACTTGCATATCTTCCTTACCACCACATTGCTATCACTTGATTTTTCATTTTATCCCATTGGAATAGAAAATGTATTCTACTGGGCATTGGTCAAATGTATTCCCTATCTCAGAGGTCTTAAAATCAAAGACAAGATGTATGACCACACAAAAAACAAAAGGGAACATCTGACCAAATAGAGATACATGTAAAAAAATCAATACATTGAGTTATGCAAACTCACTTATGTTCATAAGCATGTGGTTCATTTACTTACCACATATGCAACACAGCACCCTTCATGGTTTAGATTTAATACTTCCTTTAAAAATTGTTTTCAGTAGCTTCAAATGTGAAAGTAAGAGCAGAATAGAGAATTTTCACATTTCCATGCCAGAAAAAACCTTTTGGAAATACATTAGGCAAAGCAGGTCAGTCAATGTTGGGTAAATCAGGACATGAGGAGAACAGTGACTGATGTGGTGGCTGTGGAAGGACCAATGAGTTGGGGTAAACAGAAGACTGCAGAGCTTAGTGCTGCATGGCTGATGCTGCCCATGTTTGCCAAACTGCAATCCAAATCGATCCAGAAGAGCATCAAAGTAGTGTCCTTGTATTACTAACTGAGGAACATTTCCTCAGGTAGGAGGTGAGGGGGGGAATAGCCAATCCTTCCCTCCTTCCACCCAAATGTTTTTCATCATCCACATCTTTCTATTAAAAAGCTACCTAGCTGATTCTGGTTACAAAACCAGTTACCATCCTGTTTAGGCTACTCATAAAAGGAAGGTTCCCGATGCTCGCCACCCTCTTACGGCTCTGGAGCAGTACCCCAGCAGTTAGAGCTTGTGAACTGCCTCCAAGCACCTACATCTTTCCTCAGGGACCAGGGTATTTTGAGGGTGGCTATAAGGTCCCACCATTTTCAGAGCCTGCCGGTGAGGTGAGCTAATGAGGCACTGTCTGTTGTTCCCAGCAGAAATAGCAAAGACACCACTGATCTAGGGCAGCAGCTCTCAGACTTAACTGTTCACATCACTGCTTTAAAACAGAAAAAAAAAAAAAAAAAAAAAAAAAGAAAAAAGAGTTGGGGAGGGGGCAGGGAGGGAAGCTCAGGCAAACTCCTCTTTCACTTCTTGAAGAAGGGGCCAGGGCACAGCTCTTGAATCACTGGGTGCACAGACTGGTCCGGAGGGATAGTATCTGCAGGAACTCATTTTACCTTTTTAATTCCCAGGAACAAGTATTTTAAGGATGGTATTTTGAAGATGTGATAACACTGCACTCACCCTTTCACAGCCTCTCTTGCCTATGGAGATCTTGAAACCAGCAAAAGATAAGACAAAAACAATAAAAATCTGAAAACAAAGCCAGAGGCTGGATCAGAAAATTCATTACATAGTCTGTGATTTAATACTCGGAACTACAGGAGATTAAGTTTTATTTGCCCTCCAGGTTCAGTGGGAAGAAACCCATACTGCTAAGCAAATCCTGTGGCGTGCGGAGCCAGCGTTACAAACTCAGGGCAGAGCCCATCCCTGCCAGCCTTGGGCTGTCCGTGCCGGCACGCTCTCACCTGTGCTGCCAGCATTTCCCTTGCCAAGAAATCCCAAGTCCTCAGCCCTGCACGTGTCCAATTGTAAAGACGCCTTTTCTAAGGTTTAAGACAGCTTGTTCCATTCAGCCTTATCACTGAGCACGGTTAATCCGGACACGTTCACAAGCACTCACACTTGTGCTTCCGCGGCAGCCAGGCACAGCACCCATACCTATCTCCCAAGTAAAGCTGCCCAGACAATTCAGCTTTATGTAGCTGGCAGGCTCAGCTGTTACAGGGTATTACTGAGACACAGCTCTCCTCACAGAACAGCAACGCACATGTATAATCAGACAACAGGTTGTGGCGACAATAAAATAACACATTATTGTATCCAATTTCCCTATGACTTGAAGGATTTCCCAACTTTCCATGCCTGCTGATGCCCTCTTAATATTTAGACACTCGTGTCAAGAGAGTTACAAAACCAATCTGTTATTGTGGTAAGTGATGAACAGATCTGCTGAATGATGCAAGGCTCCGCTGACTTTTAGTTATGCTTATTAACTCCCTGGTTTCACAGCTGCTAATAATTAGCAGATGACCTGCGTAAGTGCTAGACACACACAAAGAAAAAAGATGAGAAAGGAGAATCCTGCTTCATCACTTCAGAAACAAGCTACCAAAACAAGAGTAATTATTCTTTTTAAAAAAAAAAATCTGCCATGATTTTTCTCTCCTCTCAACAGAATTCAAACAAACACAGCATAACGAATTCAGCATAACTTATAACTGAAGATCTGAATGGTGCCTTGTTCCTAGCGTTTGGATTTGAAACACAGATGCAGTTAACTCACAGCTTAACTCCTTCCATGGTAAAATGCTGATCTGTGTTGTGCTCAGCTTCCAGATTTTAAAAAGTTTTCTTCAAGTAATTTTTTTTTTTTTTAAACAAAAAGAGATTCAAACTTGGATTCAGTGTACAGCTCCCTCTGCTCTTTTCCTCTCTTAAAAATAAGAGATTAATTGTTATGCAGCAAACTGGGAATAACATCACTTTCTAAAAATTTCCTTTGCAGCTCTTGTCTTTATTTCACCAAATTCTTTTCCAGATCTGATGTTCTCAGTGTTTCCTGAAAAAGTCAATGCAATAAACTGTTCTTCAGTACTAAAAAACCCTATGAATATGACAGATAAAGAAAAAAGAGAAAGTGATCTTTCAGAGGGTAAAAGTAGTCTCTGTTGCCAAGTGACCTGAAAGTAGTTGAGTAGGGAAAGGAGGTGGTTTTATGCTTAAAGACAACATCTTTGAGCTACTAAGGCACTGGTCTGCCAGTCAGGAGATTTATGATCCTCTCCCAGCACTAATACTGACCTGTTGCTAGGAGACTTTGCCCAAAGTCCCTTCCCCACACCATGATTCTCTACGCACTCCAATTTTCGAAGTCTTTATTCAGACTTCTCAGGGCCATTCTGGGATGTTTTGAGACCACTTTTACTCCCAGATGTTCTGGGGACAGACAAAAGCAGTGGAGCTAATCCAGTAACGCAGAAACATAGCATACAGCCAGCTGGAAGGAACGGCTGGATCTCATCTAGCTCAGAGCAGGGCTAACCTGGCTTAAAGCAGATTGCTTGGTCTAAAAACTGGACTGGAAAAGGCCCATCTCCATGGACAGAGACTCCACAATCTCTCTGGAAAACCAGTTCCAGTGTTTGGCCACCCTCACCATGGAGGACCCTACTGGCAATTTTCATAGGAAGCAGTACAAGGGACAGAGGAATGCAATTTCTTCTTAGGGCTCACCTCTAATCCTCTTAAGTCAGGATCCAGGAAAACTCAGAGAAGCCTGCTCCACACTGCCTGCTCTTCATGGCAAAAGGATTTCAACACTCAAGCACAGCGTTCACCAAAAATATTAAAGGAAGGGAGGATGAGGGAATCACCCCATTTCCTGAAGTTATCACAAGAGAAACTTGCACAAGCTATTTTGGGCTCACTGAAGCTGCTGAGAGCATTTATTTTAACCTCTGTATAACTTCCCATTAAAGAATATCCTGTAGTTTCTTCAGCAGGAAAGATGGACTGAAGTTCAGCTCAAACAAGGAGAGCCCTCTCACGAAAACATGCACTGGAGGACAGGAGGGCCCTTCACATGGACTTAGTCCCAGGAAGGAAACAGCAGGAGCTGCACCCATGCACACACTGGAGAGATTAAAGATGACAAGTGCCACAAACAGCTTAAAGCTTAGAACTTTTGCTTCAGCAACATTAGTACAAATTTATAGGAGTTACAAAATTATACATTTTAACTCCAAAGTGTACTTATATGTAATTGGAACCAAATGTTGAAGAACACCAAGGAGGTTACAGCAGAGTTAAGTGTTACAAAACAGACTCTTGAACTACTCCTTGTGCTTCCCGTTTATCTCCTTCCAGGAATAAGGAAAAACTTTCTATTCCGAACTCCTTTGATCTCTCAGATTTAGACAAAACTTCTCCCTCTCCACTTGCGTCTCCAGCCTTAGAGACACTCTTCACTGATCTTTGAACCAAGTTGGATGAGACCCAAAGACAGCTGCTCTTCCAGACCTGCATGCCTGTGAGGCTGAACAGCCGCCGCAGTATCTTTCAGAGCCCTGATGTTCAGGGTTATTTCCACCAAGAAAAAGAATCTTTTCACAATTCAGATATCACTTACAGCTCAGCAGCAGTGGCACAGTGCTTGCAGAGAATCACAACAGAGTACTAATGTAGTAAAGAGTTCATTGATTTCCTTCCCCTTCCTCCTCTTCAGATATCTACACACATGCACACATGGAGCTACTGCTACGTGAGAGCACTACACCACTATTATGCTGGTCACCAAAAGTGTCCAAAATATTTTAAATGAAACCTTCTACTAAAGCACGATTCTAGACATCTTTATTAAATTTAGTTTTTAATAATCCCTTGTCTGGGCTATTTGCCAACTAACAGTTCAGCAGTTATTATTCAGTAACAGACAGATTTTCATGTAAATCTTTGAAGTAAGGAGCTAAACAAGTAGGTGTTAATTGCACACCCAACGGCACGCAGAACAGCCAGGCGCCTTGAAGATTTGTGGCTGCTTCCAGTATCCTCATCTTTGGTACTACCAAGACCTGTTCTACCAACCCAAAACTTAGCTATCTCCCCATGTAAAGAATGCTCTCCCCACCCCTATGCAAAAACAGCTAGCACTATGGATTTTGAACCAAGATACTCGACAGTCCCTTTTTATAACAGATCCAACAGACCAAGTGCACCACACAAAGAGGAGAAAGTGTCCTCATTTGAGCCAAGAACAAGAGAAGTCAGTAGAAAGAACACAAAAGCATTTAATTAGATTTGAATTTTGATAACACTTCATTGTTATGAGGAAGCTACAATTAAGATTGTCCAGAGGAGGGCCACGAAGCTGATCGGAGGGATGGAGCACCTCTCCTATGAGGACAGACCAAGAGAGTTGGGATTGTTCAGCCTGGAGAAAAGGCAGCTCTGGGGAGATCTAATTGTGGCTTTCCAGTACCTGAAGGGGCCTACAGGAAAGATGGTCAGGGACTGTTTATCAGGGAGTATAGTGACAGGACAAGGGGTAATGGGTTTAAGCTGAAGGAGGGTTGCTTTAGATTAGATGTTAGAAAGAAATTCTTTACTGTTGGAGTGGTGAGGTACTGGAACAGGTTGCCCAGAGAGGTTCTGGAGGCCCCATCCCTGGAAGCGTTCAAGGCCAGGCTGGACGAGGCTTTGAGCAACGTCGTCTAGTGGAGGGTGTCCCTGCCCACAGCAGGGGGGTTGGAGCTAGATGATCTTTGAGGTCATTTCCAACCCAAACCATTCTATGATTCTTAGATATGTTTACCATGGCAAAAGCATAAACTTTAAAGAAATCCTCCCTTCTCCATTGCATCACTATTTCCCATGGCTTCTACATGTAAGTCCGTTATTCAGATGGAAATTCAATGTACTTAAAAACATAAAACATTTCTAAAGGCTGCTGCATAAAGACATTCCACTAAAATGTATGTATACACCAAGAACAAATATGTGCCTCTAAAGAAAACCTATAAATTCCCAACCTCATGTCACATTTGTCAGACAACACCAACACACACTCTTCTTTTCCTTCTCCAAAGAAAGCTCTGTGTTTATACAAGCAAAGCAGAAAACTACTAGCTACTAGTATATAGCGCCCAGTAGGTAACATAGAGCAATACCGCAGTGCATTTCCTTTGGGTAGAAACACTAAGGCAGCAGCAGAAGCTAGGACACAGCCAGGGAGCTTAAACTGGTTTAATTCCCATTTGCTGGGGTGAGCGATCTCAAAGCAGGAAGCAGGGAAGAGGCAGCACAGAGCTGATCCAGGACAGTTGTACAGAGGGAGCAGCTGCTGCTCCTCCCCTCTCTCCTTTTCCTGAGGTTTTTAAACCCAGATTGCTGAATCCTTCAGCAATTCAGCGTACAGCACGACCCCATGGATAACTGGCTGAAGGAAGAGGGGAAGGAGCAGGTGATCAGAGATAAGAGAGGGGTGGGACGGACAGGAGCAGAAGCAGAAATCCCTAAGCTGCCCAGGGCAATGCGTAGGGTAACCGCAGCCTCCAGGGTGGAGCCCCTGCCCCAAAAAGCTTGCGCTCCAGTCAAAGCCAACCACAGGAACTGGCGTGCCTCTCACTTCACATTCTTTGGAAACTTGCCTTAACCAACTATGGAAACAATAATTTCATGTACAACATGGAGAACTACACATTTGACAGGCAGATGCTAAGGGCAACATCCTGCTCAGCCTGAGGTCCAAGGATGCTGAAGACCCTAGTACAGTAAGGGAGAAAGACACACATAATACCCGAGGAGTGAAAAGCAGCACTTTCTGGAGGAACAGTAACAAGGAATCAAGAGATACAATCTGGTATTTTAAGGATATTTGCTTTTGCCCTAGCTAAACAGATTTTTAAACAAAACTTGTGTACATATAAAAAGCTTTTCCTCTCTCTCTCCCCCCCCCCCTTCTCCTTCGTGCTCTCTTCCTGAATCTCCCTTTCTGCGCCTGTCCTCCCCTCACGTGCACGGAGGGCAGAAGTCCTCTGCAACAGCTGTATTTCCTCCTTGTGTGTTCCTTCCCCTTGCCCACTCCGGTGGAGGGAAAACTACAGGCCAGCTCAGCCTGCCCCATGCTTCGCAGCACTCGGGGAGCTGTGCTGCCAGAGCAGATCCCTCCACGGCTGCGCTGACATCCCTCCTGCCTTTACTGAGGGCATGGCTCCCAAGTGGGGCACGCTGTGGGTAACCTGCAGAGGCCAAACAGACTTCTTTTTGACATGGCCTCTTGGGCCTCAGTGCTGTGCTCCCAGGTTGGGCTTGGAGGAGCTAAGGGACAGAAGAAACAGAGGAAAAAGTAGGAAGAGAGTGAAAAAGGGTGTGAACAAGGAACAAAACACACTGCCCATCCTCTGGGGGTAAAGACAACCCAGAACAGCTCCTTGTTATGGCCCTCTCTGGGAGGAAGCCCTACAAGAACAAAAGAGCAATTTAGAAGTACCTCACCATGGGTTCATGAACAAGCACACCCTACTTTTGTGACAGAGACAACTTCTGTATCACTTTTGTTTTAAATCAGAGGCCTGAGCAGGGCACGTGGTAGCAGCTGAAGAACACATACGCTCAGACAAGGGATAATCCTGCATTGCAGAAAGTGTTTATTAAAAGATGAAGTGCAGCCATTAGAGTAGCAGAGGCAAACAAAGGGGAAGACAAACTAAAACTTTTAAGACTGTTTACTTGAGGTTCCCAAACCTGACTCCTTCAAAAAGCCCCCAAGAGCTAGCTCAGAGGGCAGAGACCTGCTCTAGTTGCCTCCACCATAAAGCCTAGCTACAAGGTTCACCTCAACGTTTGCTGCAGATGAAAGCACTAGAGAGAGGAAGGCTGCAACACAGACACCTGCGTGAGCTAGCAACCATAATGGCACCCTGCTTGGGTGCCACTCGCGTGGGCAGCGGTTCTTCCCCCAGCCCTCCCGGCATGGCTCTCCCCAGCCTGCCACGCCAGCGGGATTTCATGCCCTCGGCTGTCCCACAGCAGGGATGGACATGGATGTCACCAGCCACGTCCCTGGAGGTTGGGGCAGAGGCACGGTCTGAGCTGCCAAGAGGGACCAGGGGCTGTGTCTGGAGGCTAACGCCACCCTCCATCCCGGGCACACACCCAACCCCGGGGAAAGCGAGGGGGAAGCGGGAAGGGATCCCAGCCCCGCGAGCGCGGCTTCGGAAGGCAGGAGGAGCGCATCCCAGCCCGAGACAGAGCAGTCTGGAAGAAAAGAAAGAAAGAGAAAACAGGCACGAAGCGACACTCGGCTCCCGGGCAGAGGCAGCCCCTGCCCCGCTGGCCGCCCCGAGTTCTCGCAGGACGCTCGTCCCGCGGGGCCGGGGAGCACCGAGCCGCCCCAGCGCGGCGGCCGCTGCCGGGACCGGGGCCCTGCCCGCCCCGCACGGACACCCCCCCCGCCGCCCCGCCGGGAACCGAAGCCCCGTCCGCCTCCCCCCGTGCGCCGCCAGCCCCGGCCAGCCCCGCCCGGCCCGGCGCCCCCTTACCGCGCTCCGGGCGGGCTAGGCGGCGGGACGGGACGGCAGCTCCCGCCAGCGCTCCAGCCGCTGCGGCGGCCGTGACATGTTGGGCCGGGCAGCTATTTATAGCGGCAGGAAGCGGCGCGGCGCGGCTCTGGGGCGCCGCTCCCCCGCCGCACATGCCCCGGCCCCGCGGAGCGAGGGGCGGGCGGGCAGGGGGCGCTGACAGCCGGCCGGGCGAGGGGTGGGTGTCTGCCCCGTCTCCCTCCGCTTCACGGGGTCGTCGCTCCCGTTTGGCAGCGGCCCGGCCCGGCTGGCAGATCCAGGCTTCCCCGCGGGGCTGGTGGTGAAGGCCGTGCCCCCTGCCCGTACCTGCGGCCCTCCCGTCCCAGGTGTTCCAGTGGAAATTAAAACCAGTCAGAGTTAATGAGATAACTGCATTACAGGGAAAAGTTTTCAGGTCCCCAGGTGCACTGTGAACATTGGTAGCTTTTGCAGGGGTTTATCCTGTTCTCCAAACTCTCATCAGTCCCCTGCTTATACCAGTTACCCGCACCAGCAGCTGTACTTTCTGCAACCTCTCGGTTGTGACCGCTGGCAGGGAGTGCCGGAGGGAAGAGGTGTGCTGCACCCTCCTGCTCAGCACTGCCCCGGCCTCCTGGGAAAGCTGCAAGCCCCTAAGGCCATTAGGCAGGGTCCCCTCTCACCCCAGCTCCCGATGCTCTATTTGTCTGCACAGCTCTCAACACGCTTCATTTTCCTTACCTGCCTCCAATGGCCTTGATAGCAGCCAGCAGGGGAGGGGTAGTGGAGCTTGGGGAATGGCGAGGCAGCAGGCAGAGACACACACAGTGGAGTAGAAGCGTAATTAAACAGTGGGGAAGAGGTACTTGCTTTTTTTCTCTTAAGGTTTGCAGTATGCCAAGGTGTAGAAAGGTCAATTACCCCTCTCTACATGATGCCCCAAAAGGCATTTGTGCTTCTTACCTCAATTAACTCACGCAGAGATTGCTTTGCCAGACAAGCAATAGATTCTATTTCCTTTTCCCTCTCAGTTTGACCAAGTTTTCTAAAAACCAAACTTCTGTTAATGCTTTTGGGTCCAGCATTGAGGTCTTGAGTGGAAAAATGCTCAAAGTATATGTAACAGAGTAGCTTGGGCAGATAGGAGCAAGATTTGAAGGGCAATAGCTGTATCCTGAGTGCCTATTTGAGCCAACGCATCGGTCCCACGTGCTTTTGTCTCGGTAGGATTTCACATTTTGGAGGTATTTTGATGGTTTTTGTTTACTCCGTGCATGAACACGGTCCAGCCCAGCAGCTGCGTAACACTGTTGTCTAAAGTACATGAATGTACTGAAGACTTAAATATGTTCTTGATTCACTTGTAGCGACATGTCCCAGCAAGGTCAAAGACTGAGTAACCTCTGTGCTGAGCTAACCTGCTACAACTTACTTTCATGTTTTGACCAGGAGATGACCAGTTGCCCAAAGACACAGCATTATGGTGAGACACGCTGTCCTACCAGCAATGGCATTACTGATTTGCCTTCAGTGTAAGGTTTCAAACCTTGCCAGGCTTTTATGTAGGTAATTTCTCTGTTTCTGTGTCATTGCATGCTTGGACCATTACAAGATGGACACAAAACCATGTACAATTC
Source organism: Balearica regulorum gibbericeps (assembly GCF_011004875.1). NCBI lineage: Eukaryota > Metazoa > Chordata > Aves > Gruiformes > Gruidae > Balearica > Balearica regulorum. Next base: position 19,268,412 of record NC_046189.1, on the reverse strand, counting down.
TTTTTTCTCTACCCTCTTCTGACCCGTGCACACAACCTAGATTAGCTTGCAAGCAAAAATTATGGAGCTCACAAATGGAAGAACTACAGGTACTCTGAATTTACTGTCTTTACAGACCTGAAGCTCCCTAAAGAGGGTCACAAATCCACATGATGTTCCTAAGCACGGCATACTGCATTTGGGTCATTGATTAGCTGAAAAGTCAGCAAGGAGTCAAACAGCTTCCTCTTGAATATATACTGGAGAAGTACCATGTGGTGTGTTTATTCCAGGCTCCATATGGGATAAATAACAAACACCTATACAGATCTGCTTGGCTGTTAGAAGTTGGGAAGACATGCTGTAGTGGGAGATCTGTGCTGGGATGACAGGAATCAGTGAAAACCCTTGCTAGGCAAGAGTTCCCCCTTTATGGGGAATCACCAAGTGACCCATCATCACTGCACTGTGGTGGCCTACAAACTGCTTGGGTCTCCTGCCTGCTGGTCAGTCTGGCCTGTCGCATGGTAACAAGTGAAATTGTCCTGTCCTTGTTGTAGATAACCCACCTACAGCCAGTGGAACTCGGCAGGACTCTTGGAATGAGCATGGAAATGGTTGCTTGCAGGTTGGCTGTTTTGTGCATCTCTGCTGGTCTTTCATACTGTATCAGGGACTGAAGTACGATTGTTTTAGAGAATCCTTTGCAAAACCGTGCGTGATTGCCTCGTCTGTAGTTGGGATTTGATTTTCAGAAAGGGAGAAAGTACCCTAGAGCTTTGTTAGAAGCCAGTGTTTGCACAACACTCATCTGAGAGGAGCTTGGGAGACTTTGTACCAACTTCACAATTTTTCAGGAAGAAAAAGAAGGAGGGAGTTTATACCCAGGAGCGTGCCTAGGGGCATGGAGGCTGTGCTAGACTTTTTCTAGCACTAGTAAACATATGAAAATGTGAGGTCTTGCAATTGGATCCAAGCACAGCAACCTTCTAAAAGTGTCCAAAGTCAAAAGCATTTCTGATGACTTTTTCTAGCACTAGTAAACATATGAAAACGTGAGGTCTTGCAATTGGATCCAAGCACAGCAACCTTCTAAAAGTGTCCAAAGTCAAAAGCATTTCTGATGTGCTAAACTATCGGTGACTTTAAAGGTGACATCCCACATGCCACTGTACCAGAAAACAAACTTTTCAGGAGGTAACGTGCTTCCTTTCTCCAATAGCAGCACAGTGGTTATGCACTTTGCAGGTCCTGTGTTACACATGCTCTCTCACCCTGCTGTCCCTACCCACTGTGGTTTGCTTCAGCTGTGGAAACAGGAACTGCTGAGTCAGCATGCTGATGAAACTCAAGCTGTTTTCACACATCTCTGGGGAGATGGCAACAGCAAGGAGGTTGGCGGCAACTTGTATCCTGGAGAAAAAACAAGTACTTAAATTGTTTTACAATTGCCTGAAACAATAATCTGATTTCTTAAAAGCTCTCAAACTGAAGGAGGCTTCGGAGCCCAAGTACTAGTTGCAGATGAATGATTGCACCTGGCATACACAAGCTCATGATCAAGTGTTTAGCATTTAGTGAATGTCATTTTTCTGCTCGTTCTGTTGATCAACTCAACTACGTTGTACCAAGCTGAGATGCAACTGACTGGATAGACAGAATAAAGCCATCAAAGTTCTCTCATCTACCTGGTGATGATGGAGAGCAGCAGCCTGTTCTGGTTACAGACTCACACAGAGGTGAAATTGCTCCCTTGGAGCTGGTACAAGGTAACAGACTTTTAAAAATTCAAATAAGCCCCTCAGAAGGGTCAGGTCTCCTGAACAGCGCAAGTGCCATAGGGAAAAAAAAGATTTGGGGGTGACTGCATCTCCGAGAGCAAAATATCCATGGCACAGTAGAAAGTAGCTGAAGGGATGGGAAGGGGAAAGTTAATTGCCAAATTGTTTAAAAATTGGAAAGAGAATCAGACTGAAGAAGATAGAGATGCTCCAGAGACCTGTTCTATTAAGGACATAAATAAGGTGTTATCAACAAGCTCAAAGTGAAAAAAAGCAGCTTTAAGCAAGAAGATGGCAGGTAAAAGAGGGACAAGTGCTCAGAGTACCATCAGTGTCAAAGTGACACCTTCCCGCCCAGAGGCCCCTGGTCTGCCTTCATTTCAATGAGGTTTGCTTACTTCAGCACCATGGTGTTTGCATTTCATTATTTTTTACACTTACTAGAGAAATTTAACCCTGAGCGTGTGAGGCCTGTTTCTTGTTTTGCTTATCATGAGAATTGTTAGTCAAAGCTCAGAGCCAAAATTTGCCCGTTGAAGGCAGCGAGGCAGCAGAGATGCGCGCGCGGGTCGCACGAGTGTTGTGCAGGGCCATCTCCCTGGGGCTGCTGGTGCTGCCCGCGGAGGAGAGAGGGGACTTTAGCGTTAGGATTGCAGGGAGAAACTGCAGCGCTGTAAATGAGAAATCATTAGAAAATATGTACTTAGACATTGACAGTAAATTAGCTTTGACAGTGCCTGAGATAGCATATTTACAACCTCCAAAGCTACTATTTTAGCAGGTGTACAGATGTGCTGATATGCTAAAAGAAATAGTCTGTATGTAGGTAAGGGTACTCTCTTTCAGTAGATGTAACAGGGGATGTTAGTGGTATGTAAAAAAAAACGTATCACAAAGGTGAGCTAGGAACAGAGAATAAAGAAGACTGGGACAGTCTGAGTAATCAAAGCAAAAAAAAAGAAAAAAAAAATAGAGATGAACTGTCTCCTGAAGTGTGCTTATCGATGTTTGGAGGCCCATCTGTTTGGAGGGTCAGAGTACAATGCTCGCATTCTGCAACCTAAGGAGGGAAGTTGCTAGCATTTATTTTTGCCTGGCGTCACATCTTTTGAGACATGGGTAGTTCATCAAGACTCAGAGTAATAGGAAGGGCAGATTTGCTCTGCCCGTATGACAGATCAAACTATCATAAATAAAAATTTTCAAGTAAATAATTTCAAAACTTTTTTGGAGGAAATGGAAGGAAAACACTGCAACGTGGTGGCTAGCTGTGTATGAAGAGAGCTGGAGGAGCGAGCAGGCAGGCAGGCACGCATGTGTGCACACATGCACCCAGGGGCACAAATAGGTGGAATTTGGAGGGCGAGACCCAGATCTGCCTTGAGGAACCTGGGGAAGCTGAACAAAGATACCATGGATGCATGCCATGAATCTCGTTACTTGATGTTTATTTTTAATGCTAAGATTCAACCACATGCTGCTCTAAGAGGATTGTTCTGTCAATTTGAGTGCCAATCACAGTCTCCCAAATTAAATCCCAGGCACCGTTATGCTACAGCTTAGCTCATGGTGAGCTGGGGAGCTGCGTGACTCTCTCCAAGGGCTGAGAACTTACACTGAAGATAAACAGAGCTGCAGCAAGCACTCCATCTGTCAGCAGAGCTTTCACCCAGCATACATCGTTTACAGGGTTAATGATCATCCAGGGAGGCAAAGATTACCATCGTCTAAACCGTAACAGCCCAGCAGAGTGTTCCAAGTGATCGATTGCCCCAGACAAACTGTTTGCTTTGCTTAGGACTGCAGCTCACCAAAACATTGTCCAGCAAACACCACGCAACGATGGAAGCATTGCACAAATGCCTGATTTTCTCTATAGAGCATTTCAAATGCCTGTCCTCTGCAGACACGACACGTTCCTGTAGAGCATTCACATAGTACAAATTATTTTATTGAACTCACAGCAAATTATTTACAGCTGTTAGCAAAGTAGTCCTATTGGCTTGGACAACCAGCTGGGAAAGATGAGTAGCTTGTATCAGTTGCCCCACCTCTCCTTATTTATTTTTGAGAAAAGTAGGCAGCACTGCTGGTATTTCCACCCTGTATTATTGAAACATACATGGGCTTGTTGCTTATGTTGAATATTTACTAAACCCCAAAGGTTTTTGGCCAAAAGCAGCACTACTTTGTTTTAGTCACTAGAGTGAGCTGCTGCTCAACATTTGACTAAAGTGTGGGTAATTATTTGTGCTGCTCAGAAGAAGAGGTGTGCTGTCATTTTGTCATACATAGGTAAAACTGAGATCCACACTGTCCCTAGGAATGATCTTTGTGATCCTGTGTCTGACTTTAATGCTCATGATCTGTTTCAGCAGGACAGGGGACAGTTTTCAGGGAACAGAGAGCATTGTGTTTAAGATGTCATACTGAGCACCCCCAAATTTGAAGTTGCCCCCACATTAGTCATCACTCAAAATGGGGAGTGGAAACCACCCTTCCCGGAGCAGAGTAGACTGAGTACAGGGGTTATCCTATGGATACCATCCTATCCTACGGATACAATCCTTTCCCCTCTGGCCTGAACTTTTCCCTTGGGATGCAACAGCAGAACATCTATATTGGCAACTGAAAATCCTGAGCAGTAATACATAATTGTGGGGCTTCTTATAACAAGTATTAGCAGGTAAAAATAAGAGGGCAGCAACTGCAACGCCATCACTGGCATGCCTGACAGTCACAGAGCAGAGCTCAGTGATAAAACAGAGCAAAAAATCCTCCCCTACAAGTCCTTTACCATGGGACTTGATAGCAAAAAATACCCATGGGACCCAACTGGCCAAGGCTGGATCCCTCCCACAGTAAGGAACAGCCTTTGGTGCATCAAGAGTTTCTACAGGTAGAGTCACGTACGCCAGTCAGTCATTTCAGATTTGTGCATAGAAATCAAGTGCTTAAGCAAGGAGTTTGAGATATTTCTGCCGGTTACATCTAGCGTTACAAGAGGAGTCATTTGTGACTCTGCCAATACAAAAACCACAGAGCAGATATTGAAACCAGCTTGAATGCTAAAGTTAGATACAGATTTACAGCTCAGCTAAAGCTTATTACATTGCTATTGATTTCACTGGAATTGTATCTGTGGGTTACAAAGTCATTCAGTCTTATTAATACATTAACATTTTTAACAAATGGTAAAATGGATCAAAACCTGGCTGACAGCCATTCAGTCTACCAGTAACGCAAGTGTTTCTTTTTGGCAATGAAATGCCACTGAGCAGCAGCTCAGCTGTGCTAAGCATGGAGCCTGACGTTGCATTATCCCTGCGCTTTCCCAGCAGGGACTGATTCCTGTCTGTGAAACTTTCAGAGGCTGGCCAGGTTTTGATGATTAAGATGCTTTCAGATGCTGACCAGGGTAGCAAATAGTTTCCAGTTGATGTTCACCCTTGCTGATTTAATTCAATAAGGCGGCCAGCAAATACAGCTAATGTTCCTATAATACAAACTAGCATAAATATGCCGAGGAGAAGATGATCAACCACCATCGCAACAAACTTCCATTCTTCTGCAGCCTGGGAGAGAAACAAAGGAGATGGTAAAATCTCTGCAGAGCCATGTTTGTTATGACCATTCTTGTAATTTACTGTCTTGAACAAGGGAAAGGCCCTTCCTTAACTTCCACTATTGTTGTGCAACAAATACTCATTTTCTTCTCAAAAGCCAGAAGCTACCTAGAAATGCAAATTTCAAGACCAAACTGTTTAGAAACCCTAGCAACTTGGTGAACAATTTCATTAGAGAAATGTTGAAAAAGCTTATTTTTTAGTCAAATGGTTGCTTTTGAAAGAGAGTTTAAAATGTTGAAACCAAAACATTTAGTTTGACCCAACTGACTTTTGTTTTTTCTATTGCTTTTTCATTCTCTTGGGATACCTAAGCAATTGTCATTAAATTATCTCTAGTTTCTGCTTTCCATGCCTAGTGTACACTCTAAGGTCTGGGAAAACCTTTTCTGTAGCTCCCTTAGTCTTTTTCCAGTTGTGGGACACTCTGCAACCGCGTTTTCACTGGATACTTTTGTGGGAACCCAGCACCGTAAGAGCGAGCTGAGCGTGAGGCGCTGAGCGCAGCAGGGCTCAGGATTTGCACCCTGTAACTCTCCCTTACGGAGCGACACGTACTGGCCTAAGACACGCTCTACTTTTGCCTCAGTTGCCCCACAAGTTCAAGAGGCAGTTGTAAATTATCCAGAGGACACTGATAATCAATACTGTTTTGAGTTGGTGCGTAAGTGCGAAAGTGAATGCAATGAAGTGGCAGCCTTCAGAAGCCACAGCCTTCAGTTTATTTAGGGAACTTGACTTCTGAAACCCTCTGGAAGTGATATCAGTGGTGACCAGATGACACAAGCAGCTGGGCTCCACTTCCGAAGCGAGCACTTGCCAGTAACCTGAAGACCCTCCTTGTAAGCCTAGGAGGAAGCGAAGCCCCGAGGCGCTGAAGGCACGCCAGCCCTGCTGAAGGTAATGCTTTATCTGCGGAGAGGCACAGGAGTCACGGGGAACATAAGACTAGAGCCAGAGCCATTCCACATGCTCCAGGAATTTGGTCACAGGAACAAACACCACGGTGTAAATCCTGCCCATGGGAAGGCAGCGCCTCCTTTTCAAGAGCGCGGCCAAATTATTGTCCCGGAGAACTCTCTCCCTGCCTTTGGGCTAGCCTGCAGCTCAACAGGAAAGGTCTATGATCGTTTAGAAAGGTGAAGTACCAGGACTGAATTACCTGTGCAAAACCTCACACAAAAAATGTGTGAGCATTGATAACTGACATAAAAGAGGGGGTTAATTGTGTTGAACGTGCTAGGAGGAGGCAGAGCTAGGTTTTCCTGGGGAACACTGCCATATGTGGCTCTACAGGCATTTATCCTTCCTTTGGCTTGCAATGTGGAAAAAGTCAGTAATCAGAGTAGCTCATGACGTGCCTCACTTGCAGGGACTACTAGCATTCAGGCATAAACCAAAACCTTATTGAAATTGGAATTATCATTTGTAAGTTACACTTAAGAGTTCTCAGATGAAACTACTAGCCTTTTGGAGTTCAGCTTGCTTCCTGGCTTTTCAAAAGTGCCAGGAGCTTGCTTGCCGCAGGGGAAGATGCTCGAGCAGGAGATGGGAAGAATGTGTTTTGGAACTTGTTTGCAGTTCTTGAAACTGCTTTGCTACTCACAGACACTCCATCTCTATGGCTTCACATACCGCATTTAGAAAACCTTAGCACTGACACTTTTTTCCCTTTTTTTTGGCCAAGATTCAATTGCCATCTGTGACAATTATCTGTTGCTCTTTGTTGACTGCATCAAGGGAAGAGAAGACTGTCCCCTGCTAAAGCCAAACCAGGGCTTGGAGTGTTTTTGTGAGGTGGGGATATTTTGCCAAAAAAATAAGATGCAGCAATTTGAAAGCAAGAAATGAATCATGCACAAAAAATGCCTTACATTACTGGCTTCTTGGTCCGATTTCATCGTTTCCGCAATGTATTTGATTCCCTCTATAGCATTTTTCACATCTGGATTTCTGGTAAGCGGGGAGTAGAAGTTGACAGGCACAGAACCTGGCTTGCCAGAAATTTCAGAAATATCAATATCTTCTGAAAAAATATTTTTGTCTTGTTTATCCCTGGACGGTCGTTTCATTGTAGAGAAAAACATGATGTTTGGGATTGTGTCAATAAAGATCTGAAAACAAAGAGGGAGAAGACGACAGTTGCTGGTCTGCGGGGCTGCGTTACAGATGCAGCTGTGCACTGAACAAAGACAAGCCTCTCCGGTCCCAAATCGCTTCCCGCGCTGGATCAGCTACAGATTCCCTCTCGGAGTATGTCACAGCCCGTGCCTCAGTCACACTGGGGCTTTTGTCAGCCTTACGTCCTGGGGCAGATGGAATCACCCGCAGGCCTGACACACGTTTTCTGGAAACCCTTTCCCCCTGCCATATAGCCCACATCTACACATGCAGGGGTGCGACATCCCGGAGCAGACCCTCAGCTGGCGGGAGCTGACAAAGCTCTATCGATCTCATCTAATTTGGAACATATTGCTTACAAATCTGGCTTGAAGAACAGACTACAAAGGATCTCTTTTGGCTACTTACATTTGACTTTGCTGTTACGAATGTTTGCTATACATATATATAGGGTTTACAATAATTTCCCTTGGAGTAACAGTGGCTTGCTGCCAGAGCAATTCTAAGCACATGCAGTGTTTGCCTGTTGAAATCTCCCTTCTGCAGGGACTGTTTGTGCTGCAGAGTGAATCTGATGTGAGCTGTAGCCTTAAAAATGTAATTAGAAATACACAGAACAATCTCCTATTCACATCATGATTTCATATGAACCCAGGCAGGCTTAAAGAAGGCAAGAATAACTGAATGGATCCTCTTTGGTACTGTCTCCCTGGCAAAGAAATGTAATGACAGACATCCAATTTTTTCTATACCTTGTGGTTACCATCTAGACTACTGCGCAAGGATCTCCTTGCTTCCCAAGGACTGCAGAGCCACCGTGTTTACTGGAAAAGTACAGAGAAAATCATAGCTTTTGTTAAACTGGGATGCTGAATGCAGGTATCCCTAACGGCCTTTGTGCTCTGCACTCTCACGAGCTGGCGAACTTGGCCACTGGCAGGCAGCAGTGCTTCGCAGTCAGATAGAGGATTAGAGCAGGAAATGTAATTTGAGTCCAGCTGGACATTTTCTTTTCCCCGTACCTTCAGCCGCCTGTGTTTTGCCTCATCTGTTCCCTGCAAGACTCTACCCCAGTGGACAATTTCGTTAGTTAAAAGAGCACTTTAGCAGTCTTGCTGACTTTATGCACAGCTAAGTAGTAAACACCGGCTCTTGTGCCTAGAGAGATTTAAGGTGATGCATTTACTTCCCCAATTCCTGTTGACTTTTATTAGAAAACCTGCCAATAAAATATGAAGTGCTCAGGAGAAACCAGGAAACATGCAAAGCCGTGGAGCTCACCTTCCTGACCCAGTGCGGCATGGTGTGAGTGCTTGGGGAGCGGTGGTGGGTGTTGATGACAATGACCGTGATGATGATCGAAGCGATGACAAACACCATTGTGAACAACATGTATTTGCCTATCAGAGGCACTGCACTGGAGGTGGAGGGAATCAGCTCCACGATGACCAGAAGGAACACAGTCAAAGACAGCAGGACGGAGATGCTGAGAGTCATTTTCTCACCTGCCATGCAAAAAAACCCAATCAAAACCAAAAGCCCCTTGCTGCTCCTATCATCCAGCACAGAGAGTATTTATTGGAGAAGACAGGATGCGGACGATGGTTATTCACACAAGTACACGTGTGTGCATCTGGAGGGCTGTCATCTCTCCCAGCATCCAAGGCAGTAACTAGGCTGGCCAAACCTGAGAGCTTAGCACAGCATCGGCTCCAGCATTACGGTGGGAATCACCAGGTATGACCAGGCTGACGTATGGGTGATGAATATGGAAAGCTTACTTGCCAGGAGCACTTCACGGGCTGTGCATTTTGAATGATGAAGTAAATGCACCTGATTAACGCTCGCTCCACAGCCTCCTGGGGGATCGCTTGCCTTACGCTCTGGCAGGCTCGTGCTGGGCTGAGCGGGCAGACAAAAGTCACATCCGACACCAGAGGTCAGCTGCTATTTGAGATCTTCCAGTATGTAGGATGTCAAAACTGAACCACAAAACATGATTCACACATCTTTTTTTCTATCCAGTTCAACTTTCTATAAAGTTTTCCACTGGAAAAAAAAAATTACATCAAGTATTTCATAGAAGGGGCTTAATGAAATTAAGCAGTATGAAAAGCTGACAAAAGGTAAAATGAACGAAGCAGAGGAAATAGTTGAAGGGAGCAAGAGCTGCTCAGCAGGGACAAAGGAGGCCAGAACAGGCCAGGATCGCTCTGTCACACGAGGTGACGTGCGTGAACAGAGAACAAGCTCTCTGCTCTAACACGACACAGAAGGGCCTTAGCCACCCTGTGTGCTCACTTACCGCGTGACGTACTAACGCACACCTACCTATGCCAAAACATAAAAATCAACTAGTTAAATCTTTGTTTTGCAGAAGTTAACTGGATTTCTGTGGGAAATCAGCCCAATTTATTTATATCAATAGTTTCAGCTCTCAGCACTTACCCTTTGTTTGCAGAATGTTTAGAGCCATTATTTTGGGCTGAAACACCCAATTTCAGTAAGTGCTGGCTGGTGATTTCAAATACTGGGAATTTTTCAGAAACTTGTTAGAAGAGCAATTTCTATGCTAGTAGAATGAATAAGTTTACATACCTGAATCTGTGGGTAGGTAAAAAACTAACCCAGTTAAAAAGGAGAAGAGCAGGCAGGGAATGATGACGTTCACGATGAAGTAGAGAGGCAGGCGCTGCATGAGGAAGTGGTAGGTGATGTCCAGGTAGGGGGTATCAGGGCAGCAAGCGTAGTAAACCCAGTGCTTCCAGCCACGGTAGTCCTTCATCACCCACTCCCCACTCTCCATGAAGTTACTCAGATCTGGACGATCACTCTCCTGACAGTAAAAACACCCAAAACAACTTCTTAATATTAGATGTTCTCAACAAAATCAAAACTTGGCAGTCGCTCAGGAACAGAATTCCTAATAACTCAGGCACTTCATGCACTTTTGCGAGCAAACCACTCTTGTCTATGTTATTTTGCCTTAGAATATCATCCTCTACACAGCATTCAACTAAATATTTTACAGAAACAGACAGGGATAGTCAACTAAAGAGAAAGATTGATTAAATATTTACAGATAGGAGACGTACCTGAGGGGACAGGGAAACAGTCCTTGGAAGTAGAAAGGCACAAGCAGAGAAAAAGCACCCGCCCCCCACCCCCCAAAAAAATGAGAAACCAAACCAAAGCAGAACAGGCAGCACCCTAAGGAGTGGTGTGAAGCTGGCAGAGGATAGACAGGTAGGAGACCGTTAGGGCACGGGAATTACGTGTATGCAGAATTTTAGAAGCCAAACTAGGAAATTTTGTGCTAGATCTACAATTAAGGCTTTTATATTTTACAGGTAGTGCCCGCTTGTTTTGCAGTCAAAACAAGGTTGTATTCCATTCTACACCCGAGATTTCCCTAAAAACATATCCAGGTCTTCACTGCTTTTCCCAATTACAAACTCCTTGCTTACCGGGTTAATAACAACCACTGTACCATCATACGTCCAAGTTCCCAACTTCATACTGCAGTTCTGCTGGTCAAATGGGAAGTGCGTGACTATAATTTCACAGTAACTTTTAAAAATAGCTGGTGGTGTCCAGGTGATCAGACCTGTGTGCTCCAGAAGGACTTTGGTGTATTTAACGATGGCAAAATCACCGTCTGCGCTGCAAAAGGAAGAAGGGCATTAACAACAATATGGGCACCATAACTGACATAGTCACAAAAGGATTTCTCTGGTTCCCCCCAGTGCCATCGCGCCTGCTCCTGCAGAAGCTTGCTCTGAGGCATGCCACCCACTGGCCAGGACGTGGTGGGACAGCAGCCCCACCATAGCGGTGCCAAGGGGCAGAGCTACACCACCCACCCCCCCAGGCAGCTGGCACCCCTTACTTGTTGTAAAGGACAAGGTCTGGCCGCCAGATATCATCTGAGGGGATGCGGATTTTTTTCACGCCGCCGTAGTCGTCTGGATTCCACTTGAGGTTGACATCTGTCCATTGCTATAGAGTGAGGATTTCAGCCACTGAGAGCCTCTTCCAGCACTCCTGGGGGTAGTTTTGGTACTTCCTAGAAACATGCACCTCCCTTGCTTTGGGACATGCAGGTAAGTATAAAAACATATGCTAGTGGGACCTCCAGCTAATTATTTTACATTAAATTTTGGTTTAAGGAGCTTATTAAAAAAAAAAAAAAAAGAAGATATAATATACCAGAAGTCTCCTGTTTGAAATACAATGCAAAATGCCTTGCTTAAGGCTGTTAGTGCCTAGCACATTTTGTTCTTGAGACCCCAGAAAGAAGAAATACTCTGCTAGCTGACCCACCTGCCCAAGTTGCCCCTGAAAGTATAACAGAGCAGTTCATTTCTGGCTGTGTCCAATGTGTTTATTTGAGTTGGATGAAATGGTTAGCAATATTTAGAGTTACCTGTTTCAGGCGTACGTTGGTTGTCACAATCTGATTTACTTCATCCTTAAAGAAAAGGAAGAAAAGAAGGCAGTAGCAGCAAACATCAGGATTAAAGGAGAAAAATTCTTTCCTTAGAAAAACGGCACCTTTTGGCACTGTCACATAAGCCAGCGGTTCAGCATATACCACGCGTTCATACCGTACCACGCTAATAAGCTGAATGAGCTGCAGCCCGACGGTGACGACGACGGCGTCCCGATGGTCCTCCACGGGGCGCACCACCTTGTTGTAGTCCCTGAACAGGTCCTCGACGAGGCGAGTCTCGTGTTCATAGCACAGGGCCAACCCGGCTGCAGAACAGCAGGAGGGGCATCAGTGGGATGGGACGGGGGAGAACTGCACCTCTGGTCTGAGGTGGGCACGAAGGAAACACTGTCACCAGCAAGCCGCTGGCGGTGGGTTAATGCAGAGTCCTCTGCGTGACTCCTCATTTCAGGCGTGCATTACGTGCGTGGCAAATACCGTCAGCGGGGGTAACTGCCTGTCTGATCTGGAGGTCAGCTTAGGAGTGATGCAACAGCCTCCAAACAGATGCACAAAACCAAACAGCCATGATTGTGGACACCAGACTGAGCATTAGGAATCTCCTCCAGGCTCTCCCAACCTGCAAGCGTGCTTACGTGTGATACTTGTGGACAGTTAAGTGCAGAGAATACCCATAACCAGGAATTTCTAATGTTGTCTTCTCCACCTTCAATTCCACAGACTTGCCTGTAGCAGTAACTTTACAGGACAGGGCCGAGCACAACAGCCACTGAGATGAAAGCACCATCCAGACTCGTCGCACCTGAAGCCTAAGCAGAGCAAGAGCTCCTCTCCACCACGGGAGCTGCTCAGGTTGTGCTCGTGGTGAGAGGGGAGGAAACCATTCACAGTGCGGTCTCGGTATTTCCCCCTCTCCAGGGCAGGTCTCACCCTGTCCCCGGAGAGCTCTGCCCACAGACTGCTCACCCGGGCTCGGCAGTGCTACGTGGAAGAGCCCTCGTAAGAGCAGCACCACAAGTCAAAATGGCAGGCAGCGCCTTTGTTTCAGCAGCGCCTGTGCGTGGCATTGAACTCCCAAGGGTGAGGGCTCGGATCCCCACGCCACGGAAAAGCGGGTGAGCCCCACTTCCAGGTAGCCTGCTGCAGAACGAGCAGGCGCGTCGCGTGCTCAGACTGTACCTGCTTCAGTGTTACAGGGAAGTAAAGCAAACGGAAGGGGGGCTTGGGGATGCTTTTGTAGGTACCCCCCCTCTGAAAGGCAGTGAGAGGGAACGGAACAGCTGAGCATTTTTGGCAGATCCCATCCTTGCCTTCCCTTCTCTCTGCTTGAATCCTGGGCCACTGAAGTCAACAAGAATTTTGCTGCTGACTCCAACCTAAGCCAGCATTTCCCCTCGTTTCCTAACTGTCTTTTCATCAGCTCCTTTTATATAGTTGAGCTGGGATGCCAAGGATTCTGTCTCGGCCTTGTCCTGCCATGAGATGATATTAAAATACTTGGATGGCGTTGAGCAGAGCCGCCTGCTGCAGACAGGCACTGCTTGCTTCCCCTGCCAGGGCGCTGGGCTGGGGCAGGCAGGAGTCATCTTTCAATTTTAAACTTACAATCATGGCATCACATCTAAGTCAAGCTCTTTGCTATGCTTTATTAATCCAATTAAAATCCTTCACATTGCTACCTTCTGGTGTGGCTTGGTAGGAATTTAGTATACTGCTTGAATTTGGTGAAAATTTTTTAGGATCGCAAAATTCTTATTCTTCTAAGGGACAGTTTAAAAAGAATTATCCTGGTACGACACATGCAGCTGCAAAAAAATTCTGCTTCCTTGTCAGTAGTCTCACAGCTTAATGAAATTACTTGTTATGAAATTGTACACGCCAAGCCATGCTGACTAGATCCTGTCACACAGTTTGAAATCCATGTAGCACTAGAGCAAAAGGGACCATGGCAAAAAAGATGACAAACAGAGAGGAAAACAATTAAACACAAACACTTCTCACTTCAGAACATCTGGTGGCCCAAATTAGAAATACCTGAGCGGTTCCCAATGCACTCCAAAGCTCTCATTTGAACGACCTGGTGCGTTCATAAAACCTTATCAGCAGGACCTGCTGTTCCCAGAACTGACGTACGCGCAAAGCCCTGGTCCTGCACCCTCAGAAAGGAGCCGACCCCCGTCCAAGGCAATGGCTGGAACACCTTTACCTGCGGAGAAGAGGAGGAGCACGCAACGGACCTGCATCATCCCGGCTCCCTCTTGCTGCAGTCATACAGAGCGGGGCACGCACAAAGCGCCTTTAAGCTCTCTTCAGAGGGGGGCTGCGCTGCCTCCCGCCAGGGTGCTGGCAAAATATAACCACGGCGGTATTGGCTTACAGCACCTGCTCTGGGGAGTGACAGCTGAGGGCCACCGCGCCGCCGGCTTGGGAATGGGAGCACAATGTGTTTCACCGGTCAAGTATCCTCTGCGGTTACAGGGGTTATTTTTTTACAGTGGCAATGCGATCTGTGACTTAAACAAATAAATAAGAATAAGAAGGGATTATCTGTAGAGTAACCGAATGCCTCAGTGAAATCTCAGAAACTTCCCGAGCTGGAGACAAAGCTGTGCGTCACCCTTTGTGACCAGCCCGACTCGCTGGATTTGGGATTTAGTCATTCATTTCTGCTGCACCCTCACCAGCGTACAGACTGCGCGCTGGGAGGAGGCCGCTCCTTTTGCTTCCCAGATGGATGAGAAGTCTTTGAAGCAGTGAACAAATATATGCGAGAGAGATCCATCTCCTTGAATCTACTGGGATTTTCAGAAGTTACTCGGTAGAGTCCCCCCTTGAAAGCTGTTTACTAACCTAAGGCACCTGAAGTAAGAGGGAAAACCCTCCCATAGATACCTATAGACTTACTGAACTGTGAAAGGCAAATGGTAGGAATATACGATTGGTTTCTGTAACAGGGCAGACCCAGTGGATTCCTGCAGGGCATGCTAGTGCTTGTTCATTATTGTCATAAATCACCTGGAAAAGGGGTGAAAAGTGACGTGTTTAGTCATAATACACAGTTATTCAGACTTGCAAAGAAAGTGACCAACTGTAAACACATATATATAAGAGAGATGGATATACATATAGAGATATATTTATGATGACCTCCTCTGAGCTCACCAATATCACTCAGGAACAGAATCTTGAGATAGACAGTTCTGTGGAGTGCTCAGCAGCGTGAGAAAAGCAAGTCCATCGATTCCTAGGAAAGGAGATGAAGCAAACAGGAAAGATGCCATTATAAATCCATGGGGTCTGGAGTGCTCTTTGCAGTTCTGGTCCTCAGGTCTCAAAAGGAGGCTTGGAAAAGGCCCAGGGGAAAGTGACAAGGACGTCCATGGTACAAACTGGTTTCCGTACCTGGAACGGATAGATAGCACGAACCTTCAGCCTGTACGAGAAGCCAGAGAGAAAGGGCTTTGGTAGGGTCTGTAAAATCCCAAATGGTCTGGAGAAGGTGGATTTGGTTCCACTCGCTGTCCCAGTGCAAAAAAGTAGAGGTCATGGAGGGGAACTTAGGGCTGGCAGGCTTCAACGAGACCCTCCTTCACACAGTATGGCCGCAGTGGAACTCAGTGCCACGAGAGTGTCTGGTTGCCAGAAGTTTGTGTGTATTCAGAAAAATTAGTTTGATAAATTAATTTCACGCTATTAAATAAATAAAAAGCCCCAAGAAATCTGTCACAGAAGTCCCAAGGTCACAAGAGGCTGGGGTAGCGTCCTGGGGAAGTATTGCCTAATGCTTAAGCTGGTCTCGCACTTTTCCGTAGGTACCTGCTGTTTGGAGACAGGACATTGGACTAGGTGACCTGCCGCAACCATTACACCCTGCTCCGAACTTCCTTTTCCAGAAAATATACCCCACAAAAATATCTCTTTGCTTTGCCTCTGGGTGACACCAGACATACCTTCTATTTCTTATGGATACCCTTTGCGCTGTCTGCCACTTGGTTTGATGTCCCATGCTGGATGCCTTTATTATTGGTTTGGGTTGTTGTTTTTTGGTTTTTTTTTCTTTTTAAATCACTCCCCCTCACCCACCCCCCTCCACTAACGCAGCATTCGGCCTCTGCACTTACATTTATCCTCCAGGAAAAACTCTCCATGTGCATAACTCTGGCCTTGCTCCTGGGCTGTGCACGGCCAGCAGCTCCCCTTGGCGCAGCTATCTTATTTCAAACAGGCGGCTGCTGCTTCCAACCTTCATCCCAGGCCGGGCAGCTGCCGTGCCCAGCGGAGATACAATTGCACAGCGGCATTGCGGGAATGCTGACGGTGCCCCTCCGGACCCTCTCGGGGTCTCTCAAAGCATTCCTGCCCACCCAAGGCAGGGATGGCAAGTTCACTCCGAAACAGATGGACGAGACCATTACCACGCTCCCTGGCAAATTATAGCTCTTGGGTAACATAAGTTTCTGTCCCCTCAAAAAAAATAGTTGTAGCTGCTTGGAATCGGCAGAATGCAGAACCTGTCGGAGCCCCGGAAAGCCTGCAGCCTCCACGTGGGTTATTGTCTTGCAGCTGGGCTGACCCGAGAGCAGCCCCCAACCCGAGAGCCGGCTCCACCTCGCTGGCTGCAAGTCCCAGCTCACGCTGGGAGAGGCGGGAGCAGGTATTTGGAGAAGGCCTTTGGGGAGCAACAGCCTGGCTGCGAGCAACACTCACTGGCAGAGATACAAGACTATTTCCCTCCCCAAAAATCAAGGCAACCCAAGCTCCTGCGGTTAAATACGGAGGGAGAAGTGAATGCTGCTTGTTGTTAACGGAGGAATGTAACCAGTCATGACCTGGGTGAAAAAGCAAAGGGAGGGGACGAGCTATACTGAGTGTCTGAATTTGATCCATCACTAAGAAGGGGTAATTTTTTTTTTTTTTTAAACCTTTGAGTTTTCAGAGGTATTTTTTTTTTGACAAATGTTTTATTCCCACACAGAAACCCCTTGTCACGTCCATCTCAACTCCAAGCTTTCTGGCTTGGTTTGTGAGCCCCCTCCTCGACCTCAGACAAGCCCACTTCCCACCATGCCAACCTGGCAGACCAGGTCTCAGTCATACGGATTGGAAAGAAGCAGAACTCGCCGCTACCTGGATTTAGGCCATCGCTCCTTTCATTGGTGTCCCAGGACCGAACGCTGCCAGGGATTCTGCCTGCTCCAGCCTGGAGGAAGTCAGCCGTGAGCACATACTACTCACTGCAGGTAAGTCTGTTCGGAAGGGTGAGATCATACAGTCACGTTACAAGTGAGCAGAACAACTAAAGCTTTTGCCAGAGTGAGGAATACAAGATTTTTACCGAAGTCTTCGTCACAGAATTGCATGCATAAACGCAATGCCCAACGAGAAAGAGCGGACGCTCCAACTGCTGCAGGGACTGCAGAGCCTGCACGGGAGGGAGCAGAAGTGACGTTAATAAAAAGACTAGGTAAAAGGTAAACATTACATCAGGGAAATTAAGGGCACAGAAGCTGAAAAATAACAGCAGTGGGTTTTTTAGCTTCCAAATGCAGTATATGCATTTTTTTTAATGCGTTTTGGTATCAGAAAAATGGCGTTGCTGGTGACAGTAGGTGATGGCGGCACCGCCTAAGAGAAGGCGGATGGTTAGACGAGTAACGTGTGGCTTTGCCGTGTGTTTGTTACCAGAGTGCCCCTGGGTCCAGGCAGCAGGGCAGGCGTTTCCCGCCGGAGCAGCCCTCTCGCCCGAGCCCGGCGGCCCAGCGCTGTGGCCAGCAGGTGGCAACAGCTGGCCACAGCTGGCCACAGCTGGCCAGGCGGCCGCCAGAGCTGCGGCGGAGCCTGCCCTGGCAACGAGCCCCAGCCGGGGCAAAACGGCGGAGCCGACAGGGTCGGGAAGAAAGGCATCCAAGGAATTCACGGCAGTCTTGAGCCGCTAATGGGCTGTCCTTCCCCTGTTTATTGCAGTGCCCGTAAGAACATGCTGGGCATTAATACACACATCAGTGACAGAGAGGATTTCTAGGATTTAATTCCACAAAGCGAGAAATTCAAAGTTGCAGTTTTCCATACCGAGGCACCCCCAGCCATCCTGCAAATATATTTTATCCCCACAGACATTGGTAGCAAATTTGTTTTCAGCATATCTTTTCTTTGTTTTCTATTACACAGGCCAAAGGAATTAAAAATACAAAAAAAAAACCCCACACAAAAGTGGTGATCTTAACTTCTGCAGTTACAGATCTCACATATTATAGGGCAGACATGGTGCACGTTTATCTAATCAGAAGGATGCTTCTGAAAAAAGCACTTGAGTCTGGAAAGACAGATAAGAGGGAGGAAAATGTCCACAGTCTAATAGAGAAACCACAACCACAAAATACACAGTTCTGCCAGCGGCACAAGCGTTACCCTCACGCAGGTGAGGGGGAACACTGCTCCCCTTCAAACAGGCATCAGCCCTCAGGCTCAGGCTGCTCAGACCCTCGGGACGACACTGGCAACGGAGACCCATGGACGCAGCATGGGGCAGGGGTGAGCGTGGAGACCAGCAGTAACTGAACACGCAGCCGGGCGAGCCGACAGGCACGAGCTGACCAGCCACAAAGCGCCCGAGGAATCGGTAAGAAGATCACAGCTTCACATTGCCTTTGTGTGACGGAAACTCCTGGAGCTGAATAAAGCAGTGGTAAATTCAACTCCAGCTATCAACCCTGACAAGGTTGCTTCTAGGGCTTCCATCGGAGGCCAGGGCTTATCTCTGGGGCCTGGGTGAGTCGTGCTGGAGAGCCAAACAAGACCACGAAAGAGGACCAGTCCATGAGATGTGAGGTTTGGTTTGCTCTGCCCTGCTCCTGCAGCACCTTGGCAGCACAGCAGCTTGCGTGAGCCGTGCCAGGGTGGCAAGGACAGCAAGGGAACGGCTTTGCCATCCATCCCCTCATGAAGACTTTCCTGCACAGCAGGACTCCACAGATACCCTGCTTCTGTGGTCAGGAAAATCTCAGTCATACTTGGATGTAGTTAGGCAACACCTGTATTTATTAAAAACTCTGCCCTTTCCCAGCAGCACAAGTCGCCAGCTGGAAAAGGCACTCAGCCTGGTACAGACCACCACTACCCCCTGCTCTGAACTTCGTCTGCAACCACCAGGCGTGAGTTTTCTCTCTGCAGATGCAGAAAAACTCCCCAAAGTACACAAGTCTGGCAGCTGATAAGAAAACCAGGCAGAGAGGGTGGCCTGGGTGTCAAAGCTGGGATCCAGGCGGGCAGTGCCAGCTCTGCCACGTCCTGGCAGTGCAGACATCCAAGGCCATGTTTAAACAAGCGATGGGCACCCGATTGCTCTCCTGGAAGTGGCTGCCTCTGAAGGTGGCATTAAGTCATCATATTATATTTCAGGTACATATCCTCATGCTGATTCGCTTTTGAAAGTATATAGTTGAGTTACTACTGGTGCAGAAAGTAGAGCCTGGCATTGTCTGACTTCTGGAAACGCATGTATGCCACATCATATATCATATCCCTACCTCATTTCATACAGTGGCTTTCACGAGTGGGACCACAGACAGCATTTAACCTGACATATATCTCTGGATGCTCACAGGTACATGTTTAAATATGCATACCTGGTTTTAAATGCAGATGATTCTCTATTGGAGTAACTGCAGTGCAGACCGTTCAAGTTTCACTTTACATAAAAGCAAGCCACTTGTTCAGCTCCTACGAGGTCTGACACATTTTGGCCAGTATTTTGTAGTTCAGAGTTTTCCTGAAGACATTTTGAGGGGAACTCCGCCACGCGGCCAGTGGAAAGAAGAACTGGCAATGTGGGAAGTGTGTTTTAATGCTTAAAAGCTGCAGCACTGGTTTGCTGTTTCTCTTATCCAGTTCATAGGAAAAGAAAAAAGATAAAAATCACATTTTAGCCCATAACTGAGACAGGCTCTTCTCTGATTGCTGGCCCATAAGGATGTAATTGACTACAACCCTTTTACAATGTCATCACTCCCAAATACAAAAGCAATTAACTCCTGGAACATGGAGCACCCCACGGCACATTCCCCACATAGCCCCGGCTACGGGATAAGAGCACAAGCATCCATCTGGATGTCATCTGCGAGCGCCCGCGTCGCAGTGAGAGGTGGGTGTGCTAACCCATCCCACATCACACCTGCGGTAAGTGCAACCGGGATAAACTTTTGCGACCCTGAGAACGCCTCTGTAACCCCGCGAGAGCCCCGGGATATCTAGCAGATCTCTCATTGCTAGTATTAGCTGGATAAACACATAGAAACAGGTTTATTTTATTTTTAATTCTGCAACCAGGCTGAGTTGGACGAGCGCTCTCTCCCTTCGCGTGCAGCACTTCCCCTCCCTAAGCCCTCGCTGATCCCAGAAAACACCTAACGGAGATGTCTGCAAAGCATCCCTCTCACCTCGAGCTGCGGCGGTTGCCTTTAAAAAGTCAACATTTACCTCACTGTGCTGCTATCTGAGCCATCGCAGCGTTTTAAAGCAGGAACCGCCATCCTCTACCCGTGCTGCCCATTAGCTCCCAGGGACGGATTTCTGCTCCCGCACATGACACACTGGGGTTTGTTGACGTGTGCTCTACCCGGGACTGACCTCATGCCAAAATACACGCTTTTATTGCTGATGTTGGGATCTTTGCCAGCACATGCACAGCATTTTGTTGGTAATTAATGGAAAATACTGAATTCTGTGGTTCCTGGTGCGTAGCTCTCACCCATCACACGAAGTTTATTTTGCCTCCTTAGCAGGCTGCAAGATCTTTGCCACGTTTGTCTTTTGTGTCGGACAACAGGGAGCTGACGAGCTTGTGTTTGTAACTGATAAAACAGAAAAACAAAAACACACCCCCAACTCAAGAAACCCTTTCAAAGCGATAACTGAAGTATTAAAAAAAGCCACTTTTGGAGCGTGTTTTGCAGCATGTGGTGGCTCTAGGTTCCCGCAGGAGGGGTGGGGGCTTGCAGCAGCGAGTACGTTTGGGTGGGAGTGGAGGGCAGGCAGAAGCCGGGAGGTGGCTCCCACTCCTCTGACAGCCTACGCTAACTTGGTACTCGGGATTGCACATGAAGCCGAATTCCAGATCTCCCTGCTCGCCAGTATTTGGGATTTGGCAGGAGTTCAAAACACCACACTCGACAGCTGGGGGAATGAATATCTCGGTAACCGCACGACAGAGCAAGGGGAGCAACGTCAGGGCCACAGGAACAGTGCAGGAGCAAAAGCGGGACAAGAAACGGCCGCAGAAGAGAAGCTGGCATTGAAGCCAAGAGTTCCAGCTTAACAAAGTCTATTTTTTCAGATTAGCCTAATTGTGAAATTCATCCTCCTAGCAGACAAAGGCCACATTCACACCTACTTGTCACGCAGCCCTTGAGTTTGCATTTTGTTTTCAAGCAGTCCGTGTTCACATATAAACGCGTAGGGCACGCTGAAGTGTGGCACAGCGAGTGGCTTCTGTGTCCAGATGAGCTGTGTCTTTCTGTGCCGCGTCCAGCCAATCCATACTGCCTTCACCCAGAAACAGGGGTAAGCTCCACATAACCACTTTTCTTGGCTGGTTTTCCTGGCTGCTTTTGGCAATTAGTTCTGAAAGCTTTGTGATATTTTTCCTCTCTTCTCTTTCTGTGCACCCTGCACTCACGGGTGATGCGCTGGGAGGGGTGTTGGAAGGGATGCTGCGTGACGGCTGGCTCTCCAGGAGGGTTACGCAAGCAGCGAGAGCCTCGTTTCTCTGACTGCCGCCAGCGTACTCACATGCCAGTGTAATCAGGAAAAAAGAAAAAATACCCAAACCACCAAAGAAACAAACCACCCCCCCCCCCCCCAAAACCAAACCACACGTGACTGTTTGATACGCAGACTGTTGGCACCATCCAGCAGAGAGCAGCTGAAAGAAGGTGACATTTGCACCCCTAGGCTCTTATTAGCATCGCCAAGTAGATACGAACAGACTAAAAAGAACCGATGAGGAGGGAGGTTTGGGCCATTTAAATCTTTTTGTGGCGCAGAGGATGCGATTTCCACGTACATTGCACCATGCAGGCCTCTCTCAGGCCGCTCAGGCAGACGGCAACCAACGGCGCCCGTATGCCCACACCGCTCCCGATCCCTCCCCACCCACGGCGACAGCCGCTCGGGAAGCTCTCGGCCTGCGCTGGTGGGTGCAGCAGAGCATTCGGCTGTTACCTTCACCTTCCAAACGCTATTTGCCTCGTCACTTGTGCCACTGAAAGGAGTCTTTGACAGGAGCCCAAGGAAGCTTCAGGAGGGCGGGAGGTTAGCCAGGTCAAAGCCCACTGTTGAAGTTACTGGTGACAGAAAGAGACTTGGGTGTAGGTGGACCGATAGATTAGTTTTCTGTTCCTAATTAATGCTATTAGCAAACAGACATGATGGCTTAGGAGTGAGGCTAAGCCTGATGCCAGAGCTGCAGATGGAAAAGGGAACATTAGTGGGGGTTTTCCTCCCACCAGTGCAAGAGGAGGAGAACACCAGATCCCTCCTAATGCTGGGAGAGATTTCCCACCCCAGGACAGGCACAGACCACGGAACAAGCCAGCCCACACTTTCCACGGCACTATCTCCAGCTCCCCCTTTAGCCTTCTCCACCGCCAATATCCTCACCAGGCAACGCCAAGTCGCTGCTTTGCTGTAACTCAGCATCAGACCAAGCCTTCTTCACTGCGTTCTGGAGAGAGAACCTCAGAGTAAGCTGTGGGCAGACCACAACTCTTCCTCCGATGAGGGGGCATGAAGGAGCCGTAGGGACTCAGCATTGCACCGTGTTTGAAAATAAATGATTGGAGGGGGGGGAAAGCATCTGGATTGCTGCTCGTGGAGTATTTTTACCAGATTACAAACCAACGTGTCCACTGTACTGTAACACATTTGGAAATGACGTCCTTTCTCTGAAAGGCAAGATTATATGTGGGTTGGGGAACTACTTGCAGGAGAAGTTCGCGGTTTTCTGCGAAGTTTGCAAGTGTGCTTGAACTCACCCGGGGAGCAGATGGCAACAGACGCTACGGCTCCTCCCTGTATGTTTGGTTACTGGCCTGGGCCTACTTCTAATAAAGGCATTTAGATGGGCTTTGAAGCTCTTTTTGTGAGGTATCTTGTACTGCGCCACATTGGTGTTGTCCAACCCACCTTGCAGCAATCTCAGTGGGTTAAACTATAGTACCCGAATTTGGATAATTTACTGGAAGAGGTCATGTGAGAGTTACTGCATGGTACAAACAACGTATGTCTGGCATCATGATGCTGGAGAACATGAAAGGCGATAAAAGGACAAAAAGCAATTAAGGGAATCTCTCCCTTCTCCTTCCTGAGAACAGAGTAGGTGCTGGAGACGAGTGGTGAGCAGCAGCAGCATGCTGTGCTAAGTTCTTCTGGCTTTAGTGAGTGATCCTTCAAGTAAACTTTAGGATACACCACCATACGAATATTAATCTACAAAATGAGTAATTTTAATAGTTTGGGCAATCCTGCTTGCATTACTGACACAGTTAGTAATAAAGCATGGGGAAAAAAGAGGCAAAGAGAAAAAGCTTAGCATTCAAACTCCAGGCTTGATAGCAGGAAACAGAAATTACAGGCAACATAGTGCTTGAAAACGAATCCTGGTTGGCTGCCAAATGTATTTTTCAAAACAATGCCTAATTGCCTCAGGAAATACATTAATCAAAGGGTCCCAGAGGCCTAAGAGCCATTTGTTGCAATCTACCGAGGCAGAGTAGCATTAAAGACCTGAGTAATACAAGGAGCTACGCATGTCCTTGAGACAAAATACTTCCATGAGAAATAGGAAAGGATACCAAACGAAAAGCTCTTGAACAAATTCCTTGAGCAGCTTATTGACATCACTCTTGGGAGAGATCAAATAAGACAAAATGGTACTCTGACCATGAAACCAGCAATAGGAATTAGAGAAGAGCATGAATCGTGCTGTCCAAATTGATATACAGAAGGTGGCATCAAGAAGAGTACCGCTGCGGCACGGCCCAGATCACACAGAGAGCAAATCAGGCCAGCACGAAGAAGTTAGCAGCCTGCGCAAGGGCTCTGGGGAACAGCGTAACCTGAAATGCCCATGACCAGTGGCGGAGGAAGAGCCTGCTGAAGAACTGAAGAAGAGTTGGATCACTCGATGCGTACGTAAGGCTTCATCCTCTCGGCACGTCAGCCCGGGGTCCTTGGATGCTGTTGGAGGCAGCGCTCTCCAGCCCAGTGCTGCAGAGCGGGGACCCTGGGGAGTTTTGCTGGAGGTGCAGTGACAAGCCCTGCTGTCAAGCACACGTCCTCTGCCGTTTAGTTACGCTCCTGCTAGTGCGTGAGCGGAGCAGAAGGCGCTCTTGCCTTACACAGTTTGCTCAGCAATGGCTTTAATCCACAACACATCTCCTAACCCTCCTTCTCTTGCATTACATAAGCTTTCTAAGGCTGATGTGCAGTTGCTAAGCAGTAATTTTGCATGACTAAAAAAGAAATCCACGATTGCTATGTTCACTAAATGTTTTTTTTTTTTTTCTTATTGCAATATAATTATAGCTATAATAAAAACATTGTAGAACATTCATCAACATGCAAAAATTAGGTCAGGAACAGAATGAGTATATCATATATGCCTTTCAGAAGCCTTTACTTCTTCCTTTGCCATTGGAAGGGCAGGAAAAGCTTGGCATTGCACAAACTCATAACTAACAGCCTTTTCCATCCCGCCAGCTAACTGGCATAAACATTCCTGTTTCGGAAGGCAGCTTGCTTCCCTCCTGAGCAAGGGGTGCCATGCCCAGCCTGCCTCCGGCCGGGACATCTTTCCCACCGAGACGCAGAGGCCTGGCCCGGCTGACGAGAGGTCGAGTAACCCTGCGCTAAACAGCTGAGCTGATTCACTGCTGGGATGTTTTCCCAAGGTTGCCGCAAGATTTTTTTCCCTTTTTTATCCTTCAGCTCCTAATTAGGCCCCCAAGCACTGTCCTAAAAATCTTTTTTCCCCAATAGTTCTGGCATTTAACTTATACTAGACATACATTTTTAACAGTTATTCACTACCTCCATAGTTTTTAATAATTTGGCCTTCCTTTATCCACTCTGTGCAAGCTCTTTGACTGCTATCACCTCGTGCTTCTTCCCAGTGCCCCTCATTTCTCCCTTACAAGTCCAAGGAGGAATTTTTCTCTTGCTTTAATCCTTTCTTTTCCATCGTTTTGACTGTGGCCAGCTGCCTTTTGATGCGATGTTGCCAGTGAGGTGGCTCCAGTGTCTGCCCAGCCCCACACCGTGCTGCAGACACGTACCCCGTGGCACTGGGGACAGTAAGGTCAGTGCCTCAACTGGAGATAACACGCATTCGTCATGGAAATCAGTTCCTTCAGAGAGCAACTCAACTTAGTGATACCCTTTACTTCTTATTGACCTAGGTTATTTATTGTATTGTCATTTAATTGATACAAATACTAGTTTTCTGTGTTTAATAAGAAATTTGAATAAATATAACTTAAATAATTCAATTGCTTATATGCTCATGCAAAGTGTGTTCCTGGTTAGCAAAAAGAACTATCAAATTCGCTGCAAAGACAACATTTATTTCTGTGCTACCTGCTTTAATGGTTACCACTCAGCAAAGATCAGAGTTTCATTAGGATAGTAGCAAAACCAAGATTAAAATGGAGCCTTCGCCTACGTAATGAAAAAACACAAATTAAATAGATTAAAAAAACCTAGTCACTGGATAGACATTCCAGGGATTTCATTAACCACTGGGACCCTGCATCCCACGATCCTGTCCCTAACACAACACCCGACCTGGGCATTTGATTCCGAGACACGCGCTCTGCGGGGGCAGCTTTGTCCCGCGGCAGGCGAGCAGCGTGGTTATCAGGCACTGCCAGCCTTAATTATTTGAATACTGAGATTATTTGGTGTTAAACACACTCTAAAGTTTTATCATCACTTGTCACGCAGGTTCCTTCATATCTCATCAGAATCTGAGACTTGGGGAAAATAATGTGTGCTTATTACGGCAGGGATTTGGCTGCCTGACCTCTGAGCTCCCGTGCCTGCTAGCTGTAGTAACTTCTCATTAGGGAGCTCTCAGTACAGGCATTCAGAAAAAGTGTTTCTTGAGCTGGGCTTCTGGGGAGGGTTGATTTGGTTTGGGTTTTTTTTTCTTTTTTGTTTGCTTTACTTTTTTTGTTTGTCAACAGACTGACTGCTCTTCTCTCAGCAGCAAGTCCCTGTTTAGATTTTCTCCTTTCCTGCAGGAACTTCCATGATCGTAACTCACTTGTTAAACTCCACTGGGAAAAGGCATCTCCAGGAGGAGACCGGTGCTTGGTAGTAGCTAACAAACCTTGTTTGCCCTGCATGCACTGGAGACAGTGAGTATCCCCAGAGCGAACCTAAGCTTGCTATTTTGGGTGGGGTTTCTGCACCCCTGATCCAGCTCTGCACCTCTCGGTGGCCATCGCTGCTTTAAATGCGGCCAAAAGCACCTGCAAAGTGAGGGGAGCAGCTATTACCATCAGCAGCACCCTTCTGCTGCTGCACCGAGATGGAGGAGCTGGATATTCCACACAAGAAGAAAACATAATTACCCTAATTACTCCTATTTACCACCTGCTTCCCACCGTACGCTTTAGAAGCGGGTCTTCAACTACCCGCTTCAGGTTTGCTCGCGCAGCAGCAGGGAGCAGCAGACACCTCTTGCTCGGGTAAGCCGAGCGCTCCTCTGGCTGGCCAGGCCTGCCGAAGGACGCAGGGTGCCACCAGGCCAGCTGCCAGAAAAGGATGCTTTCGCCATGGCTGGCTGTGACGGCGTTAGGAGTCAGGGACGCGCACGTAACTAGTAACACAAACACTGCAGTGCAACAAGCGGGTCAAACGCCCGTGTGCAAAACCTTGCCTGCATTATTTAGAAAAAAAAAATCTTCTCTCCTTATCACAGACCTGATGACATAGGAGTGCTGCCACGCCACGGAGCTGATTGCGGAGACCGGACATTGCAAAGGGCCAGCCAGAGCCCCGCGAGGCGCCCCGGAAGGGAGGGCAGGCGTGATGGACCACCCCAGGGCTGGGATACACAGAGCCATTAGGCAACACAGGAGTGAGGAAACGCATCCCGTGCTGTCGAGGCAGCGGGGGAAATGCAGCGTGCTCAGGAGTTGGCTTGGAAATGAGGTAGCAATGAACATACGTGGCTGCTGGCGAGCGTGAGGCAGACGTGGCTGGGGAACACATGGGCCATTGCTCTTGGGCTGGGGGGGGGGGGGGAGGCTGTGGTTGGAGACGTGCAGTTTTCCAGCTGTGCCAGTTCATTGGGATAAATAAAGTGATAACATGTACTAACTAATACAGGAGTTACAGCAGCAAGTCACTTTTAGTACTACAGAAGATTTAAAAACAAAACAAAACACGACACTGCAGCATCTCTCAAAACCTCCCCCACTGCCACTCCATCAGCCCCCAGCCCCCCCCCAGCCCAGAGCAGCCCTCCCTACGTGCTTACCTGCGTGCACCCCCTGCTTCACCCTTTCCTTCCTGGGATCCTTCATTCCCCACTTCCACAGGAGCTGCCTCCTGGCCTCTCCTCTCTTGGCTGGGCACGCGAGGAAAGGGGTGGGATACCAGGAAGCACCTTACAGCTCACTGGAAAGGAGCACAGCTGCTTGCAATTGCTGGGGGATTATTTCTCCTCCTCTTCCTCTTCCTCCTCCTTCTCTGGATGGTGTTGGCTGCCTGAGAAAGGGCAAAACCTCCAAGGTGCCCAAGCAGCCTCACCTGGCTGCTCCCCTTTGGGGCTGCCGGGAGGGAAGGTGCCCAACCAAAGCTTCTCCCTAACCCTAGCATCTCATTACGTCTGTCTTCCCTGCAGGTCCCTCCTTGTATCACCAGCCCTTCAAGCTGGGCCTTTTGCCAGTCCTTGCCTCCCTGGGGGCAGCTACGCTACTTTCCCAGGACCTGCTGTTTTGTTCTCACACCTCTTTTCCATCCCTCTTTACCCCCGTTCCTCCACTCTGTCCCATACCACAGGGTTCTGCTTTCCTTGATAATTAGACATTTCCACCGTTTGTCAAAATAATCAGGCTCCAAAGCATTCCTCCGGAGTTTTGTACGGAATGAACGCGCCGTTTGCCGTGGATCTTCTCTGATGCATTTTCCCACGTGCAGGGCAGTGAAGAAGAAGAGCCAGGTGGGTGACGTGGAGGCACCGGTGGGTCACAAGCTGCAGCGGTGCCGCCAGAAGCCCTAACAGGAGCGGGAGCGGTTAAGAGTCCGGAGGATTACAGCACAGAGAATTCTAATAATGCCAAACCAACCTCACTGGAAACACCATTTCTTTTTCTGGTCAGAAATTGTAGAAATGGAGAAATTAACACTTGGCTGATGACAAGTCATTTTTTACGCGTTGCTTTATCAGAGTGAACAGAGTTTGTTGTAAGTCTTGGTCATTTTCCTTTCACGTGCCGTCGTGGTTGTACCCAAGCAGGGTGCTAAGGAATGCTCGCACCAGCGCTGACCGCTTCGAGCGAGTGTTCTGTGATGTATCTGCCTTCGAAATTCAGTGGTGCATCCATCTACCCTGGGCAGCTACAACTGTGTGATGGTAAACTGCAATTCCAGTTCGTATATAGGGAACTCTAACAATAAAATATGAAGTAGCCGATGGCTTGACAATACTTTTTTGGTTTAAGAGTTCTGAAGCATTCTTGAGAGGCATCTTGGACAATGAAGAAATAAATTTTCAAAGTAAAGAGGCATTTGTGGGAACCTTAGCAAGGCGTCAGACTCCAAAGGATTTAGATCACAATGGTCTTGTCAAAACCAGTAAAACACTAACTCAGTTAAGTAAGTCAGAGGTTGTTCAGGGTCAAAGTGCCGATGTAAAAAAAGATGAGAGACAGTATTTTGAAACATGTTCGTTAAGTAAAAATAAATAGCTTAATGTTAGAGTTCTAAAAGCAAAATTTAATAAATTAATATATGCATGCCAGATAAAAATACAAAATTACAATTGAAATAGCAATAATAATAAAGGAACATTGTTCAGCATTGCAGATTTCACTGCAGCCACCATAAACATCATGGAGAATTACTTAAAGTAACATTTAAAGTACACATTTTGTTTCTGTTAAAAGCAAATTACTATATGATGAAAAAACTGAAAGAAACCCAAGAAGAAATCAGCCCCAAAAATGGCAGAGAATGATATGAAATGTCAATAAACTGCCAGAGGCTCCATTTCACATAAGTCGGCCTTCTTTTTAGTATCAGAAACCAATTACATAGAACATAAAAGCAAATTCACAACAGGTTTACACGGAGAAACATGCTGAATTACAACCACAAACTATCCAGAACAAAGATGCTGCACCAGTTCAGTTGTTTTCTTCATGGAATGAGTCTCACCGGAACAGGGAGAACAGGGAGCAAATCATGCAATAGCTTTAGGCTTTTTGTTTTTTATTTTAACATGATAAACACCCAGGATTACTAGTACTGGAAAGTATGTGTTAACCTTTTTCAACATCAGCTGAATGGCACTACAGAAACGACAAAGAGTTCCTTCATTTTTATCCTGAATACATCGAAAGCTCTAGCAAATACGGAATTCAGCGACAAGAGCCATTAAATTACTTCAAAATATCCCTTCATCCATAGAACACTGTTGCTTCCTTTTTTATTACAAAACCCCAAAATATTCAAAATAAAATGTCTTCATTTTTTATAAGCATCTCCACCACAAGTCTCTGATAACGGATGTCATTCAGTGCAGCCATCGCATCCAGTTCTGGCGCTCTCATAAGGGTTGGTCCAAAAACTATGCCCAGATTCTCTGCACTCATCAGATTTTCCTTTTCATGGAGCGTTACTCTGTTGTTAAAAAAAAAAAAAAAAGAAAAAAGGACAGTGGTTTTCACATTCCTGCAGTGCCAAACTATGCCTGCATATGTTTGAAAAACTGGACAGAAACATTTGCCCCTCCCCAAAGCCGAGGAGAGGCTGCTGTTTCCAGCAGGGTGTATTTGGAGGCGTCGGGTGAAACACTCGGCAGTCAGCGAGCGCAAACACTGCGCGGGGTTACAGTCAGTCAGACATCCCTGTCCCACCACGCACACAGACCACGTTCCCTTGTGGGAGGGGCTGGCGAGGGAGGGGGCCGCGGAGTTCCGACAAATGAGGACAATTTTGTTTTCCCTCTATACAGCGGCACCATTGGGAGGCCGTTCCTACGGGGAGCAGACTGTGCTTGTTATTACGTTAGCAGTTTTAGCTCTTTTTAGCAAATGTATTAAAGGGAAGTTTAAAAATGAGTGAATTTTGTCACCCTTCTACCTCATCATTCACCTATCCCAGAAATACGATGTGCAAAAGCAACTTGCTAACTAGAGCAGCAACAGCTACTCTCGAGCAGGGTAAGGAAAAATTAACTTCACACGCAGTAAGGTGGGTTTTTTTGCTCCCAAGTCTCTCATCCCTGTGTCTGTTCTAAAACCTCCATCAGAAGTGGCATTGACATAAATGGACAAATCAGGCAGAAACCCTGTAGCTGAATTTTGCCTGAGGCACTCAGCAGAGTCGACATATTCCTACTTGTAGAACTATAAAAGGAAAATAAAAATAAAAGACCTTAAAATAAAGTCCTCTTCTAAGTAAAGGGAATGATTCTTATATATTGACAGTAAGTTCATGTTACTTGAGAAACTAAAATGGATACCCTAACATGCCACATTGGTTTTTTTCCCTACTTTGCTGAAAGAAACAGAACCTGTGCTGTTGTACTGGATATTCGTCCGTCAGTCCCTCTCAAACAATTTTTCGGCCTACTGAACAACTTCAAGTCATATCCGGAGGAGGAGGAGAAACCTCAGACAGAATTTGTGCTCCCACGTTTTTGAGAAGGTGGCAGGTGGAATGAGGGGCTCCACGCCGATGAGGAATGACTGGCAGATCTCACCAGACATGTGGGTGGAGGGCCAATTAACACTGTGCCTAACTGGCATCAGCTCAAGCCTAGTGTGCGTCGTCTTTTTTTAGGGCGTCAGGGTTGACCAGGTTGGACAAGACTTAGCAGAAAAAGACACTGATCTACAGCCATTAAGCTGTATTAGTTCCTTGCTCAGGGAGTGACTTATTAATCCTAGGGGTACTGACGGCTTTTTTTGCCATAAATATTCACTGTAACCTTAAACGTAGAGCAACTTTGTTAGGCAGGTGATTTTCGTACTTCAAAACTGTGGTTTTTTGACCTATGTCCTTCAAGTACTTTGCGAGTGCTTTAAGCAGGATAAACCCCAGTGTTCGGGTATTTGCTGTTGTGCGGAGTATCATTCCCTGCTGCAGTCCATCTCCAGGATCTGGTGGGCCTTGCCCACACTTTTCTGGAGGTCCTAACATGGTCTTTGCAAAAAATGGGTTTGGCTTAAGAGTTCTCTCCAGCTAGTCCACCCACCTCTTCAGATGTGCCATGAGATACCGTAATGTTTCACAGTGTGCAGGCGGCAGCAGTTTCAGCGCCTCGTGGAGAATCTCCAGCTGTTCGTCCGGATCGGTGGTTTCTGAAACACAGAAGTTCAACTGTCACCACACGTACAGTCAGAATTCACACACAGAAGGACAGGAGCGGTGGCCTGCAGAGGAGACGGGGCCTCACAGCTCTGCTGGATTGCTGATTTCCAGAAACTATCCAAGCCTCATGCTGGACGATGTGCCTGTCCAAAGAGGTGCTCGGAGCACAGGCAGGATGTGATTGGTTTTGGACAAAGAAAACTCCCCAAAGCAAACTGCAATCCACTGAAAGATTCCCTGCAGCCTACTAAAAAAAATTCCCCTTGCTGACTGGGCTAGTTTCGCACAAATACAGGTGCAACCCTGGGACAGCAGAAAGTACTGGGAACGTGGCCATCAGCGTCTTTGGCTGTGTCTGTGCTGCTTGGAAAGAGCCTTCTCCAGAGGAGCGGCAAGCCCAGCAGCTGGCCCTTGTCTTCTACCTGTGGGTACCTCACACCTTCCCAGGTGTGGCTGGTGCGACTGCCACGTTGCAGAGATGCGTCGGGCAGCCGGGACGCTTGGGAGAGATGCTCCAGCTGGGCTTCCCACTGCACTTGCAGACTCGCCCTCTGCGAGGCCAGCCTTGAAGCTTATCAGCTTGTAAAAACACTCAAAATGGACACCTCTAGAAACAAGTAACTTCTTCTCTTCTTTCTGAGCATTTTCATAAATCGCCTTCTTTCTGGCAACACAAACCCAACAGGCTTCAAATGTCACCGTCAAGTACTAAGGATTCATGCAAGACACAAAAAGCGATGTAATCCGTAATGTATGATGAAAAGGAAGGATTCCTGCTGACAAAGGCACAGAAAAATGTAACCACGATCGCATAGCACCACGTAGTCACGCTGTAATGTGCAGCGCGTATTTACTCCTGCAATCCTAACTAAATAGCGTATGCAGGATAAGAGCTGATGGGACAGCTATTAAATCAATAGGCAAGTACTGCACAAAAAGGGGAAGAAAAGGATGAGAATGAAAACTAGGAGGAAAATGTGTTGTACTTACTTGCAGACTCTATAAACTTTGGGTAGGCATCATACGTGATGAGTGGAATTGGCAAATCCCTGAAGTACAGTTTAAGTGCACCAGTGATAATATTGATATCTTCATACATATTCACAGAAATATCAGCTTTTTCCCCATCTGTGTGGAGAAGGCACTGACATTAAAGCCTTGGAAACGTAAACAGATGTGAAACAGCATTCAAAAGAAAAATAGTAACTTGCTTAAGCAAACATTATTAAAAAGGACGTGACTACAGATGTTGGCTTTTATAAACAAAACAGAGAATTACTGGGCTGCAAAGTTCATCTTTTCAGGGTGAAAACCTCAAGCATTTTATAAAGAAACCTATCCTTTCTTTGTTTCAACTGATTACCAAAAAATGCAGGGTTTTTTTTGGGGGGAAAACCTGCCTGCCTGATCTAGCAGTATCTATCTTGTAGAAACGTGTGGAAGTTTAGCTATTTCTGAACGTGCTGCGTTGCCAAACACCACATTTGTCAGCACTGAATGAGAAATCAGGGGAGCCTGGGAAAAAAAGTAAAAGAAAGAAAACCAACTTAGTGCACGTCCTCCTCATTTTATAGGAGAAACATGTGTTCACCATTTAGCTGCAGCACACTACCTACTCCTGACTGCGGTGGACACAGATCCAGAACTTGGCTTCTCCAGCGCATCCCCGCCCTGCTAACGCTGCACAGGAGGCAGATGTTGTCTGAATAGGTCCAGTTCTCCGGAAAAACAGGAGAGAGAGTTTCCAGCATGGATTTTGGCCTTCATTTCTACTGGGATAGGGGGACTGCAGCTGGAAAGCCTTTAATTTTCCCACTGCCTTTTCTCAGAGGGAAGAGTTTGTTCTCACTGACCTTCTTTTAGACTGTAATAATTCAGACTTCATTTACACTATTGTATTCATCTTATTATTTTGGAGCTTTCATCCAGAAAGATGGATTTAAGTTGCACAGCCGTCTTAAGGCACTTCACCACTTGCCCTCTCTCCCTCCCCCACCCCCCCGAGCGTAGTTTTACTTGCAATCTAGGGCAGTAGTTGAGCAAGCTTTGTCCTTTCCTACGCACACCATTACTGAAGCACGGATACTGATGGAAGGAGAAAAGAAGATTTTGGTAATAAAGGCCAGAGTGAAGCTGGCAATGCCTTTCTGAAGGGGAGAATCCCCTTCTGCCAGCACAGCTGCCAGACCCCTTCAGCCCACTGATGCAGCGGAGCGTGAGACAGACAGGGGCTGCGCAGAAAAATCGTGTATATTTAACACATCAGCACAAAGTTCCAGCACGCAGGAAAGACTGTACCTCTGTCGAATGCCATTTTGACATCTTCGATAAGATCGCTAAATCCTGAGACCCTGTATAGTCCTTCAGAATTAAGACCTGCAATGAACATTTTAACAAGATTAACATCAGTCTTAATTTTACAGTTTCCTTCCACCCAGTTCTTCCCTTGCCAGGTTCTTCATTTAAGGCAGAAAAAGCAGGCATGTTTTAAAAGCCTTATCGGGCCTTTTCTTCAGAATGAAATCTTATCTTGGCCTTTTAACCCTGACCTTTGCATTAGCTGCCTTGTTATATCAGCACTAAATTATGTTTATACAAAGGATTTCGGAGCTGAAGAAACATATTAAACCAATTACAAGCGATTTAAAAATAACCGAGATTAGCATACTTGATGTTCAGTCATTATTTCAGAATGAGAACAAATACTCTAGTTCTAGAAAAGGATACTCAGTGCGGATACTCAGATACTAGGGGAACTAGCAGGAGGAAACTCATCAATACCAATTGCCTTTTTTTAGCATGTTCACTGAATTTTTTAACTAAAAATATTACTGGAAAGATAGGTGCCAATATATAACTATAACACAGTAATTGTCCATTAAGCAATTTCTAGCAGAATCTATAAAAATTATAGATGGGTATGAACCATGAAATAATGCAACGTATAATATTAGCTGTGTGGGGTAATTGGCAGTCATAAAATGTCTTGTGCAAATCTGTTTGGAGCAACCATACATTCAGCAGAAACCTAGATGACCCAGATCAATCTAAACGGATTATCAGTAAAGTAACGACCGTCCATTAACTATGCCTTACCTCTAGATTCAATTTCCCTAATGCACATGTCTACTACCATTGGTCTCTTAGTGAAGTGTGCTTTTACTAGCGTTGTAAGGTCACAGCTGTACACTTTTTTGACATGCTTCAGGTCTGGCTTGCAGTCATTTGGGACCATCTTGGAACATTGCTTGTGCACATTTAAACCACAATCTGAGAGAAAAATAAAAAGACGATTAGGCTGGTGTTTGGTGCAAATGTGTATCCCGAGGTCAGCACTGCGGAGTACGTACGACCTGATCTTGCAACTACGGCTTCTGTTGAGACCGCCCTACCCATGCAACGCGTGAGGTAGGGACAGACCTGAACTGAACTAAGACAGGTTTTCTACCCAAGACATCTCTTCTATCCCTAGAAGATCTAACACGAAGCGACAAACTTTCCATACGGCTTTTCAAATCGGGATCTAAGGGTCAATTATGTTCCCCACTACTATCACGTATGTTGCTACCAGGATCTAGACTTCCTTCCCAAGTTGCTGTGGATTTCCTAACACTCCCAGTTTTAATGCAGTGCTGAACTGTGGCACTCAGAACCCCCCCGAGGGAGATGAAGGTAGCACCGGGTCTCAGAAGGCTACAGCCCCTCTGCAGCGCGTCGGCAAGGCGGCCCTGAGATCCAAACGGCTTCAGGGACCCCCGTGCTCTTGCCAGGAGGGGCAGCCCACGCTTAGCGCTGCTCGTGACAGGGCCCGCTCCCCAGCTCGGAGGGGAGCTGAAACACAGACGTAGGGGTCACCACGCTGCCGGGTGGTTTCCTGCTACCGAGCAGTGTACAAAGGACTTTGCTAAGTCATGGTGGCTGCAATTCTGATGCCGTTTCACAGAAAGTTTCTGAAACAAAGTGTTCTGAAACAAATTTATTTACTTTAAAAATGACTTAGGAAAAATTTGTTGTGGGTTTTTTTTAAATATAAAGAAAGAACTCTGCAGCTTTACTGTAAACATACTGAGAATGAGATTTAGTTTAAGTGAAACTTAATTGAAATCAGGTTACAGAAAAATGTTTGTTCTGCCTAAACCCACTCAAAGCATAATGCTAAGGGTTTGGGGAAAAAAAACCCAAACAACTTGGAAAACACCACCAATTACACAGCAAAGATGGGAAGAGCAATACAGCCCCCTTGAAGCTAAGCACACGCTGCAACCACCACTACCAGGCAGCCCCCTGGGACTCCATTTTCACTGCTACTGCTACCCCGTTTTGCAACAGAGACTCACAGGGGCTCGTGAGGAAACAGCAACCAGCGCGGAGGGCGGCACACGGCAGGCAGGGGCTTTGCCGTGCTCTGACACGCGCTCCGTATACACCGAGACTCCAGTTCTGCAAGTGTTTCTCTACCTCACTGCATTGCCATATGGAGTCCTCTGGGTTTCTGCAGAATTAAGGGATTTAGGAGCCTGAAGCATCAACGCCTTGATGAAACTCTGCACTGCTTCCTTTCCCACTGCAGCACTGAGCATCTGTCTGTGTAGATTCCCTCTGTATTTCATCCCTGCTGATTTTGCCAATACTAGTATTTTCATTAAAGCTCCATAGATTATTTGCTGTTCTTTCCAAAACAGTAAACCCCAGAATTCATCACTAAGTTTAATTTCCACTAAGTCAGCTGCAGCCTGCTGCTAAAGTCACTGTGTTTACGCAACAGGCCTGTAAAGCACCCAGCTTTGTCACTGAGGATCCTCTGTAAAACATCCAATCTCTGGTTTCAATTAAAGCTCGGCATGTCACCTTCAATCCATCAAAACTTCCACAGATCCCAATCTGGATGAAACGGCTGATTAAAATTCTCTTTAGCTGTTTCTATGCAGGAGAGACTCCCTTCCTTGCAAGGAGCGGTTCACGTGCAGGACAGGGAGCTGTGAATGCTGAATTTCCCACCTGGTTTGATTAAATTTTGTGCTGCAAACCGCACCTTGGGCAGAGCCATGCAACGCAACTCCCGGCCCCTGCAAACGAGTGGTACGGTCAGGGGTACCATGGGGCCCACCCTGGCCAGCCTCGGTGGCTTGCTGTGCCCCACAGCCCTCTCCTGAGCTCGCCCCAGAAGCCGCAGGTCGCGGCCGGCTGTCCCGGAGCCCCAGGCAGCCGTCCCTGATGGGTATCAGCGGCAGGCTCCACCGCTGGCCCTCCAGGCGTGGAGAAGCTCAGTTTGGTCACTCGGGTTCCTTCAGCATTTGCTCAGTTGCCTCATTCGTGACAGAGAGGAAATACTAACAGCCACAGCACTTGCCTTCACCCAGCACTTACTTAAATCCCACATTTAATCAAATGCTCCAAGACCCCTAATCGGAAGGTGCACGACCACGCAACCTGCTCATGCGCAGCACCTACCCTACGTGTGGTTCTGGGGTGTGGGACAAAGAAACTCTGAGCACACCGGGCAGTGCAGGCAAGGGGAGCTCTGCCCACGCTTTAAATACCTACCCACCAGTGCTACGCTTTGTCCGAACTTTGAACAACCAGGTCCCCCTGGGCTTTAAACAGGGAACCCAAATTCACCGGAAACATGTGACCAGAACCCTTTAGCATCTCGGTGCTTCTGCTGTAACATGGGAAGGAGAAGCTGTTCTTGCCTCCTCTGGGTCTCGTAGGAACAAATTCATTAAATGTTTGTGGAAATGCAGAGGAAAAATTACTCCTCTTCGGTGGAAGGTTTAAATACTGTGCTGTTCATAAGACCAGCACTTTTAACAACAAGAAAGCAAAATGCTGAACAGGTGCTATTAAGCAAGTACCATCCATTCTGCTTTCAGAATAAAGATGGAGTTGTGGAGTAAAAAATATAAGTAGTCAAATAATTAGAGGCAACGTCTTAATGCACACACAGAAGGGAAGCAAATTAAGACCACAAAGGAAATCTTAATTGTTGATTTCCTTTATGTTGAAACCTTAACTTTGCAATAATAGTATTTTAAAATGCAAATATTATACATAGAATTCCTAAAATTGCTGCAAGAAGCATCTATTCCAACATGTGTGAAATGCTTTAGTATGTCTGTCAAAAATGATGCCTACAAGACTGGAATGGCAGCATCTCACTCACGATGACTCACTAGGATTTGCTGAGTGCAAATTAGCTGCTTCGCACAGACAGCAATATAGCTCAGAGTTATGTTTCTGGGAATCCAAGGATAATTAAGACTAAAATGCAGAAAAAAAGGAAAAACGTGCTTCCAAGTATCTTATACCTGACTTAAAACAATTATCGCATTCACTGAGATCCTCCTAATTATATTTATGTACAAGAAAGTTTCATTCATTAAAATACCTAACTTAGAGATGTTTCCAATGTGAAAACCTTGCTTCTGAAAATAATTGTGTTGTTGCTAATCCCACAGATTCAAATGGGCTTTGGATCTGACCTCATTAATACCAGAATAATAATTATTACAAATGCACGAGTCAACTTTTCTCCTCTCTTGTTTGTTCTTCCTTTGCATTTGATTAGATTTTATGCACCAGCCCGCTGCTTAAGGGCTTACGAACACTCCTGAGAAACATTTAAAACCTAGAAATATTTCAGATACTTAATGCTTAGAAAATGCATGAGCACTACGTTCAATATTATCAGGCTGTGAGGTATCCTTCTAACAGTCAAGGCTCTTTGCCTCTTATCTAAGTGTAGGAGAGCACCTTACTTTAGCAATTCCACACCAATAAATACTTCTAAGGGATTTCAGCAAATTTTCAACAGAAAAATTGTAATTTTTTCCAATCAAGAAGCTGAAACTCACCAAGGCCCTGCTTCCTACCAGGTGGGCCCCTCTCCCCAGCCAACAATACTCCGTGAAAGGCAGAACAGCCACGGCTCAGTCACCAGCCTCTGGTTACGTTGGTAACTTAGGATGAAGGATGATGTCTTGCTAACTCCAACAAGGCAAAAAGCACAATGGCAGGAGGTCAGTCCTTCTCTCCACAGAGCACTGGGAACGTGCCAGCCTTTAACTATATACAGCTTACTTGTTAGTCCGAAAAGACAGGAATTATGCTGCAAATTGCATATTATTAAATACAAATGTCCTCTGCTCTCATTGCAGATGCTTCATGAAAGCTTCAAACCCCATTATTTTAGAATCAGCTAGGGAGGACCAAGAAAGCCAAGTCCTGGATCTCCGTGTGCTGCCAGGTGGTGAAGCTTTAGGACCGCTTCCCTTACTCACACATCAGCTTCATGACTGGATGGGTTCGTTAAGACCAAGAAGATTCATATGATTTCAAATTTAGGGTCTATTTACTTTTGGTCATATCAAAATAAATCCAGAATAGCGAAGCTGGTGTTAGCAGCTTTACTCTGGATCTAAAGCAACCAGGAGCCTTATCCATTTCTTACAGAAGTTCATCAGAGCCTATTTGCCGGCTGGATACACCAACTGGAGAGGAGCTGATGAAAAATCCCCCTAAAGCATCGTTATCTGCTGATAAATCCTGTGATAATACAGGACAGATTTAGAAAATGCAGTCATGAACCTCTGCAGGTCAATACGAAAACTTCTGCTGACTTCACTTAATCAGAATTTCACCTTGTACGGAGATGATTTTCAGGACTAGGAATTGTAAGTCACACTTACTACTCCTTTTTACAGGGCTATCAAACTGTGGCCACCTTTCAAATAATACCAAATGTGACAAAAAAAAAAAAAAAGAGCAGTCATAAATTCAAGACTTTATAGGAAGTTTGGAAATTTAGAGGAAAAAAACCCAAAAAGAGTAATTTTAGATGACAGGTTTAAAAGTCTGTGATAAGCTGCCCTGACTCTAACAGCATATTGATCTTGGAGTTCAGGTGGGCTGCGACATTACTTCTGTGAGAGATATTAAATTTAAAAGCAGCATGGCAATACTTTCCTATGATGCCTAGAAAAAGGTTCTGCAATGTTTTAGAAACAGCTAATACTGGTGTTAGTCCACTGGGCTGAAAGAACAAATAACGCGTTCCTATTAATGCATAAGCAGAGCCAAAAGATATACGTACGTTAATACCGCCCCATGAGCACACATTATAAATATTTGCAGAGACTAAAATATACTTAGCTGTCGCTTTTTGTTATACTGCTGATTTGATTTTAGTCAGTTTTAGATGTCCTTTGGTTTATGATTTACTGGCTAACGTGGCTGCTGATCACGCTCCACTGGAACGATACCATATGCTACATACATTGCTCTAATTATAGTTCTGAATTATACCCAAGAAAATTTATGCATTTTGTCGCTCTGAGGAGCGGCTTTAGGAGCTAAAAGGTAGATTTACATTATCTGCAAAAAGTTCCGAAAGACTCCTCAGAGGTTTATGGTAAGCGCAGGAGGGCGGGACGCGCGGTGCTGGGGCGCTGGCACCGTGCGCTGCCGTGGCAGGGCCGCTGTGGGATCTGCCAGACGGGGTAACACCCTCACCTTCGGTAAGCCGACGTGCAAAGACAACAGGTTCAACACAAGCACAAAGTACTGGCGTCGCTACTTTTGCAAGGGTGAAAAGGTTATAAAGGAATTTGCTCTCATAAATTAACCATGAGCTAGTAGCTTTCCTTTAATAATTTAATGCTCTTTTCTGTAGCAAAGGAAGCACCGTTTTCCACTCCCTTGGAAGTGGCGTGTGTGAACAAGCACGTGAACGTGGCAGTCCCGTTGGCCCCGCGTGCTGCACAAGGCAGAGGGGTGCTATGAAGGTCAGCCCTCCTCCTCCTCCTCGGCAGAGCTGTTCCAGCTGGCGGGGCAACGCTGGAGCCTTACGTACATGCCATTTGTTAATGTGCAATGCACGTCTGGGAGCAACCTTGGTCCCACCAGAGTCTTAAGCCACCTTATTAAGCAGCACCATGGCAAAAATTGCTTCCAAACATGTATGTATGCTACCCCGAACCTGCTATCATCCATACTACTATATCGTGCACTATAGAGCACGTTATTCTTTAGGAAGGAATTTCTAGAGGACAGCTAGTTACTTGGCAACAAAATTACCTAATATTACAGAAAAATCAAGGCGTATGAAATAAAAAGAAAAAAAGCCCATCAAACAAGCCAATCCCCCCTTATCCCAAATCAAAAGAATACAGATGTCTGCACCTCCAAAAGCTGGTTGGAAAACACCGGTGAAATGTTCTTTCAGCAGAACATGTCTGGTGGCGATGGTTTGATTTTATGGAAGTTTGGAAAGATCACAGGCAGTTTGTTCAAAAACTTCCCTGGCTTCCTGCCACGACACCTGCCTACCTCCTCGACAGCTCCCCTGATGGGCCGCTGGCTTGCTCAAGGCTTCTAGATCTGTGTGGGCTTGGAGATAAAGCTGCTTACAGTTTCAAGAATATATAGCTCTGGAATAGCTTCCCCATGGGAACAGCTCTGAAGCAAGGCTCCACTGCGTGATTAGCATTACAAAATTTTGGAGCTCATTCCTTGCAGGAACACCACCAGATCCTGAGCTGGTGAACAGTCTTGTCAGGCAGCGTGCATCTCCAACAGCATCACCACCCGCCTGAGGTGGGCTGGGACCGTTCTCCCAACAGTCCTCTTCCCACAGCCGTGACCTCTCTGGCTTTGGGTTGCTCTTGTTCCTTTTTTTGGGCCGTCCGTGCCCCACATGGTCAGGGAAACCAGCAGAATCTGGGCGCACATCTCAGAAGCAGCTTGGATGTGTTTTTAAGGTGCAGGTGTGGGTAGAATGGGAGCTTATCGTGACCACGGCATGCAAAATACCTCGAGAGTGGGCAACACAATGAGCAACTTGCCTTCTCTTTTGCTGAATTACTGTCACAAGAGCATCAGCCGTTCTTCTAGGCACTAAAAGCGTGAGCACTGTGCCTGCACAGCTAATGCCTGCGGACGGGCAGGCTCCTTTGAGGTCTCCTTCATCCTTACACACCAGTGGAGCAACACAGGGCTGTCCAACCCAAGGAATTTAATAGCAAGGCAAAACAAAACAGCAAAGGAAACGGGGCAGTTGTACATTTTTCAATTGCTGGAGAAGGAAACGGATGAAATGGGGAAATTCAACACTTAAGCAGTAATTCACAAAACAATCCTGCTTTGAGACTGTACCTTAACTTTTCTAAAAATGAACTCCTGGGGCTTACTGCGGTCAGCGTTGGCAGTAATACTGTCTGGGCTTGGCCAGTGGCAGCTGGTTGCCCCCCACACTGACAGTTCAGCTGCAAGTTTATTTCTATCAGTTCTTGAGAGAGAAGTTACCTACTCCAAGAGAAGCAAAAGTTAGGCAACTGCTCCGTGGGGGGCAGGCTGAGATAGCTCGGAGCACATCCATCCAGGCAGCAGAAACGGTACTTCATGGACAGCCTCAGAGGGTGGTGCTGCCTGGTGCTAAAAGGAGCAGCCCAAAACAGTATCCAGAGCAACTAGTGTAATGCAGTCTTTAAGATAAGCTAATTAATGCTCTGAAATCAGCCTGTTCCAAAAAAATCTTCTGATTAAATCACTTATTCATTAAGAACAAGAAGCAAAAGTGTACAGAAGAAGGAGCAGATTACACAGTAACATCAACAGCTCTGATGGGCTGGAGAAGGGGACAGGACACACACAGCAGCTTCACAAGTCTGCCAGTCTGCTTGTCTACAAGTCTGCTCGGGTAGTATACTAACAGCTTCATTAACGCTGTGCTCGAGTCTCTGGTTAATGCACACTATTCTCTGTTAATGCTGCTGGGTGTTCTGTGTTTGTATCGTTCATAAAACGAACTCCCTGGTGCTTATCTGCAGATTTTCTTTGGATATTGTTATAGTGTCTCTCCTGAACACATTCTGGGCAATGGGATGAGCCCTGTGAGCACAGGGGAGCCTTACTTAGGAGGAATATAATTAAGAATAATTTTTTGTAAGTTCATGCACTGGATTTTGAGCTGGGGTAAACTCTTACGTCTTCATGAGCTTCTGCGGAGCTTCAATGTTTACACAAGCTGGTGGCATTATAATTTCAAATACTTCTTCAGTCATTTCTACTTACGGCAAAAGCCTGCAGGAAAGCATGCTGGAGATGGAGCATGCTGTCAGAAAAGGCAGATTCCTTGCATACAGATGAGTCTTCATCTCCCAAAAATTTTAAGGGGCTATGGCTAGGATGCAAAAATTGGAAGGACGACCCTCTGAGGCAGTAGGTTAGATGCCTAGTATAAGGATTCACTCTAAGGAAGCAAATGTCTTTAAAGAAGTTGATGAAATAAAGATCAAATTTGAGAGAATAATAAGTAAGGAAGAAGAAATTATTCCTGTTCTGCTGGATATACCTCCAGTGGAAGTGAGACCAAATCCACCAATTCATTTCCTGCAGGATCCAAATCTTCCAAATTTTGGAAGACAATAAAGTCTTCCCACGTTTGATGGCTTACATTAATCCCGAAACCATCGTAGTCAAGATGACAGCCAACACATTACTTCAACCAATAACCACCCTTCAGGTGGCAAACATGATGCCTGCGTTTACCTCTCATCTTTATGGAAGGAAAATATGTACTCCTCCTTCTTTTCTGCCATAAAACCTGAACAAGGATAAGCGAGGGAGAACCCATCTTCCAGGGGTTAATCACACAGGACCGTACCTGGCAAGATACCGAACGCCCGCAAGGCTGTATTTTGGCAGAGAGGGACATGTTCGGTCATGCCAGACTGCAACAAAGCGTTGAGTGAAGGCAGCTCAAGTTGCTAAGGCATCCCTGCTGGTTGCTATGCCATGTGTATTGTTAGGAATGTTTGGTTCTGGTTTTTTAATTTTCAAAGGATTGACTTAGTTTGTGTAACATAAACTAATCTATCAGCCATTAGAAATAAGCTGCACTTTTTCCTCCAGCTCTTCCTTCTCTTTTCTGAAATGGGTGACATTTATCTTTGTTGTCCAGTCTTGGACTGTCCACACTTCCCTTCTTGCGTGTTTTTGTGCTTCTGCAAAGTAGAGGATTTTAAATGGTTGAGAGTAGCCCATGCAGTAATCCATTTGTATTTGTTAAACTTATCACTTCTGTACAGTCAATAGAGTCCTCTTGAGATGTGCAACTGTTGGCTATAAAAAGCAAATGCTTTAAAAAGTATAAAATTACATATGATCAGTACAGTTTTGCTCATAGGTATTTTCAATAAAATGATTACACAGGCCACCAAACAGATTTGGTGGATTTCCCTGGAGCAGCATTAAACACCATTTGAATGCAAGTGGGCTGCCTCCTGCTAAAAGCTGTAATTTTTTTGAAGTACAAACCCACTCTGAAAAGCAATGGTCTCATGTGGCTCCTTGTTTACTGTGCCTCATAGTTTCCATATTAAAATGGCTCAGTTCAGAAGCAAAATGATTACTTTTTTTTTTTAAAAACACCCTAAGACCCATGTAAACTCAGCCAAACTCATGGCACTCAAACCTGAGCTCTTCCACACTATTATGTTAACGCTGCTTACAGAGGTCCTCACTATCTATCTGTGCACCTCCGACTTTCCTCCGATACACCCAGATCTGCAGAGCTTCTCGCTGCGACAGCTTCTGCAGCCTCAGGTGACGGAGCAGGCAGCCACTGCTGAAGGACAAGGCAGACTGGGGAACTGCTGAGCCTGTCCTGCCATCTCCACCTCCACGGGGCCCTGCCTGGAGTCCCTCTCCTCTACCCAGCTGCTGATTTCTATGAAGTTTATGAGAATAAAATGATCTGGGAAGCCCTAGTTCTCCGTCAGCTATCATTGCGGTGAGGGGAGGACAAGCGAGGTGGGTCGGCTGCAGCCAACGCTGTTGGGAAAGCCCAGCCGACCCTCCTGCTCCTCACCCCAAGCCATGCAGGACGTGGGCAGCAGCCAGACCTGCCAGGCTGAGGAAGAGCTGCCCGGCCGCCTCGCCACCAGGCTCCTCTCCTGCTCCCCTCCTGCTCCTCCTTGCGCCCCATCAGCAGCTTGCCTGGTTGTGCCGAAAAATCTCAGCCTCCCCCTGCCCCAGTGCCTCACTGATGCTTCAGCAAGTGTGGTCGTACACCATGGGATTTTAAAATATAAATAAGATCATCGAAATTACTGGAAGCTACCAACACCGATACGAAACCTTACACAAGATACAAAGCCCTAATTATAGTTTCTAAACCTATGAAGTCATCTAATACACATATGTTCCTCTATACTGCAAGGAGGGAAAAAGGAAACATGCAGTACGCTTATTACCATCTTCATAAGGAGGAAAGAAAACCAGA
Organism: Balearica regulorum gibbericeps; assembly: GCF_011004875.1. Taxonomy (NCBI): domain Eukaryota; kingdom Metazoa; phylum Chordata; class Aves; order Gruiformes; family Gruidae; genus Balearica; species Balearica regulorum. The sequence goes on along the minus strand of NC_046189.1, from coordinate 19,223,568 downwards.
CTTTGGAAGCTTTTGGAAACTCATAATTTACAAAAAAATCTGCATAAAACCAGAAAATCAGCTGTACTTTTGTTTAAAAAAAAAAAAAAAAAGGCAGTATAAAATCATAAGCACTTTGGGTTTAATTCTAAAAGCAGTAGCATTTGTTCATTCTACAGTGACGTGCAGCATTGCAAGCCTTCACGCTGCTTGTTTTTATTGATTTTCTGGATCAAAGTTACTTAAAATAAATCTGAAAAATACTAGATATTTCTCCTAAATGCCAAAACTGAGGCATCTACTTCAGGCGAGGAAGAAGATGATGGCACACTTACTGGCTCACGTGCCATCAAAAAATGACTCCTTCAATCAGAAACCAACTCAAGAAGAAAATCGGGCTTCCTCTCTCTCTTCTAGCACTGTACACCCTGTGCAAAATCAACAGCAGTAAAAAGTACCAACAATCTGCATTCATAAGTGAAGGATGTGGCTGCAACCCCAAATACTTAGGGGGAAAACACTGAGAATAGAAACGCCATTTTAACATAACCCTTACTTAAAACAGAGCTGCACTCTCCAATACATCCCGGTCAGTGCAGAGTCTACTGATAACGATAGAATATTGCATTCAAATAATTACGGGGGAAGGATTTTAAAATATTTCAATCACATTTGGCTATAAATTATTGCAAGTTTTACATTTTTTGCAGTTCTGTGATAAAAAGCCCTCTTACTTGCTTGAGACAAGATTTCAGAAAGCTTTAGACAGAGCAGATTTTCTTAAATTAGCTTGAAAATTCAGTTTCCAGGGCAACATACACAGGTCTTCATACATCACCATTTCTTTGCACCATTTTTATAAATGTGGTTGCTTGCTAGAATGTCATAAAATACTTTTTAAATACAGTAAACTATTTTGATCACTTTGATCCTTTTTTTTTTTTTTTTTGCCTTTGAAAAAAGCTGTCCTTTCTTTTCAGAAGAATCGTATCGGTAAAACTGTCAAACTGTTTTACTTCAGAGAAGCTTTATCCCAGCAATGCCTGCACTGACACCCACACGTGTAATACATTTCTACCAGCACCTGAATGTTTATGTAACATTTCCGTACGCATCCCTTAGTCATCGTCCCTTTTCTCACTTTAAGTTTGCAAGAAGAAGATATGACTTAGGGTCTACGGCACGTGGTGAGTCTGCTGGCTTATAGAATCATAGAATTATCCGTAAAATAACCGGAATACCTGTTTTCACGGCAGCAATGTGAAATTTGCTGATTGCCCACCTGGCACATGGAGACCTCAGTGAGTTTCTCACACCTACCAGTACGTACAAGCGTTATAAAAGAAATAAAGCTAACACCACATCCACCTATTGTCTCCTCCACTCTGAAAGGGGAGGGGGGGGAATAAATCCCGTCATGACGATTACCATTTCCCCTCCGTGCGCGCTGGAGAGGTGCTCTGCATCGCTGCAGTGACGTTACCAAGACAGGTACCTGAAATCATCAGCAGCGGAATGGACACGTTCCCTTCTGAGATTTTAACAGGGGTCAGATCAGACCCTTGGCACGCGGCATGACGGTGGAGCAGACAGCACATGAAACAGTTACAGCATCAGGAAAAGAGGACTGAAATGACCGTTACCTGCACATTTTACTCCCTGAGCAATGAGGCCCCACATAAAGTTGGCGCAGTATTCACACCAGTGCGGGCCCCTGAACGTGTGCACCTGCAAGACAGCAGCAGAAAGGAAAATTACGGAAAATGACCCAACTATTTCACAGACGTCAATAGCAACGTGTCTAAACAAGGCAGAATTCCTCTTCTTCGAAGGCACCACGTGCAGTCGCTGGAAGCTTCCCTTTATCACCGCAGGAAAGGAAGAAAGAAACGTAAGAAAGATTTAACTGCCAAGACTCTTGCAGCCCTACGGGAAGTGTGAGCTCTCCATCCCGAGCCGTCCGGAGCCGCAGAACCAGGTCTGGGGGGTTCCGCTCTCAGACCGCGCGGGGCAGAGGAGCGACGGCAGGTCACGGCCCTTCTCCTGCCTCTCGGCATCCCTCTGTCCGAGGGGGATTTTAGCCACGAGATGAGGCTTTTGCAGTGACCGTGCAAGAGTTCGGCTCTCAATTCAACATGTCTTCTGCTTTGCCCTCCCCTTTGTAAGGCACTGTGTGAAAGGCGTAGGGGGCTGCAAGATTTCGCCCTGGGCGGAGGGAGTCCTGCCAGGCAAAAATACCAGTGCTACACAGAAATGCTGCACACGCACGTAGGGGCTTTTCAGTTTAGAGTGACTCTAAAAGGAAATTATTCTCTTCAGATTAATGCTACATATTGAAAACCCAAATGAATCCAGTAAATGGAAACAAAAATCCACTGAACCAGGGAAAAATTGAAAGCTAAGGAAGAAAAACCCCAATGCTGCTTTCAATCCTGGCTCACATGCTTGTTACAAATCCTGCAGCCACCATTAGCTGCTCCTGATTTTATTCTGATAAAGTTCCTGCTGTAGGAAACCACAGGATTCTTTGCAGAGAAAATCATTACTTCCTTAGCCAGCGTAAAAGGCTTCGAGCCTCTATTTAGAACAGACAGGCTGACAAAAAAAATCAGTAACCGCTGATCATAAAGAAATGAAATCTGCAGTGAAATGTAGTAAAAATGCTTTAGGCTTAAATCACTGGGTTCTCCAGAGTTGCTGAGCGGGTAGCAGAGCAGGCAGTAACCTCACGCACGTGCACTGCCCGGTCGGATCGGCGCGGAGCAGAAGAGAGAGGGAGCTGGCCGAACGGCGCATGCCTGACATCCACACGCCGCTCTGGTTACAAACAGCAAAACGTGAAGCGGCCTCACCGAGGTGGGGAGCATCCCCCACGCCGCTGATTTAACTAGCGGCTGGATCCCAGGTGACACGTACCTCAGGCCCAGAGCAGCACCCAGCAATTCAGAGCACGTGTCGGTTTTGGCTAGGGGAAGGTCTGCAGCCTCCCGGGCACCTGCTGCCCACGAAGCAGCAGTAAGGTCGATTCCTGTAGCAGTTTGGAAAGTTACTCCTGAATTCACCGAGTAATTCACCTGTGTGTGTCTGCGCTAAGCTAGGCTGATAATCGCCTCTAGCCCTACACTGCTGAGCATCTCTGGAGGAAGCGTAGTGGTGCGAAGCATCGTGCTCCCGCAGCGCTGGCAGAGCCTGCCTGCCTCCCCCCAGCCCTGCCAGCTGCCGTCCGCACCCACTCCCACGGGCCTTTTGGAGGGGCGAGGTGCTCCACCAGCCCCCTGCTCCCTCCAGCTCCAGCTGGCTTCTACAAAGCAAATGATGACAAGACTGTCAGCAGCTGTAATCTCCATTTTCTTTTTTCCTCTCACCACAAAGAGATTTTTCACACCTTCCTCTCTGTTACCCACCTGCACTACTTACATCCTCTTGGCCTTCTTCCTCAGCCTTGGTTTTAGTTTTTTGGTTTTGGGTTTTTTTTCCCCAGGTCTTTGGCAGTGTTCCCTTCCCAGAATAAGCACGTTTTCTGCTATCTCCAAGCAAAATGCTGTGCTTTAATCCCTGCAGGACTAACAGAATATTTTCAGGGGAAAAAAACCCCTTTCAGTCACCATAATTTTTTTTTTTTGGTCAAAGGAACATTCCCCCAAAAAACACTTATTTAAAATATTTCTCAAAATTCCCATTGAGGAAAATTGAAACAAAAGTGACAGTTCAAAAGTTTGAGCAAAATTTAATCTTTTTTCAGAATCCTGCTCAGTTTTGGATGAAAATGTGGGTGGGTTTTTTTTTTTTAGCATTCTTGATTGTAAAGAAGGGGGAATTTTGTCTTGTTCCTTGAAATGCTGACATTTTAATTTCTTTCTTTAGGCAGAACAAGAACAAATTCTGACACATAAATATTTCTTGCTAAATAAAAAGGATGATACTATCCTGTGCTTCTCTGCTTGCCGATCTCAATTCATCAAACTCGCCAAACGTGACATTTGCTGAAGTGTTTCTAATGCCTTCCCTGGGTCCTGGGGTCCCATCTTGGCCTCTCCAGGGCCGTCCTCAGCCCTGACACTCACTAAACCTCAGCTGCCCAATCGCTAACTGCATGTTGGTTTAGCGGTGAACACTCCTCCTCCTTGGCATCTTGCTCCCCACCATCGTCCCCATGCTTCCACCTCCTCCTGACTCTCCCGAGGAACTCTTCTACATGGTCTACCGCATCCCAAATCTGCCACTCCAACCTTCAACCTCCCTTCATTTTTATTTTATTATTATGATATTCATTTTTTTATGTGCTCAGTTTCCTTTATGTTTCTAATAACAATTAACCACCTAGATACAAAAAAATTACCTTTCTACTACAGCCAGTTCCCCTGACATTCTCCTGGCTCTCAGCTCATCCCTCAGACAAGTTTACATGACTCATTATCAACTTAAAAATGACAAGGACAGAACAGGCTTTCCTCTTCCCTACCAGCACTGCACGTATTGGTTACCCTTCACAAGATCAAGACTGATTTTGCCCTTCAGGACCATTGTCTCAGCATCATTAGTACTGTTCTCTCGTCCCGAGCATCCAGCATCCAGGCTTCATCCAATACTGAAATGCCTTTCCATATCATCAGTTAAGAAATTAACTTCTCTGCTGGAACATTTATCCAGAGCCTGCTTAGCTTTACACTGCCCCATCCAAATTACTCTTTCTTATCCATTACTCTGATTGCAAATTCAAAACAAATTAGAAGCTGAGGGTAGGTTTTTCTATGTTCCGTAGTGCTCTACCTTGCTTCGTCCTTTATCTGACGTGCAATAGGGAGGTTCTCTGGCCATAGTGATTAGGAGGCCCAAGGCCGTAACGTCCTTCCGCCCCTGGTGTACACAACCCCGCCGGATCAGCTCTGAAGCCCCTTTTGGGGTTTCTAAGCGGTGCTGTCCTTTCCCAGAGCTCGGCGGTGCTGGAGCATCCATCTTCCCACTACCGCAGAGTGGAACTGGACGTCTAACCCTGTGCTGGTCTGAATACACACCATCTCTGGAAATGAAATCAGACACAGTAAGTGATGCCAGAAAATAGCGAAAAATTGGTCTTCTGTGGTCAGCACAGCCTCTAATCCTGTTTGATCATGCAGAGTGAGACCTGGCAGCATCCTAAAAAGAAACAGGTTTGCATCCCTTTGCTAGTTCAAGAGCCAGCACCTGCAAACAATACTGCATTTATTACATGACACTGTTTAATATAGCATTCTGATTTTTATATTTAATTCCCAATTCTAAGAATCTGCCAAGCAACTTGCTTGTTTTCAAAACTAAAATATGCTTTCCAGAAAAATTTCTGAAAACACACCCAGCAGAATCCCAGAGATCCTGACTTAAATTACAAGGGGTTTGTTTCCCCTTATAAAAAGAGCATCTGCCATATGCAGATTTTACTGTCTTACAAAATGTGAGAGAGCAGGATTGCCAACTGTGGCTTTATACCTCCCAACCCTTCCATTCTCACTCCCGCCCCAAAAAAATCTTTTTCTCTCTCTTTCCATAAGGCTTCAACTGTAAGTGATTTTTTAAGAACGTGGAAAATGGGTGAGGGGGAAAGCAAGAGAAACTGGTTTTCATCTTAATTTCTAAATTCCAGGGGAAATACTCAATTTAAAAGAAAAATCTAGATAATTTTAAAGGAAAATAGTTGCTTCAAAAACTAGATAAAATCCTATTACTAAGCTGTCCTGTAAGTCTGAGGTAAGAGGAGAGTCTCACATTGGGCTCACACCTAGGCATTTCTATTTTGAACTCTTCCACATCGTCAGCAAGGTATAATAAACATTTAACTACTGGGATCTTACGTAGGAGGACAGTTTTTTGCTTAGGCTTGAAAGACGTTTTCTTAAGAAGAGCTCACCTCCTATGATTACTAACTATAAGTGTTACAGAATTTATTTTTGTTTTGCATTCATTAAATTATTTCTTAGAAAGAGAGACAAAGTTTTAGGAGAACCAAACAAAAAATGATTCGGTGGCTGTGACACCAGATTATACCGCAACTGTGAACTCGTCAAGCAGATCTCTCACCGCTATTTCTCAGGCTCTGTAAAGGTCATTGCTGAAGGTAGTTACCCATGTATCTTGTAACTCCACTTATTTTTTACACTTTTGGTTTTTACTAGGCAATTGTTCAGCTAGCCTTGATTGCTATCTGAAAACCAAGAATGAGCCAGCAGATAATTAGTATTTGTAGCTGGGAGCCTTACATTACATTACTTGTCAAGGGAGGGAGGAAGAGACCGAGAAGTATCAGCAAAGTGCTGCGCAAACGTGACATGAGAGAACACGATGGATCGGCAGAGCTTTAGCAAAGCCACCGCTGGGAAGAAAGCAGGGCTGGATCTGACCAACTATGGTTATGCAAAATCAACACTGAACACAGAAAACAAAAGTCCTTGTGACAGCATATAAAAAAGTCTTCCTTTGCAAAGAAGCTGCTGCTGTGGTCTCCCTGAACACCTGCCCATCGGGACCCTGCTCTGTACAGAGCATCTCTTCCATGGCCCTCCACGCTGAACTGCTGAATAAGGGTTTTGGAAAATCCAGGCATGACCATCTGTGCTGGGATGAAATACAACAACTAGGAAAAGGATGGGAAAAACCATTGCAGCTCTACCCTCTCGGGCTCCCAGAGTCCCATGCTCTGGGTAGAAACCTTGTCGGTGCTCGGGGAGGAGACCAAGCTGACCAGGGCCTGAGTAAATGGCACACATCGGAGACTTGTACTGTGCTCCAAAGGTATGCTTCTGCTGGCTATGCTGTCTTTCAAACAAATTCCCGAGGATGGTGGGACACTGCTGACGAAGGCTGGCAGCTCAGTGGTCCTAGCTGATCTGCAGTTCCATCAACTGAATTCTGCCTGTTGGGACTCTACCAAGCTTTTAATTGGATATGGGAGACATCCTAAGTCTTAATTAAAACGATGAACTCAGCCTGTATTATTAATGTCTGTCTTCCTTGTCACAGTTGATTTTATCAGGCACTGAGCGTACCCATGCTGGCAGCCAACAGGCATGCCCTTTTCATCCATCCCTGGTCCAGGCAGAGATCGCCTGGATGTGAAGAGTACAGAAGAGGCATCAGTGAGAAAGTCAATCGACTCAACTATCAGTTTGGGCAATGCTTCAATTTAATCCTTGCATATATTACGATGATTAGCTAGTGCCTCTAAAACAAAGGTCTCAAGCACTCCCAATATTCCAGCACATGATATTCCTCCTGTGAAGCAAATATTGCTGCTTATGAGTAATCTGAGAAGCGAAAAGACTGCCATGACAACCCACGCGGCAGAGCTGTATCTGCAAGATAATTGCTTTCCTGTGAAGGTGTAACAGAAGTGACAGTAACTGAGACCATTGGAACAAACCTTCTCCGAAACGAGAGCTGACTTTGCCTAGACCAGCTGGGGTGCTAACTGTGGGGAGCCAGCCTGGGATCGCCCCGATGACTTTGTCCAGCAGCTCTTGAGAGGAAAGATGCTGGCTGAATGCTCTGGTTCAGAGCGTGGAGTATTAATAGCATCGTTATCGCCAGTGGGTACGCTGACATGAATGCTGAGCAGGCAAACCTTCCTCCAGGTCCTCACCCACTTGGGGCCAGAAGTGCTGTCATGTCTTGTTTCACTTTCTGGTTTGCACTGATCATGTCAGCAGAGATGGGAACAACTGGAAAGTGCAGTTAGGTCGTGCTCTGTGAGAGCCACAGCAAAAAAACTGATGAATAGCAGGTTGTTGGCTTTTTTTGCTTGTAAATTCAATGAAAGTGGCCACCTTTCTTTCAGGATGGAATAGCGGGTTTTCTTTACATTGGTATCTGGAAACTGGAACATTGTCCATTTTATTCCAGGCCCAAGTTACTCGAGACCTGTATCCATGCAAAAAATTCTGACACTAGAGGTGAAAATTGAATAAAATCCCTAGAATTAAAATTGTAATTATATACATACCACATATGCTATATGTAATGATGTAAATAGAATATAAAACCCTAAGAGATTCCTACAGAAAAGCTTTTGCAATGATGCTAAGGCTAATTTGGAGGAAAAGCTGTTGATGATGAGAGAGCACGACAAGCGCTACGTGCTCCTTGAGGGAAACTCCCAGCCCTCCCCAGCAGAATGCTTCCTGGCGACGCCACAGACACGAGCTGCTCCGTTCCTGGGCCCGTGCACATGGAAGACTCACAGGATCCACATCTGGGGACTAATAAAAATACTGGTGAGGTGGGAAGGAATTACAGCTTAAATAAATTAAGGATTTAGAAAAAAGGCTTTTTTTTTTTTTTTTTTTCCCCAAACAGAGGCAACCCTTGAATTCAGGGACTAGCCCTAAGAAACCAGAAAGGGTTAAATAATATTCTGCTATTTGGAATGTGCTTTGGAAAAGCCCAGGCTTTTCCAAAAAATGTAAAAAAGTAAAAGTAACATTAAATAAATACCTTAGGAGACTAAAAATCCATCAATGCCTAAAAGCTTTTCTGGCTTTAACTGTCTTAGAATACACTATGAGTTTCAGAAGAAACAACGTAGAGCTGATGAGGTCTTCTCAAAGTTTCATGGAAGTTTTTCTCCAGATAGTCTCCCTGCCTTTGAACATTTTTTTCCCCTCAAGTACTAGGAGTCCAAACAAAACATCAAATTTCCTGAGGTTTTCTTATCTGTGAAAACACGCAGAGACTCTCCCTGGGGACTGTGCTAGAGGCACCCAGCTCGCTTTTGAATATTCATTTGAATGCAGTGCCTCACTTAAAAGATGTTTTGAAAATATGTTCAGTGCCAGGTCCATACCTAATAAAAAAATCAGCATCCTCTTTTCAGCGGAGCTAGACCAATTTACCCCAAATCGGCACCTGCCCCAGTTTTCAGAAGATCAGAAATAGAAACGAGTTCATGTTAGAAGTCACAGAAAAATGGCTCTGCTTAATATAGTAAGAGTTTGTTATAGTTTCAGGTCTTTTCGCAGCATTTCTTCTGCACTTTCCATCTCCCTGTTTCCCAGTGTGTAGGCACGGCTTTGCTGAGGAGCTCTTGTTACAATAATAAGATTTGACATGGAAGCGATTGCTGTGACTTTTTACACTAGTGAACCACCTAGCACAGATACAATTACACCGGCAGAATCTGGGCCAGGGCTAGGTTAGCTTATTTCTTTCAAAGAAACAGTACAAATTTCACTGGCAGAGTAACTCCAGTTAAAATCAGCAGTCTCTCCATTGAAGTGATGCTTGAGTCTGTCTGTACTGGCAAAGCCTTTCCAGTAGAGACTGGTCCTCACCTGCGCCTTCACTTTTTGTGCACATTTAAGGCTATATTCTACCCCCAGTTACTTCTGGAAAAGCACGCTGTCTCTGCTCTGGAGCTCCCCGTTTGGCAATTCAAATGGGTCACCCTCAAAGAGAAAGCCAGGATGTTGCTTCAGTCGAGGGGGGAGATGAGGAATCTCAACAGACAAGACTCATCAGCATCTCTGCTGACTTGGCTTAAGCAACCGTGGAAAAATATCTCTCCTCTCTGGAAGAAGTGTTGGCTTGAACGGGAATTATGTTCTGAACGTTCACCCATTCATCAAGCAGCCTTGCAACTGTTATTTATTAGAATTAATTGACTGTGCCGTCTCAGGCATTAGTAAGATAGTGACTAAGAAACAGCATGACGGTACCAAATACTGCACAGAAAGATAGCAAAAAATAGCCTTCTGGAGACATATCTATTTTGTGAAGAGCAAGAGAGAAATGAGACAGCATCCTAGGGAAAATGATGCACAGAAACACAGATTTCAGTCCAGCTCTGACAGGCACAGACACCTTCCCGCTTCAGTGAAGCACCACAGCGCTAATCTAGGCAGAAGAGTGGTTTTACGCCTTGCGCTATCGGCAGTTACGAAACACCTGCAGAGTGCTCCGTCGGCTCAAGTCATCAGGAGCCAGAGGTGTCTGAAGGAATACCTGTAATCAGCCAAGGCAGCGAAAAATTCCCCAGGGCCCATGAGTCACACAACCTGGACGGGAGCAAAGACCTTTACGGTGTTTTGTCCAGGCTTATTTTAAATTTGCTTAGCAATGGGGCAGTTATTGCTCTGACTAACAAGTTGCACACTACCCAGGAGATTTCTTGCTGTTAATCCCAAATTTTCCCTTTCCTCTTCCTTTTAAGCTATTATCCCACAACTCCCAGCTAATGCTCATCTTCCCTGACTAGTCTCTTCGCCATTAACATTTTTTCAAGTATAGTTTTACTATTTCCTCCAAACCCACGCAAACGGCAGGCAAAGGAGCGAGGTCAGTGCCCAAGTCCAAAGCACGGCACCGGGTGGGGAAGAGGTGCAGAACATGTTCCATGTCGGGTAGGGATGGACTCAGGTCAGAAGGCACCTCATTAGGCATATCTTCTTTCTTCTTTTTTTAACAGAAAAAAACTATGGGATGTAGGGGGGAGATGGAAAGATGAAGAGATGCAGAGAGGGAAAGTCTGGAGGACCAAGCAAGGAGAATCCTATGTGTTTAGTTCCCTAACAAAAACTGCCTCGCCAGAGAGAGAAGAGACAGGGTAACCTTAAATGCAACTCGGATTCCCTGGCTACGATAAAGCTTCTTTTTGTGAGAAAATAACACCACTGGCTTCAGCTATGCTCCTTTCAGCACTTCAAAGAGCACCCCACAGATCTCTCAGAGGTTCCAAATAGAAGGTGCTATTGTTCACCTACACTGGATGGAAGGACAAACTTGATATCCACCACATGTACGTGTCCATACAGACATGTGTGTACCAGTGTGGGGAGATTTCTTCCCCATAATGGGTAAGAAACATGAAAGAGAGGAAAAGCCTTTCTGTTAAAGAAGGTGGGGCTGAAATTTTGAGGATGGTGAAGGGATTGTCCTGATTTGGTCTGATGATTCATTTTACAAGAGGAGATCTCACTCGGTGTGCTGGATTTCAGAAAAGCAGAGTATACAGAAGGAAAGCAAAAGAAATCAAGTACACAAATAGATGGACCCAATCAAGTCACAGCTCACCTTCAAGTCCCATTATTCAATTAGAGCTAAATAAAATGTTGTGTCACACAATGTAGATCTCTTTTAGCTGATATATTAGAAATAATAGAAAATGAATCTTTTGTATTAAAGAGAACACAGAAATATTAATTGAAAACTTTTTATAAATTAGAAAAAGCCCAAATATTTTTAATACTTAGCTCTCATCCTGAGGAATAGGCATTAAAAACTCAGTCAGATCTGACATTTATAAATCATCATCCCTGTCTTTACTTATAGAGATTAATTTAAGAGAATTCAACCAGTCTGTATTTGCATTTGAGATGAGCTCATGAGAGCCCAGACCTCCCCAGTCAGGAGATTATTACGGAGCTGGAGATGATTACCGGCCAGCTCTGCCCGCAGAGCTCCCCGTCACCCCGGCTAGCCAGCCGGCTCACTTCAGGCAGGAGACAACTCACATTCCAGCAGATTTAAATAAGATTGAAACCTTTCAAAACCCCACCCATGTCAGCACTCCTAGCAGAACTGTCTTTATATTCTTCTTTCAAACAACCCTTGGAGCAAAACATAGATTAATGGATTTATTCAGGAGACCTCTCAATGATTTAAGAGTTAAAAGCAGCTTTTGCGTTGACCCCTTCAGCAGGCATCTGCACTCCTGTGAGGACCATGACTACGCTGCTTCTCTGCCACTGTGTTCTGCTACCTGAGCTTTGCTGGAGGCAACAGAGCCAGAGGGTCCAAACTCCACCTGCGTCCCCCCTACCCACCGCGCAGGGACAGGAGGTGCAGGGGCGGAGGGAGAACTGAGGTCTCCTAACCCGTGGCCAAGCCTCTCGGGCACTTGCTGACCCCAGCCCGCCTCCGGAGCAGTTGCTGCTGTCTTCTTCCCTTCTCCGAGACCACAGCTCTAGTTGTTGTGCATTAACCATTCTCCACTTCTCCTCCCTCTGCTGGGACGTTACAGCATGTCCAGTATAAAATGATTTCTGACGCCCCTTCATTGCTGTGACCAGCGATGTGACTGATCAAAGAAGCAGCGGGAAGGGGTTAGGGGTACCCATCTGTTGCCTAGTGCCTGTATAACGAAGAGAAGATAAGCTGCAGAGGTACAAAGCAGCGTGCGTCCTCCTTTTTGCTGGTGGAGCCTCTGGGGACAGCAGTCACTGTTGGTTAGCTGAACTAGATAAATTTATTTAATTTCTGGGTTGTTTTTTCTTGCTTTGTTTCAAAAGTCTAGCTCCAAGACTCCGGGACTGCCATTTCCTTCCTTCCCACATGGGTGGCACATTTGCTGCTTGGCAAGCAACCTAGACTTCTGCGGACATTTTAAATGATGACGTCTATATACGCAAGAAGAAAAATTTGACAGGCGCAAGGAATGATAAAGGAGAGAAGCGCATGAGCTAACGACGGCCATTCATTTCAGATCCATAACGCAATAATTATGAAGGGCTTATATTGTTGTTTGCTTTTTTTTCAAATGGGACAGTGGCCACATTTACAGCTCGTGAATGCCAACAGCATTCCTTCAGCGGGTACGCTGGTTGCTGCACACCCTTTAAGGGGTAAGGGGTCTGTTCCCTTCTACTTTTTATAGCAAAAATTATCTGCGTAAGGTGACTCCATTTCACTGACTTGAGAAAAAGAGTTACTTCTCAAGGTATATTCTTCTGGCAACTGTATGTATAAAGGAACTACAGTACAACTATTATAAAGAAAACAATCTGGGTGGAAAGTTTGTGCTGTAGCTATGACCTTGGATCAGACACACAGTTTGTTTTTGAAAAAAGACTGGAAAACTCATAGCTTCCAAACTTTCCAGAAACAGTTTCTGGAAGAAAAACAAACAAACAAACAAACCCAAATGAATGAAAATCAGGTTATCGAATTATTTTCAAACCAGATGTATTTCAGGCTGTTAAAGGAAAGTGACTAAGGAACACAGACGTGCGCAAAATTAAATATGTATTATCCTACACACACTGTAGTACATGGAAAATCGCTATCTGCTGGCATCTGCAAGAATTATCTTCAAACTCTAAGGAACAAATGCAAGTTGCAAGACATTTCAGATCTCTAGGACACCTCAGGAACCTGTGAAAAAATGCTCTGCATTTAACTGACAGCCAGCAGGATTATGTTATGTTAAGCATTCATATGAAACACTTCTATATATAACATTTTGTACATGGTTTTCAAATTCATGCTTTATTGAAGAACTCAGGTGAAATAAAACATCCTTATCATGCAAAGTTTCCAATTTTAGTGATTATCCAAACTCAAAAGCCAGAAGGCGGTTTAAATAAAATCAGATGGACAATACATAAATATACACGCGCACGCCTGTGTACATTCACACAGGCATACGCATGCGATGGAAATCAAAACTGAAAATAAGAGACCATTAACAGATGCTTATATCATCAGATACCTGTATTATTTAATGATTTCCCCTTCTAAAATAAATAAAAGCAAAAGCTACACAGCGGAAAAAAAACATATATCAAAAATAAAATCTGGGCTTCAGTTACTATATATGAAGTTTGTACCGTCATCTACAGGAATTCAGTATAACATCAATTCACTTAGTGTCACAACTAAAGACTGCCTATTATCCAATGCATTTGAGCGCCAAAAGGTTAAGTTAATAAATCCTTACTGGACGCTTATTACAGATACAGACACAAAACACGCATATGCTGTATTGACATGTGTCTCTTACCAAAGAGCACTGTTTATTTAAAATAATTAAAACAATAATTAGAAATTACATAGAAGACTAAGTAAATTTTATTAAAATATGAGGTTGATGCTAATGCCAGCAGCTCCAACAGCCCATGGTATAAGCCATGCTGCTTTCAACACACTCAATTCATTAACACAGGAGAAAAGCCAGAAACTAGGGGAAACACAGACCATCTGCTCAATCCAGATGCAACAGAACATGCTTCTTACCTCCAAAGCTATTTACCAGCGACAAACTGCGATAAGATCAGTTTAATCCTCTAATCACAGATCTAAAAGATTTTTTTCAGCATCACATCCTCATAAGTAAAACTGAACTATGTTCATTTGAATTGAAAGAAAACTTTGCCAGTTTTTCTCACCTTTAGCATCTCTTTCTGTATAAACCGATGCTAAATAAAAGAAATAACCTAGAAATGGCAAATATTATTGAAACAAATACATGCACGCAAGCAGTCAACAGCAAAATCCTTTTTCTTCTGCTGATAGATTCTAAATATGTCTAATAGATTTAACGGGCAACAAGATTAAATCGAAACATTTAAGCTCCCAGAAAGTCATAGTTTGCATATATATTATTTCCTTGCAATACCAGACCCATTTTAAGATAAAAACTATAGCCCCCGTGCCTTAAAAAGAAGTAAGCCGCATAATTTCTTACCTTGAAGTTGTGAATCTTCTCATATTTTGGAATATGTTCGTTTTCTTTCAGAGTCGCTCTTCTGACAAGCGATGTCAACTGTGAATAAGCAAAGAGTTTAAGAGGTTGCCAGATTGTCACAGACGACTTCTGAGTACCGAGTTTCATCCCCAAGGCTGCTATCAATAAATCTTGTTGACGGCTCTCCTGCTTCGAGTTGTGCACCGCAGACCTATTCGCTCTGTGCCCTGGCCAGGACTCTTTGGATGGCATTTTGGAGCTGACGGGAAGGAGGAGCAGCCCCCCGGACCGATCCGCGCCCTGCGTGTATCAGACTCGGTTCGAAAAACCGAAAAGGACCATTTCGGGAACCTAAACTGCTGCGACGGGCGGCGCGGCCATGGCAGGGCACTGGTTCGCGGCTAACTCGGCGAGGCGGGCTGCCCTTCACTCTGGGCTCGGGGGCTCAGGCCTGCCGGTGGGCGGCCGGCGGGCCGGGCATGTGCGGCAGCGGGCGGCCAGCGGCGGGGGGGCGCAGCCCGCAGCCTCTCCCTCCATCAGCGGCCGGCGGCGGGGGTGCGGGGACGCACGCCTCGGCGCCTGCCTGCCTGCCTCCTTCCTTCCTTCCTTCCCTCCCTCTCCCACTCTCCCGCTCTCCCTCCCTCCCCGCTGCCCGCGTCGGGGGGCGACGCTGCGCGGCGCGGAGCGGCACCGCCCCCGGGGCGGGGGCCGGGCGGGGGCGGCCCCGGGGTCCCCCGGCGGCCGCGGCCGATGAAGCCCCGGCGAAGCGGGCAGCGCCGCTCCCCCCTCCGCGGCGGGCGTAGGGCCAACGGGAAGGCTGTCGGCGAGGGGCGAGTCGCGCACCCCTACAACGCGGCATCGGTTCGCCCTCCGGGCGTGCGGGGGGGGTCGGCGCACCCTCGGATGCGCACAGCGAGCAGCGACCCCACGGGACGTGGCAGAAAGCGGCTCTCCGCGACCCCCCGCCTGACGTGGGTTGGGCACCAGGAGGTAAGGCTGGAGCAGTTAATGCAACTGTTGATGCTCGTCGCTCTTCCTCTAAAATTACATTTTTCAAGGCCTTCCATATACAAAGGGGCTCATCAAACTCAGATCACATATCAGCCTCATCTAGTAGTGGTGTGAACACAAGCGCTACCAAAAGTTCACCATGCCACCCGTTCCACGAAAGACCTGAACCCTGAATTACTGTGGTGCCTCTCACTAGGGATTTATGAACGTTAACAGAAGGGGAGTGACACGTAGTCTTGAAACCTGCTCTTTGGACTGATGCGACTGACGATGAAACGTGCAGAGGGCAATCTGGTCCTCGCTACCCCTCGCACAAGCCAAAGGAAACAGTATTTCACACCATTTCACACCAGCATCAGTAAAGCGTTGCCACAAGATGCAGCAAAGTCCAAGCGCGAGGGGCTGACAAAGGATCACATCCACCGGAGCTGCTCCGTCCGGCAGCCCAGCTCAGGGAGGCTCCCTTCAGCTGCACGCTGTCCTGGGAGGGGACACCACGATGGCCGCTCAACTCCTGTCCTTTTTCTTCTGGTACCCTCTAAGCATGTGTGAACAGTCTTTGTCAGAGACTGCAAAACCAGACCTTAGGCCTGGCTTGCTACGGCAGTGATTTACACTGTGGGGCTGACCACCACGCCGGCGATGAGGGCACAGAGGACCTTTCCTTGTGCAGAGCCTGCCTGTGCAGGCAGCCAGAGCACAGCCCTCCCCTTGCCACAGGCTGCAGCATCACAACCGCTCTCCCTTCTGCAGCAAAGGTATTTTTATCTCTCATGACTCAGTAACAACCAAAGACAAGCACAGTTTGTCGCAGTCTTCTGGGTGGATTTGGTGTGTGTTTTGCAGCTGGATCACAGCGTTACCATTTAGCTCAATCCTGCCAATACAGCTGAGAGCAATGCTCACCATGAGCCCCTGCTCCGTTCCCTTGCACGGCCACCACTACCTTCTCTACAGGTTTTAAAAATCTGCTGCGTTTCAGTATAGGGTCAGGGTGCAGAGATGAAGGATCAACATACATGCTTCACCAGCCGCTAATCTGCAATGCACGTTAATAGCTAATAATCGAAACACTGGCTATAGGTCACACAGAACGAAGCTGTCGGGCATTAGTGGCTCATACAGGGGCCTTAGGAGTATCTGGCTTAGTTCCCAGTTTCAACACAAACAGGAGGCTGGCTGAACCACCCTATCGGGAAATACTGTTCCAAAGGCTATCTCAATCTGCCTGTCTTGCTTTTAACTGCTCATTTCTGCTGTAGGTGAATAAATAGCCCTCCCGCACTCTTCTGCACATCCTTCTAAGTCTAACACTCCACAGCAATGGGAGATGAAGAAAAATGAGGTGAGGAGTAAGAGATGGCAAGACCTGACCACCTCATCTAGGTGAAGTGTGAGAACAGGGACTCAGGGGAGGAGGAAGCAGACAGGCTTTCGAGCTCATTCTCTCCTTTCTTTCTAGCTAAAGCCACCTCACGGTTTCATTCCCAAGAACTACTTCAGATAAGAGTCCTCATGGAACAAGATGGACCTAAACCTGCCCCAGAGAAGTCATCCTCTCCAAACAACTTTGAGTCACAACAGGCTCAAGAAGCAAATTGTGGAGTTCTGGAAATGTCAGTTCACTACATGCTGCCTTGGAACCCAAATTCCTCTTATTTTTTAAAGGTAAAAAAAATAAATCATGAAAATATCATATTAGGAAATGAACTCTTTGAAAATTGAATTTGTTGGAAATAACCCAGCAATTTTCAAGAGTACATTTACTATCCAAACCAACTCTTATTATTTTGTATAATTCCACTTAAGCAGCAAGACAAAGCATTCTGAGTTTTCCTTTCAATCGTTGGTAGAGCACATACTTGTTTTTTGACATACTTATTCCTTAATTGTCAGCTTTTTTCCTAATTCTGAAGAACTGATTTACTTTCAATTGCACTTTAGAGTCACGTTAGTAGAAACCGATCTCTGGACCCTGGAAAATTAAATCTTAAGAATGCCAATAAAAAGGTAAGCAAAACTACCCTACAGGGAAAGGTCCTATCTCATGGCTGTAATTATGAAAACACATTGTAATCTGGAAAGTAGTTATAAGATTATGAATTTTAATTCTAACATTACTTTGTGTTACAATAATCTAACTCAGACTGCTTATTGGTTTTACGTAAATCAGCTTACCGTTGTTCAGTGCCAAGCATTTTCTGCTGTTTACAAATATAGGTCTACCTACACTTACAGTCCCTCACAGGTGCTATACGTACTATAGTTGCCGCACACCAGAAACCTCAACTGAAAGTTAAAGTCATAAAACTAGCAACTGAAAAATTACGAACAATGTATGTTATCTACTTCTTACATACATTTCCCCACCAAAAAGTAGTGTTGTAATTAAAATTCGTACAACTGCTTTCAGGTAACATAATTCTATAATACATACACTCATTCTTCTGCTATTGCCTAACTTTGAGATCTTGGCATTGCAAGCTAGTGCATGTTTTAACACAGAAAAACCAAAACAAAGAATGACATTTCTGTTGTACACACCTTCCTGACTGCAGTTTGGGTCATTGGGCAGATCCAGATTTTTAGCTTATCAGTATGTGAGATAATAAAGTAAAAGAGAGCAAGCCACTGTCCTCAGGTAGCCCTAGTCATTGCAGAGGTGAGTCACCATCCCTGAGAACAAACAAATGAAGTCATGGACCTGGGGGTTCATCCCAAATCCTGCAGGAAGCTGTTCTCTCCTGACGCGCTCTCCTGCGCCAGGCGCTCTATGCTGTCTCTATTCCCAGCCTGTGTCCTGCTCTTCTTCTTCCACCCTTGGCTGGCTCTTGATTCAGTCCCTGCTCTCCACCAGTGGCTCCTGCACTCCTACCCGCCGGCAAGGTCTCCTCTCCATAGCCCTTTCATTTTCCAACTGTTACAACTCGCTCTGTCTGGAGTCTGCCTTACTGGGGACAATTATTAGATACTGTCTGCTACATACTGGATGAAATAGAGGTAGAAAAGTAGACGAGGAAAGTCTTCTCCCTTCCACTTTTCTAAGTAAAGGCTTGATTTTATTTTTTTATTAATTGTTTGTGAAAGACATTTGCAATCATTGCATGTGTAGGGAGCAATATGCCATGCAGACTCCAGGAGGAAGGAAACCGCAGGGCTGTCTTTTTTAAATTTAATTTAAGGACATGATTTCACAGGATTGAGGTGAACTGAAAATGGAATGACTGGCAGTAATAGCTGAGCAACCTCTCCACAGAGCACGCAACCAGAGCAGCCTCTGAGTCCTGTACATTTTAGTGACTTAAAAGAGCACTAAAAAACCAAACCCAGCAACACGACAGCCTTTAAACCAAGACATCTGTTTAGAGGTTCTACATTGTACATATGGACTAAAGGGGAAAAAAAAAAGACAAAAAAGACTGTAACCTGTTATTTCAAATGTTCTCATTTGTTCTAAAACCTCAACCAAAAGACTGGTTCAGTCTAGGTCCTTACTTTCCTTACTTTCCCCTGGAGCAGTCCTTCAGGGTGTGGGAGAAACAGCTGTTTTCCTGAGCACTATTTGCTCTCAGTGTTAGCTGGATAATGTATGCGTAGTTTCTGGTACTAATCTCACAATCAGTCTTATTATGAAGACTCCACAGAACTGATTTTAAAGTCATCTATGGCTTTCAGAAAATTGCAATTAGTCACTCTCTGAAAGACACATTATGTAAGTTTAATCCAGTCACACAATTCCGTCAACATTGGACAAATTATCTTTTTAAAAAGGCACATTGATGCACTTCCCATTTGTTGAGTAATAAACCAAAATCACCTCAGAAAAAAAAACCACCCATCAAAACAGAAAATTCAAGAGTCAGGTTAAACTCACAAGTCCGAAAATGCTCAGATTAGACTTGATCAGACCTCCTGAAGCCCACGTGCGTTTCCAATCTGATGTAGTGTTTAGTTTCATGACCACCTGGCTCCTCTCTCAAACACAATATCGTGTTTTCTTCAGTCTCGGGAATGCACTGCAGGCTTTTAATTCTCATATGGTATTTTCATGTTGTTATGACTAAATATGCCTTTATTGTTTCAGACTTCATCTATAATACGATGCCTTCCCTCTAAGGAATGTACTTTAATAATAATAATAACCAGCAGTTATATTGCACACATTTTTTTAAAAAATCAGAGATGATGCCCTGTTGTACATATCTCAAGAAACAAGGTATTTGGGTTGCTATGTGGTTAGCCACTGTATGTTTTGACGTGTTCTGTTTCACTGTATAGCTAACTTAGCCAAATATATATGCTCAGAAAAATCCTTCCTTGCCTGAACACTTTATGAGCGTATTTTATGGGCTCAGTACATGAGTTTTCAAGAGCTCATCAGTCAGATTGTGAAACTGAGCCCAATTTCCTCAATGCAGTTCTTGGTAGAGGCTTGCTCCATGCTAAATATAATTTTCCGAGTCATATCTTTCAGAGATTTGTTCCAAGGGGGGAAGGGGAGCCCAAAATTTTACTTTTTATTTAAAATCTGTGATAAGCTGTTTTCATTTAATTTCCTTCACTTGTAGACATGCTGATGCCAGGCATAGCCTCTGCCCACAGATAGATGGTGTGAGCGGGAGGGTAGGAATGCTATTCAAGGAAAAATTCAACCTGAAAGTTGACATTTGAGGAGCTGGACAGGAAGGACCATCACGCAGTCTCAGCCACCAGGGTAAGACTTCTCTTGCTGCCGTTCCAACACAGCCACATATACCTGGCAGATGGACAGCACCAGGCTCCCGCAGCACTCAAAGTACACTGGGATCCTCAGGCAACACACAACCCCGCTTTGAGTCTGCAGTTACCCACAGGGGAGTTGGGGTTGAAGACATGGTTGAATGATGAAAACTTACTGCTGAGAAAAGTTCTATTTTCTGTAACAAAATTTTCCAAATGGCCTGGCTTCTAATTAAATCAGACCATCCCACCTCCCTAGTGAAATACCTATTGCAAAATCGAAAGAAATAGCTATTTATATATTTGAATTTTTATTCCTGATAAAAGTGTGTGTGATTTCCACAACAGGTAATGAACATTTTTATACATAGAATTTAAAAATAAGTTTATAAAAAAAGTTTTAATTAAAACTTTAAGTAAAAAATTTAAGTCAAAGTGTTGGCTTGGTTTAAAGTGTGACTCTTAAATTAAAAAAATAAATATCTAAACCAAAGTTTAAATTATGGAAAAAATATTGCCCAATATTGCAGCTAGAAATTACTGCATAAAAAGTGAGTTCATTTGGTACTGTATTGTGCAATACAATTAGAGTGTACTAACATTATTTGGGAAGATTTTATGTTCACACTGATGTGCTTACTAGAAATACCCTGAAGTACCCTTGTTTTCATAAGATGGGAGCATACTCATAAAAAAATCCAGAGAGATCTTAGGGGAAGCCAACAGAAAAGTTGTTTTTCTGTAGCTTTACTCCTATAACCTACTGGTCACTGCAGCTGATTCGGATCTAGGTCAGCCGGCTTATTTTGTTCCTAGCGGCGTGACGGGTTGTAGATTTGCTCCCAGCAGTTACCAGTTTGGGCTTTTGGAAATGACAAGTCAAAACTGTGCACTGGCAGAAAGCATGACTGTGACTGTTCCTCTCTTTCAATAACTGACAAGACAAAAAACAATTAACATTTGCTGTTCTGGACAGCGGCACAAAAGCAAGGCACGCTTCAGTGGCAAACAACGCATTCCTTTTCTTAGGGAGGGGGCTATTTTGGTATATAACCACGGATCTAGCCGCGGCAAAAATAAAATAAAAATCTCAAAGTACCTCCAGTAGCAAGTTCTGCTTTTGGTCTGGTTCCAGAGGACTTTGCTAACATCAAGTGACTTAGCTTTTAGTGAGGTCAGTAACTGGCCCACCATGTCCACATAAGTAAGGGGGGTAATTCTGGGGGTTTAGCTCACACTGCATAGGTACAAATACCACTACAGGGGTGTACGTGGGCACGTGAGAATGCATGCAGGCAGGGACGTGGATGTTGCAATCAATAATGCTGCTAAGCTGGGTTTTACCAGCAATAGCTACAACTTCTTTTATGCTGTATAAATCACAACATGCTTCTTCACAGGGTCGTGTTTTGGGTGAGACGGCGCAGTCCTGCCCATCTCCCGGGGCTCCTGCCTTGTCCTGGTTTGGTCCCGAGCTGGCCAAAGCCACAGGGCACTTCCCTACAGACACTGATGCAGGACATCCCCACGGCCCCAGCTGCCTCTTAAAATAACCAACTGCTCCAGCCCTTCCCTTTTAAAGACAGAGACTACCAGCCTGCTCGCAAGGGGCAGGATATGACTGCTCGACAAAAGCAGAGCTCCTACCAAACCGTGTGACACTGAGGCAGGATGTGCCAATCAAACACTATGATAAAAGCTACCCATAAAGCTAGGAAATGAGCTCTTTTCACTCCTAACTCTGACTGTGGTGAGGAAAGCAGTTCCCCATGACCGCAAGTTCGAGCTGAGGTATCAGCCGCAGTGATTCTCTCCTTGCTTTGCAGCACCTCATTATCACAAGCTCATTTTTTCCTTGGGAAAACAAGCTGCCTTAAAAGGGGTCCAACCCCAGCCAAACTTGGGAAGTAGAGGAGGAGACCAGGAGCTCGCAGAGCACAGAGGATACCTCGGGGCTGGCAGCATCACTGTTCCCAGGGAGAGCGTGCAAGGTAGTTGCACAAGCAAGGAGAGAAGCATCAATAAACAGCAGAATTTGTCTCAAGTAAATCCTTCAGATAAGTAAGTCCTTTCCAACTTTGCTTTCAGTCCTTTCCATCCACCCTTCCGTCCGTCGTAGCTTTGGTTTTGGTCCATCCTATCTTCCTCTCCTCCTGCTGGGAGCTTGGGCCATGGAGGCGATAAGCTAAATGGTGAGTTAAAGCAGCCGCCTGTGCCAGGAACTCCTCTCCTCAGGAAAGGCAGGAGCAGAGAGGCTGGGAAGACTGCTCACGTGGTTTAACCAACCATTACAGCAGTAGGCATTGCTAAATCAGGGCTAGAGAGCTCTGCCTTGCAGCTGAGCCCCAAGGGGAAAAGGAGTCGATAGAGCAAGCAAGGAGCCCCGCTGAAGGGAGCGACCCTCACGCTGGCCAGCAACACGCAGAGGCTGCTCCTCAGCAGCTTCTCCATCTCGCTCCCATTTAATCAGCATCACGTTTTCTTCCCTCCCCTGGTCTGTGGCATGTCTCCTCGCTGGCCTGCAGGGAGCTGTGCCACGGCTGACGTTCATTGCAGCGAAGGGTCACTTCAGCAAAAGCCTCTTGACTTGTGACACGTCAAGGCAGACTGCATTCCAAAAAGACCTTAGAAGTCATTTATAAATGCCACAAGACAATGGGCTCTATAGGAGTGATAGCAGTCAAAATGTAATGCACATTGGCAGCTGCGTGAACACTTTTGGCAAATATTCTTTGTTACTAATATACTACATTTAAGTATCATAAGAGAAAACAGGCTGTTAGGCTAATCTGAAACAAAAGGCAACTGGTGATAGTTTACTTCTCATCTGACCCACACTATTATAAGAATTTCTTCAAATTGAGGAAAGATTTAAAAAAAAAAGAAAGAGAAAAATAAGAGAAAAACAGAAGGCTCATCAAAAAGCTTAACCATATTCATTGAGGAGGAATCTTACGTGTCCCCTAGTAAGGAAATGTTGATGGTGGCCAAACTTTATGAAATAAATAATTTAGAACACTTCCTTTATGATATCCATTTCAGAATAGCATTGTTAAAAACACTTTTTACAAAAAACCTCTGTATCTTTTTGTAACTGAAAATGCATAGACTTATGGATAGTGACAATCATGTAAACCACAAGGTCTTTATTATTACATTTATTAGAATTTTTAAAATTTATTCCTCATGGAATAGGAGCTTTAGATACTGGTATAACATGGGCAAGCAGCATGGTAATGTCTTTTTATATCTCATTAATATTTTCTTACCTAATGTATAATATTCATTTCAAATTAGTCTTGTCTGGCAGTCTAATGCCTCTAATATTAGCCTTTTTTGTTCTACACAGTAATTCAATTTAGAATAATTCAGTGTATGTTATAATTGAAAACTGCAGCTCATTAATTTCTAAACACTGTTTGTATTTCAGACTACACCTGCTCCTTTGGCACAACCTCTATTTTGAATCCATCCACTTCTTCCTGAATAAGCTATGTTGCTATGATACATGTGCTGTAACAATTTCTTTCTTCAACATACTTTCAGTCCATAATCATATTTATTTTGCATAAATAAGACTGAGAGTGCAAAGTCTCCTAATCCTTCCTTAATTATCACTTGATGTAATCCCACGAATCAAGGCGAAACAATTTTTAACCTGAAGAAATACTACAGTTGTGACATGGACATGCAACATTCTTGCAAAATTTGTAACAGTGAAAACCTGCTTATGGACCACCTCACTGCAGAAAAATTACAAAATAGGGTAAGCCCCAGTGTCCATCGGCACTCCTCGCAGACCCCGATTACTAGTTTTCTAGGTGCATGTGTGTCCATGGGCATAGCTGCACCAGCGCTGTGGGTCAAGGTCTACGTTCATTTTATACAATGCAATTAGGCAGACTCAGAAAATGAGGTAGGCTGATCATCCTTCAAATGAGTCTCTCGTGGGCTCCCACTATCCTTGCATAAATCTCTATTTAAATCAGGACTGATTTGAAACCTGCAATGAATGAAACCAGAGTGGAATTGGCAGTGGAATTATACTCTGCTCCCAAAGTCAAATTATCAGTTATTATCAAATTATCAGTTTATTGCCGCCCATAAAATATTCCAATCCCTGATGACATTCTCAGAAAAGACTTGTTTTACATTCTCTTGACCAGCCTTCCAATTTTCTCATTTCTCCTTTTTCACATATGGTTCATCTTTCCTATTTATTCCCTCATAGTTTCTTAATTAACATTTTAAAAAATGCCTCTGTCATGAAAATTTTCATATAAGGGCAGAAAGCATCCCGTTTCCCTAGAGGAAGCTATAACTTAAAAATTCTTACCTGAGACAGGCACTCAAGAAACCATCATCTCAAGTGGTCAAATCCAGCATCTTTGAAACAAATTTAAATAATGTCTTGATTTGAAAACTGAATTGTTTTGAATGATGGGGCTGGCAATGCAACTCCTCATCATAAATTTGGGCTACGCAGATTATTTACCTTTGGGGGGAGAAGCAGGCCTTGGCATGTGGACAGGTTATACAACTTCTGTTACACAGGAGGGACTTTGCGGGGGTTTATTTGGTTTGGTTTCGGTTTTGGGTTTTTTTCCCCAGCAAGTCTCTGGTTTCTGGCAACATAATGTTCAGTTGAACACACTACTCCTAGGTTCCAATCAGTAACTCAAATATCTGACATTTGGGATTTCAGAGGCATATGATCTTTGGACAGAAGCTTTTGAGCATAGGGCACATCGAAGCTAAAAGACTAAGTTTGGAGTATAGTTCCATTTCTTAACTTCACTGGCAACAAAGAAAATGTTTAGCCAGCACAACTGCTTTCTTCTTAGTCACGTTTTTCATCTCATCTTACAGGGCAATTTTTTATTTGTACTGCCACCATCAAGTGGCGTTTTAAGTGACACTGCTCATAAGATTTCTACCACTGGGGTTGTTTGAATTCTCAATAATAAAAATAGCCCAAGAGAATGACCCCATAAGGCCCATAAAAAGAATTATCCAGTAAGCTCTCAGCATTATCAACTTGCTGAGCAGCGAGTCTCGGTGTCTCGTGAACCGCAGCGTGTGACCAAGGTGATTGGCAGCTGCCAGGCACCAGGCTGCAGCGCTGCGACAAACGCTTGCAAGGATTTGGAGGCTGGAGTGAAGGAGAAGCTGTCACTTAAGAGCCTGAGCACTTCAAGTTCTGTGAAAGATAACAACACACGACACTTTTTGCAATTTTTGTGCATTTGTATTAAACACATTGTTACTCTAATCATCAGCCAATTCACAGAAATGCCTGAATGCAGATGTAATTCACTATCATATTAACTTCGGTAAAAATGCTTCAAGACTTTTCCAGCAATGTAAAATCATCAGAAGTCTTCAACCAATAAACTATTTGATACATGATATAAAGCATAGAGCTTTTAAAATATTTCACCATTACATGCAAAATGGAAGGTGGGAATACAGCCTTTCATACTGTCCCAGTATTCCTCCACTCTTCTCTCAGGAAGGGGAAAAGCTGCTTGCCTCTAACTGCTACTCATCTAATTCACAAGTTGGAAATCTTAAAAAAACTCCAACTAAATCACATACACATATTACTAATGTTTAATAGAGAACATTATACTTCATGATACTAGCTCTAATGTTCCTTAGGCAAACTATTTCAAACTGCTTTAGCTCTAACCGAATGCAGTAATAATCCCCACTAAAAAGCAATATAGTCTAAGTGCATTACAATATGAACTTCACTATTAGAAACACAACTTCCTGTAGTTATCTTAGAAGTAGCATGGATGTGATGTAAGGAATATCAATGCTAAGGTGATGAGGATTAGAGCAACAACTGTTCATCAACTGAGAATCAGATTTTTCAGCGTGACGATTCTTACCTTGCTTTAGGACTGCAGGAACAATGAATGCCAGAAGCAACACTGTTTCTAACTGCTGATGCCATGCAGAAAAAAGGTTAAATATGGAAAAGTTTAATGTTCTAAAAGTTAATGATCAAAGAAAGACTTTGCAAAACTGTCAAGAGTTGCTGTCTTCGCTGATGACGAGTGTGACAGGTTTGAAGTAATAAGAGCAAGCAGTTTATTGAGCTTAGTAACAAAACTGCTCTCCTTACTTTGTTCAAATTCAGAATAGAAAAACATCCAGCTAGAGACTAAATCTAAGCATGAAAAGTTGTATCTGAAAATATCTTTTCTCTTGTGAAAGATTAAAAGGAAAGAAACAAGGGCTAGAACAGCTCAGCTTCTGTGGCATTAACCACGGGATAAATGGTTGTTCTTTTTTTCTTTCACAGTCTAATAATTCATTTAGGCACCTTTAACTACTTCTCTTTCTGCTACCACTTCTAAAACAAGCATTTCACTCTTCATGGGTCTTAAGGGTTTGGTAACCAGTTATGAATGGGCAATTATAAGTGGAGCACATGTGCCTGCCGATCAGGGGATTCTCTAACCGAACGGGGGGCGACACACCAGACCGCCACAGCTCCACGTCCTTTCCATCTTTGTACAGAAGCCAAATGGCATGTATTTGTACTTGTGAGCATTTAAACAGCGACCAATGCAAAATGCTTTCCCCCCCTCCCATCTAAATAAAAACCACCCCCCTGCCACACTGCAAACAGTAAGGAGAAAAAGGAGCTTATCTGAATAACAATAGAGGTAAGTGGAGAAAATTCCTGGTAGTCAGACTCTAAGCACAGATTTACACAGGCTACGCAGAGTTGCAGAGGGTATAAAACACAAGACATGTTGGATATTAGTTCACAGCCAAAGTTCTACCAACCCCACTTCCTGGCCCCAGCTTTTCCTTGGGACTCTCATGTTCAACCACTGACCAGACCTGACCCTGCCTAGTTTATGAGATTAGACACAAGCGTAGCCCAAGGTGATTATTACCAGCTATACAGTGTCACGTTATAAAGTCTAAGTGAGGTAAGAAACTTGTAAATAACAAAATTATCCTTTTATAGGGCTCTTAATTCAACAGTCCAGTCTGTTTCCTGTAGAAGTGATTACTAATAGAAAATAATTAGGACATGCCAGATGGGAGGAGGAGTTTAAAAAAAAAAAAAAAAAAGACCCAAAACTCACACAGCTAAGGAAAGAGAACAACAAACGAGGGAGCTGCCAGCTAGCAATCCACCGCAGTCCCTCACCGTCCAGGAAGCTCTTTGCATAAGCGATAAATGACAACCAGATGCCTGCTTTAGAGACTGCTCTGAAGAGACCCACCTGCTTCTTTCTGTGGCCACTGCGTGGATTATTCTGTTCTGAGAAGGCATAAAAAGTCAAGGAAAACCACAGCTTTGGGGGGAAAAAAAAAGATTATTGTAATTTCCATATATATGGCTAAAAGGTTTCCCCTATACATCTAGGCAGCCTTTTTAGAAACCTCCAGCATAAGACCCCTAGGGAAGGTACGCAGCAGACTCCTAGAGCGTGTTAGGACTGAAGCCATGACAGCTCTCCATTGCTCATCAGAAGTTGAGCTGGACTTCTGTATTTCTGTGTCCTGTCTACTGAGGTCCTCCAGGATGGGAAAAATCTCTCTCCTCCTGAAGAGTGCCCAAAGAAAGCTATCCTCTGGCTTTTTAAGAGCTAAGGGAGATTCCTTCCTCCGATCCTTCTTGCGCTAGCCTATCCCAGTTAAAAAGGAAGGAAACTTCTGCCAGTATACACGAGAGAAGCTAAGGCTATATAGTCCTTTTTTGAAGGGCATTAAAAACGTAACCAGATCCAAACCACCAAGCATTAGAAACCCTGGAAGGAACTGCTGGTGCAAGCTTCACACTGACTTACCTCACAACACTGAGAAACACAGGAAAAGAATAATAGCTTATTCATTGCTAATGGTTCCATTTCATCAGTAACAACACAACCAGTATTCTTCAGATTTAACTGCAGAGCAACTGTACAGCTTTACAGCCTTCTTAACAGTTACGTACACTAGACATTTTACAAAGGCTCGATCAGGCACAGGGCGTACACTGAGGGCAATTACTCCCCACACTTTTGCTGAGGGTCTGCTCTGTGAGGCTGAGACACCAGACCCCGCGATTTCACATGGCAGCTGCCTGTCTCAGTGCAATTAGACACTGGACTTTCTGAAGACTGTATCTTTGTGTACACATCTCGCATGTCAGATCGTAAAAGAGCCACAGTTACATCAAAAAGCAGAAAGTAACATGAAAAGTCATCTCAGTGAGCAGCTGGGTGACTTGTACCCGTGACAGAAAGCTGAAGCGTGATGCTGATCCTCAACTGTGCTTACCTACAGAGCGGAGGAAACCTCTCTACAGGAGCAGCATCATGATGGGAGGCGCGTTGTGCATTTGAAATGCAACCTGACCTAAGCCGCCACTCATGGTCAGAAGTTTGTGGAGCCTTATTTGTTCTGAACCTTGTAATACCAGACCAGCAACACGCAAACAGCCTACCAACACAAGCGCTCGGCTTTCGCTTCACATTAATCCCAGACATTATTGTGCAAGCATTCCATTAATGCGCTTTGGAGGCACGGGGATGCGGGCAGGCCAGGTCCTGCGAGGCTAACTGGAGTCAGCTGGGATGCCATCTGTAACCCACAGGAACTAATAGAGCATGGCTGAGCACCGACCAGAGCTGGCAAGGAGAGAAGAAGAAAGAATTCGGTCTGGGAAAAACAGGAGAGCTATGGGACTGTGTTTAGCACTGGAGCCGAGCTACAGGTTCAGATACAAAAACCCTTAAAAAAAACAAGGCTGGCCTGCTAATCTATCCTTATAAGCACAAGATACTGACAAGAGAAAAACTAGATATTCTGTGACCTGAGGATTAAATTAGCAAAGTTTATGCTTCATTTGGAAGCTCTGAATCCTAAAACAACATCAGTTTATATAATCTTTTTCGTGTATCAATTTTACTGCCACACTGAACATAAATAAGGGCTTAGGTTACTCTCAGTGATTATGAGTAGAAAAAGCACCCTGCAGTTTGGAGAAGAGAATTGTCTTTGTGCTGATGTCTGCACACTGGACAGCACGTGCAATTAAGCTCTCCTTTCTTGGGTCTTAAAAAACATATAGTTAAGTTAAAAACATATATGCTTATAAAAAGGCATCATAACCATTTGCAGTCTTAGTTTGAACTGTATGTGCCATATATAATGACATGTATGGCACTAGATCCCTACTGCCACTAATGCTAACGCACAGAAAGGGAAGATGAGGAAGACTGGGGAAATCTCTGCAGAGCACGACATTGCCGATACACTGGAGCAGCTACCTAAAAAGTAGGCTTGTCTTTCATCCTGCTAGGAACTTTCTTCGTATCGACAAAATTGTCTGTGCTTTGAAGTCTCTGCTGAAAGATGGGCTAAACCCAGAAGAAATAAATAGAAGTTTTTGCCTTCCACAGAGTTATGTTTTATTTATAAATTACATTAAACTTACAGAGTGATTGTCACGGACACCCGCGCAGGGACTAGAAAGGAACATTTGTGAGAAAAGGGTTGACAATCTCCTCAAGTTAACTCATGGGATTCTTCAGTGCTCAGTCTCCTGTGTCTTTAAATGTACTTTAAGGTAAACATCGATCAGTTGTACTTTTAAGAACATTATTGCTTCGCCACTACCCTTGCTATAGCTATGGCTTGTCTAGAGTTTTATACATTACGCACCCATCTTTTCTGATAAAATTAATTCAAGTAAACGGAAATATTCAAACAACTTCCAGCCTCAAGACTGTTTCACTCTCAAAGCACAGTTTCCTCCCTGATTAAGACCTCGTCTTCTTTTTAGTTCCTATCAGTTCCAGCATTGGCATTACTGGGCACCAAACAGCGTTGTTCAAAGCTGTCTTCCTCCATCACAAACCTTGCTAAGGGGGTTTACACTTCTATGACAGCCTACTGTAACTTCCTCGGCTAAATTTTCTGATGCCCTTCCACTGAAGATAAAATAAGCCTTGGTGAAGGAAGGTTTTAAGCAGATCTTACTAACAGATTTGACTGAGAGCAAAAGTAGAAAAGTAATAGTGTGATTAATGAAAATACCAGTGTCAGTTCAAGGTTGGAAAGTGAGACTGGTCCCTCTGCAAACCCCACAAGTACGACCCTCAATTTTGTATGTGAAGGCTGTTATGAATCTATTAGAAATGTACACAGAGATTGCAATTAACTTTGTGATCTGGATTATCTTTGGAGGCAGGCTTAAAAGCATGTTTCCTATTAAAATGACACAGATTTACATTTCCAGGTTCCCTTGCACAGAGTTGCAGACAATCAGCCTTCATCACTATGGAGGAAAAAATGGTATCGCCACTAAGGTCATTTAAAAAATAGGACAAAAGAGTGCTTTTGTTGGGTGACTGCTGCCACAAACCGATTCTCAATTCTTTCCATCTGTAAGAATTGAACTGAATGTTGTATGGTCTAGAAAAGGTCTTTAATTGATTTGCAGCCACTGACGTTTCTTGAAGAAATAGCACTTATCACCAAAGTAAACATGAATAAACGTGATTCAGTTGCTATCCTAACATTAACCTCAGCATTTCATTCTGAAAGATGGGATAACTCATAACTAATTATTTCATTTTCTCATAACAAATATTAAATCTTGAATAAATCACTCATACAAGTTCTTAGATTAATATCTCAAAAGCATGTCAAAATGGAAAAAAAAATCATGTTTTGCAGGGCTGTCAAAAGGACTTTGATATATGTATCTAGGTATTTATTAATTTCTGAGAGCTCCCATTTTTATAAGGCATTTAACTGAATCAAGTCATCTGCTCCAAGGCCATAATTACCTTTGAGAGTGGAGAATATTCAGAGATCCATCAGTATTCAAGGCACGGGAGGAATAGTAAATCTTGTGATACTGGGTATTATTTCCACTTCCACACTAGGCCATACAGACTGAATCCACATGGGAAGCCCTCTTTCAAATGAATCTTAGCCCTCTCTTAACACACAGACCACGATGGCTGCACAATTGAGTTCTGAACAATCTGCAGACTGTTTTGGGAACCAGCATTACGTTTTTAGCACTGCAGCTAAAATATCTATTCAGGGCATTCAAGCATGACAAGCACTCTCTTGTTTTCAATCTCCACTCCTCCAGTTATCTCTGACTATTTATTAATTCTTTCACAGGTTATGAAAATAATAAATCATTAACCAGGAATTTTAATTTTTAATACATACTTGTATATGGTAAGCAGTCAAATTCCTTTTCGTAATCAGTGAAGCACATGCTGCGCAGTAGATTATATTCTGATGCTTTTCCTATTAAAAACTGCATCTTAAATCACACCACAATATGGTCTCTTGCAGGACTCGGTACTTAAGAATATTGTGATTTGTGTCTTACAATCCTCATCTAATGATTGCATAATTTTTGTGTTCTCATCCTTTACGGTCTTTAAATCCTTCCCCTTTACTAAGGCTCATTTTTAATGTGTCGCGTATGACAAGTCACCGAACACACACTGAATTCTTCTACTATAAATTAATTGCTGAAAAGAGTGGGGAACAAATAAAGCATTATTAGTGCATGCTGGGAGGCATCTAACACAAATCTGTGGCATTCCCTGCTACTGCTCCACAACAAATTCAAGACAAGGTGAAGTGCTCTTTAATATTTCATTCTCAAGTTTGAGGTGTGTTCTCTGGCTGCTCAATTTCCTCCACTTGATTTTACGGCAGAAAACGAAACTACATTCCCACCAGCTGTTCCCAAGTCAGAGCCTGTGTCTCTCCTTTCCTTCTTCTGAAGGATTTATCTTTCATACACCACCCACACAGGACTGGGCAACAGTTGCAGGCACAAAGTTTTGAGGCTGTTCAGATCCGAATCTGAGACTGCAAATCTGGGAATGTATTTTGGCTCAGGATGATCAATATTCAAGACCCAGACTTCTTCCTCTCATTATGGAGGAGGAAACACACAGCGTAGGGAGAAGCTCTGTGGCTATGGTATAAAACTGATAAAGATGCATTAATTACCAAATACTGTACCCTGCAGAAATTTTCATCCTCATCATGAGGCTAATGGGCTAATGCTGTAGCACACAGACTTTGCTGTTTGGATCATAAGACAATGTTGTTTTCTTGTTGGATTTTGGGACAATTTTCTTTGTGTTCTTTGTTAGAATGCCAATATCGATTCAGTGATATTCTCTTTATATTGGACAACAGGAATCACTCTGCCATCCCTCCCACCAAAGAGAAAGAAAAATTACTTGATCTATTTATAAGTTTCCTATAAGAAAGCTTCCTTATGTCATGGTTAAATGATTCATAATAAGGTAAATACTACGTTGTTATTATTAATTGAAGTTTTGAAGTAAATTTCAATAAGAAGCAGGAGCCTGCACAAAGAGAGTAAAATGACCTTCTGAGCAATGTAACAGAGGATATGTATATTTTTCTTATTGCATTATTATTATTTTACCAAAGAAAGCTTATAAACTAGCAGAGATTGGGTATTCTGTTTAAGTGGATATATAATCTCTCCATTGTTCCTCGTGCTAGCATGTTAACTTTTTATAGTAGGTAGGCTTTTAAAAAAGCCAGAGAAATATTTCCTGTCATCCAGTACTCATGCTTTAAATGCAAATTATTTGTCAAAAAAGTATATATGTCATGATTTAATTTTTTTTTTTAATAAAATTAACTACCAGGTGTGATTCAGTCACCCACCTGTACAGTCCTCCAGCTGGTCAGTTATGTTCACCCCACTGAATCTGGAACAGTTCTCCCAGGCTGCCAAAGTGACAGCTTTAGTGGGTCAGCAAGTAGTGGAGTCTCCCAGGCAGCGATGGGAGACATGTGGGAAAGCCCTCCGAGGTCTCCCCTCCCCCACCACTCCTACACTGCACACAGCCACCAGCCCCCATGAGACATTCGGCAAGGCCACCACCATATCTCTCCCCCTTCCCATGTTCCCCACATCCTGTGACTCACAGAGGAGGGAGAAAGGATTTGGCAAGTAGCTGGGCGCTGGGGCTTGTTCCAAATGATCCCAGTTGCTACTGGGATCGGGTGTTGGTCATGGCATTGAATGCCTTATTCCTCTTAGAGATTTACTGGGTGAAGCGACACTCAGGACTCTGTGTCATCATCCAGCAAAGGCCCTGAGAGATGTAAAAGCAGCAAAGATGTCACCTATGTGCCACTCCACAGTAAAAAGTATTGCACTGTGCCTTCCCCCATGCAGCCACAGGTAGTAATCCCAACTGGAAAATGACTTGAAAATGAGAATGTGTGAAATCTCCACATTTAACTGTACTGTTCTGCTGGTTTTGTCTGGGATGGTGTTAATTTTCTTCACAGCAGCTAGTATGGGGCTACGTTTTGGGTTTGTGATGAAAACTATTGATAATACAGGGATGTTTTAGTTCCTGCTGAACAGTATTTACACAATGCCAAGGCTTTTTCTGCTTCTCACCCCACCCCACCAGTAAGCAGGCTAGGGGTGCACAAGGAGCTGGGAGGGGACACAGCTGGGACAGCTGACCCCAACTGACCAAAGGGATATTCCATACCATATGACATCATGCTCAGCATATAAAGCTGGGGGAAGGAGGAAGAGGAAGGGGAGATGTTCGGAGTGATGGTGTTTGTCTTCCCAAGCAACCATTATGCATGATGGAGCTCTGCTTTCCTGGGGATAGCTGAACACCTGCCTGCCCATGGGAAGCGGGAAATGAATTCCTTGTTTTCCTTTGCTCATGCGTGGCTTTTGCTTTACCTATTAAACTGTCTTTATCTTAGCCCACGAGTTTTCTCACTTTTACTCTTCTGATTCTCTCCCCCATCCCACTGAGGTGGGAGTGAGCTAGTGGCTGTGTGGGGTTTAGTTGCTGGTTGGGGTTAAATCATGACAACTGTGATGTCTGTGTGCCTCACTGTGTCCACATCAACATGGTTCCAAGACAAATAAAGAGAAAAGGCTCAAAAATTGGGCTTCAGGCCAGTAAATACCACTGCTGTTGAACTATGTTGCAGATGAAGCCATTTTAGTTGCCTATAACTTCCAGACAAATGGGGTGAGATGTTGCAATTACATGACTAACCTGTCTAAAGGTTTTTCACCTAAAATTTCAGTCTGTGAGAAATAGTTAATAGTTCTTGAGCTATTTCATGAAAAATGTTTCAAAACAATAGGCATACCTTGTTGAGAAGTCTGACATAACACCATGTAATCTATGGAAAAAAACCAGCGTTCTTCACTAATAATCATTGAAATCCCTTTACTATGAAAACTTTGTCAGTCTAAAAAATGTTGTGACAGAACAGAGTTGTCACTTGAAAGTTGCTAAATGCAGGAAGAGTTAATTTCACCACAGAAAACCAGAGCAGTGACTTCCAGAACTCTTACAGAAGATTTTTACCCAGGCTTTGCATTGTAATGAGCTCTTTATGATAACATGCAAAAAAATCCTTTTGAAACAGCACACTGCAAGTCAGTGGCTGTCAGGAATTGGAGCTGGTAACTCACCCCTCTACTACTGGTACCTAACAGGTAAGAAACTGGCTATTTAACACGGTCAGCTAGCATCAAGATGCCCACCAGTACTTCTTTTGCCAAAATGATCTGATAGCAGCGAAGATTCATACTTAGAGCTAAGCTGGGTGCTTCATCTCTCAGTAATTCAGTGTAGGATGACAGACTCTGACAGAGAAGTATTTGAAGGACCAAAGCTACGAGCCTCCTCTCTCTGTGGACTCTGCACAGAGCTTAGTTTCGCTGTAATAGCCACCTGTGTTGGAAATTGTCAGCGAGACCTTTCCTCCACCTCAAGAAAAACTGAAATCACAGACATATTTCTGATTGGAAAGACAAACAGATGATCCCAACTAAGGATAGCATTTCTTCT
Source organism: Balearica regulorum gibbericeps (assembly GCF_011004875.1). NCBI lineage: Eukaryota > Metazoa > Chordata > Aves > Gruiformes > Gruidae > Balearica > Balearica regulorum. The sequence continues at coordinate 19,188,549 of NC_046189.1, read as the reverse complement.
AAGCACTATGAGCGTATTAGATACTCCTAATGTAATTCTGAAGGTTGTGAAATCGGGGAGCATATCAGACTATTATACATGCATTAACACCTACACATATGTAAAAATACACTTTAGAAAGACTTTCATATGTCAGCTTTTCAATAAACAAAGTATTTCGTTTAACATGGTGGAATTTACATTATGTTTCCTCTTTAAGTTTAGTCTCTGTCACACAAATGAAGTTTCAGGCAGCTGCTTTGTCTGCCTGGTACATTCCCAACCTCCTTTAATTTTTCTATTTTCACCGGTTCTAAGACTTTTTTGTTGTTCGTTTTTCTTTTATAATCCAGGACACAGTTAGTTCTCAGCTGATACTGCAACTCTCTGAAGAGAGCAATCCTTCTTCATAAGTCTGGCTGAGGCCAAAAATAGCACTGTCAGCTTCTGACAGACTGAACTTAGCCAAGTGAAATGTTTTAACATTTTATCATCTTAATGAACAGGCTTATTTATAATGTGGACAGCTTTACTGTCATTGTATGCAGACTGCTGAATAGATTATGGAATGCATTTGTTTGGGGAATGCTGAATATATTAAGAAATATAATTTTTGACCAAAGGGCAGTTGTCTTAGCCACTGTAAACAATTTTAAGATGAAATATTCTTAGCCCATTTGAAATAAAGGAGTGACTTAACGGTAACATCTATAACTGAAAAAACCTGAAGAAAGGAACCTCACAATGATAAATAACTAACCTCCAAATCATAGAAGTTTGCAGTAAGAAATAGTTACCATTAAAAAACCCTATAACCAGTTTAAATATTACTATTAATGCAATACTAGAAATAAATATGTAGACTAAATATCTACAAGATACCTTTCGCACTTTATAGTAGAGGGAGAGGGTTAAAAGTACAAAATAAAAAGTCTAACAGAAAAAAAGAGTGTGGGTTAACAATTGCTTACCCTCTTTTCTGCTACCTCATCCTCTCCTGTAGACTCTTTGCCATCATGTTCATCTCTCAGGGCTGGCATATGTTTTTTGTGTGCTGGCTCTCTGTTTAAAGTTGTATATCCTATGTGTTCATAAATTGGATTTATTGTCATCTTGGCAATGTATTCAGCTGCCTTCGTTTCAATATAAAGAGTAATCAATCCATCTGTCACCAGGTCATGGATGGACTCAAAACGTTTCTCCCCAACAAAGTGCTTTCCATCGTAGTAGAGTCTGAAGTTTCTGGTTTGACTTCCAAATCTGCCTCAATGAAATGGGAAAGTTTTTTTTTTAAAGAACAGTAAGCAGAATAAAGAAGAGTAAGCAAGCCTTTGCAAACAATAAAAAACACTTTATCACTTAAAGCTGTTGACTATGCTCTGTCTCTGATCCAGACGAGAATGAAAAACTCTACTACTACTTAGCACAGATAGGAAGGAGAGATCAACAACAACTGCAGATAGATAGCCGAAACAGCGACTGTCCAAAACAGGAACTGTTTGTTCTCTTATTCTTTTAGCCTCTCCATTATCCCATGGAAAAACTGAAAATTACTTCACACTCTTTATGGCTTTTTTTAGTACTTTACTACTGCATCGCCGTAGTCAATTTGCTTGGCTCTGATATGAAGAGTTCTCATAATAGAGTCCTCTATTACAGTTGATCAATATGAAGTTTTGATGCTGTCTCGGACCTCTGCGCCCCTGCTTGCTTGCAGGAAGAGGCCATTCAGGGTTCAGCTGAGCTTCAGTGCCAACAATTACACTGAAGCAGAACCGCTGCCAGAACTGGAGCGGCACAGGACAAAATGGCACAAGGGCAAGCATTCTTTATTCCTGGCCAAAGGCCAAGGACTAACTCTTCAAGCTTTGTACAAAAGTCCTTCTGTGTTATGCTTGTTAAATCCTGAGCTTCAAGCAAATCTTTGTAATATACAGGATATATAACGCATAAGCTATCTGACGCTAGCAATTCTGCAGTTGGGGTGGAATAGGATTTCGATACAGGCTCTTAGCAACCATAAGAATGCCAATTTTACCTGAATATTAGCATATTTTCAAAAACTGTACTTTGCATCTGCAACAATTTGCTGCCTAAAAGGAATCTAAATGTGTGAAAACACACCAGTGTTTGCACTTGGCAACAACTAACGCACATCCTGCGGAGAAGACGGAAGCAAGAAGCTGCTTTCACAGCTCACTCCAGTGTTATTCCTTGGTCAGACAGCAGCAAGGGTGGCTGCTTGGGGTATTGGGCCCCCTTGTGAGGTCAGATCTGCCAAATAAATATTAAAAACTAAATTTGAAAGGATGGATTGCTTTCATTTTACAATCAAATGCTTCATAGGAGATGCTAAGGAACAAACTAAACACTGGTGCTTTGCTAAAGTGGCTCCTTCTCAATGGGGCCTCACCAAACAGGGGAAAGCATAATTTTAGACCTTCTCTCAGGTGAAATAGTGCACTCTTCTTGCAAATATGGGCAAAACCACTTGTTCTGTGATGTATGGTTTTTTTCCTTGTATTCTGAATCAAGATTCCACACCTTCCCATCCCTCTGTCAATAATCTGACAGTGACTGTAACTTCAGAAGCTGCTATTTTTACACAGTGCTCAAACATGAGGGAGCCTGCAGGAATCCACGTCCTGCTCAGTAAGAAAAGAGGACACGATGTGTCAGAACTACCTGGGCGTTTTACTGGAAATGAATTGGTATGTCTATGCATATTTTTATGCCACACAAACTAAAAGTTCAGTTTCACTGAATCAAACTGAAAAACAAGAAATTACAAGATGACAGAAAGAAGTGTATTTCTACCCAATGCTAATTTCATCACAAGATGCAATCCTAAGCGAACACAAGCCATTCAGAAAGTAGAAAGATAACGTGCTAAGTTACAGTAGAACAGGTAGGAACATGTTCGGGCTCATTCTTCACAGCATCTTTCTATTCAGCGTAGTACATGGCAAACAAGCTTTGACTATGAGCCATAATCCTTGCATACCCTCCACCGTCAGAGAAGTCAACACAAGCCAAGAGTGCTCAGCACTTTGCAGTGCCAAAGCGAGCAACCTTCACTGTCTTCTGCTCAGGGCAGTGGGAATAATGCACATGGTGCACATACAAGCACTGTGATGTTAAATTTTGACAGGAGAACCAAGTAAGTTTGAAGGTGACGAATAACGGGCCTTAAAAGACAATATGCAATAGGATTATTTTTATTAAGAGATGTAGCAGGTGAACTGCTGCTCTAATCAGTAACACATGCTCTGACAGTACTTATAGCAGAGTTTTATACAAGCTGAAGGTCACTTATCACTCTTAGCTTTCTAGAAGAGACAGTATTACACTAATCTTATCAAGAGAAGATAAGGCACAGTAAAGCTTCTCAGGGCGTAAGTACACATGGTGTCTTGATTTTAGTAACATCCTTCAGAGTCTAAAACAAAGTTCTGAAGAGCAAGATGGCCAAATACAGAGAACAAACAAAAGTTCTTAAAGGATTAATCCTATTCCCATGGGGGGCGAGTAGGTGCATGCTTCTACCCCAGCTATGTTTTACGGAGCGGTCCCTACACTGTACATCTGTTCAGGCTGCTGCACATAAAGTGTGTCTTTGAGGGATACTACAAGGAATACGATTCTCAACAGTACATAATCTTTATCCTGACCCACATTTCAGCACACAAGTATCTCAGAGACAATGTTCTATAGTTTTAATTCTTCAATAGCACCCCACGCCTAAACTCATCTCTCTCGTAAACCTCACAGAATGAAACGTCCTGCTGTATGGATCTGGGGAACTGCACATCAATTTGTTTTGGCATGTGTGGCCTTCCAGAGGTACATTCAACTATCTTGGTTTAAAATACATAAGGATCATTTACCAATTACCACTTAAAGAAAGGTATTTAGACAAACAAATTACTCTGCATCAGTCTCATAACCACTTGGATAAGGTGCTTGCCTATCAGCTGCAAGAGGTGAATATTGAATGGTTTGTCTTTATCTGATTTCCCATTTGTTCCAAATCAAACTTTCTTCTCTCTATTCATTGCTTATTGGATATGTTGTGGGGAAATGTATTGGTTTTTAAACAGAATCCTATTAGCAACAAGGAGGGAAAAAACCTCACAACCAAATCCCCACAAATCAATGAAACACCAATCTCTTACAAAGACTGTACCATCAATAACGTGTCTCAGAATCCTGTCTTATTTCTTTCAAACTCATTTAAATTTCTTTCTGACCACACGATGAAACTATTTTGATCAAATTGCAATACAAATGCAAACATACAAGTCCAATTGCAAATGATCAATTAAAATGTAATCTTCAGTCCTTGCAGTCTTACTTAATACTAAGGTTTAATTTTTTCCATTAGCAAGAATATTTCCTTATGTTTACTTTCTATAAAATTATTGCAGCCTAGTTAATTATACATCACCATGGCAACCATGTAGAGCCAAGATTTGATATTTCAACTTCCTGATGCTCTCTTCCTAAAGGCAAGCAGTAGTACCAGCTGTTTTTGTTTTTTTTTTTTAAAGAAATAGAAAGCAGGACACGGATAATGTATGTTCTCTTTTGGTTTAAACAGGGGAACATTAGATGTTTTTCCAAGAAAAAGAAATAGACCTCTGACATATCAAACAGTCTCATTGTGTCCATTGTGCATTTGTTTGCAAGCAGCAGGACTACAGATAAAAGACTTTTTTTCTTCCAAGTTGTCTGAAAAGCAATCGCTCTGTCTAGTCCCTTTGGTTGCCAGTGGGGCAGAGTGGATAACAACGTGGGAAAACGGACTAAATGGCAGAGCAAATGTGGCTAGTAATAAAGGACTGAGGAGCTGAATTAGGTATCATAGCAGGAGAGAGACAGGCTTCAGACTCAGCCACCTACTCTGTATGCAGCATTCACTGATGAAACAAAAGGAAGAAGTGAAGGACCGAGAGCCATCTGCACTTTCTTACCATCTAAGACGACGGATTTTACAGTCCACATACAGAATTGTACAGTAGCTATTCACCTCTTTCACAGGCTATTTTATGACGAGAAGAGGATCTAGACAAAGGCATTATTTAAAATGTGTGGCTGCAAACAGAGCACAAAGTTAACACCCCTTGGGGCTACTCATGTCCTCATTACCTTCAAGCATCTTCATACACTGAGCTGGGAAATCTTAAGTTCTGTACCTGTGCCTGAAGGTCACTTGGACGTAATCTTCCTGTTTTGCAGCCAGAAGGTAGAAGTCTCACTTAAAATTATGTGCCAGAATTTCAGCTCTAACTTCTGAAAACTCTCAACCAACGCTTAAGACTAGAGTCTTGACACTTTATAAAAAGCTACAGAAATATAAGCAATTTTGCAATCAGAAATGTTTCCTAATGATGTTCACGTGAAAGAAAACAAATTATTCTTCTTTTGCCCATTTCCTTGTCGAAGAAACACAAGTCATGCATGCTGCCAAAACCTCGTCTACATAGTTATCTGTTAAAGTCTCCAATTCCTGAGAGCAGCTCATTTTGGTTTGGTGGTTTGGGTTTTTTTAATTATTTATTGGTAATAACATTTCTGAGGATGGCCAGGGAATTGTGGAACTTGCCATCTTCCCAGAGTACCTGCCTGACAAATAGCATCATCTCCAAAACTTGTTTACAAGAAAACAATACTCATAAATGAAATCAAATGCATCAGAGATTGAAAGTAAAGGTGCATTTTATACAAGTGGAGACAAAAAATCCTCATTGTCTGATATGGGGGAAAGGTGGCAGAGTACAGTCACTATAGATTTCCCGTGCCATTTGGAAGGGCAGCATTGGCTGGCTGGCTGACTGTTGCTCGATGAAGATTAACTGGGTATAAAGTTATCCCTAAAACTTGATCAGACCCATGCAGTGGCTGAATACATGATAGTTTAGTTTATCATGGGAACAAACGTGGCATCCTTCAGAAAAGAAAACAGATCCCAGAGCTGGAACTGGAACTTGTCTACCCCATGCCAATGCAGACACAACCTTCAACTCACTCTCTCTAATCGGGATTAAGTGAAAAAAAATCAGAGCTGGTGCTGTATCGACAACAGCCTCCCAGCAGTCTCTCTCAATTGAGACTGAAGACTGTTTACCTGCATCACTGCCCAGACTTCCTTGTCCAAGAGGGAAAGAATATTGCACAAAGAGTGTGCTGCAAACAGCAGGCAGCGAGGACCACTTTCCTGTGGAGCACAAGCCCTGTCAGGGACAACACAAGTGAGAGACAGCTGCTCTGGGGCATCCGCAGTAGGGAACAGCTGCTGGAAACAACGAAGACTGAAAGTGTTATCAGCCCTTGGTACATGTAATGGTGTGTTTCACAAATAAATCTAACAAAATTGTAAGAAAAATCTTCTTTTGTCTCAATGTCTTCTTTTACTTTTAACAGCCGATTTTCACCATCTCAAACTCTGAACAACTGTCAGCTGCTATTAATATGCGGTAAGATCACTTAACACTTAAGATCACTCTTCATGTTCTTGATCAGTGATAGATCATTTGGTTCTGAAAAGCTCTTGTGCAAATGTATTACGTTTTCTTAGTACCATGCTTGCATGCCCAATTCCATTTAAACTTGATATAAGTCCCTGGAATTGATTTGATGATTGAATCAGAATCAATACTAATGTTTTGGGCAATATTTTACTGATTTTTCTACCTGATGAAACCTCCATGCTTCCTGGGAAAAGTCTCACTGTGGTTAGTGATTAAAACACATGTGAAGTCTATATACACATGGGAAAGCAGTAAAAGCCTGATATTTTCTCTTTAAATGAGAGCAGTATTTTGAAATCTATATCAACATGCCTGGAATAAACACCTTCTGGAAATGTTACTAGCAGGAACATTAGTAACTTTCAGAGTTTCATATTAAGCAAATAGTTATGTTTCTTTACCAAAAGTTTTGAAGAAGTGTTCTCCAAGAGTTAATTTTACAGTGCAACTTCATGCTACTGACAGCTTTGGTATTACTTTAAAGCAGAACAGTGTTTTAATTCCTCTAAGCTAAGGTATCAACCCTCATCAGTGCCTGCTCAGCAAACTTCAAAATGCGCATGCAAATTTTACTCTACGTATAACATTTTCATTTTAGGTCATACATGACATTGTTTTTCTGGTAAATTTAGAAGTAGAACAACATCAGATCTGTAACAGAAATTCCACTGCAATCATGCATACTACGGAGAGAGAACTGCCTTACCGTAATGCTCACACATGTTCATTTTTCTTTCACTTAACAGCGGCTTTTCCTACAAGGGTTTAAGTTATTCATGACTGTCACATTTCTTTTTTGCTTCTGCAGGTTTTCTCACACTAAAAGCAACTTGCTCTTATTTTATCTTACTAAGGCCATACTGATATTTTAATTCAGTATATCAAGGAAGCCTGAGTGGAAGACATCAAGTGAAAACTCAAAGAAAATGCTCTTATCATAAAATAGCTTTGCAAGTACAAAAAGGGTTTTTGGAGAGCAGTGTGGAAAAACATTTTTATTGTTGTTCCTGTTTGGGTTTTTTGTCTTTTAATGTACATTCTACAGGTTGTTGTTCAAGGTCTCAAAGTTTATATTAAAAAAAAAATATTTTAAAAATTTCCCTTAGATTAAAAATAACTACAGTAAGGTTTCTGTTCCAGACAGATTTTGTCAAATCTGATTTGCCTTAAGCCACTGTTAACCCCAACCTTACAATGCAAGTTTACTTAACTTACTTAAAGCTATTACACAATTTACTACTTACTTAAGTTGTTTTCTCAATGTATTCTACCTCTGATCTTCTAGTAATCACTCACCACTTTTTTGCAGTGAGATTAACCAATATACTCATCTTACTCTCTAAAAGTGTTTTTCCTCAAAGCTGCATTCCTTAACAATAAACAAGCATAAAAATGCAGAATGAAATGGTTCCTGCATACGCAATATGCACTGTCAAGATTTTTTGAGGGGCTACTAATGGCTCATCAATAAAGATCGATAGCTTTTCTATTACTATATTCTGTTTTTCTAAAATATAATTGCTTTCTTGGTGCAAGTGCAGCAGTACCTGGGGCAGATCTCAATGTATTACTGAAACTGTTAGAGTTTATTTACTCATCTCAAGTTATAAAAGAAAAAACAAAAGCTGGATTGTCTTCCTAGCACCTATCAAATCAGGAGGAACTATACTTAACTCAGCTGAGCTACATCAAGTATAAAAGACGGAGAAGGAAGAGGAAAACTGGGCCAGATAACATTTACTGCTGTCAGTTGGTTTAGTATTTGAATAATTCATAAATTTTTTGATGAAAACAATTATGAGATTAAACAACAATATGAGGCTATTGTGTGTTATTTTGAAAACATATTTATAAAGCATCCGTAGTACCTACAGCTGAAGGACTGCTTTGCTTATTGATGAAGCACAGGAAAAAAGTTGCTTCTCCAAACACAAAAATTTATAAATTATATGTATTTCAAAAGCATACAAAAGAAGAGGCCAACCAAAAGGACTAATGTGAAGATGTATTTCTAACTAGCATTTTCTAAAAGCAATAGAACAAAAAGGCATTCCAGTAGAACCTGTAGAAGACAGAAAAGCTATGCGTCCTTTTGCCAGCGGAGGGAACAGGGGAGGAGAGTGCAATGTATGCTACGTACACACAATTTAATTATCAACTGATTGCATCATAATTTGACTTTTTACTACTTCAACTCCAACAGTGTCTAGAAGCTTCAAACCAGGCAGACATTCTACACCATAAAAAAGCACAGTACAACACAGATTCCTGTTCAGGAGCTGTGACTGGGGGTACTCCTGAGAGATGGGGTACGACTTTCAATTTGTCTCAGCCATTTTTAAGAGATCCTAAACTTTTGTACTGAACAAGCATGTGAGGCAATATGGGAAAGAAAATATCCTCTCTAACAGAGAAATGAGGCATGGAAAACTTAAAAGCCTCAAGCCAAGTCATACGTGAAGCCAAGAAGCGAGCCCAGATCTTCTGAGCTCCACCACAGTGCCTCACCACAAGCCCAATGCCTCTACTGTGCACCAGATTACAGTAGATCTTTGTAGCGCAGCAGGAGCTATAGTTTAGAGGTGAAGGATGTGGCATAAAATGAACATGAGCTACATGCACTGAGTGCAGACAGCTCTTGGACAAGTTTCCAAAAAGTTCACGCCACCACCAGAGCAGAGAATTTTCCTCTGAGAAGCGCTGAACTTACACGAGCAGGAGAAGGACTGCAGCAAACTGAATTGCCAAAGATAAATTACGCTCTAGTCAAAAGAAAACAGAGCTGACAACAACAACAGATGGGAAGAGGAGGGAAGGAGAACAGGAACACAGCAAGACGACGTGAACCATAAGGAAAAAAGCATTCTAGTCTGTAGGAGGGCCTAGGTAGCCAGTTAATTACTCATTAAGGTTAGTAGCTATTTATTATTATTCTAAATACTTAAGTGAAGCCATCTCAGTAGTGCCCAGGTGCACTTACATAAGGCAGATGACACGCATGACACCTATGCTGTTTACTGGTAGCTGAAACTTCCACGTTATTGACAAAGTAACAGAGCATATTATTTAGCATGAAATTTTATATAGGAAAAGAAACTTCTTTTACATGGAAGATCATTTAAATAGAGGTGTAATTTTTTTACTTTACAACAGAAAAACAAGCTCCAAAATTTATCAGCACATTTTCCCCTGGGGCTAGCACTAGCTCATGTGATGGACCCAACTAACAGAACGACAGCTTTAGTTTCAGCAGAATTTAAGCCTTCATAAAAGAAATATTTGGCTCTTCACAAGGGGGGGGGGGGGGGAAGCCCAGCATATTAGCTGGCATACCTGTTGTATTAGCCTGTTACAACAGCTTTAAGCATGAACTGTTTCTTTCATCTAAAAAGAAGCCGCAGATACCTGAGTGGCCAATTTTTGAAACTCGCCTGAATTCTGTGCCTATGGCAATGTGACAGGCTAAGCCTGGGGGAGAAGGAGCCGTCCCTCCTCGAGGGCTTCAGCCGGCCACGGAGGAAGGAGCACTCTTGCCATTTCATGCAGAATAAAGAAAACTGATCAAAGCAAGTCAGGCTGAAACATATTTATCCCACAGCTAGGTTTGATCACATTTTGGAGTAATGCTATTCAACCCAGCTAAGCTTCAAAGTTGGTGTGTGTGCGTATACACATACGTATGTATAGTTTCCCAGGTTTTTCAGCTAGTGACCAAGGACTACTGTATAAATATTTTAGAAAGGTTTCTAGAAACTGAATTCAGTCCTTGCTACTGCCAAACACTGCATGTGCAAATCAGGTAAAAAAACAGACAGCTAGAAAGATATGCAAAGTTTATTCTTTAAAATGGTCTTTATAATTTTTTCCTACCAACTAACATACATGATGTCAGAATATTGTTACCACAGCAAAGTGAAGGGATGCAGTCAACTACTGTTTTGCTGGGCTCCTTCTGACTGCTTATATATCAGCTGTGGATTCAGGATAAACTATGATCAAATTTTGATATATTTGTAATTAAAAAAAAACTTAATCAAGCTATTATCACATCAAAAGTGGTTTCAAACAACTCTTCTTTCCCCAATTCCTCTCCCATGTCCCAGCCTGTACAATGAGGCTTTCCAGCAGAATACAGACACACAGTTTTAACCTCTGAATTCAAGAAGCCTTTTGCAGAAATTTACATGTGTAAGTTTTTTTAATTTTGTTGAATTTTACATGTGTAAGTAATCCCACAGCAATCAATGCATGTTCTGGAAGGGCACTACGCATGTGCCCCAAAAGAGCCCACTGAAAATAGGGCTACCAAAGCAACTGTCCTCTGAAATTAAAAAGGTTCATTTGCAGCATTATGCTCTAATAGCCTACCAATTATGTCACCTTTTAAAATATCAGTGGCTAGTTTCTTACTGCAATTTCATAATTAAAGGAGAGAACATGTGTATCAATTTCTTGCACAACACATGTATTTAGTCGACTAAACTAAGGATTACTAATTTCTGACATTTATTTTGCCTCAAGAATTCTCTCCTGATGCCACATGATCTTGAATGTGCCCTAGCCCCCAAACATAAAGAAAACATGACTCATAATCACAGCTAACATTATTACCTTTTTTTTTTTTTAATCATGCTGCAGAACCTTATTTCGATTCATTCTCAGTATCACAACAATAGAATTTGCAGGAAGGGAAACCATGGTAACCAACTAAACGTGCTACAGCAGATATCTGCTCAAAAGAACATGCAGTACCATCACACTTCAACGCCTACCACTAGTACAATCTCTACCCATTTCCTCTTTATCCTCATCCTAATTATTAAACAAGCTCTCGACCATAAAAGGCTACACTGCAAACCATGTCTTATGGTTACTGTCATTTGCTATAGGTCCTAGCATTAAGCACTGTACTACTCTTTTGCCAAATTTAAAAGCAGATCTAATACCTCCAGGAGTTAATTAGGAATTTTCAGTTCTTCTCATCCATTTGGAACATTTAATTAACATTACAATGTATTTGATATATTTTTATTGTCACGGAGACTCGCTGATATGTATGGACACACATATATACCTACAATAATTTTCTCTTGTAATTTTTTTTAAACCTCAGGGTTGCAAAAAATTTTCACTGGCATTCTCTGATTAATTAATTAGTAAACATTGATGAATTCTGCTGTGTGCCTTTTTTTTTTTTTTAAATAAGCTATGAGAAACATCCATGATTAAGTATAGACATTAAATATAGTAGGGTGCTGATTTGCTGCTCTCATTTGTGTTTATGCTTCATTCTCTTTTATCCGGTGTCTGAACTGATACAATTTAACAGGCCTTCTCAGGCTCTGAACATCAATTTTATTTGAAGGATAGCTCTGAATGTTAAGCCAAACTCACACACTTAAAAACAACATTTAAATTATCTTTTTCTTTTTCCCTAAGAACATACTTCTACCTCTGTTACAAATTCTGAGAAATTTGTTTTCTGAAAACAAAACTCCTTTTGTTTCAAATTTAGATTTAAAAGGTAGCCTATCTTAAATAAAAACTCATGATGCAAATTAATTGCACAATAATGGATGAAAGTAGACAAAAATAGCTCATCAGAAGATGATCAAAATGCAGCTTCTTATATAAATGGAAAGCAGATTTTACAGTAACTCACTGGCAACCTTAATGACTGAAAAGTTTTTTTGGGTAAGAATCACTTTTTCTACCTTATTAAGGAAGAAATATTCAAAATCTTCACTTTGAACTCAGTTAACTATTCTATAGCATTGCACTAAGAATATTTGATTGCCTAGGTTAAGCCTGCAAAAGCTATTATTTGTCCTGTCCTATATTTGGTCATTTAATCAATGTTAGGCTATATCTGTAGCTATTGCAGCTCAGGAACAAGATCTCTAGATTACTAAAGCTAGTTCTATAAAAACATCAGAGCCTAACGCTCCACAATGGTCAGAAATTCATTTAGAAAGGTTTAGAGAACAAAGAAAGAAAACTCCACGGTCCACTTAATCCTGAACAGGATGTGCAGTCCTGGACCCCTCCTCTCCAAAAGATCATCACAGAGTAATAGAAAGGCGCCGAGAAAGATGATGGAGATGATGAGGGGTATGGAACAGCTTCACTACAAAACCTGAATGTATAGCCTAGGACTCATCAACCTGTGAAGAAAACAGTAAGGGAGACGTAGGCGGCATGGAAAAGGTAAACGGAGATCAATTCTGTTCACTGTTTCTCAAATACAAAAACTAGAGAGCATCAAATAAAATTGCAAAATGGAATCTTCAAAAAAGGGATGCTGTTTCCCATAAAACCTGGTTAAGGCATGAAACTCACACAGACAGCAGTCTATGAGGGTTCCAAAATGTGCTCAGAAAGCCACTAGACAAAAATCAAAAAGCTCTCCATCAAAAGCCTGAAAAAATAGCAAAGATAACAATTCTGCTCAGAAGTCCATGAACAGCAAATTTTCAGAGGCTGGAAGAGCACACCAGAGAACTACTGCTACATGTTCATCTTGTTCTTATACTTTTCTTTAAATGTCTGCTACTAGTAGCTACCAAAGAGTAGATACTGGACTAGACTATGAACTGGTCCTTTGATCTGACCCAGTGTGTTCATAGTCAGAGAACTTGCTAATACAATAACAGAGATATATAACTGGGGAGAAGCTCTTTGCAAACAATTACCCAGATGTCTCCCCAGATCTACCCATTTTATGATGACTTAAGGCATCCCTTAGAGTAACTTAAAAAGTGAAATGCAGAAGAGCTGTGTTAGGAGTAGAACACTCCATAAAAGAACCTTCATGCACCAACTGCATTCGCATTCTGTGCATTTTGGCTGTAGTTGAAGGCTGTAGCATAGTGTGATTGTCCAATCTGTTCCAGATTTCACAAAAACATGTTTTTATAACTGTGAATTCTGTCTGCCTACAAAGGAGTTATGATTTGTGGTGTTAACAGTTTATTCTTTGTCTTCTAGAAAGATTAAGCTGTTTAACAAGTGGAAATCTTCACTGCAGAGCAAAGACAGACAATCTGAGCATCTCTGGAAGATACCCGCTGTAAGTACAGTCTAGAAGGGAATAAGCAATGAGGACAGAGACAGAACAAGAGATAATGTTGTTGTTTTCCCCCTATAACACAGCCGTCTGTGAGGTGATCATCTTTAAGAATTCCAGAAGAAGATAAATACCCACTTTACAAAGTTGAGCTAGGGTTCCTTAATCTCTATCAGATTTGCGACATAGAGGATGATGTATTCACAAATACAATGTCTGGGCAGTCATAATAAGGATTCTGAGTTCTATCTTTATCTCTCACCTAGCTTGCTTTGTAGCCAAAGTGTTTTTTTAGCATCTTTTCTAACTTCCAATTTAACTATGCTAGAAATTTTACCAATACAGCAGATACCTGATGTTGAAGTTGATTAAATAAACTGTAATATAAAATAAATAAATCAAACAACAAACATCAGGATATCTTCCTTCTTGAATTCTGAGGATGCAGTGCCTTCACCTAATTTGGAAACACCACACTAAAATATTAGACAAAACAGAACTACAATTGGAACTCAATTCAAAATAACTTCATCAATGGCTGGTATGAACATACCATCGAGATTTTAGACATCAGCTACAATAGCTGGTGGAATCAAGTGCAGCATTCAAATTGTTCCACGATGATTTGAGGAGTTGGCTAGTTTAGGTCCTCAGGACAAAGCACAAAAAGCTTTTTTTTTTTCCATTGCAGAATGAAGACTAGAAATATTTCATTACAGACACCTCATACCTTGTCACAGAAAGGGTTATGATCCTGTTTCACTAAACTGCTCTTCACAACTGGATGCACTGGGTTTTTCAGGATTCCCAGGCACACGGACACAAACGCAGGAAGAAGACGTCTGCCAGAGCTGGGCATGCTGTCGTCTGTATTACTGAATTGCCTGCCCCCAGCAGAAGAACCAGTAACTACAAGCCAGGAAACAACCCGGGTCTCAGTCTTGACAGTGGCTGATCCTACCCAATGTTTCCGCAAGACATTTAGGTCTCAATGAATTGGGATTTTATGACGCAATCACATTTCATAGGTAGTTTCTAATTTATCCTAATCACAACTGACAGACTGTCAAAGACAGACAAATCAAGCAACAAACATACACAGTGAGAGATAGATTGAGTAGATACACAAATACAGAGGGAACCAAATATTTATGTCAAGAGTCAATGGGTACCCTCAAGCATCTAAATTTTACTCAACATTTTCCACTCGTTTTCCCAAGCATGTCTGAAAACATGGATATTCCATTTTATGTTTTGTCATTATGTTATTTATTGCAGGATTAGAGCACGTCTTCAGCATTTCTGAGTTAACTTTGTAAAATGCTGTGAAACCTGTTCGGCATCTGTTTCTTTATATAAAACTAATAGCTGACCAAGTTTTCTTTCCTCCCACACCTTCTAAAGGCTGAGACAAAGGTAAAGAAGGAAAAGCAAAAATCATACAGAAGTGATCTTAAAATTAACATGACTGCTTGCAGGACAGAGTGGCATTTAAGCCATTTAAGTATGGAAAGATCAAATTGATTCACACAGCTAGAAAAGGGTGAAATTAGAGACCCTGAAGTCAATCAAAGTCTTCCATTGAACTTGGAAAGGTTTTGCCCATACATACCACCCTACTGACAAGCTCGGTTTCTGGCCATGGAGATGACATTCTGAAATTCCTACTGGGATTATGTAAGCTGCAGACAGAGTTACCTTTGCTGTCTGGCAGTGTAGTGACACAAACACAAATGATGGTCTCAAAAAATGCTATAAATTACAAGTAAAAATTCCATAAACTCACAGCAAACTTCTCACAGTCAGGCTGAACACAAAGATCACAGAAATTACCTAGTCTTTTAGAGATGCTACAATGTCAGCAACACACTCAGTGGGAATATTGGCTAGTGGGTATACTCTGCATATGTAATTCCAGGGAGAGGAAAAATGCATGCTGAGCAAAACTCTGTCTCCAGTCAATGGAAACACAGACTCCTGCTACACTTCCTAGTAGAGAGAAAAAGAAATCCTAGTGGTAAACTTCCCACTTGTGGAAGACACACTGCTGCAGGTCACAGAGAACTTTCACCTAAGGTGAGAGCAAAGACTCTCATTCATATAGGTTAAAGGCCAACAGCAAGACAACAGAGCATTACTTGCTGTGAGATGGAAAGCAGCCACCTAGACCACCACCCTTAATATACAAGTCGCTCAGCTAGTTTCATTCAGCCATAATGAAATGGCTGCAACATGCTGCAGTTTCAGATTCTGAGGTGTTTTGCCAAATACTGAATTTCCTCAAAATAAATCAGTGATAACAGCTCTGATACCGTTTGTTTCCCAAACGAATCACCAACAGGTATCCATTCTCTTTTCTGCTGGGTATAAACATAGATTTTATTGCTTCCAAAGAGGTTTTCAGTTTGAAAGAGTGTGGTGGGTTGACCCTGGCTGAGGCCCAGGTGCCCACCAGAGCCGCTCTATCACTCCTCTCTTCAGTAAGGCAGGGAGAGGAGAAAGGAAGATGGAAAAACAACCCCAAACTCGTGGGTCAAGATAAAGGCAGTTTAACGTAGCTAAAGCAAAAAGCTGCGTGTAGAAACAAAGCAAAAAGCAAAGATTATTCTCTACTTCCCATCAGCAGGCAATGTCCGGCCACTTCCTGGGAAGCAGGGCTTCAGTATGCATGCCCCTTACTCCGGAAGACAAATACTGTAATAAAAAAACCCCAAACAACGAATGCCCCTGCCCTGTTCCTCCCCCTATTCTCAGTTTCTTATTGCTGAGCAGACGTCATATGGTATGGAATATCCCTTTGGTCAGTTTGGGTCAGCTGTCCTAGCTGTGTCCCCTCCCAAGATCTTGCCCACCCCCAGCCTACTGCTGGGGAAAAAGAAATGTTGGAAAGCCTTGATGTGTGCTGGCACTGCTCAGTAGTAGCCAAAACACTGGTGTGTTATCAACAGTTTGCTAGCTACCAATACACAGCACAGCACCATGAGGGTTGCTGTGGGGAGAATTAACTCCATCTCAGCCAGACCCAATACAAAAAGATACCATCGAACCTAGAAAAGACTCATCTTTTGTCTTGCTGGACTGGAGGAGCATTTGTAAAACAAGCTGTATCACTACATCCTGCAAGATGCTCAACAGCTTCACCTTTCACAGTCTACAGGCCCTGTGCCTTCTGCACCACCAGAAGCAAGGGGCAGAAGTTCTTTGTCTTCAAGCCAGATGTTATGACAACTGTTTTCTTTTTAGCTTTAAATTAATATTGCAAGAGCAGAAGTAGATGAAATGGAGTATTAGACCCTAATAAGCAACATCAATTTATTTACACTGTTAATGCAAACCAGTGTAAGTGCCAATAATGTTTCTGTTTGGAATTTTATTACTACAGAAACAAGTATCTCAGTAAAATACACCTTCCCCACTCCTCCCAGAAAGCTGCCCCAAACTAATTCATCACAACCTATTATTTCAAGATATTCTTATTTTAATTTTATTTTACCCACATAAAACTTTCAGTAACTGCATCTTCTCCTTCAATGTTTTTCTATCCCACTTAGATTTAAAACATTGCTAATAATCATCATCTCCCATCTGAGTACTTAGGTGTACAGCCTAGGCCAAAATAACCTCTATTACGTTAAAAGTAAACTATTTAAAACTTACAGCTAATTACGTTTTTTTTAATTTCAGTTTTTATTTAAATTTTTATTTACATCTGATCCACTTGGCAGAATTTTGCAGAGTGAGGAAACAGATCCGCAAACACTGTTAGCTAACAGGTGTTCAGACAAAAAACGTCCTGATTTATCGGCCATCCCACAGAGGGACTAGAGAGAACTAATTGCTCTTCAGCCACAGCTAGCTAGCAAGTAACCCACACAGCAGATTAGTCATGTGAACTCATAAGATGCCTATTTTTTCTCGACTGCCTGCTTTCCCAACATCTGCATGGGGTCACATCTGTGACGCAGTGGGAGAATGGCAAAATGAAGCACTACCGGCAAAAACACAATTGCTATTATCCTGATGGTGCAAACAATAAGAAATGTTAGCGCTTCAGAAAGGGTTAGGGAAGGTTAAAGATACCACACCTGTAACTAGGGTAGAAAAAGTATCAGTTCATTAAATGCTGACCATGTTTAAAAAAAAAAATTAAAACAATCACAAGGATGTTTAAGCACTAAGGTCAACAACACAGTACAATCTTTTGAATATTTTATAATTTAAAAATGAAATATTAATTACCAACCTCAATGCCAAAGTGTAGGTTCCAGGTTGCCGTTGGCTTTCACGAATGAGATAGCTTCCCTCTGCAACGCTTAGTAATTGGTCAGCTTCCTCCCTTGAGATCATCCCATGGAATCTAAGGAACAAAGACTTCTTGAAACATACGCCTTTTCACTTTTAAATCACCTTTTCCTCTTTTAAAAACCACCAACCATGGTAATTAAAAAAGAAACAAACATAAAAATGACTGATTTGCAGTAATCTACAGCTTAATCTCCCTTTCTGCCTGCATTTGAAGTCACTTTAAATGGCTTAGAAAGGCTGCTATGAAACAATATCTATGAAACAAGTATATTGCTTTTTAAAACTGCATCTATCAATTTAATATGTAGAAATAAATCCATTTTCTCCCGCTGGTTTCACATGTTTTGTGCCAGTGGCATGCAATCCAACATTTTGCAGCATACAGGGATATTATGGCAACTTGCTAGAATCTTGGGGATTGCATATAATCTCAGTAATAACCTAGCAACACAACACATCTTTACCAAAATAAACGCAAGTAAGATCTGCTTTGTTTCCCCACACTAAATCTAACCGTTTTTTCCTTCACAATCTGAAGCCATCTATATACTCCACACTTATATTGCATTTGTGATTGAAATCTTTTTTTTCCTGCACACAAACACCTTTTGCAATGCCAACTGGAGGAGGAGGTAGACAAAGACAACCCTTTGAAAGTACAGAAGTGTATGTTTTTCTCACTTCAGGTAGCAATCAATGATATCCATATCCATCAGAAAACCCAGCTGTAATTTTAGGCAGACAAAACTGATGGTACTGCAATAATAATCTGATGGTGAGCAAGACACACTACTGTAAAACACACAGAAGAAACAAAGGGCCCAGAGCAAACGTTTGCAACCTTTTCCATAACTATTATCAACCAACACGTCCGGATAAAGCTCTTTCAGAGATGTATGTTACTTACTCTCTTCCATAATATTTGGGTCTGTTCTCTACCTAGAAGAAACAACAGAAACTGTAATGTTTCATAACAAGTGCACCAATACAGTAAACATTCTGTCAATAATAATAGTGTTAAAAATAGAAAGGGATATAATGTGAAAGTACAGACAAACATCATCTACCATCCCAGGATTTTCCCTGTGGGTGGAATACAGGGAAACCAAAGCTAGACCTTCAGGAAACATTGCACTTCTGACTGGCTTGAAATGGAGCAAGAAAGAATGAGCCGCTTGGCTGACGTCATCCTCAGGGCTCTACTAATACAAACCGATAGCATTAAGTATTGCTTGACCAAACTGCCAAAAAGGGGAAACAAAAGATTAATTTCATGGGTGTAAGTGTACTATATTGTTAAGTGCGCTAATGCAGTGAAACATCTATAAAACTCTTAAATTCACAAATTATCTTCCATCATAAAGCTGTTGGTACCACTGCTGTGAGAAATTAAGCCACTATCATATCGCCTCAGAGTGAGGGCAAGTGGTAGATTAAACAAACGATCATTAGCAAGTGTTTAAGTCTTGCATTTCTTTACTGCACTAAACTGTGTGACTTGCAGTGTCACAGAAGACCTCAACAACAGGTATGCACGTGTTATGCTGTGTAACACCAGCCCGTCTATGCTCTAGAGACCTGTGTTGGGTTTGTGTGGCCAGGTTTTGTTAGTGGGGGGGGCTACAGGGGTGGCTTCTGTGAGAAGCTCCTAGAAGCTTCCCCCATGTCCGACAGAGCCAAGGCCAGCCGGCTCCAAGACGGACCTGCCGCTGGCACAGGCCGAGCCCATCAGCCACGGTGGTAGTGCTTCTGGGATAAGAGTTAAGAAGGGAAAAAAACAACCAAGAGCACTTGCAGCTGGAGAGCTACAGTAAAACACCACTTCCACATTTGCAGCAAATAAGAAGCTATTGTGATGATTCATCACTTTTGAAAAAAATCACTCCATCACTGAAAAGATTTCTAATGTTCTAAAAGATTTCCTTCTCCTACATAACAGCAAACAAGAGCTGACCAGTGTGATAACTGTTTTTAAAGGGCCTGAAGAGACCAGATCATTTAAAAAAAAAAAAAGTCTTAAATATTTTTTGTTAATTGTAGGCTGTTTCTTCAATAGAAAGATAGCAACATGGATCAAGAAAAAGTGAAAACATTTTATTGTTGTTATTATAGAAGCTTGCAACAATTCCTCACTAAAACCCTTGAGACAAGACACTAGTCTTGGGTAGTTGTTAAAAAAAGAATACTATCATGAATAAGATTTTTTTTGTCTGTCTATTGAGATTTTATATTTATCTCAGTGAATTTATATGACAGAACTGGAAAATTTATTTAGGCAAAAACACTCCCTTTCAGAAATGGATTAGTAAAGCATCTTCAGAGTACTTGCAAATCCCAAGACAAATTATAACATTATACTCTGTGTGCAAACATTTGAAAATGTGAACTGGCAGATGACTGGAGCCATGACTGGAGGACTGACATTAGAGAAAAGCTCCACTGGACTTCCGGGCAATTGTAGCTGGGTTTGCAGTTCATCTTGGTGGATGATGAGTTAAAGAGGAAAATAATTGCTTCTGTTACCATTGAGTCTCTACTGATCAGTTCTGCCAACTCACAAAAACTTCAGTATAATGTTGACGTGTACCACTGTTTGCCTGTGTAAGACTCAGTGCAGCTGGAACCCCAATTCAGCGAGTTTTACTGCCTCGTTTTTGGTGTTTTGTCTTTTTTCATAACTTTTTAGATTTATGATAATATTAGGGTGTTTTGACATCTAGATTGAATGCATACATTTAGACGCTACGGCAACTCCATCAGCAGTCAGCAGGGGCCTTCTAATTCACTCAGAATTAGCTGGGCTACATACGCAGTGCAGTCCACGTGAACGTACTAAACCACACAGATTTCCCATAAGCCGAATTTACCATGTAAGACAAACACCACTCTCCAGCTTTCTATAATGTTTCCTACAAGTATCATGACACCAACTTTACTCACAGCAACTTAGGCACAAAGGCAGTGTAGCATTTGTTCGTACTGTAGGTATCCTTAGCTGCACCAGAACTAGAAGCAAGATGCAGCTTTCTTGGTCTTTTGTGTCTTTCTGGACTTCATGAAGTTCCTGCCAGACAGTATTTCTACAAATCACAATTGCAGGCACCCACGTACCCTCCAGTCGCACATGAGCACTGAAAGCCAAAACGGTTCAGTTCAGAAGCTTCATTAGCCTAACTTTCACACCCAGTCAGGTTTAACTAAAGGAGCCAAAACCAAAACATCCATCTGGACTGGAACTAAAACCCACCTAAGAAAGGAAATACATTTTAAAATAAAATCAAAGCAGTAGCAAGAAAACAGTCATTTTAAATCAAGCAGTTAGCTGAAAATACAATGTAATTATCCTCTGCAGAGTTTCTTTCTGATTTTGCAGTATTTTTGGACCAAATTATCGTTGAGCATGAGTAAAGGCAGTCTTAGCTACTTCATTTTCTCTGTATCCAGCAAAGATCAGCTGAATACGAAGTCTTTTGACTTCTCAGGACTTTTTATTTATGGGAAAAATTTCCTATTGCTGTTTGTTTAGCCTGTTTGGCACAGTTTTAAAAATTGTTTCTAACTTAGAAAAAGGAACAAAAAAAAAATAAATATTGTGAGATTTTTTTTTTCACTGTGCATGTTTGTATAGCACTGATGTAGAGGCCACAGGAAAGATTCAGGTCTCACTATGATACCTGCAAGAAACACAAAGGTCAGTGAGATGTCCACCATTGCTTGCTTGCTTTTTTTTTTTTTTTTCAAACTGAAGTGTGAAGCCAAGGAAACCAAGTTTATGAACAGATAAAATGGAGCAGACTTGGCAAGTGCCTTACAGTTGCCATTCTTTTAGAAAAGATCTTAGTTACCATAAAGCTGGGAAGTCATTCTGGTTGAGTATCACACAGATAAAGCCATCTTTGAGAACAGCTCGAATAAGGATGTGCATTATATGTGCCTGTCTATGCTATGTTTCTTGACTACTCACAGAGGCCACTTTCACAAGACTACACAGAGATGCTGTTTAACAGGCTTGTTAACTACTAGCACTGAATTAGGACAAAGCCTCATAATTAAAATCACAATCCTTTTCCGTCCTATTATTTCCATAATTTGTCTGTCTGATATTTTTTCATACACAGTTATTTAAAATTTATCATGGAGTGCCTTCGTATGGCAGTCAAGGACGCCCCAAGCAGGCTTGCATATGCACACACACGTGTTTCTAAAAGATTATATGCACAACAAATACAAATTCCAGGGAGGTAATACAATATTAATTGGACAAACAACATTACAATTTGGATGTAAGCCTCATGCAGAAGTCAAACATCCTTAGAATGTTACGGGATCATCAGCTTTACAAATGAACATCTTATAATGATAAAAGCCTTGGCTCTGCTGTGCCTTCAAAATAAAAAATCCCAAATGAATGCAACACACTTTTTACTGCAGAGTAACTCCACTGATCTGTGTGTTGCTCTGATATGAAACTGGAGTAACAGAGCAGAAACTCGAATTCTCTGTATTTGAGAAGCGTTTCCTGTTAAGTAGGTCATGCTGTTGAATACACCTCTCAGTATCAGCACTTGTAAAACACTTGCCTTTGCACCATAAATAAAAGCTAGGTGTGATTTCCAATTATTCTTTCACAAGTATTTTTCCCCCTAATCATCACTTGCTTATGCCAACAAGTAGAATACAATAAGGCAAGAGGAGCAATTTAAGCGCTAATACCTTAACAAATCACACGTTGTTCCCTCCCACTGACCTCTTTGATGTTCTCTGGACCAATATTCTCTTCCTAATATTTATGAATTTGTTTATATAGCTGAATAATTCAACCACTTTTAGGAAAAAAATCTGCTCCCCACTGACTCATGCATGGCTGCTAATAGAAACCCAGCTGAGAAAGAGCAGATCACAAAGCTCAGCACTTGCAGGAGAGGCTGAGACCAGAGAAAAAGGTTAAACACGTTACTGCTCACTGAATGTATTTTCACTTCAAATCTGGCTCGCTGCATAAATTGTTCAATACTTACAATGAACACACTTACCTGCATTATAACAAATTAATGCAGAAGTAGGAAAATGCACACTGATAATGTATTCTTTCAGTTTTACCTTTATTAAGTAAAAATAAGCTTCGAAGAGCTTTTTCATTTGTAAATGGATTCTGTATATTTAATATGTTCTGTTCTGAAGCTAAATACCTGCAACTGACTGATTCTTTCATAGCTCTATATTATTTAGTTCAATTCTCGCTAGTTTCTAAAAACTGCAGATTTTATTTCTCAGTTTCTACAACAATGTTCATGGTGCAGACACAGGTTTACTCCGCAGTTCAGGGGCTGGGATGAAGCTATTTTAAAACACAGAATGTTTCTCTTCTTTTTTTTGTTCCCTCTGGCACAGGGAAAGTTTTACACTTAAAGTTTGTCATATGTTATAATCTTGTTTTGGAATAAATTCATAGAAATATGGTATTATAGACACTAATGTGTTGCATTTGTTTCTTCAGTGATGACAGGACTTTGCAGAGTGTTTTGATTGCTTGTGGTGCTTTTGCCAATCCCCCATTGACTCTAACAGACTACCTGTTTATAGAATTACACCAGGAGGATCCCTCTATGTAGGGATGCAGTAAGCTCAGACACCCTCCAAAGAGCTAGGATGATTAGTTCATGCAGGACACCACTCACCCACAGCAAATTTTCCTCCCTAAAACAGTCCAACTTTTCAATTTTCCATTTGTATAATAGCTAATAAAATTTTGTAATTAACAGTAATAAAATTCAGTGATAACAAGGATGAGAAAATCATAAGTGGTCAATGTGACTTGTATTTGAAGAAGCTTTACCCAGATGCTTTTATATTTGGCTGGCAAGAACAGGTCTCTTGTTTGATTCTAAAAAGAAGGCAATCTGGATCTGACCAATAGCTGAAGGATTTCCAGCACTCCAGAGGCAGGAGACATTTTAAATTTTCAGATACTGTGTACACATTTATATCTCTGCTTATTTGACTGGACAGGCTAACAGTATTCTAAGAAATATTATAAAGGAGAACTTAGTATAAAATATGCTTGTGACTTCTCATCACCCAAGGCAAAAAGACCCCAAAACACCTCTCTGCAATCAAACTAGCATGGGATATAATGCCAACAGATCTTACTGAATATGCTGGACCTTTATCATTTTACAGTTTCTCCCTGACTACAAGGGACATATGCATTGTCCAACTGACATGCACAACAATTATAATTGTTACATTATCTGCTGTAAGATTGCCTTAATTGTACTGGTACTTTCCCACATTTCTGCGGTTTTTTTGTGTTTTGTTTTTTTTAAAGATATCGAAAGGTATATAGAAAAATGAAGGTTTTACTTCCATAAGAATTAAAACATTCACAACTGAAGCTCTCAAAGCATCTAAGTGAAGAAACTGAAGAATGGTTGCTCATCACCACAAGGACCAGGCAAAATCGTGAGCATACACTGTAAGAAACTCTGTCATTAAATGAGTAAATAATAGCAGCGCTCTGAGATAAGACTCAGCAAACAAGAAACCACAGTGATTGCACAGGCATAATGTCACCACCTCAACAGTGTCAGAAGGCTGCCAACAGAAGGCTCGTACATTTTACTATGTGCATATATACATATATCTACACACATACTAGCACTTCTTCCACCGGTGAAATACTTTTGGAGGAGGAAGGAAAAAGCAACTACTCAACAGCACTTAACAACAACAAAGGGAGTAAAATACTTCATCCTATCCAGGTGAGCACATGCGTACCTGTGAATACAAAGGTAGGTTACTGTTCAACTGAGACACAATAGAACAACGGTGCTCTCAGCACTCTACGTCAATGCTTTTGTATCCTCTACTTCCTCAAGAAAAACTGCAAGAGGAAAAAGTGGGAGGAGGAGGAGGAGAATACGCTTGTAATACAGGGGAGGAGAAAAAAAAAAAAGGAGGAGAAACACTGAGAGAAAATGATGCTCCCCTCAATAGTATGTGAGGTTCCAGGTGGCATGGGGTCTACATCCATTTTGCCCAACTGCAATACAGGGCACGATCAGATATAACACAGCTCTTGAACACATTGTTTGGGAATAGTCCCACTGAAGTCAATGGGAAAATCTCCATTCATGCCAGGTTCTTATTCTGGAGCTGGAAATACTCTCACTGCTTGAAGCAGACACTCAAACTGTAGAATTAGAAACCTGTATTACAAGACTAAGTTCCTATAAGACTTCAGGTATTTTGTATCATAATGTAATAAAAAGCCCTAACATAGAGAACACACAAAATCGAACAGAACCTTCCTAACATGTTGCAATGGGAATAAAAATCTGGAAAATCTCCTCTTTTTTCCACAGGTCAGATCTTACCTTCTATAGATCTCTGCTCCAAATCTCCATCCCACCTTATTTGATGTCCATAAGAACTCTGCACAACAAACTTAAGAATCTGCCCACTTGGACTCATTAGCAGTGAAAACACTGGTTAAAATGAAACTTTTTGCTATAATGCTTCTTGTAAAATTAACGTATTGTTCTTTCCTACAGCTATGTCTTGCTTAAGTGCAATCAGCTATAGCAATATCTTTTATAAAAATACAAATCTACAAATTAAGAAAGGAAAACAAGAGTGCTTCCACTAAATGCTATATTTCACTTCCATTAAATCTCTACTTTTTATCTTAAAAATTATCAGACAGTAGTCAGAGTCACAACTGGGCATTTGAAAAGATGACAGCAAAACACCTGTTCAATTCTGTAAAGCAATCCTCTTTGTGATCTAGACTGTAAGCTATTCATGGCCTGACAGTGCTATGTCCCTTTGTATTTAATACCACATTGAAATAACTAACATATTTCAAAGATTAATTTCCTTTCTCTTGGCACATGATAAAAATGCTAAAGTTTTATTGCAGCAATGTAATAACTTTCAGTGGTTATTCCGTAAGAGCTGTGTTTTGTAATACTGCTTAACAAGTCAAGCCCAACATTTCAGCATTTTTTAAATTGAAATTAATGTTTCCCATGTTCCTAACTGAAGCTGCAAGAGAGATGCAGTTACAAGTACAAGCTTGCTTGCACAGATGTTTGGTATCGGTTCAACCCTCCCGCACCACAGCTCCGGAGAGGTGCTGCTCTGCCGGACAGCAGCTCAGGGCATACCAGCAACTTGGGGTCTGCCTCAACAACTGACCCCAGAAGCAGGTGTTACTCCGTCACTGTGCATCAATAGGATCCCGTTCTTACCATTTGGGTCCTTAAAACCTAGGACTCTGCCTAGCTTAGCTACTAGTATTAATGAGTCTTAAGTACTATGACTCAAGTAACAGCACAAGGGGAGACTTCAGTCTTCCCTCTGTCAATTATTGCACACATCTAGCAGCAATGTGCGTATGAACAGGTGCACAGTTCTGCTGTGCAGCTCTGCTCTTGCTTCTGTGAATTTCGGACCCAAAAAGGAGGAGAAAATTGAATGCATCTGCCTATCTAAGAATCAAAAACCAGTAAATTATTCTCAGGTATACATGTCATACTAAAATGCTTTTTAATTCAATTTTACATCAAATGGATTTCCAGGTACCAGTGTCCCCAAGGCTACGTACTCTAATCACTGCACCAAGTCTCCCACGGAACCATTGTTTGAGTTGCACACCATTAAGTACAGACTTGGAGTTACTGGACTCTATAAAACTGAATCTTTATAATACCCACCTCACGAGTGCAGGTTATCCTTCTAGGATGGGGAGCTTCCTGTTGCAACTGATACACTGAGAGAAGGCAGAAGTTAAAATCTGATTAATACAGAATCATTGTATAAATTAGGTATTTTAACATTAAATTTTGCTGTTTAAGAGAAATGAAGACTTGCTGCAAGATTTAATGCAAGCATGTATATATCAAGGTCTCAAAAATTACTTACAAGTGGTCAGAAAAAGGAATGTTGCTAGCCAAACCGGGATTATTGATCATCTTTACAATTAATTGATTGAGTACTAGGGAGTCACTGGGTTAAGAACAGTGAAGTTTCCATCAAGCAGATCAGAAAAGGAATCATGAGAAATACAAGTTAAATTTTATTATATGTCAAATCAGGCTGCTGTCAGACTTTCTTCAGTAAGCAGATGGAATCCCATCCTACTACGCTGGACATATTTCAGGTGACTGAATAGCCAACACTTTACAAGAATCATTCAGAACTTTGCAGAATCAAACCCAACCCTCTGCTTTTGCCACTACTCAGTGATGACCTTTCTGAACAAAGAGAAGAATGCCCTTTACATTTGCAGATCTAAAGACATCAGGTATTGAGTAGCAGGGTAAAACAAATAAGGCCCAAATTATGAGATACACTTACTAGTCTCTTCATTCCCCCTTTTTTTTTCCTCCCCACTTCCTTTTTTTTTTTTTTTAAATAAGCCTCAGCAAGCCAGAATAAATCTGAGGAGCCAGCTGTAAATTTAATGGTACTAGCCTGCAGACTTTCTAATATAATACCAAAGGAGAGACTTTCAACTTCTGTCCCAAAAAGAGTCTGGTTTGGCAAGTCACCTTCAAAATGAGGCTGTCAACAGTAAGTTAGTGTTTGAATAGTACTCTAGAACTGATAAAATGGACATTTGGAATTATAATCTTTTAAAATTAAATTATCTTTCAATCATTAGTACTAACACCAAGGTCTAATAGCATGTGCCATCACCTTCTTCAGGTAGTAAGACCGTACACTGATTTAAGATTTGGCCCAGTAAGATTTGGCTTCACTACACTTTTCATTTGATCACCAGTCTTTTCCACTGACAAATGCTGTATTCATGTGCTAAGTTATATAAGAATGGATAAAATGGCAAGGTGTCCGATGATATGGCAATCATAAACTGGAAAAAAAAATCACTCCCTCTGTTCCAAACAAAAAACCTAATGTTTTTTCCTGACATTACTAAATCAATCCTTACCGTTCTGTCCTGGTATTACAGAAATTATTTTTGCAAGTGATGTAAAACAGCACACTAGCATAGAAAATAGCAATTTTCATTTCAAGCATAGCATGACCATTTATTTACCCAGCACACAGCTTCCCTAGCTTCCATTGTAAAAGTTGTATTTGATGGCACTGGCCCTTGTCCACGTCTGTTACTGAGAACTGTAGAGTCAAGTTCAAAGAAAAAAAAAAATCATGACGGGAATATGGATTTCTCCGAATTTCACAGAAGAGCAGTGGAGACTCACAATCAGCATACTCTGCAGAAATTGGCCAAAAACTGAGATTTGTTTCCCACCTGACTTCAAGCCAGGCTGAAAAAATTTTCTGGAAGGAAATTCCTCTTCTCCAAAGGCAGTACCCTTCTCCTCTTCCAGTCAGAAGGACAGCAAGTAGACTAGTTAAGTTACAAAACAGGATGCCTATTCCTCCTCCTCTAACTGATGTATGCAAAGCAAACTGTTCAACACCAGTTTCCCTGCTGTAATTATTGCCAGGGAAGTCAAACAAGACATTTCTCTTCATCCATCATGAGACAGAAATATAATCAAACCCCATGACTCTGCACTTAATTCTGAACCACGGGAAGGGTTCACCACGGTGAACCATGATGGTGTAGGAGAATGGGTGCACGCACATTTGCACGCACCCAAGCCCTCAGCTCCTGGCAAGCCGCCAACAAAGTTTCGGTATTGCAGATGTTGGACCTCCCCGGTTACGGATTATGGCACGGAATAAACAGAACAAAGAAGCAGTGTTCCCCGAGTTCACAAAAGGTAGAGCTGCGATTCACTGTTAATGCTTACGTCTGGGAGCAAAATACACAGATCTCAACAAGAAGTACAAAAAGGTATTACAATCATGACTAACGATGTTTAATACCAAGGAGCGAAGTGCCTCAGTTTTATCTTTTAGCTCTCCGCTGCAAGAGAAAAGGTTGTTCAAATCATTCTGTGTGGAAATTCTTTAATATTAAGTGGCTGATTTGGCAAATGACAAGCTACTTGTATAACAAATGATGATTCAAAGGCACAGACGGGCTTTGCCACCAGATTCACAAACAGACCAAGGTCCCAGCTGTCTCAATTACATGACACCAATTGCATATGTTGGCAATTATTAAAACCGGTTCAAAGTCATCCATTTAAAGAAAACACTCAAGATGGACAAATTAAAAGTCTTCAGCCTTTTTTTAGACATTGCCTTTCAATTTTGTTCCATTAGCATAAGTGTATTTTAAGAGACCCTGACATTCCCAGACTGTTAAGGCGTACACAGTTTTGCCAACTCCTGTAATCTTTACTACAAATTTCACAATATCTGACTATTTCCTTACAGCCAAAGCTCTTTGAAATTTCTTGAGACATGTTCTCATTTACAGAAGTCATCTAATGCTCATATTGCATACATGATCTTGACTATGTGACTCATGATCACTTTAACAACTCAAAAATTGGAAACCAAACCCCAACAAGGATGCCGATTTATGAGTTTTTAAGGCCTAACTGTGATTTTTGAATGTGTCAGGTTGACAACAGCAGGGACAGAACAGAAACAACTGACCTCTGTGAGCCATTAGCAGAAGACTGGTCTAGGTGACAAAAAAAGCTGTTTTTCTAATGCTCATTTAATTTTACTACATATTTTTCAGCTGACAAAAATGCTTTAATCTGCTCTGTTAAACTTACTCTCTTTCTAACCCTGTTTTTCACCAAGCCTTTAGACCAATGCAAAATCTCCGACTGTAAAGAATCTCCCACTGCAGGATGGAAACCATTTTGATGTAACTACATTTTCTCAGGTGCTAATTCACATTTTCATCATGTGAAATGTTGCTTGAGCAAATCCCTTTAGCCAGTGTGAAGACGCCAAGCCTCAAGAATATATACAAAAGAAAACACAAATGTAGGTTTGACATCCCTAAACTGTGAAGTGTGTTAAAAGCAGGTTTTGAAAGCAGAATGTTTGTGTGTTTAACAGAAGACTCTTCTTTCTGTAGTTCCTCAAGTCTCAAAATGTCTCGCACCTGAGCTTTTCTGTCTACAAAGAAGTAGAATTCAGAGGTGAGACACTGTGGGAAGCTACAGTGCTTTGCTACAGTGCCATTTGTCTTGCGTTCTTTTCAACCTCCCTGAATCTCCACCAGCACTTCCAAACAACAGGTTATTACTTTACATGGAATTTTTTTGTATTTAAAAATGTAAGGTTGTTTGGTTGTTTGTTGTGGAGTTTTTTGGGGGGTTTATTTGTTTGGGCTTTTTTGGTGGGGTAGGGTTTTTTTTGGGGGTGGGGTGGTGGGTGAGTGGGGGGTATTTTTTAATTAGGAATGAAACCCAGCAAGCTGTGAAATTCCCAAGGGAGTGGCACTCTGATCTCAGGACAATGCGCCCCGACTGCCACCCTGCACACCTGACTAAGGCAGCCTGCAAGGCTTCCTCTGAGCTAGGGCACCCATGTCAAAATGCTGCAGAGCCCTGGCAGGCAGACTGGTAGGAACCCAGGGCTTCAAAAAACTTGCTTGTGAGCTGTCACGCCAGGCCAAATAAATGCTCTCATTTCACTACATCAGCAAATTCTGGGGGAAAACTATTTATTTTGAGTTTTTCTAACTAGCTGAAGTGCCAGCTCTAGAGATGCAAGGTACTACAGCACAGAAGCCCTAAAAGTTTGCAAGTGATACCAACTTTAATGCATGAATGGAGTTTATGTAAGCCCCAATCTAGGCAGCCAAACCAATATAAGCCAGACTCACACAGGAGTGGGACCACTTCTGTTAGTGAGATGCAGAGAATCTACTCCTCCAAATAATCCACATTCACTTATCCTTCAGGATAAACAACTGCACCTATCTCTAAATAGTAATGAGCCCCTTGATGCTTCTTAAACTCAGATTCTGATGAAAAGAAAAATGAGTGCTTTAAAGCACCTAACTGAAACTTCTTCAGCTCTGACTTGGGGGAAAAAAAAAAAAAAAATCGATTGAGATACTTACAGTAAGATTTCCAAACAGGTGGTCTGTATTCATCAGTATCTGAAATAAAAACAAAAAATCTTAATGTTGTGTTGGAAACATTTTAATACAGAAATAACCTCGCAGAAGCACTTGCAGATTTACTAAGATAAATATTGCACCTAGGGTCTAAAATTATTTTTTACTATCAGAGTATAGAACAACCTGTTAAAAGTCCCCCCTCCTAACTTAAACTGGAAATATGGAAAGGTATTTTCTTCAGCCAGCTAGAATAAAAACTATAGAAACACATTTGCAAAATGGCAAATGTGCAGATCAGAAGCCAAAAATACTGTGGAGGGGTAGGGGAATGCATAATATTTTAATACATATATATCCGTAAGTTCCCTTTTTAAATTCCACCAGAAAGATTTTTTAATCTCAATTTATATTCTGACAAATCAGTTTTCATCCAATTTATTCCTGCGATTAGCTTTTCCCCTCTTCTGGATAGCAATTAACAACTCCTAAAATAAAATCAGAGTAAGTACTGTGAAATATTTTTGCAAAAAAAGGAGGATTTTTTCATACTGAGTAAAAGCTCTGCTTGGAAGCAGCTAGTATGTATTAGAAATACCAGCATATTTCTAATCCCAAATTCTAATTCTCAAAAATTAAACAGCCGCAACAGATGCAGCTACGGTTATTCATTCCTACTTTGATACCTTTAATTAAGGCAGTGCAAGTTGATTCATTCCAGAAGCATTGTAACGTGATCCTTAGCACTGCAATGTCACATGGAAAAAGGGCAAAATGTGTAAGTAAAAATAATGGGTTTGGTCCCAGAAGACAATTCTTACTCCACTAGCTGAATTTTCTTTTGCTATAGTCTGTTTTTTGGCAATATATGCACCAGTTGAATTTAAAAATAAATAACTTAAGAAAAGGACAACACACACTGTATTTGTAAAATATGAGCTGACTGTTCTGAAAATACAAGTATCTTGGCAGTCTAACCTATACTTGCTCGCACTCAAGCCATATAATTGTTACAACTAAGGGCAGCATGATTATAAAACTGAAAAGCAACAATATTTGTGCCAAACAAAAAACCCCAAGCCTTGTTAAAGTCAGGCAAGAACAGCAGTAACTTTCATACAACAAACATTTAACATTCAGAAATTGGAAGGAATGATTTATGTTATGCAGCTGTGCACAAGGATTTTGTTAGAAAAAAATCTGTCGGTGCTTTACTGCCTTTACAGTGTGAGAATACCCTCTGGCCATCCCACATGAGGTAATGAAAAAACAAAAGGTCATTTCTATTGTGATTTAAAAAAAAAAAAAATGATGTTATCTGATATAAAATACTGTAGCAGCAAGTACAGCGCAGTAACATCAGTGAAGCAGAGGGTCTGTAGTGTTTGTTTCTGTGCAAGAACATTTCTATTACTAAAACCACGCCACTACACAAAGATAAAACAGAATAAGCATAAACATCACACCCGTCTGTTAGTTACCCGATTTGATTTTAAAGATTAATCAATGCGGTTCCATTTAACACATCATCAGTACTTTGAAATGCGTTATTAGGAAAAGGGCTTGATGTTCAGATAGTGCAGTCTCCAATTCGGCATCCAAAGTACCCAAAAAGCACTTTAAGGCATGATAAAAAACCCCAGAAAATGCTGAACCCAAAATACATTTTCTCACTAAGGCTGCACCACTTTCTAATTAACACAATAAAGTCTATGCTGTCAGTTCTCAGATTTTTCTACAGCTCCCATCAGCACACTATCTCAGCTCTGCTAAATGTTTCCACGATAAAATAAAATCATTTTCTACAAACTGTGCATCATGTTTTATCTTCACTGTATTTTCTGCCTTAAGTGAGATGCAATTCAGCTTAAAGCTGCTCTTCTCCAAAGGTCTAGAGCACTACAGAAAACATAAATGCCTAAACTGATCCTACCAGCACTGGTGAGACTTTTGCCAGCGCGAGGGCACTCTTGTCAGCAAGGACATTTTAGATCAGGCACATTGTCCATGTACATAAATTGCAATTGCAAACTGATACCAGTTTCAAGCTGACAGATGCTGCTGCTGAATAGTCTTTCTAACCTTTAAAAGTGAAATTGTTTGATCATTTCCCATTATCCCAAGCAACAACAGGTTTTTTTAATTCTTCAGAATTTTGCTCTGATTAGAAGGGTATATGTATAAATTTTATTTTTACATAATATAATGGGACTTCTTCAAATTCTCTACCCTGAATCCATACTGATATCTAATAATACTGATATCTAATAATACTGATATCTAATAATTTTCCAGCCTGGAATAGATCAGAAAAAAACCGGCTGTCTTCCCAAAATCTGTACTTTCAAGCTCGTAAATAGACCTGTCATGGCATAAATGTGTATGCATGTGTAAAGAAAAGAGTAAGAATATCTTAAAGTGATGCACCACTTGAAGTCCCACTGAAACCCAAAGCAAGGTTAAGGGGTGGAGGGGAACAAAGCTGCAGGGCACATGAAAATACATTTACAGTCTTTTACTCTGCAGAATCAGTTTTTGCTCTTGAACCCACAGCAAAATCAAACTCATCTTTGAAGCAGGCATCTTATCGCAGACCCGTAACAGCTGGCGCCTCTAAGTGTAAGCACAGACCTACATTTTTTATGTACCCTAAGTGACAGGTTATGCGTCTCTGCTTCTGGAGCAGAGAGCGCTGGTATTGGGACCGGTGCCATTTACCATCTTTGTCAGCGACGTAGACAGTGGGATTGAACGCACCCTCAGCAAGTTTGCCAACGACACCAAGCTGTGTGGTGCGGTCGCCATGCTGGAGGGAAGGGATGCCATCCAGAGGGACCTTGACAGGCTTGAGAGGTGGGCCCATGTGAACCTCATGAAGTTCAACAAGGCCAAGTGCAAGGTCCTGCACATGGGTTGGGGCAATCCAAAGCACAAATACAGGCTGGGCAGAGAATGCGTTGAGAGCAGCCCCAAGGAGAAGGACGTGGGGGTGGTGGCTGATGAGAAGCTCAACATGAGCCAACAATGCATACTCGCAGCCCAGAAAGCCAACTGTGTCCTGGGCTGCACCAAAAGAAGCGTGACCAGCAGGTCAAGGGAGGTGATTCTCCCTCTCTACTCTGCTCTCATGAGACCCCAACCTGGAGTACTGCATCCAGCTCCAGAGTCCCCAACATAAGAAGGACATGGACCTGTTGAAGCCAGTCCACAGGAGGGCCACGGAGATGATCAGAGAGCTGGAGCACCTCTCCTATGAAGACAGGCTGAGAGAGTTGGGGTTGTTCAGCCTGGAAAAGAGAAGACTCTGGGGAGACCTTAGTGCAGCCTTCCAGTACCTAAAGGGGCCTACAAAAAAGCAGGAGAAGGACTGTTTACAAGGGCATGTCATGATAGGGCAAGGGACAATGGCTTTAAACTGAAAGAGGGTAGATTTAGATTAGATATTAGGAAGAAATTCTTCTCTATGAGGGTGGTGAGGCACTGGGACAGGTTGCCCAGAGAAGTTGTGGCTGCCCCCTCCCTGGAAGTGTTCAAGGCCACGTTGGCTGGGGCTTTGGGCAACCTGGTCTAGTGGAGGGTGTCCCTGCCCATGGCAGGGGAGTTGGAACTAGGTGATCTTTAAGGTCCCTTCCAACTCAAACCATTCTATGATTCTCCAACAGCACGAGTTTGCCAGCCCATCTTTCTCTCTCCAATGGACAAGGACAGGAGTGATCCCTATTTCTAACAACTCTCAGCACTTTCTTGCTGTCATCCTCTTTCCTCCTCACTTTTCCAGGACTTTGCCTTCCCCCAGCCTTAGCACTCTTCATCTGCATACAAGACCTCTCCCCTCATCCCTGAGCAACCCTTTGGTTTGCTTCCCACTGCTATCCTGCTAGGACTCACCTACCCAGCCCACTCTATTTGCTCAGCATCTCATTCTCAAGCCATCTCACCTCTACTCAAGGCTTCCTTGAAATTTGCCTAAAGGCAGAGGAAACAGAGGCAGAAAAGCCCAGAACAGCACAACAGGCAGGTTCTGGCAACAGCCCAGAACAGCAAAAATGTCACAGTGGGGCAGGAGCATTGCTTTCTGGGCCCAGCGTGCCCTCCTTTGAGCACACAAGTTAATGAAACAAAAAGGAAACTATGCATCTCGCGCGTGAACCATGTGCAATTAAGTGAAAAGCACAGAGTGATTGTCAGAAATACATGCTTCTGCCAGTAGAAAATCATACAGCCATTTAGGAGAAGTTCATATACAGACACAAACACTATGAAAACATCTCAGATTTTTCCATAAACACAAATGTGACTAATTGTGACATTACAACATAGCATTTCCCTTCATTATTTTTCTGCTTTCTTACCCATTTCCATTTTATACCTTATATAAATCTGGACAACTGTAGTACTTTCAAAGTGTACATTTTAACTGCAGATATGAAAACTGTTACTATTGCCTCAAACTGTTTAGACTGCTTGTCTCTGTGTATTCCTTTTATAGAAAGAATAAAAATGTTTACCTCTGCTTGAAATGGTTCTTTCTCACTCCCCACTGAAGACTGGCCAGCTCTAGGGTAGAGCAGCAGCAGCTTAACTACGCACAGTAACCCCATAAAGCAATTTAGGGCTTACTGTGAGGTTTCCTGGAGAGAATTCAGCTTTATTTTTCTTTTACTGTATGTCACTCCCTGCAGCATGGTGATCTGTAACATCATGCTGGAGATTAGTTTTAAACACTGCCTGGGATGAAATAATCAGCTACCTGCTGACACAGCAGCTCTTGCCCCAAACTTGATTTTATTTGGCAATATCCCTATTGAATACAGGTGAGGCCTCAGGTGGTGAACCTTGTGAAAGAGGCCAGGTCTTAGCCACGTGGACCAAACACCAACATGATCAGGAGGAGAAAATCTAGCTTCATGTTTTGTGAACTATCTAGGACCAAAGAATGGTGTAAGTCATAAATATGAAAGGATGCAAGAAAGTATAAAACATTCTTCTGTAAGCTATGTCCTAGACACTAACCAGTAAGCATCAGCATGTGTTTTAAGACGCTAATGTGTCATGTCAGCATGTGTCACAATTTAACTCCTGGACAGATACATAGCGAGTGGACATGGCCATTTGCTGACCCATACAACAAACTCCTTTTTGTGCCTGAAAAACAGCTTCTAGAAAACTCCTCCTCAGCCTCAAAATCTTCCTTGTTAGCACCTTCTCTATGCCCAAAGGATGCACATAAAAATCACCGACTTACAGAAATAAAGTGATAATTTATTTGCTGGTGAGAGTCTTAAGCCACAAAAACTGTGTAGTTGAATAGAAAATGTCATTTCATCTCCGATTTTCAGAGTACAAGTGCCAACAGCATTTCAGAAACTAAACTCAAGTCATCACGAAACATTTGAAGGAGCAGCCAAGCAGGCCCTAGCAGCCAGGGCTTTTATGCACTCTAACCAAAATAAAACTCAAACAGCATTAAGGTAATTAAAGGATGAATACAGCCACCGCCCTAGGCAGTGGTAGTAAAGCAGATGGGCTACAATACTATGGTTTCAGGGTAAATACAAGAAGCTGATCGCTGGCTGTGGCAGCACCCAGCAGCGCTGGAAGTGCTTTGCAGAAGCCCCCGCGCAGCAGGCAGCACCAGGAGAGGACGGCGATGGCAGGCAGCTCCCGGAGATGGGGCAGCAGAGAATGGCCAAAATATTGCTGTCTATTGCGTGCGTACTGAAGAAGGAAGGGCACACGCTGAAGGTCCTTTGTCACTCCTAGACAAGACTTTGTGATCCACATTTTTTTTTCCACCAAGCCTCTCTCCACCCCTCTGCTATGCCTCTGCTATCAGCAGTCAGAAAGTTAAATGACGATCTGTAACGGGGTGGCAGGCAGAGCCTTGATGCAAAGAGCAAGAAGGGCCGTGTGTGGCTACCTGCCCATCGCAGGAGGTCCTGTGGAAGCCAACCCACCCTCCCTGGCAAGCAGAGTATCACTGTCATGGTTTAACCCAGCCAGCAGCTAAAACCACACACGCTGCCCTCAAAGGCTGCAGAGAAGTTCATTTCAGCTGGGGCTTGGTAAACAAGAAAAAAAGCCGTGGTCAATATTTCTTGCCTTGTTTTCTTAGAAACAAACACTTCTTCAGCATTCTGTTCCTCCACATGATTATAAAAAGGGAAATGATCCTCTGGCTCAGTCTTGTCCTGCCTTTGCCTTTCCATAACACAGGGGTAACAAATTATTTCTGACCAAAACAACTCACACGGGCTCACACCATGCTTTTTAAAAGATCTCAGGCAACTTCTTGGTATATTCCCTTTCTCTTATGTAAAAGCTATTATCTTGTTATTTTACAAAAAACGTTGGGGTTTAAAAGTGACTGAATAAATAATGTTAATCCAACAGTAATGTTGCTGCATTAGTCCCTAAAAACAGAGACATTAATGACAAGAACCTGATGGCACACATAGCCTGGGCCCACGTGGAAAACATGCAGGGTTTCACAACTAGGGCATGGCAGAATTTCTTTTGTTTATGGGAAGATACCTGCAGGGCTGAGAACACCTCAGGCAGTGAGTGCCACATCTTCTCCCAATTCCCCAATATACTGTATGACACTCAGCAACAATGACTGATACATCTAGACTGTTATTGAGACTTTGAT
The DNA here is from genome assembly GCF_011004875.1 of Balearica regulorum gibbericeps. Lineage (NCBI taxonomy): Eukaryota > Metazoa > Chordata > Aves > Gruiformes > Gruidae > Balearica > Balearica regulorum. Next base: position 19,151,047 of record NC_046189.1, on the reverse strand, counting down.
GCTACTTTAATGTTATCCTTGGCACATGATTTCCTTTGACTTAAGAAAAAAAGCTTTGAAAACTTTTAGACATGTCAAGGCTCTTCCTCAGGCAGGCAAACACCATTACTGTAAGAAGCTTCAGTGCAAAAGCTTCCAGACAAGCCATCTATTTTCTCCACCTTCTCCCAGTGGAGAAAAGATACCGGACAGGCGTCCACTTTAACTCGCAGGCAGACGCGACGGCTCAGCACACGTCCCAGCTGCGGGTGGACAGCTAACCCTCCCAGGGGATGGTTCCCAGCTCCGAGCCCGCTGTGCTGCCGACACAACCAGTTGCAAGCTGGAGTGGGGTAGCTGTTCAGCGTTAAAGTAAAGGCCAGTCTGACCACAGAGACAAATGGCCTGTAGTTGGAAAGAGGAGCTATTGCCGGGGGACGGCAACTCACGGGTAGAGGTTACAGGTCGCCCACTTAACCCCACCTGACTGCAGGCCAGCACTGGAGAAGCTGGCGCACAAGCAAGTCCCTCCACTACCAAAGCCATCCATCAGCAGGGATGTGCCCAAGCCTGTGGGCAGAAGACAGAGTCACCAGCGACAATTCTCCTTACACAAAGTTTTGCTCCGTTCCCTTGACCTTTGGTGCAGGTAGCTATACTCCTTAATGCCCATAAAACCCCATGCACCTTGGCAGTTTTAGACTTTGGAAGTTAAACTGTATTTGACTTGTTTAAACAAGAAAACAAAAAACCCCAGATCAGTGTATTTTCTTCACATTTTCCAAAGGCATTCCCATCTGGGAGGGGAACAAGAGTAGAATACAATCTAAGGGAAAGAAACAAACCAGTGAGAACAGGCACCGATAACGAAAGCGTCCTTTTGGCTGCAGGACAGCACCACATCACATGCACTGTGCCCCAGGAATTTTTAGTGGGACAAAACTTAATCTTCTCTGCTCTTTCATCCTCACATGTTTTTGCTTATACCACCCCAAACAAGTACAATTAGGTTTCTAATTATTATTGGAATTTTAAAAATGATTAAGAGAAAGGTAGTGTGAACCATGCCCCAGAAAGCTACAAGGGCTGCTGCCATTTCCCTGATGCGACCAAGGGGAAAACAAGAAAGCACTCTCAGCAAAAGGGCTTAAAGAAGGGCATGCTCCGAATAATTGCATCAGTCATGAGGGGGAGAGAAAAAAAGATCACACTGCCATCCTGGTTTCTACAACGGTCTGATCTGGCAACAATAAATTCTGTGGGAACGCTTCTACTGGGGTTGAAAGAGAGACCCACCAAAAACAGCTAGAGTTCAATGCCTTTTATTAGCAGGTCTGTTACTGCCTCTTTACAAATGATGGGAAAATTTTAATGAGTGTTATTTTGCCTATCACAGGCACTGCTGCTGTTAAATGAACTCATCTTCTAAGTGATCAGACTAGGTTGCAAATGATCTGTTTCTAGATTTTATTTAACCAAAGCAAGGAAAGCAAGTACTCATTCTTACTTCTCTTTGCCAGATAAATAACAGCATGTGACTACACAAATATTGACAAATAATTTTTTTTAAAATCCTTTATAACAAAAAAACCCAATTTTTAAAATTTTTAATTTTAAGCTGGAATTTTCACATGTGCAATGATAATAAGCAAAACACAGCTGTCCTCTTTTTCTTCACCGTAGTTTAATGGAGGGGTGGGAAATACTCCTCCCATGAAAGCACAGTTAGTTTACTGTTTATGAAATGTTTCAAAACCTCTAAAATTATTTCTTAGTGCTGCTGCAAGTAAAAAATTTAGACCTCAAAAGATGACAAGTGCCACCTTGTGGGCATTTAACAAAGAAGTTAACGTTGCTTTCCATTTCTTGGGGGGGGGGGTATCTCAGCCTACAGACAACAGGCTGCAACCAGTTTTCAGCATTTCTGGGAACACCATCTTCACTTCCCAAGACGACAGACATGATGGGGATCACTACCCGACATGGCTCTGCGGGTTAGCTGTAGCTACAGCAGTCAGCCCACCAGCCGTCTATACCCCTCTGATTTATCTCGCTATAGGAGTTATGAGAGCACTACAGACTCAGGTATCCCGAAATGTCTGGTTTACACCGTAAACAACTTCCAACTGAAAATGCCGTCAAAATCAAATATGTCTCTTAAATTTATCTATTTCAAAGTAAAACAGCCTGTCGATTTTTTTTTTTTTAACTCATTGTGACAAAACTGACTGACTGGCTGCTGCCCCGAAGTGCTGGATCAATGAGTGAGACAGCTTCCCATCCTCCCTAAGGGTTATTTGAAAGGTCTTTTGCAAACTAATTTTGCAAGTTCAAACCTGACAGAAATAGGCCTTTGTTGGATTAATTGCTTTTTTAGATTTGACAGATAATTTGTCCAAGTATCTTATGTATCAGTAAAGTCTTGGAGCAATTCAGAGTAATATCAGGTAACACAAGCTTGAACACTGTAATCAAACTTCCCTGATTTAAATCCAGACTGGTTTTCACTGGAGACACCGTTTCGATGACTGTCAGTGAAGTTTGCTTGGAAGCCAGGAGAAATACCTGTCAAGGCTATTGCTCTTACACTGCCCTCGTTCCAACCATGGCAAGGGATAATGTAGGAGAAAACATTTACCTTTCGACATTTCCTTCCTATTTTTTGTTTCCACAAATCCTTCTTTGTCTCCTATTTTAAAAGTCTGCCTGCACAGAGACCGAGCTCATTTCCCATCGCTTGTTCTACTTCTTCCAAACATTAATAATATTAACAAGGGCACATCGGTTTTACTGTAATTTCCAGCCTGTGACTACTGTTACAGCCACAGCCTCAAGGCATTCACAAAAATACGTTTTTGTCTTGATTTCTCTAACATATCCAACAGGGAATATTGACTGGAGCTTGATTACACAAATATTCTGAGCAGCCACCCTGACAGTGAAAAAGAACAACATGATATGGTATAAAAAGTGTCTTCTAGTTGTAAATTAATCCCCTCCCCTGAATAAGAAGTCTGTTCAGTCAAGGCTGAGTAGAAGAGACCCTAAATAAAGGATGAGCTTTCAGGCACTTTTGAAATACAACCCCTCCATCCATTGCATAATGCCTTAATTTGCTGAATAGGGAGGCATGTTTTATCACCGTTCACTTGGTTGCTTTGAATTATTTTTCTTTTTCTACACCCAGCACTGAGATAATGAACATACATTCACTTTCCTGCCCTAAACTCACTTTTAAATAGAGTGTTGTGGTTTTACCAAAAGCTGAACACAACAAAAGAGCACAACACTGACCCTGCCTCCCTATCCATTGGTAAAAATCTGCTGAGAACTTGTCCTCCCTTGCATTTCAGACCAAGATAGCTGCTGTGCATTCATGAGCCTCCTGGGGGAAAAAGCCAAACAAACCAAACCCACCCATTAGCTGCCCAGGCAAAAATCAGAGTCACCTGGAGAAAATTAAGAGCAGATCTGATTTCTGACTGCTGTTATAACTGGCCTCAAGACAGACTCCAAAGCACGTCTCTCTCTTTAACTGTGTCAGATGGCCAAATAGATGCTGTTGCCTCTCCTTCCCCAAACCTGACCCATTTAAATTCTTAGACCATCAGAGTTATAACAACCCTATTACGATTCTTATTACAAACAGATTTTTCATTTTCTAAAACAGTCGTCAATAACACAGGCCATTGCTCATGCAAAAATATGGCTTGTATTTACGTCTTTATTTCCAGAACAGATGCAATACATCAACACTCGTGGTTGGAAGGAGGAGGACAGACTACCAAGTAAAGTACCCTTGCCTGGAACCAGGATCGTTTTTTATAGCGTCATGAAGGAAACTCCTAAAAACATTATTGGCAGGGTCAGAGAAAGGGAAATGGACACAATGTGGTGGGATGCGTTTTCTTGAATTGGAATTAAGTTTTTACTCCAAAAGTCATTCTCCAGCTGCTGTGAGCTTTTTCCCCAATCTGAAAGCTGCAAGTGTCATTCCTTACCTCTTCCTGTTCTCATATAAAACCTCCAAGAGGCCTCTAATGGCACAAAGTAGGATGCTCCAGGCAGAAAAGCTGAAACCTTCACATTCCTTTTTGGCAATTCCATGGCTAACTATTATATCTGCAGTCAAAGAACCATGGCAAAAGATATTTACCCACCAGCCTCTCCCTGTTTATAGCATTAAATCCATCTTTTTCATAACTCTTTTCGTCCTCAGCAGGTTCATCTGCTGCACTAGGCAAGAACCAGAGGAAAGAGAGAGAGCAGGCGTGAAGTCCAGTCCATGGAGAAGCTGTGCTCCAGGTCCACTCCTGCACCACCCAATGTTGTGGAGCTGGAGCAACAGCCAAACGATCATCCTAAGGGTGATTTAGCAGCTCAGCAAGCACTGAGAGGTTTTCTGCATGCGCCCCCCCATTTGTCCTCAGCTCCCTCCGCATTTGGGAGGATGAAAGCAGAGCAGAGGAGCTGGGAACAGGCTGCTGGAAGGAAAGCTGAACACAAAGGTTTGTCGCTGCCCAGCAGGAATGGGAGAGCTGGCTGGGAAGCTCGATATAATTGATGCTTAGAGATAACCTCCAAGTTCTTTCCTGGGTAACTCCTTAAGTTTCTTTCCCCCTCCAGGAAACTAATTCAGGTGGTTTTCTTGTCTCTGTTTTCAAGGCCTTTCTCCTTTTTCCCCACTAATTAGAAGAAAGAAAAATTGGTCTGCAAATAATGGAAACTTGAGTTTATTACCTCTCACTCTACCATAGCACTGCATTAAACAGGAGGTTTTTAACAATTATAGCTGCATTTCTGGGATATTAATGTCCTTACTGGAACTGAGATCCCACAGGAATGTCCACAAGTGAAAAGCAGACTTTGTCCTACAGAACAAGATATCTAAACAGAAAATAGGAACAGTGGCTGGCAAGAGAAGCAGAGGTCCACATAGATGAGATCATCCTACAGACCAAAGATCAGTATCTCTATTCCCAAGTCTTGCCAACCCAATAATCCCCCACCCAGCATTGCCTCTCTGGGTAACAGCTCTTTTGGTGTCTTTAGCTCTACTTTGACTTTATAAAAAGAACCCTATTGTGGCAACTGGCAGCACAGGAAAACACGTACAGACAGACATGTGGAGAACTATTGGATGTGACAGATCAAAAATCCAGCTTACAGTTTAAAAATGGTCCTGGCCTACCTATGCAGCTAGATGGGAACTGCCGGGAAGCAGAATGCTGCAAGCCATTGTCAGAGATTGTGACACACAGGATTTCTGTACAGAAATAAGGGCAAACACTAATATAGCTCTGAGACAGGGCAAGCCCTGCCTGTGTCTTCCACAGCTGCTCTTGCACAGCAATAGGAGAAGGAAGATGCCTTTCAAAAAAGGCAGTTTTTACATTCAAGTGTAATGACTAAAAGCAGGGCTTCCCCCCCAACAAAGCATTTAAGCAGCAGAAAAAAGCTCTTCCTGCTTCTCACAGACCTTTCTACTAAGTGGAAAAAAAATGCCAACAAGCTTAGCCGTTGAGTTAGCCAGTGTGAGCTCTTCCTCAGAGCAGCCTGCAACCTGCTCATCTCAGAGGCTGCTTGGAGGCATCCCTGAGTTACTGCACCAGGAGCACAGCAGGCTCTGTCCCACCCTGGGGCTCACCATGCTTCAGGGCAGCAGCCACACAGGGGCTACATTTCACCTCCTGCAAATTCTGAACCTGCAGAAGAGCCAGTTAGGACAAAACGATCATCTTGCTTTGGTCTGATGCAGCTGGAGGTGGATCAGGGTGGGGGTATCTTCTTATACAGCACAGTTTCATTAAAAGGTAAGGAACAAGAGATGTTCCAGCGAGTTACTGATGAGCTTGCTGCTCTGCCACTGAGGAGGGGCAGGCAAAGGTTCTGGGAGGGGGCTGGGACCATAGCTTGCATTGACACAACCTGGAAGTGGGCAGATAGGCAGTGCAGCCAGGAGCTCCCCGAGAACCACAACAAAGCAACAGCACACCTATATGCACATGATCTCACCACTGGAAATACCCTGATAAGTTTCACCTCCTTCTCTTGTTTTTTTATTTGGGTTGGTAATTTTCCTTTACATACTTCTAAATATTTACCTTGTTAAACTACAAATGTTATTTCTTCAATAGAAAAGTACCTGACCTAATTCCTTTACCATGTAAATTTTGGCATTGAAATAACAGGCCACACAAAGTTTCTGAATGTTTTCTCACCAGGAGGAAGAATTACTATTTTATTTTTAAATACTTCCCTGCTTCTGTTAAACCAGTGAAGATCTTTTCAACACTTTCCAGTCCCATTTATAAATATACTCTTTGAAAAACCTGAAGAGGAAATCAGTAAAATTAATTGCTGTGTCAAAATCATGCTTCCTTTATTGGAAGGATATACCCATGTGTGTGCGTTCAGCCAGTAAGGAAGAGCTACATCCTGTTTGGGGTTGTTGGGTTTTTTTAATGAAAAATGATCCAACATTGCACTGAAGCATTGTGTCCAGATTCATATGGAAATCATAAAGCACAGATGAAAAAGTATGGAAGACTGGCCCTACCAAATAATTATCAGCAACTTTTATAGTCTGCTCTGGATTGTATACTTATCAGATACTAATTCAGCATCAAGGAGACTTGCTTGTACCCTGCCAATGCGAGAGCAAGGAACATTTAGGTCCTGCACTAAAGCACTGGGTTTGATTTTCAGAACTAGACTATTTTCACAGTCCCCCATTTACTCTGCACGAGGAATAATTCCATACCTCCTTTCACATTGCTGCAGCAGTACTCAAAGACTTGGCTACATGATGCTCTATTGCATTTGCTACACAATTTAAATAGTGTCAGTTGTGGCTCTGCTAGCCATGGTAGCACACCACCATGCAGTGGGCAATAAAACAATTCCAGTATTTAGGAAACAGTGTTTTACCTTTACTTTTGGAGTGGGAATTTCCCACAAGCTGCCCCAAGACATTCAGTTTCTGATCAGGGTCAGAAACTATGTTTTTATTTGAGCTTCCTGAATGGCAAGGCTACCGATAAGGAGCTGCTCTTGCAATGAAGGAAGCACGAAGGAGACAGAGATGGGGAGCAGGAGTGCAGTGGAGAGGGAACCACCACCTCCCATCAGCACCAGGGACATCCATCCCCAACCGCATGATGCATTCGACAGAGCCAGATCCTACACCTGCACCAAAGATGGATGTGACCATGGGCTTCTGCACAGAGATGGCCAAGACCAAAAGCACAGTTACCTGCTCACTGTGAGCAGCAAGGCCTAGCTTGCAACTTCAACAGTGGTCCATAATCAGAGGATGCAGTTTTCCTAATGCATTCTCCCTGGGACTAAGATTTAGTCATGTGAGAAGCCAGATCATATTATCATATCCTATCAGCATCAAACAAAATTTTAACCAGAAGCTCTAACCAGCCCTCATGGTCACAGCAGCCCCAGGTCTCTCCACGATACTTATCACAGAACTACTAACAAAACCCACAAATGTATGTAGGGACTGATGTATCAAAATATATCACAGAAATCACTCTCTCACAGGAATAAATAGGATTTTATGAGCACGTTTTCCAGAAACTAAAAAATCACTTCAGAAATGTCACCTTTTTCATTCAGACAGAGGATGAACAAATATTTTGAGTGCCGGAAATGTCAGATGTCAATCGGCTCTTTCACATTCACAGAGGCTGCCGTACACACGGCAAATACTCCGGGCTTCCCAGCTGGGTGTGATCAACCCTCCTCCCCCTGACTGGAACCAGGACATTGACCCACTACTCTGACATACAGCTAAATCCTTGGGAACAGCATGGAGAACTGCAGGAACTCTTCCCAAAATTTTCTTGGACTTGGCCAGTGAGGGTGCCTGAGGTCAAGATGCCATGCACTTACAAAGTCCCAGTACTATTATTAAATGCTTTACAATACTAAATATTTCACTGGCTTTAAATGACACTTTTCCTTGTTTCAAGACAGATTCAAAAAGGCAAAGTCTAGACGGTTTTTAACGTTCTGCCATCATTTATGAAGATATACAAGGCAGACACAATCCACTCCACTGAAATGACAACCAAGCCAGTTTACGATTTTACAAGGGAGCAGGAAGCATCTCATATTCTTTTAATAACTACAAAACTGCCCCTGGGCCAGGTCTTCGGTTCTGTTTTGTTCTGTTTCACTCAAAGCCACATTTCTGCCGAACTGTCCGATCTCTGTCCACAAGGTGGAGCAGCTAAATAGCTTAAGATGTAGATTCTAAGCCCCAAGTTTAGAAAAAAAGGAAAAAGAATCATCTAACAACGCACTTTTAGAGTGGTTACCTATGCCTGCACCCTTGGAGGATCCTGATTAATGTGCTTTTATTTGGCAAAAATAACAGTCTCCCAAAAGACTTATATTAAGTTTATGCTTTGAGTTTACTGGTTAACATAGTATTTAAGTCATAACTGTGGTCCTGCCATTATATGTAAACACATTCTTTTCTTGACACTGAGACATGCTATCACATGGAAATCTTTTAGTACATCTAAAAAAACAGTTAAGAACTCAGAGAGAGTTAGTAAGCAAATAAAGTCCACAAACCCAACAAAGCAGAAAGAATCAGCTAAGTCCAAAAGAAACAGAAGAAAACCCAGATTTACACCTGAAGCATCAGCCCTTAGCTGACTGAAGTGTGCATCAGCAAAGCTTGGGAACTCTTCCTGGATCCTCAGATCCAGACTGTATTTCACTTCTACGTTACCGGATGACATTCTGTCTCCGCTTTCTAGGGGTCACTTGATGCCAAGGAGGAAAGGGATGCATTTGTTCAATGGTGTGCTTGAGCTGATGATACTGCAAGAGAACCTCTTTGGAGAAAATTCCAAAACCTCGTCTTAATTCATTACTTGTGTGCACAATTGGACCTCACCTTTCCAGCTTCAGCAACTATCCCCAAACCTCCATTTCCTTAAGATTCTTATACGATATTCACAATAGAAAACACATTTTTATACCAGCCACTGCATGAAGCACACTTCTAAGTGCTAAGCTGGGAAGCCATGACTGAAATTTTTTCACCCTCATTTATACGTGTGTCACTTCTCTGATATTTTGATGAATTGATACCAATTTACTAGTTAATAGATCCATCTTCTTTTCCCAGTTCCTACGCAGGTTACCCTTTCGATTTTTTCTTGAGATTGCATTGCCAGCAAAACCTTTTCAAGGTTGCTCTCCTTATTTGCTTCATTAGGTTCTATAAATTAGGTAAGGTTAGCACAGCACCTCGGAGAAAATAATCCTAGGATTCTCAGCGCTTGGACAATTTCCCTCCCAGATACATGAATGGGAGTCAGAAGAGCAAGTTTATCTCTAACATGGTTTCCATTTTTAACAAATCACCTTCATTTTTAAATCTTGTTTAAAAAACCCCAAACATTGTACTATGTCCCTAAATTGTTCTGTCTAATTAAACTGTTTGAAGTTCCTATTGTGACTAGATGTCAAATTGCTTAAATCTTCTTTAAAATTAGGCTGTATCAGTTGGTACAGAATGCAGCCCAAGTATTTTGAGCAAGGGCTAAACACTTCAAGAGCATCTACTGCAACCGGGTTAAAAAGATCGCTTTGAATTCACTGCTTTACTGGTGAAAAAGACCTAGCATAGGCAGTGCAATGTGGGGTACGTATTCACTTTGAAAACTGCTTCAAGAGTGCAAGATGAGCAATGAAGTTCTTGATGCCCCCCCCCCTTTTTTTTTTTTTTTTTTTAGGCCTAGAAGCATCAGTGATGTGTACTATTCCTATAGCTCTCCACACTTACGTTCCCTGTAGCAACAAAAGCCCTACTATAAATGTCCCAGTTCCATGAACAAACTTCCATTACCTACTTCAGTTAAGGAACAGATTCAAAGAACACTTTTCTGGCACAAACTGACTCTTTAGTTAAGGGGCTCTGCCAGTAAACTTTTACCATCACAGCTAGCCACAAGTTTTAAGCACAGTTCAGGGCCATGTATAAAAATACGGAAGAGAACAACTTGAGTTGTAGGTGATCTCTTTACCTCCTGTTCTTAGGAAACTCTGCACACAGGACAAGAAATAAGCAGATTAATTTTTGAGTATTTCCTATCCTGCAGAGAACCTGCAGGCATTACCTGTTCTGAGCCATTTTTAGACAAACATTTACTTTCTATGTACCTGTGACTAAGCTAACCAAGCACTCTAAAATGTAAAAGCCTTCCCTAAGCAAGCAAAACATTTATTTAGAGAACAACGAATTGATTTAATTTCTCTTTTTAAGATTGTCACATTAGAAAGTAAGTGCTTGTACCAACATAAGCCTACCCTACCTTTTGAAGCAGCCGTGAGACAGTAAGTACAGTTTGCATGGAGAACAGTAATCATAGATGCACAGAACTTTGTTAATTAGCATTTCAGGTATGGAAGAGCTTACTTCAAAAGATTTCCTTCATACCTGTAGTAGTAAATAGATTCATAAAAAATTACTTCTGTGCATTATGAAACCAGAGCTCGCAGCTGCAGAAAAGAATTCTGGTAAGTGGGCAAATTAGTATTTGTGTGCTCCTTCAACAACGGACCGACACCTGAAATGGAGGTATAATTGGTTTCTTTGTCCTTACCCTTCCTGCCTGTAGCAGTGTATTGCTTGTTTCTTTTCATCTGATATTTTCCCTACAAATTTCTCTAAACACTGCCCTTGTTCATCATCTCCTTAAATAACCATACCTGTCACGCCGACTACAGCTCTGTCTCTAATCCCATTCATCTGCAGCCACTCTGATGAGCGCAAGCACTTCAAAGATTAAAAGAGAATTGCTTCACTTCTTATTTCTTAATAAGAATATTAAGGAGGATGACTTTCTTATTGTTATTATTTCTTAATAACAATATTCAGGAGGGTGACTTTTCATCCATTGGCAGGTTCTGACCAAGAAGGCAAGAGCATGAATAACTAATGACAAATATGTCCACAAAGATTTCTCCTGGCCATTTTGAAATGTCTTTGTTCACACAAGAGAGTTGATGAGCAAACAAATGAAGAGAAAGAGAATTCATAAAACATAAGGACAACTCAGAAGCACTAAAACATAACATAAACATATTTTTCTTTCAAAGTACAATGCTGACTTTCTTGAAACACTTCTCAGTACACCCAGAGACACAAGCAAGCAGTGGTAGCAATGGGATAACTTAACACTTCCCCTCCGTTTTCCTCTACATCGTTTGTTATCTTTCCTATACTTGAGTCATCCAAGTGGAGTGACAGCACACACCTCAGACGTGTCACTGGAGATCTCACAGCTTAGGGTATTAACAGATGGGCTCTAGGAAGTCTAGCCATAGAAATGTAACTGAATGCTCTTCCTGTCTCTGTGAAGCTGCTACCCCTTGCAGGGATTCAGCAGAGCAGAACCGGCAGGTATCCTTCTGCTGCTTCCCTGCTAAACCAGGCAAGCAGCTTCAGCCCAACGCCCTGAGAGCTGGGCACGAAGCCACTGACTTTGTGCTGAAACAGCAGAGAAGGACACCAGCTTCTATGCCATTCCAGCTGCTGCAGCAGGCAGGAAGAAATGATCAGAGAGGAAAGAGGCTACACCTTTCACCACAACCTTTTGCAAGGGAACACGAATCTGCTGTGGGATGACAAATAGCACTAGAATTGGACATCTACTCAAGTTCCAGGTATTTATACACACCGGCTATGAAAGTCTGCACTGTTTTGTGGACAAAGACGTTTTTAAAATCCCCGCCGACTCTTGGTAGGTGATCCATGAATATGGATATCAAATTAATCGCATCTATTATTTGTGACAAACAACAGGCTTGGCAAGCGTCTTTTCAGTTCTCAGATATATTGACTGTCTTGAGTCTTCTACTGATGCGGTCCTAGTACAGATCTGCTTTCCTCTGCTAGGTCAAACCTGTACTGTAAGTGCTTGGCCAGTAGAACACAAATTCAACGTACTGGTGAAACCCTACCTTCTACTGGTGTACAAAATGCCACGCCACATACCAGTGACCATCTATGGTCACAACAGGCCATTTCTGCCACCATAATTCTGTGTAACTATGAACCTTGTTGGGATGACAGTCTTGCCTGAGGTAGCCAAAGTGGTTGGTAGGTAACAGAGGTATGTTTTTAGCCAACAACTTCCATGCTCTCCCATTTCTGATTGCTTCCAATGGGGGCTGCTCTTCCTCCATCTCTGTGGAGCAGTTGACCTCCTCTCCCTCATAACCCACACCACATACAGACTCATCAGCTGTACCACTGTGTGGTGGGAACATGGGCAGCTCCCTACCACGTCCATACAGACAAGAATGAGCACAGGATGCCTTGGAAGGTCATGACAAGATGAAGAAGAGAATTTTAAAATAACTAAGACTGAGAAAGTGAAGAGCCTTGACATTTTCTTCCTTTGTGTTTTAATGTTGCATCATAATCTGGACAATAAGCTGTAACTAAAAAGGAGGAATACGTCAGGAGACACATATAGCCCAAGTGTAACAGTCTTTTTCAGCAGCAGAAAAACACTGTTGATACACCAGAAGCTCCTTTCTCCAACCAGCTTTCCAGAGAGTTTCAAGGTGCCACCTCAAAGACGCAAACCTCAGCTGCTGTTCCAGCAGATACACGGTGCTGCTCTGAGAAGAGCGGCAAAGGGCAACCTCTAACAGGAAACTACCGACCACTCTGCCAAGCAGAAAAAATGACACACACCTGACCTTTCAACTGCCTGAGAACTGCATATCCATTTTAATCCAGAATCCACAACGTCACCTGCTCTCTAGTCTTGTCCCCTTTTCATACAGTCTTTGGACTATGCACTGAAATAGCCATAAAACAGTATCAAGAGCATGGAGAAAGAATGTTATGATATTTCCCATCTCTCTCCTCCCTCTTGGTGTGCTCACACACATACACCCGTTAATTGAAAGGGCCCCAGCAAACTTGGTGGATTTTTTTCCCCCCCACAAGCTGACATGGAAATTTATCTCAAGTTTATAACACATCCTATTAAAAGCAGCCCCAGAATGCGTGAAATTTGGTTCAGTGCAATATAACATTATGGGCTAGAAAAAAAATGCAATGCTGAGCCTAGAATTTATGTGAATGAGCAGAACCAAAGCAAACGTCTCCCTCAGGATCTGTTCGCTCAGGGCAGTTTTACTGGTATAAGATAGGTGTGAATTTAAAATAGTACAATTACAGCTGCTTAATCCCTCAAAACAGATAAATTAATTCTGGCACATGTATTCTGCCTTTCCTCAGATTTGATGATGCTGCTTTGGTAGGTGCTGATATTGAAACAAATCAAAACTCATTATTTCAGGAGTTATATTTTTAATGAATTACTATGGGTCAGCTGTGGTGTGGTAACTGAAAATGCAACTATCCGCGGGCAGCCAAAATGCAAGATAAAGGCTGAAGGCTGTTCCTGAAGTACAAAGCAAGCACGTTTTGGTCCGTCTTTGTTATATGCTAAGAGACAAAGTGTGGCAAGCTACCTCAGCTCAGAGGACACATGGTAACACACTAAGCTGTGCTAACTCAATCATAAGTTAATCACAGCATCATCTGCAAACATACTGTGCATTTTCTGCATTTACCCAACTCACACTCTTGCATTCATAGTTTCAGACGTACTCTAAAGCTTTTGCATTTATGAAAGGCATCACGTTCATTTGTTGACACACATTAGCCTTAATTTTTTTGCATTGTTTTATTGCCACTTTGTGTTTTCTTAAAAGGATGAAATCTTGAGGTTTTACCTTTGGCAAGATATTATTTAAAAACTACACACAGCAGGGTACCCCACTCCATCTTCTCTTTGCTCATTAGCTTTTACATGTATCAATGTCATTTACTCTAATGACAGATGCGATACACAAAAACATCTAATTCGATTTACTTTGTAATGCAAATTTATATTTATAGAAAAATGTCATTAAGTAGATAAAATACATGTGAACTAAAAAAAAAAGAATCATGTCAGTTTAAAAAACAAGTACCTGACTTAAGAATGCCACTTTATTTAAAAGCTGAAGCTAAAATATTAATTTTGCAGCCAAAGATTGTAATGACACAATAACTGCTCACCACAGAAAAAGCGTCTGTTTTCAATAGCCTAATATTTTGATTTTTGGTTAGAGACAACTATGATATTTACCTCAAGTGCCTGGGTAACAACCTACACCTTTTCTTAACAAGCTGAAGTCACAACGACACAATGCAATACCCACAGCAGGCTATTTTACAAAAGCCCATCTGCCCTTTGAGCACTCTCTATGTTCACTTGTGCTCCTAAATTAAAGGGCTTAAACGCCCACCCTGACATTTCAGGGCCCCCATACCTCCACCAACTCCTCCAGAAGTCTGGGGGCTTGCAGGAACTCAAAAACAAGATCAGGCCTATAAAGACAGGGATAGTTTGCTCTGCTGTGAGCTATGATTTACCACCTTTTGCATCCTGAAAAACTCAGGCAGGAAATATAAATTTAAGTGACAGCACAGTAGCTAAATCCAATACCGCATAGATTTTATCTACAGAGAACTATTTTGCAACACGTGCTAAACTTGTTTTCAGACAGGGCTTAATATGCCACAACAATACAACAGGTGTCAAGTTTTATGAAAACCTATGAGAGTGTTTTTATTCTTTTAGGAAATTGTACCAGCCCAAGAAACCACGAGATGAATGAAAGCAAATCAATTGCTTACACAGGAAGTAAAATCCACAATCTAAACGCTACAAAGAGACTTCATATCATCACTTAAACCTATTCACTAGAAATCACTTCTGGTGTACAAGCTTCTTACAAGAAAGAGTATTCCGATTATCCTGTTAATTCTGTACTGATGCTAGTCATGCTAGTTTCCGCTTTCCTTTGCATTGTTGCATTTACCTAATGTTGCTAGAAGCAGTTTGTAGCTTCTAGCCCCCCTCCACTGTAAAATTAAGCATATCAAGCACAAGCAAGCTTAATAACCTTACTCAAGAGAACCCACAGTGTCTGTAGTTAATGCACGTTTTGACTGCAGTTAGAACCACAGTTTTCACGTGCTGGTTCCCACTATGCCATCTCAGGCTGCGAAGCCAACCGAAGCCAACACTCGCAGCCTCCTGAAACCGTCCTTTCACGAATCTGTGCTATCAAACACAACTACAGAAACGCGGCTGATGGTTACGGGCAATTAAGCCCCGCACCCCGACGCTCCCAGGAGAGCGGGGGTCCCCGTTAGCCAGCCCACGGCTTCGCCGCGCCGCTCCTCAGGCGACCGGGGGGGCTTGCTGAGGCACCGTAACTTTTATTTGCCCATCGCGCCCCGCAGCCGGCTCGCAGCCCGAGCCCACGTCGCGGCCGGCACCGGGGGCTGCCCCCCGGGGCGCGTTATTCTCCCCCCGCCTCCGCCACCCCCGGGCGCGGGGCGGCGCGGTGGGCCCCGGCCTGCGGCAGCCCTCCGGGCCAGCGCCCACGCCCAGGCGCTGCCGTGCTGCAGACAATGGGGGCCGGCAGCCCCGCGCCCGCCGGGCTGAGGCGGCGGTTACTCACCGAACAAGGTCAGAGCCATCGCAGCGGCGGCGGCGGGGCGGGCCCGGGGGGCGGCGGGGGCTGGCCG
This sequence comes from Balearica regulorum gibbericeps, assembly GCF_011004875.1. Classification (NCBI taxonomy): domain Eukaryota; kingdom Metazoa; phylum Chordata; class Aves; order Gruiformes; family Gruidae; genus Balearica; species Balearica regulorum. Next base: position 19,135,428 of record NC_046189.1, on the reverse strand, counting down.
GGCGGCGCGGAGCTGGCATTGGCGCGGCAGCTCTCGCATCAGCGGCGGGGCGCGCCTGCAACACAAGTTGGGCGCGGGGCTGTCAAGGCGCCCCGCGGCACCCGCGGCCGCTGCCACTTGCTGCCGCGGGGCGGGGCGGAGCGGGGCGGCCGCAGCCCGCGGCGGAGGGGAGGGGAAGAGAGGGGAAGGCAGGGCCCGGGGAGGGGGGGTGTCGGGGACGCGCGGCGGCGGGGAGCTCCCCGCTCCCGCCCCCACTCACGCTGCGGCCCGCCGCCTCGGGGAGCCATCTTGCGCCGCCACACGACCCGCCTTCCTCCCGCCGCAGCCGGCGGGACGGTTCCCATGGCAACGCGGCCGGCCCGCCGCCCGCCGGGGCACAAAGAGAAGCGTCGTTCCCTCCTGCGGGGCGGCCAGGCGGGCTACCCCGGCCGCGGGAGAGGACGGCAGCCCCGGCCCCCATCCCCTCACGCGTACGTGGCACCAGCAGCGCAAGGCCCGGCCCTCGGGCACCCACCGGCGCCGTCCCGGACGACGACTCTCCGCTGAGGAGATTCTCTGTGGAGACCAGCCTCGGGGTACCGGTCGCAGTAGGGTCGGCCTGTGCCTCTTCAGCCTTGGCGGGGCTGCGTCTACCTGGTACAGGAGAAGAGTCAACGGTCTTGTGAGAAACATGACTTTTTAAAGCGAGGTGAAAATTTCCACTTAAATGCCAGCAAGTGCAAAGGCAGCAAAACTGTGGAATTCCCCTCAAAACGTTTCAGTGTGAGAAATTTCAGCCAGCCCAGCTGCTGGCATTTTCCGCTGTCCAGGACTGAAAAAACAGCATTGTGCCGGGTGTAACTCATTTATACAGTTTACTTTTTTAACCTAAAAACATATTTTAAACAGAGGTTAGTTACTATTCAGCAGATCATCCCACCACACGCAGGACAATCAGACCTGCCTTGTTTGGTGATATAGTAGTTTCTTACTTGCAGGTGTTGCTTCACCTCTGAGCTGCAAGCCGTGTGTGCCCAGAATTCAAATCCAGCCTGAGCACAATTGACACAAATGGTTTACTTGAGTTTAATCCATTACAGCTGTGTAAATCCACAACCTTCAGCTTTGGAGACATCAGCCAGGGCAAGCAGATTTTTGTGCAGGTGTTTTTATGAGCCCGTCCCACCTTTGCTTGACGAGCTGTGGTGGCTACCGCAGCTGGTGTGCAGTGAGAGGCTGCGTTCAGGACAAGGAGTTTGCCCCAAGACCATCTGAAAGAGGAAGAAAAAGCATGTACATACACTGCATCTACAGCCGTTGCAATTAACGGTTCCGGTTGTGTGATTACAGGTCAGGGTCAGCAAGAACATAAAATACATTTTCTTTCAACAAGGCAGCTAAAACATAAAGGTCTGTCTGAAAAATGGATGTTTTATGTAGTTAGTTGCACATGGGTTTTCATACTCTGAATTGTAGCTAGAATTCTCTTTTTGTAGAGAACAAAAGGGAAAGATTGTGTGGGTAAGTTTTCAATAGCTTTCTTGTTGTATTAAACAAGATTTAAAATCATGTGTTTTTATGTCTGTCAAATATTTCAAAACATAGTGGTTTATGTTGATATATTTTGCTTATTGTGCAAAGTGAAAAAAACCCAAACAACAAAACCCCAACATTTCTTCCCAGCATGATCATTTCCTCCATTTTATTCCTTCCCAAGTGAATTCTAGCATGATGGACCTGATTTCACAAAATATTTTCATTTTGCATGTATAAAGTGCAAAAGTTGATCGAGCAGCTGGACTACTGAGAAATAATATTTTAATTGCAAAGCTAGAAAGAGGTTAAAAGTAGATGAAAAATGGTGGGGAAAAAGCAACACAAAAAAATCTTTGCCATTCTGCCTACATGATTTGACCTTTGTGTTGCACAGAGCGTTTTGCTTTGCTTTTTGGAAATAAGTTGGATCTTCATACAGATTTTTTTTTTTCTCTTACACTTCCTGGAATTAAATCCCAAGCTTTCACTTCAACTTCCTTCAATTAAATAGCCAGCTTTTATTCTTCCACTACTCCAAAATCTTTATTACTATCTACTGAACTGCATGTTTACATTAGAAATGTTTTGCTGTCTAGAGAGAGTAACACTATTTTTCATAATAGGCATTATCACTACTAGAGTTGTTAAGATCGGTCTGAATAATTTAATTAGTCAATTCAATTGTCTAATAATGCCTTTGCTATTAATGCAGTTATGATTAAAACCTAGGGAAGTGTGTTGTTAGTTACTGGAGTTGTATTTCACTGTGCCCAGAAGAATTCTGCAGCTGATCTGAGTTTTCCAAAGAAATTGACCTCAATCATTTGTGTGGTTTGGGAAGATGTTTTGGGCTGGGCTCCAGCAGCCTGCAGAGAAGCACATTTGGAAGGACCCGTATCCACAGCTCTCGACCTTCTCCCCCGAGGTGTTGGCATAAGGAAGGGTGCTGGGGTAGCAAGGAGAGGGGTTGTACTCAGTATGTACCATCTTACCCGATGGCAACTCTGACTTTTACAAAGGCTGATTGCCTTAACACAGCAGGAAGAGAACAAGGTGCAAATCAGAAAAAAAAATTAGCCCAAAGTTCACTAGGCGAGGGTGCCTTCCCCCACACCCTGCTTTTGAATGGACCTAAAATCCTCATGGCGATTTCTGTTAACAACAACATTATCTTAAAATGACATAATGCTTTATCAAGCCAGCACATCTTAGTGCACCAGCAATAACAATGATTTAACTACAACTCCGGGAATTTTGTTAGAAGAGAGCTGGAGCTTACCGAGCACTAACCCTCTGTCGCCTCGCGCAGAGGTGAGGGGAGGAAACGGGGATGTTCCGGAGCAGCTGGCACAGAACCCTGTTCGGCCAGGGGGGCTGCTACTTTGGAGAGACCCCAGCTCGTACATTTGCTCTTTTGCAGGGGAGAGCACAAAAGAGGACCCCGTTTTGCATGACCTTGATTTGAAATGGCAGCAAGGATGAGCTTGGTGTCTTGTTCCCCTGGGGAGCTTTAGCCCTTGAGAAGCCCTCATTTTCAAAATTGGTTATCACATTCTGTAGAAAAAGCACTGCTATACTTGCCCCCTGGTAGGAATGTTTGGGGGTATATTTACAAAGTGTATGTATGTCAAGAATAAAGCCTCCAAAAGAGAAATATGTACATAAAGTGCTATTTTCTGGCCTGCTTGTTGTCCCTTCAGTAGGTTTCTTGCCTCGTCTCCCAAGCCTCAAGGCTCATTTAAATACCGCAGTCAGTTTTTACTGCTTCATTCCTCACACAGAATTTCATTACTGGGATTTGGGGTTGTTGTCCAGTGTTTAGGTGTTTTTTATTTTGGCCCCTCTCCTTTTGCCCCCTCGGTCTGGGTGCCGAGCACCGCAGGAGCAGTGGCCCATTTTCCACGGTGGCCTTTCTTTGATCCATCGCCTTGACCGAGGGTCTGGTACCTGACATTTGTTCTTCAAACCTTAACTAATTCACTAATCATATAGTGATAAATGAGATTTTAAAATTAATCACTGACATTTTTGAAGATTTATACACATCTGTAAAGAAAGGTTCCCAGCTAGTAAATATGATGTTGTGTGAAGAAAAAAACCCCCATAAATTAAAGCTGTCCTGTACTAATGGCAAACAGTAAAAGTGAAGACACAGTGAGATGTTACCTGATGAATAGGGGTAGTATCTTATCACAGTTAGTGTCTTCCTGCAACAGCCCTCTCTTGACAGCAGGAAAACAGCACTGCAGAAGTCTTGTCACATGCAGAATTTAATTTAGCTTCTAACATGTAATGGCTGGGAGTTTGTGGGGCAGGCGGGGGGGCAGCCGACGGCTGCCTTACTGAGCAGATTCAGAGTTCGCACTATTTGCAACGGAACATTTACTGCTTGGAAAATGGCAAGGCATGTTTCTACTACTTGTTCGGTAAGATAAATTCAATTGTTTGATCTCATTTAAAAGTCATCAATAAAAAGTTTGAAGACTGACTACCAAGCTTGCTAGTTAAAATTAATGTTTATATAGATTACAGCTATTTGAACATAACATCAAGCCTATCACCAAACCCAGAATTGTCATTGCACCTTACCAGCATTTTGGACAACCTTTCTCCCTTTGATGAGAGAACTGGCATTTGAGCTTATCTTTTGGACACTGTTGTTGTTCATTATTAATGGCAAAGTCATTTAAACACAATATTACCCAACACTCTGCCGGCACAGAGGGAGACAGAATCCCTGCATCAAGTACAGCAGCTATGAGCAACCCTTGTAAACCAGACATGTCAGTGTTTTACTGGGATCTATGCTAGTCTGTAGATTGTGGTGGCAATTATTGTTTTTCTTTTCTTCTATCATCTAGAGGGTACAGACTAACAAAGTAACAGTTACTGGGAGGAACTTGCATGTTGAATTTGATGATCATTGCCAAAGAATGTGAGAGACGTGTAACATACCCCCCGTACCTTCTGTTTTAAATCACAACTACCACATTATAAACTCACATTTAGCATCCTATCCTCATCAGTAGGAACTGCGCTATATCCCATAAAGACTTAGAACAGTTAAGTACACAGGAGGTGATGTGTGTGAATGAACTGAACTGAAATATGGGCTTAACATGTCTGCTTTTGGCTCTCTGGGTCATGAAGAAATGTTTAACAGACGTAGGTTACAATGTGACAACCTTTAGAGCTAGATTTTTTTCTGGTTAGGCTAGAAGTGAATGCCAGGAGTTCTAAGGGGAAGCAGTACAGGAGCACAATCTTAGGTTTAAAATTAAACTAAAGCTGTTTGCTTAACATCTAATAATTTGGTGTGTTTAGACTGATGTTATGAGACATGATGCCGTTTTTGAATGAAATTGCATCAAAGGGAAAAAGATCACTCTTGCTTATGCTTCCTGAGCAAAGTCCTTTCCAAAATAATCCTTAAGGACTTTTACATTACGATTCGCGCTTAATTGGATTTCCAAGAGCTGTGCATGAATGTGATGAGAATTACATCACAACAGGTACTATGGATAGGATACAGTAGATGCTATGTATTTATCTTGACAAAATCATGCGATCTTAATCTTTGATGTAATTTGCATTTAAAAGAAAACCTGCACCTGTATTACTCTTCATAGCCAGCTTTTCCCATGCAACAGATAAACCCAGCAGCGCTTTCCGAGAACATCCACCTTTGCGCCCCTCAGTAACATCTCTGCTCTAACATTGCTGATGTAAGCAGGCTGGAGAATGGAAAATGCTGGGCTAGGCACATCTGAAGTACACCACCTTTTCCTCTGAATCAGGTGGCTACTCTCAGGTTGTCCGACAGGTATCCTGCCCTGTCTTTCACATCAAGAACACCTCAGTCCTATTTTCTTCCAAGCTTTCACCTTTACCTTACTATTTATTTAATAAACATAGACAAACTCCTTTCATACTTTCAAACAGAAATTTACAGCTGCTTCCAGCACCACAATTGTGCTGAGGAAGGACTGGTCTTCCATCATCCGCATGTCTAAGGACAGAGGCTGGAAAAGGATTAGAAAATGAAGTATGCTATATGGAAAGGGACAATCCAGCGCTACCCAAATTTCCTTTATAATCGCTATCACATAAATTGCTAGATTTGACCAAAAGTAAGAGAGCTTTGCCTTCCGTTAGGGTGTAAGCTTCACACAAAGAAGGTGCCAGTCACCCTAATGCTCACTGTGGATTGTGGTCACTCAGCACATTGGGGTTTATGCTGACACTCAGAGCTTTCTTCTCACAGCAGGTTCCAGGTGATGTTTAGAGCAAGCAATATCAAAATAGGTGAGTGACTAAACTAAAACTGCAAAAGGGCATTTTTATTTGCAGCTGGTCTGAATATACTTTAACACCAGACTTTTTATGAGCTTTCTTACTGCTCATGTGCACACTTAATAGCATATCCCATCAGCACAGACTTCTAATGTATTATTAAAGTATAAAATGTTAGGAAATTTCAAAATTGCTTGCACTTTTGCTCAGATGTAAGAGCTACATACTCCAAGTTACATTTTTAAGAGTCCTGTGTATGAAACACAATATGTTTTTGATTGCTTGTTTTATTAAGTGAAATGAACAGGCTAATTAAAGAAATTCCAGGAAGTTTCTGCTTTCTGTCTCCTAGGGACAAGCCTCAAGTGTCAAAGGAGATAATACTGATGGCTATAAAACACCCAAGTGTGTTTATACTGGCTGTAAAATGCAGCTTATAGCTTCTATTTAACTTTCATAATATTTCCTTTTTACACCATGCTTAGAAATACATATTAAGGCATTAGTTTATATATATTTGAAAAATATATTGGTAATTGCAAGTTAAAAAACAGAAGGCGAGCCATTGGCAAAATAGTCTTAGGAATAAACTGTTACGAGTATAATTTCATCTATAAACACTAAAAACTAAGAACAAGCTAGCCATCAAAAAAAATAATCTGCAAGACACTTATAGTCCTGACTTTCACAATGTCTTTAACCCTGAGCGGATGATCTCTTACTTGAAGTCAAAAGCTAAGCCACAGAGTTGGCGGTGGTTCTCCATGCCATCAGTTGAGTCTTCTAGGTCCACCGGATCCACGTCCAGATCCAGTGGCTGGCTTTGAAGAATTGCTAAAGAAATTAAACCTTCTCATAAGCAACCCAAGAAGCCTGCAATTCTGAAGTGCTCTGTAGAACATCCACCAAAGAGGTTTGTGTTTTGTTTTGGTTTTTTTAACTTCTTTAATTTGCAGATTTTACTCCAAATAAAAGCTGAAAAGTTCTGTTTACTCTTCAGCTACTTTAAGACAACATTCTTAAGTTGCACATTTTTAGTGCAATTATTTGATTTTCTAATACCAGAGCCCTCACAGCAATTTCTACATTCTTAGAGAAGCCAATGCATATGTTACTGAAGCCATTCAAAAATTAAAAAAGAATGTTTTTAATGAGGGTATTAGTTATCTCCTCCAACTTGCTTTTCAGACAGAGTTGCATCTTCTAGGATACGTACGGTTCTTTGAAAGAATGTCCAAGTTTTAGAGCACATGAAACACTTAAGTATATTTTAAAGCTTGATAATGTGCTTTATAGGAACAAGGGTGTATAGGCCCTGGTAAGGCAAACTGCATCAAATTTGAAGTTGAATTTTACATGACCATTTAGAAAGTAGACTATATGAATGAGAAGTGAACTTTGGAAGTGTTCTGAGAATTTCCTGCTGTACAGACATACACCGTCTAGTTATCAAGTGCCTTTGCAGAATGACCTTTAACGACCTGAAGATGCTTCTATGTCCAAGTCTCAAAGCGTTGAGGTAGCAAAAGCACTGGATAACTACTTTGCAGTTCAACAAATCTCTAGGAGGAGAGGGGGGTGTGTGTGTGTATTTTCTTCCACCAGGAAGACTTTTGAAGGAGAATATAAAACCTTGCAAACCGAGCGAGCAAGCACACGCACTAGTGGTACCTTCCCGCTTTACTCTGCTCACCACAGCTAACTCTGCAAGCAGGCAGGTAGCAGCAGCAGGGCACAAAAAGCAGCATGGAGTAACTTTGGAAATACCTTTCAAGACCAGCATTAGCTCTTCAGGATGGCAGAGAGATGACATTAACCAAAGCAACTTCAAAGAGCTGAAGGAGATTAAAGTTTTTCCTCTTAATGATTCTAAAGTGTTATTGAAGGGATCGATAGCTTTTCCTGTTAAACAAGCTGTTCAAATCGAGTATTCCTGGAGAGGAGATAAACCAATCCTGGAAGTAATAGTGGGATTTAATTAGCATTTGAGATTTTCTCTATTCATTAATTGATCTGCCAGTCTTACAATAGTTTTAGTGAGCTGTAAGTTTATAGCAATAAGATTTCTTAGGAAAGGACAAAATTATCTGAGCCCTTCTGAGCCCTTTTATCTGTGCCAAAAACCATAATAAATTATGTGGCCCCCACAGAGAGAAATGTCTCTTTTCTGTACTTGATGCCACTGTTTTTCTGGGGGAGTTGGGGAGGGAGGAGGAAGAACAAAAATTGTTATTTTCCCTTTCTTTAGTAATAAAATAATTACATCCCATGGTTGTGCACATTTTTCTTATTGTTAACCAAGACACGCGGAAAGCCCCTCAGCAAAGCAAAACTAAATTAGCAGATATCCAGGTCCTAAATTGGCAATGCCAGAGACAATTACTAAGACTCGGCAACTTCTCAGCTGTGCATGCAGCAGTTTTATTTTAAACAAAATCAGAGATCACACAACTGATCTTGCAATGAGGCTTGCACATCACCGCACCAACCTCAGATCTGGGATTCAACCTCACATATTCAATTGTAAACTCACGCAATCCCCAAACAGGAGCGTACAGGCAACTAATTCCTGGTTTAGTCCTTCCGAAATTCAGCTCCTGGTTTTCTACACACAGTAGAACTGTGATACCAATTCTTTCAGCCTGTGAAAATAGGATGACTTCAGAATTCAGAGTTTATCTGCAGCAACAAGTCACTGACAAGCGGAGCGGTTGCCAAAGATTTTCTTTAACCCCAGAAAGTCAAGGAACTTGTTGGAAGTTGGAAGGATACAACCAAGCAAAACTCTCGGGCAACCACTGTGCAGTACTGCACGAGCAGGGGGGGCAGGCCCTCACCATTTTAGCGTGGGTTGCAGTCAAGCTTCAACTGCCAATTTGCTGCTTGTTCTTAGAAAACAGCTTCTTTGGTCCACCAAGGGAAAACTGCTCTCCTTTCTGCTCCTGGATGGACATATTTTTAAGAAGAATGTGTCTTAAACTGTGTTCCCTTAAATGTGTTTTAAGGGAACATGGGACAAAGAAATTCCATTAGTTTATTCTCTGACAGTATCAAAATCAAAGGCATTAATCCAGATTATCATGTTATACAGCATTAAAATTAATTTCCTCTTTATAGCATATCGTCATGACCCATATAAAGACCAAAAAAACATTAGAAGTAACACTGCCAGTACTCTGTCCAGTTCTTTGAAGGAATGAAAAACATTGGGTAGGCACTATATATTGATTCACTTACATTTGTATTTAGCGTGGTAGCTTCAGAAAACATACGTGCAGAGTTCAGATGGATCGTTACTAATCGGATTGTTTTCACTATTCTTTCACCTTTATTTCAAGGTTTGATCACATGGCCATTTGCTCTTAAGATTTCTTTTCTTTCCTGTGCACACAACAGAACACCTTCCCTCCACCTGTGGAGAATCGCGTCCTCTTCAAAGCATCCTGCTGCTCTGAAAACATGAGTGAAGGGCAGATGCAGCCACACCACCTGCAAGACCCCTGTTGTTACTCAAAGGTACTATTCTACCTTTAAGAAATTGTCCCAGATCTGGGAATTTCCCCACGTACTTTTAGCTAGGACAAACCAGACGAATTTCCTGACACTTCTCAGACTGCATTTGCCAACACTCCCCAAACTCTTCTTGTTCTGCCTTCCTAACCGTGCTTCCGTGGCAATTTACTCCCACCTAAGCCAGCGCTGCTCCAGTCCTGTTTCTGCTCCCTCCTCTTCCTTTGCCGCTGCGCTGGCCGGTGCCCGGTCCGTGGCCTGGGCAGTGACCGGCAGCATCCTAGATGGCCAGCGGCGTGCCCAAGGGCCAGTGCTGCCAGCACAGCAAGCGTGAACTCTCAGAGGACCCTCTTGGTGAGTTGTGCTGTGAGTGCCCTTGCTAATCAGGCTTTTTAGTCTGCTGCAGTTTACTTCAAATATCATACAAAACAAGAATCAAAAGAATCTTTATCCATCCCCAAACTCCTTCACAGCCCATCAAACCGATGTCATGCCATCTTCATCGGCTTCTATAAGAGCATCAGCAGGACAGATGAGATCTCTGCACCAGCCTGCAGAATACATTTCTGAGACCCTCACTCTAATTACAGCCCTGGCGACCGCTGCTGCATCTGCCTTGCGATGTTACTGCGTGGTAACACAGATCAGTAGCTGGAGAAACCCACAAACACCAACAACAAACCCCCTTATCACAATGAGGTACAAAACCATAGTAAGATGAAACACTGCAGAGCTCTCTTCAGTCAGCTCTGTTTATAAAGCCAGACTAACTCCATCAGTGGGCTCAAATCACATGCAGGGTGGGACTGCTGGCTCCTATCCCCAGTTTACACTGATGAATACATTTAAATATAATTACAAGGTTCTTATTATTTGTTCTTGCTGTTCAAGCAAAGTCTGTTATTCGACCCTAGAAGCCAGTTTATGGCAGGTACTTTTTCAGGAGACTATTCTAGACGCCAAATTTTAGTTTTGGGGTTGGTTGGGTTGTTTTTTTTAGAGTTTATATTTTTCTCTAAGTAGTCGAGTAGGCAAACTGAGCTATGAAGAGGCTTACAGCATTCCCTGGTAGTTCACTGGAAGAGCAGAGGGAATCGCTGCCCCTTAGCGCCTTGGGGAAGGACCAACCAGAGGGAAAAGCCTCCCACCAGAAGAGAGAGGGATGAACGGAGTCAGCGAAGCAGAGGTGGCTTCAGCTCTTTTCATACAGCACTGGCCAAGTTACCATTTTTGTATTTTATTATCAAGTGACAGTAAGGCGCAGCCTGCCACCTGTGTATGCAAGTTTACTGAACCCTTCGCAGGGGAAAACTCCGCTCCCTGCCCGAGGCTGGCAGCAGAGGACGGGAGGGACTTTTCACATCCCGGCCACCACAGGCGCAGACCTGGGAAGCCGTACCTTTCCCCAGCCTCGCATCTGCTTCTCCCAAGCGCTTAACGTGCCGTAAATTGTAGAATAAATGAAAACTTTATGTCAATATATACACACTTAAAAAAAGTGTTTGCTCAAAATATTCAGCAGTTACCACTAGATGGCATTTTGTTCCTGAGAAACTAGAAACTCGCAGGTTTCGAATTACTTGCTACAGACAGCAGGAAACCGTAGGAAATGGAATTACTTACTTCATTCAGTTAATAATTTATTATCCATTGTCTTGTATAAGCAAGACATCACTAACACAAGACACTTTTACTTGCAAATTCAGAAATCCCCTGTATTTAACTATAGCTTGTGACTCTTAGCCCTCTCTCCGCTCAGCAGGTAGGGGGTTGAGCTGTAGTCAGCGCTTACCAAAATCTTTTCCACACTTTTAAATGAAAGACAAATGTAGGCCAGTTCACAGACTTTGAGCATGCCATGGCAATCGGCCAGAAACGCCTTGCTCCAGTAACTGCACACAGTATTTCCTGTGTTATTTTTGGATAAACCCTTAATACAGAATGCAGTACAAAAAGTAATTTCTGTTCAGGAATAGAGCTGTTACCACTTGATTATTAGGAAATAATAATTTCATTACATTCATTTGTGAATATTATACTTTGCACCGGTTCATTTTAATTTCAGCTTGCACAAGCTGTGATGTACAAGATGACATTTCCATTCTTAGTCTCTGCAGGGTACAATGTGTCATACCCAGAGGTGCGGTGAGGTTCTCCTGAGCACGTCCTGGGGTGACTTGTTTAACCTCCATGAGCCTCTCTCTGTCAGATTAAAACCAGGCCAGAGGATTTCCCTGAGTCTGCAGCAGAATGGCAGACTGAGAAGTGAACTATTAACTTTTCCCTTAAAAGAGACTAGACTACAGCTAACTTGTACTTGCAGAAAGTCAAAACACCTTCAATAAATGTACTTAATTTTGCATGTATACAAAAATACACAATAGCATGAGGATGTTTTTTCATTAGATCATCATAAGTACTGCTGCTTTGAGCATATACTAGCCTGTTTAACAGTTTCATCACAGCAAAATTCAGCAATCAGAATACTGACATAATTTCATTACCCACTGAAATTCTGAAACAAACAAAAAAACAACTCCAGAACAAAACTCAAAAGTTCCAAGTATGCTCTTTGAAAAACAAATACCTTTTTTTGTGTAATATAAAACCACATACCAACATGCTTCTGAAATACTTCACTTTCCAGTGTTTTTTAATACATACTCAATGCGTCTAAAGTACAGGTCTCACACCAAGGCTCTCAACCGACCTTCAACTCCGCTGGCCACAGCGATGGCAATTGCTGCCAGCCGCAGGCGAGTGGCCGAATGGCTGTTGGTAGGTTAGACAAATTATCAAAATCTTTCAGGGCAGAGGCTTATGACAGCATTCGAATAACTTATAAACACCAATAGCATAGATTTCTGAGTGCTTGAAGGGTAAAATTGAGAAAATATTCAGGAAAAGAGCTTCCCTGCTTTGACTAAGCTACAGTAAGGCTCCGGGTATGCCAGTAACTTCTGAGGAGTGACTTTGGGCCCTAGAAAAAAATGCAATATCGAGTTAGAAGGAAAACAGAGAGAGAATGGCCAGATCATGACGCACAGAAAGTCTGTGCATCACTTACATTTTCTTTGACTAAATTATGTTTACTGACAGAAGCATTGATGGTGGTTAGCAGCTGGCTAAATCAGCTCCTGCTCTCACACTGCCTTGGGAAAGCCTCATTACAGAGGGAGTCTGACCACCAGCGCAACGTTAATCTTCACCTCTCCGTAAAACAGGCACGAGTTTCTTCAAAATTGTCATTGTAGGAAAGCTGCTTCGCTTTAAGTCAAGTATTTTAAGAAATAGGATACTGCAAAATTTTAAGTGGCCTTTCAACAACAATATCTAAACTAGACGTGAAGTTACAAGAGCAGGTAAAGATCAGGTGTTTCTTTCCCCAAACAAAATGACTTTGCCAGATCTTTAGAACAAGGAAAAGGCCACAGTCTATATTACAAGCTGGCACTTAGGATTTAAAGAGACCACCGAAGGGAAGCACCCAAGCCAGCATAATGTGTTTCCATCCCAGGGAAGGCAATGCTGCGCCATCTGATAGGCAGAAATGACAAACGCGACTATGCTGGCAGCTCAGAAACAGTGTGCCAGTTGTGTGGCCGCTGGAAACAGAGCTCAAAGACCTATGGCCAGCAACCTCCTTACGCAGCATTCCAGCGAGCGCTGCATAACTTATAGAAGGAAAAGGAAAAAAAAAAAAAAAAAAAAAAAAGAGTTAAGTCCTATTGGAATCAGAGCTCCAAGAAGTTTGGGGAAACTGCTAGAGACAGCATAAAGAAATCTTTTATATATTCATACATATGTGAAAGTCATAAATTGGAAACTCAATAGCTTGTCATTAAATATTCAACAAAATGATCAAGTGTTTAAAATGTTCCTCTCATCCAGTGAAATATACAGCATCTGTTCGGCATTTACAAGGATCATCTATTTTTTCAGCAAAAATCATTAGCCCTTTAAAGCAATTCTGCTGAAAGGGAGGACAGAAAACAAGAAAACTGAAATACTAGCTTTTTCCTTGTTTTGAAATCTGACTATAAAGTTTGTTGGCATTTTCTAGGCAGCCAGAATGACTGTACTATACATTACACCACCTTTAAGAGTGTCTTTCTCAAAACGGAGTTATGAATAATAGGATGTTTGTACTACTTACCTCCAGTGAGATGAAAACATTCCTAACGTCACTGTAAACATTTGAAGAAATAGATCATCACAGAAGGCATCTTGGTGTCAGAGCAAAGGGCTGGACTAACCGAGCAGTGACCCACGGCACCTTCCTGCCCAGAGGGAGGAGTGGCCAAATGGTGCGGACTTTTTATTTCTCTGTTTCATTTTTTTCAATTTATTCAGAAAGGCAATTTATTTTGTTTGCTGCTAAAGCAGAGGGCTCCTCCTCTCTCTGCTCGTCTCCCTTGTCTCCCAATTGGACTCCTAGATGTAAGACGTGGATGTGATTTCCCATTTTTAAACATAAACAAATCAGGAGGCTTTTTGAAATCATTCAGTTTCTACAATGCATCAAGTCCAGCAATTTATCAAAGAGGTTTTTTGCCTTCTGAAATGGTCTAGAACGAGTGACTCAGCTAAAAGGAGGGAAATACTATTTATGTACCATGCCAATACTAGTTTGCAGCAAAACAAGAGCAGGAGCTGCTCAGGCAGCAGGGGGAAAACAAAACAAAACAAAACAATGTTAATCTTTGTCTTAGGGGTAGCTAAACACCCCATCAGACTTGCACCCGTTGCATTCAATCCACCTGAGGACTGACGGGATTAGATGGAGTTGCGACAGCTCACGTTTGTAGTTTGACGCGTAAGCCAGCCCTCGGCGGGGGGCGAGGAACACCTGGTTACCCGCAGGTCTGCTCCGCTGAGGGTACCTGCGTGGCCGCGCACGCGTGGCCGGAGCTTGTCTTCTCAGCCCAGCGCCGACAGATCTCCCTCAGCTCCGCAGGTCTGTCCGTTCAGCTCGCTCACTGTAAGCCCCGCTGTCCCACCGGTTACAAACACTGCCCGCTCCCCACCCTGCCTTGGCTCTGCTGTTGGTATTAAAACCCAGCCCAAAGCTCCCAGACTCCTTTTCTTTGCTTCGCGCTGTTTCGTACCTTTTCTGCTTGTTACCGTTTCCAGGCAGCCTTGGCAGCTTAAGCTACTGTCTCTTTATCTATGGATTAAAAATAATATACTTGCATAATGATTTCACAACATTTTAAAATGTAAGAACCTTCTCTCTCCTCCCTCCTCTTCCCCAAAAATGAGGGGGAAAAAAGTGCTTGGAACAACATACACCATCATTATAGAAATGGGAATAGAAGAGGGATAGAGATTTTGAGCAATGTTTAAAATAAAATAATTACAGAAATTGGATCAAATTTCTGTGTCTTGTTATTCCATTGACAGCCACATCACTAGATTATAACCAACCTCACACCTCAGAAGTTAGGAGCCTTTTGAAGCTGGTTGCACTTTGCACAATTCTGAAGCCACCAGCATACAACCCGCTGCGGTAGTGGTGAAGACGACAAGATGTACAGCATGCAGAAATTCCTTCCCTGACTACTAACTTCTTGAAAGTTCGCCATAGAGGGTTAACGCCACCAAGGAGGAAGCAATATGCCAAAAGAAGAAATTCCACACTAAATGTATAAGCACTTTCAGGGGCTTATCGCACAGAAAGAAAAAATATTTTGAAGAAGGAGAAAGTGAAGAACAAGAAAGGTCATGATCTTAAATTCCATTAAGAAAAAAAAGTCATATTAAAACCTAAAATTAAAAGGTCAGGAGACTTACTATTAAAGAACAGAAAACTTTGAAAATCCAAATTATTTTATGAGTGTCACCTGGATCTACCCTACAGAACGTTATACAAGGGGTTAAATAAGTCATACCTATATTACTGTCGATGTGGTGGTTAAACGGAAAGACTACTGCAAACCAATCTTGCACTCACTGCTGTGCAATGTAAATGAGCGCAGTTCAAATTATTTCTCTACTGAGGGAAGCAACAGGCAGCATATAAATGCAAACAACCTTCATTAGACACATTGTCATGAGTGTATTAATCATGTCAAGAAGCATTGCTGAAGTTTCCTTCAGTGCAATTTAACATACCTTACTTTATTAGGATGCACTTAATTTCACTATGTTTTCTCCTCATTATCATTTATGATGACCAATTAAAATGTTTGTGTCTGTCTCCAAGCAAATTACTTCTGTAATTCCGGTAGCTGAAATCACCACTCGCCCAACACTTCTGTCATCTCGTTCCGTCAGCGTAACATCTTTCCTTGCCCAGCCTCTACTAGCACGTTAAAGAGAAAAAGCTCGCTTGGATGGGATAGGTGGGTATAAACCCGGGTCTTTTCCCAGCGCAGACAGTCAGAAGTGGGTTGGTTGGCTGGCTCCCCCCGTTGCCCAGTTATACAGCCTGCGCGGGTTTGTCCTGGGCGTGACAAGCCCAGCTCGTACAGTCAGGGAAATAATGAAGCAACAGAGGCCTGGGACAGTATTCTCACATTGGGCTCAAAGCTGTGTGCAGTCTAAACTTCATTTCCTTTGGTCAACACATGCAACAAATGCAAATACACAGCACCTTTACCTTCCCGACCCCCCCCCCCCCCCCAAGCCTCTGTGTCAAGAGCTTTTCAAATGATGATGTAACAGGATGTGCCACGCCGTGTATCATATCTCCAACATTCATAAAGAAGCCCAAGCCGTTTTTAATATTCTAAAAATCAGACGTGCGGGCATGATCTTTTCTCAACCTTTCACAACGAAATTGTGAGCAGCTCATCTGACTATGGCCGTTATTTCCTGGCTCCATGTATGTTAAGAGATTAAGGTACCGGAAAGTCAGCTGGAAATTCCGCTTACACACAACGCTTTTGCTGTGGAACTTGGGGCAACCAGAAACAGCTGAGCAACACCCGGGCTCACCAAGCTGTTTATGGAGTCCTTTACCCGCAGAGTACCCTCAGCTCCCGGATCGAATGATACAGGGCTGATTCCTCAAGAAGCTGCTGGAACTCAACTGCAGAGCGATGGAATTTGGCTTATTTTCTCAGGAAACGTGTGTTCTTATTTACATAACATTACCCTGACATTATGGCAATGATTTCCAGAAAAATGCTGGTAATTGCAAGGAGGAAGAAATAAGTCTGAAGACAGTGCTGCCTTTTAGAACAAGTATAATTTCATTAAAATAGGAACATAACTTAAAGATAGATTTTATTCTCTTTGATGATTTACTCATGCAAACTGCACATAGAAGAAAACAGTACAGTTTGTGAAACATGTCAAATGTAAAGACCCCAAATGCTAAGTACAGAAGTAGTGTGACATAAGTCTCAAAACGGAATTCATGGTAGTACGACTAATAACTTTTCTCTATTTGCCGAACACAGATTTTAATGGTTCTTTTTTCCAGCCCCACTGTTAAATTCATTAACTGTTTACACATCTCCTATACACTTATGTAGACTTATTTTACAAGCGCGACAGTTTTGTTATAAAAAAACTCCACTTATATAAATATGATTTAAAAGCCCCGTGTGTTTAGGAGAGCAAATTATAGTATAATCAATGAGGCCTTATCTAGTCCACCAAAACTACAATGACAAGTGACTGTATAGCTTTCTTGCAGAATTCACATTTTGTGCCTTTGCAATTCATTTCCTTCTCCCAAGAGGTCCATTGTATTTCACCATCCTGGAAACGTTCAAGAACGGTTACAGCTTTTTACCTTGAAATTGGGAAAGTAAGACTTTTAAACACATGAGGTTATCAACTCAACTTTCTTAGACTTAAAATACAAAATATTTAGAATCCCTATTATTTTCATGCTTAAAGCCCTGCAATGATACATATATGACTTAGATACTTCTTTGTCCAGTTTTCATTATGTATGGTTGTATATATATCGTAGAAATTATGATTTTCCTGTGGATCGATTACATTTTTAGATTTAAAACTGAATCAAATAGAAACTTGATGGCACTGACACTTAAAAACACATAGTATATAGTGTGGAGAAGGAAGAGCAAATGAACTACACAACCCATTATAAATGCATTAAATCTTTGTTATATACATAATGGAATCCTGCTTTACTGCCAGTTGCTACTATGCATCTGTTTTTGCTATTATGCAAAGTTCTCCGACCTGAAAGCACACATCTACTTTTTTTAAACAACTTAATCTATTGTAAAATATTGTACTGTATTTTGAACATGAGTACAGAATCAAAATAGATAATGGCACATTTAAAAAACTCAATATCCTACAGATGATTGGATAATGAGAAAAAGTGTACCTACAATCATCTCATCAGAAACAAACTACATCATGGAATGTTAGTTATCCAAGTTCGCACAGTAAATAACATTTTAAAACTGCAATCACCTATCAGCCAGCATCACATTGAAGGCATCTTTAAACATTCAAGCAAAAGACTGCTGGCATTAACTACGGAACCATTCTCACGCACACACCACACACACCACATTATAAGTACATTGTTTCCAAGATACGGTAGATACTGATTTTTTTTTTTCTCCCCACAAGAAAGGTATCAAAATTTTTGCTACTAAAAGATGACAGTGCTTACACAAGAATTAAGTACAAGTTAGCTTGCAAATACAAGACAATGACAAAAAAAAGTCTTGAGTTGTCTGAAGAAGTATTTTAGGCTTTTCTGGCATCCAAAACCATGAGTAAACTCCTTAGTCTGTGACTCAAAAATCCACAAAATATCAACCTACTTTGGAATACTAAGTATTCCATATGTGATAACCCTGTATTTTACAATATGCTTACTGGTTTCAGCCTAGCAACAAAGGGTAGTTATAGATATCTGTTCTGACTGGAGAAATAAAGCTCTCCTCCCCCCAAGAATGAAAGTGTTGGAGGGGAAAAAAACCAAACCACCTAGCATCAATTTAAAATAAAAAAAAAAAAAAAAATCAAATCTGTTCAGTAATGATCCTCATCTAAGATAGGTATGTGCATAAGAGTACTGTATCTCATATACTGTACTGGCCCTATTAAACAAATTAAAAATCCCAACGGTTAAAAAGCCAACCAAAATGCCATATATAAAACAACCCAAACGTTTTTCTCCCAATGTTCTTCCTCTCATAATGTGCAAAACAACAAAAAGGCAAAAAGACTAAAAGCAAATTTACTGTTACTGTCTTTCTCTTGCCTAGTGCTTTATGACCTTGCTAACGTTACAAAGTCAATAGGGACTATGCAGAACTTTGGTATAAAAATGTCACATAATATTACTATCACAGTCTTGGGATTGACCTTTAGTAATTCACCCCAATGTTTGTTGAAATAATACCAAATTAAAAATGAAATAAACCACATTGTACTGTACACACACTTTACACATTAAGCACAAAAAACAACTAGTAAAACTAATACTTAAAAAAAAAAGTCTTTTGCAAAGAGACTAGAACTGGTGTTCTGTCTCATCTTCACCTGCCAATCGTTAAAGCCAAATTTAAGTTGGATTTTTAAAAATGAATAATTTTAAGCTACAATTTCTCCTAGGTGGAGACTGGTCTTTTGTCGATTTCCCTTTAAAGTCACATATGTATATCTAAGAAACTGATGCAATGCAAGTTTTTAATCAACTTCCTGAAGGCTGCGACTGGGACGAAGGCGCCATGACGATCTGGGAAAGCACGGGCTCTGTGCTCTGGTCCGCCATCTGGGTGAGAACGGAGGTGGCCACCGCTTCTGCCTTGGAAGTTGAGCTGACGCCATTGGAAGTGCTGACAGAACTGTGCTGAATAGCTTCCGTGTGGGGACTGCTTGGCACTGATATGTCTTCCGAACTGTCATCTTTATCTGCAGCTGAAGAAGAAAAACGCATTTATTTTTTGCCCCAGAATGCACACCGCCACGTCCCAGGTAACAGCAATCCACCCCTAAATTATTAAAATTCATGGTGTAATGCAGCACAAATTGCAAAACAATCTTATTTTCATTTTTTAAAGAAAATACTACTTTGTAAGCAAAAAAAGTAACGGACTGCAGTTTGGAACATTCAGGAAACAAGCACATTTTCACATCTTCAAAGTCCTGATTAAAATTGTCCAATTTCTTGCCTAGTACATCAGCTGGTGGGTACCACACCTAATTCTAACCATGAATGCTCCTGTCAATAAGCAGTATTTATACATTAAAAATGCTACCAGATGTCCTAGTGCTATAGGAATTGGCTTTAGATTTTTAATGTATGCTATTTACTGAGTTTGCTTAGTAATCAAACGAGAATAATTCTATGTTCAGTAAGTAACACTTGTGATCATGAATACAACACCTGAAAAAGTATTATTTACACCCCTATATTAATTGGACAATACTTGCACAAGTTTTCAACCCATGTTCTTTCAACAGAGTCAAGTTCAGTAACTTCTTTAGCATACAAATGCCTCTCAATAAATTTTAAATTATTAAAACTAATTTTAAAAATATCTTCAAGAACACTTCAGGTGCTCTCCACAAACCTGATGTGAATTAGCCACACAGTTGCATCATTTTTTCTCACGACAGAGGGTAAACAGATTAAAAAATAATTCTCATTGTGCAAAACTAGAATAAGCAGGATATAAAATATCTTTCTTACACTGACATCCTAGTCATGCTAAAATCATCCTTTTCTTCCAGAGTTGCAAAGTTAGCCAAGGCATTATGCAAATACTGTCAAGCAAAACGCTGAGTTAAAGAGAAAAAAAAACCAAAACAAATGTACTGTTTTTCACTCACAACTAAGAGTATGAACACCAAATTTAATTAAATTTTTTTTGCCCCACTTTACGCTACTTATTGTTTTCAAGTATTTTTCACAAGAGTTTCATACGCTGACTTAAACCCAGTATACAGATGGAAAACTGGAAGTCCCTTTTAAAATGCAACTGACTATTGTATAACATAACGACACAGAAAGATACACACAAACATAGCCAGAAGCAGCATGAACTGTTGCTTGTGACAGAGCAATGGAACAACGCTTGATTTTCTCTAGAGCGGTCTTCACAATCCCTTTCAGATTGGCTCGAGACGGGCCAACAAAGTCAAGTTACCAGGGGAAAAGAAGGAATGGGCAGGGATGACACTGTCGCTCAAAGAGGAACACCACCAGGGTGTCATAACCTCCCTTCCATCCAGGCTAATAGCAGCAACTAAAAGGAACACTAAGCATGACAAACAATGATGAAATGAAGTTTATGATGTACTGAGGTTTATACGACATACTGGCTACGGGTAAGAAAATGCACTAAATTAGCAAGTCAAGTCCCCACGATAAAGATCTTTGAAACAAGCCCACGCATGCTAAAAGCATGGTGCTCTTCAAAGCCTGGAAACAGCAGTTCTACTATCGACCGCTTCTGGAAAAGAACAGTAAGGTGAAAAAGGACGGTAAGCCAGCAAAACTGCTATATTTCTTCCTAAGAAATACTGCCTACATGAACAAGGTAACAATTTCTTTTATACCTCTACTATAAAAGCACGGACATAATCCTTTGAAAGTATCAGAATGTTCTTATCCACGAGGCCGACTATTTTACAGATACTGCATTTTTTTCAAAAACAGATCTTTCAAGCATTAAAGGCAATAGAGACAGATGATATTGGGCTAGGTCTGCTGACAATTACCACATACCCTAAGATCACACAGTAACTGTATACAGCAAGAGGAAGAAAAGTAGAACACTTCTGAAAGACATTTGTGATCCTTAGTAGGATTGGCCCATTCAAGAACAGAAAGAACATGAACGAGCACCAATTCAGTTAACACTATTCAACAGGATTTCGTCTTTGCTACGCTTCTATCAAGACCCACAAGATCTTATGTAAACAAAAGGAGGAACACATGCAAACTTTGTTAGAAACTCTAGTGCCACTTCCCAGAAAATAATGAATTACTAATTAGGAGCGTAGCATATTCTTCCCCTCAGATGGAATGAAATGGCAGCAAGTGGGATGATGTGTGTCGAATATAGTCTCCCTGCTTTAACACCTGGCTCCTCCTCTTCAGAGCTACTGTTACTCTCCTATGAATCTCAATCTTCCTATTATGCTTCTTTTGCTGATCCCCGATTCCCTTGTTGGCCAAATCCTCCTTACCATCATGAAAAAAAAGATTAGTTTTAAATGCTACAAGCCAGAGACAGAGAGGAAGTAGAGTAGATTGTTATCTTTCAGCCAGAGAAGGAAGGTCTTCCACTGTTCTGTCTCTTAACACATGTTGTTAACTCAAAAGAAATGTCTGTAATAATATCACAGTGGTAAAAACGTGAGAAAGGCTTGATTTTCTGATTTTGACGGGTTCAGGAAGACCATACATGCAATGGAAGAGACAGGTATGCGAATACATATGGTCACCAATGTACAATAGAAGCTTTCATATCATTGAACAGATGAGCAAACATACTGTGCTGAAGAGACAAAAGCACATGATTCAGGTATTTTCAGATGCCAGGGGCTAGAGGGGGGAGCTTACAGCAGACCAGTGGTAATATAAGATACAGACCTAACACTAGTTTATGGTAATAAATTTGACTACAAGGATAAATCCTTGCAATAACTACAAAGTGATATTTAGAAATTAGATGCCACCCTAAATAATAGCTATTTAGATTTCCTTTAAAATTCTTCCTTATGTAGCCCTAGGAATAGCAACCAAAAACTGAATACAGAACTCCCTTTGAAGAATTAAAACCAAACAAGAAAATCTGCTCAGTGAACACAGAAGATACCTAAAAGTCATCTCACTATAAAGATGACTTGTTTTCTTAAGCCTGAAGATTGGGAATAAAGAAGAAAGGCTTTTAGAAGAACACATGAAAATTCTGACAGATTTTTTTTTTCCGTAGCTGACCAGAGAATTGCCAGGCACAGGATCATAGTTTCAAGAGTGCCACTGACACATACCAAAATCATAATGTAGCTAACAATGTAGAAAAAAGCCTAGACATCTTAGCTTTTTAATGGCTCCCCCAGCTTTGCCTCAAACCAAGGAAAATGCATGGCACAAAAGAGAAATGAATCTACAGAAGTAACGTGTGCTGTACACATTAGAAGGCTGAGAATTTACAGACCTGTATCACATGAACTTTCCTGAAGGCTACACAGTTCCCAGGCAGGCTGCATCAAGAGAAGGAGCGAGCCAGTCTGGTAACAGAACACAACATGGGCTAGACTGAGCTATAGAAAAGATTTTAAAAATACCAAAGCACAGAGGGGACTTTTGAGGTTGTACTAAGGAGGGCCCTTTTAGAATAGTCAAACACTGCTATTATTTCTTCTTAGCACTGCTTACCAAGAGCTTTCAGTAAGGTGAGCAAACAAAGAGGGACTTCAGTCTTCAGAAGAAAACCCCACCAAAACCAAAAGGGGAGCGAGTATGCAAGCACTGCCATGTGACCCAGAACTCCCGTCGGTCCCCGATAAGCACGAGGAAGGAAGCCTCATGGCAGTTCTCAATGGGCCACGCGCGGGCTAGAGAGGGACTCAAGCCCAGACATGCTCATTCCCAGCGCGTTGGCCTTCGCGACCATCCCCTGCAGTCACTGAAGGACTGTCACTGGCCCAGCACAGGCTCTAGGAGCGCAGTAGTTTGAGTGGTTCAAATTATTTGAGGTGTGAAAGTGGTTAGTCACCTTCTACCACTTCTGTAAAACTAACTAGAGAAAGAACACAAAAAACTCATTTAATACCACCTACATTGCAACCTCTATTTATCTTCCTTTATATTCACAAATGTACAAATCTTTTTGAATATTATGATGCCCTTTTGAAAAATACGTAAAACACACTTTTTTTTTTCCCCCCAGCTCTAATAATCTTCTTACAAGTTTTCGCCTTTTTCCTGCTCCAAGTCCAGAAAAAGCCTGAGAAAATAAAGGAGTATTGCGGAAGACTTATAGGAACAATCTGGTATAGAAGAGCTAAAACAAAAAATAAATTAACAGCATTTAGATTTCTCCTACACACAGCCCTTATTTTTCCCCTCCCTAATGTTTAAAGATGCATTCAGAACCAATAGCATCTTTCTTTAGGAAATAAAGTTTAAACTGTCTGAAAACTCAAAACATTGCAAGAGTAATTCATCGATGCTGCCTCCAAGTGCAATAACCGTTCTTCAGGTTTCTCTGTCCTGATGACACCCTATTTTGAAGCAGGCACAAGACTTTTTAAATAAGGAAAATATGATCCCGAGAACAATCTTAGAAGAAGAAAGGGGTATCCACACTGTCATGCTTTTGGCCTGCGATAAAAATGTGCCTGGGAAATCTGAAAGATCTTTAAAGATATGTAAAATTAAGTGCCAAAAATACACTGAAAAGCAATAGATTATTTGTGCCTATTTAGGTGCATCATACATGAAACCCCATTAAATTGTGCACTTAGCTGTTAAAACACGGTGTGCGTGGTATAAACCAGCACTGTCTCAGCAGTGCACAATACTCAGCACCACAGGAGCTCTGTAATCTCCTGTCTTCAGCTTCTTCCACAGACTGTTAAACTACTCAATATGTTTTTGAAGTAATTCAACTTAGCTTATGTGATTAACATAATATGTTTATTTAAAAATACTTTCTACGAATGCCATTTCCATGAACGTATTAACTGAAACCATTTTTTCCTCTCACAAATTGTACGGTGGGTATGTCACTTAGCCAACATGCTTTCCTAACAATATTCACACGGAGATAATGTGACAAAATCCTTTCAGAGGGATGGCATTACAACTAGCATTCATGTTGAACTCTGATTTTCAAGAGACTTTTCAAGAAACTAGGTGAGCTGTGCTTCCAATCTCCTTGCTTAGTATTATTTCATCTTTTTTCTAAAATGTAGGCTTTTCCACTGATTAGTATGTTAGTTCTTATTCATTTTGCATTTTTTAGTAAATTAGGAACATTATAGTCCTTTTCTGAGGGCAGAAAAGAAGCATTACTAAACAGGCTATTTGTTAATTCTACAACAAAGAAATCCTTAGCATGTAATTATTTTGTCAGTTTAAGACTCGTGTTTAAATATTTTTCATGCCAATTCAGACACATGCATCCTCAAAAAAAAAAAAAAATCAAAATTCAAGAAACCTACAGTTTTTTGGGTTTGGTTGTTTGTTTTTTTTTTTTTTGAAAAACCTTGCATGCATAATGTTATCCCCCTAGTAACTTCCGTATGAAATTATGTTGTTCTGTCAGATGGGAGCCATAATGGCCTCATCCCTGCAGCAATCATTGTTAATATAAATCCCAAACATATTTCTATACCGTTCCAATTTACTCCAAGATGCTATTTTCTGTCTTGTCAAAATGACTGGAGATCAAAGGACCAAGATTTATAAGCTCAAAACTGACAAAATCAGTATTCTAAATATACATGGCAATACAGAGTTGCTAAATCTCCTGAATCTTTTAAATTAAAAAATATTGCCCATTCTGATGAAATTGCTTACAATGACTACAAGTAAAGATGGTGGCCATTAAGTTTTATCGCAAGCACCTGAGGATCTGTTTGCATGCAATACAAAATGTTCCTTTATTCTCCTGAATTACTGACACTGGCAAATTAAAATGAAGTGGCTACATATGGCAGAAACAATCTTCACATTTACAAATATCCTGAAATATCACTAAATCATAAAAACGAAAGCTGTGGGTTATATATTATGAATGTTGCCTAATGCATTCCCAGCTCAGTTATTTGTAACAAATTTGTGTACAATG
This sequence comes from Balearica regulorum gibbericeps, assembly GCF_011004875.1. Classification (NCBI taxonomy): domain Eukaryota; kingdom Metazoa; phylum Chordata; class Aves; order Gruiformes; family Gruidae; genus Balearica; species Balearica regulorum. The sequence goes on along the minus strand of NC_046189.1, from coordinate 19,110,355 downwards.
GACAAAATTGGCCATTTATTCTACAGCAGCAGCAGCTGGTTCTGGCACTGTGTATCATATCCAAAAATGAAGTTACAAGTCAGGAAAGCATAATTAACCTTTAAAATGCTGGAAGAATGAAAATCAAATGCACACCTTTAAGTAAAGATATGCATTAGAAAATAAATGCTACTGAAACTCTAAGTATTCCCTTCAGTATTAGAACTGCTTTTTAAAATACACTGTTTATAGAAAAGTAGTCACTTAATGTGGAAATCAAAACAATCTAGAAGACATTGTACAGTAGGAGTCATGAACCTGCATCTGATTATTTTAACGGCTTGACTGATCCTGCATGTTATGGTAAATGAGGACAGCTGTTATATTACCTCTACTGAAATCTCATTACAATGAAGAAAAAACCCACAAGGACCCTTCACTGTACTAGGCTAAGATAAAGTATAAAAAATGGTTTATCGTGTGCTCTTAATACTTTAATTATATTTTCTAAAGCAGGTGTAGTAACTGATAGTCCTTAAATGCTAATTATCATATGCATTTATTAAACCAACATAAAACCTTCAATGTTATGCAACACTTCAACTGAAAGGACTTAAAAATACATTTCTAAGTATCACATATTCATTCCTGTCTTCCAATAACCTTCGAGAATTTTAAAAAAAATCTTTAATGTAATCTTAGAACCGCACTTCTCAATTTTAATGTTCATTCAGTTCACTTTGGCAGTATTTCATTGATGCAGCCTAAGGCTATAGGTAATGGAACATTACTCACTATGATAGCCAGATTTCTTCTGCATGGCGGTTACAGGGCAATCTTTATGAGCCAGAAGAAGCTGTTTCAGCTGTGCCACTTCATTTCTCAGCAGGGTGACTTCATTCTAAAGGAGAAGAAAGTTATGTACTTTACCAGGCTCAAACTACATACATTTTGAAGGTAGGTATTAAGTTTTATAGGATTTGCAGTTGTTCCTTTAGGGGTAGATAAAATACAAGAAGTTTCCATTTGGTATATATTGCAAAAATGTATACATTTCTTTTATCTTGGAATACTTAAATATTAGCTGAAACGTGGCTAAATTTATTTTATGATTTTCTTAAACTAGGACATGCTTTTTTGGAAAATGCAATATATGTTTTTCAGTTTGCAGATGCAGAGCCTACATATAGTCTCATTCACATGATCCAGCTACTGTAAGACTCTTCTGCAAGGTTTTGCAGTGAATTCTAATCAGAGTAAACCTACATTTAACTACCCACATGTTAACAGATGCCACAGCCAACAGTAAAAAAAAAAAAAAAGTTAAAAAAAAAAAGGTAAATCAGCCAATGCAGAATGCTTTTTGGTGACTAAATTTGTACTTGGACTTTGAAAAAGAAAACCTCATGTAATGGAAAATAATTCAGTAAATGTCTGTTGATTTCCATAGCAATTTTGTCTTTGGCAATCATACCTAAACGTGTTGTATGAAGGAATAATTGATAATAATGACAAAATGCTGAAATGGCAGCTGATGTCACTAAAGCGGAGTGTAATCTAGGAGACGGCACTTGCAGAATCTAGTGACTGGGTTCATTTCCAGGCTGTGCCTTTCCACTATTGGGTGACCTTGAGCAAGGTCATTTTACTAGTTTGTGCTTCGGTTTCCCCATTTGTAAAATGGAGGACAGTGATACTTACCCTCCCTGTAAAGCAGCTTGAGACCTACAGATGAGAAGCGCTACAGAAGTGCATTACATGTGACAATCCAAATTAAGGACGGAATGGCATTTTGATAGATCCGTTTTCACTTAAAATAGTAGAAAAACGTTTATGTAACTACAGAATCAAGTTATCTTTGATGCCCTTGTCTTGCCACGATACATGCTTTTCAAGGGTAATTTCTTTTAAATATACATCCTTTCTGTTGATACTTGAAGTTACTTAAAGAACCCTGGCACTTCAGCATAATATACCAGGACACAATTGTTTGGTAAATGCCTATGTTTATGCATTTGAGAGCAAGTTAAAAAAAAAAACAAACTAAACAAAACACAAACACAGGAAAATTGTATTGCAAATAGTTATGCGGGGAAAAAACATGAGAAAGTCAATCTAGTTACCTGCAAGCTAGAAATAAGGCAATGCACTCGGAGAAGAGATGAAATATAACTTAAAGGATTCAAAAATAAGGAAAGCAATTTTTAACAATAGAATTTATTAGGTTTAATTACACTAAATAACATAGTTTATAAATACTGTAACTAAAACATCAGATTTTTAGAATAAAAGCTCCTCTGTGTACTCTCTTTCTAATTAAGAGAGAAAAAATTTCAAGCCTTTATACTTGCATAAAATCCTCTTAAACTGTTAAGGATTACTTTTCCATTCAGTCATTTTTTTGTGCCAGATATCCCTTTTAGAAACTTCATATTTAAAACAAAAACAACAGCTGAAACAAAGCCAAAATCTCACTTAATAGATGTTTCTTAATGAAAGAAAAATTGCAAACAAACAAACAAAAAAGTTGCAATGAAGAAAACCCAACCGAAAACCCCACAAAATCTCTACCAGCTGACACTACATGTCCTGAAATCTTGGGCTGTTAAGAAATCACACTACTTCTGCCTTGAGCTCCCAGTTTCCTTTGTTCACCATATTATTTACTGAGGAGTCACAAATCTGGATGCCAAGCAGGCAGCTGCACAGAACTGACATAGTTGAGTGGGAAGAAAGTGCTGATGCAGTTTTGAGACACTTCTTGATAATCAACAGAAGCAGAAATGTCCAAGAACCCGAAACATACTTCTGTTAGTTTAAAGGAACATTGGCAAAATAAGTGATCTAATTGGGAAAAGGTTTTCAGAAATTTTCTACCTTCATCTCCCACATTTTAAGGAAGAATTGTATACACAAACAGCACATAAAAGTATGAAGTCACTGTTTATCAGTGTAAGTAAAACTAATGTTTATGAAAATTTTTTGAAAAGGCAGTTTGTAGACTGTCAGTTGTATTATAAATACTAAGAATTTTGCTAACAGGAATAGAAAAAGCAAATATCTTACATTAAAGCAGAGTTGAAAAAAAATGGAACAGCATTCCTACACTAAAAAGGTGAGGAATTCTCATTGAACACAGAGCTAGCATTGTTAATAACATGAACGTTGTTTGCCAACAATGCTATATGCAATGCACAAATCATTCCTGGAAGTAGAACAGAGTATGTCTGCTAGACATGTGGAATGCCACAGAAAGGCAATCCACGGTTGCCATTTACATATTACCAGTAGAACCACTTCTGACCGGTAATAAAGGGAGGCAGTTAGAATCAGCCTCTATACATGGTGTAGTTTTCTTATCATGTATGTAGCAATAGCAAGTCTCTCCATTGCATTCAAAATATGTTAACATGGGGTGGTCTTTATGGAAAAGAGGCTAACAAGAAGAAACACATGGAATAAAAGCTTCAACTGGTGGCACAAAGAAAGATTATTTCAAGTTTTTGCACTGGAAAGGTCCTGTTCATTAATGAGGTATCAAATCAAGTGTAGGCATCAACATTTCTTTAAAAAGCATGAAATATACCTCACATGCTGCCTAGAAGAATTTTTATGTTCCCGCATTTCAAAACGTGCTAACATTAGAAAGCAGGTTTCTGGAGGAAAGCATATCTATTTTTACCTGCACTACATTTTTCAAAAGATACTTTGCCTTCTAGATTCTTACAAAGATATACCACGCAGTGTACAGTATGTTCTTCTGTATCCGCCTATTTCTCCCTGGATCCGAAACGTGTATCTAATAGTGGGACCAGATTAATCCTTACTCAGCAAGGTGTGGGACAATATTTGCGAGGTATTATATACCAAAACTATCAACAGAGACAGGCAGATGTGACTTATGAGGACAGAGGATTGTCTGTAGCAAAGTTAAACACGGCTCTTCCTGTTTCTTTTTGGATAACTTCAATAAGATACCTCTGTATGGACGAGGACCTTTACTTATGGGCATGTCTTTCATAATTTAGCCTTCCTAAAGCAGCTTGTGCAGCTTTAGTACAAACTGCCACCGACTGCTGATCCTTTAAAACCTATAATGACCTCATGGGGGAGACAGGCCATTCTTCTACTAATACTTTGCCCTCTAAGATTATTAAAGCAACAGGAACCAAATCGAGACCACATAACGAACTTTGGCATCTGATCCTGCAGTATGATCGAGTGGTCACTGGGGACACACTGTCAATACTTCCTTAACACATTATATAGCATACCATACCCTGTGCCTTGCACAATACTGCAGAGGCAACACAGTGTGGTATATAAAATTTAAAATTAATAAACAAGTCAACGTATTAGTAGAAAACAACCCACAAAAATCAAACAGTATATAAAGTTTAAAAGGCTGGAAGCATGAAAAAAGCTTACATAGCAGAACCTATAATGCAGACAGCTAATCTAACCTAAATATGTTACTGGCAGGATATAATAGATGGAAATTTTCCCTTAAGCAAAAATTTCAAAAATAGCGCTTAAAAAGGAAATTACATTCAAACATTTAAAAAAAGTAAGTAGGCATAAGTTAATCTACACAAAGCTGAAAACTACAGAACAAAATATACACCAACAAAGTAAACCTCTTCAAAATCTGTATGCACTGTTAGAGAGTTCCTATCTCAAAAACCTGGACACTGACGTTAACAGCTTTGACATCGACGTTACAAGAAAGCTACTAACTGTGTTGAAAGTAGTCAGAATTGTTACGTGAAGCAATGCAATGTAGGCATTTTGGTATTAACCTACTTTTGGAAATGTGACATCTCGGTAAATTCAGCTGAGCAGGTCATTTAGATATTAAACAAAATATGAACCTCTAAACCCTAACACTCAGTCTATAAAACTGTACTAAGGCAAAACTCCAAACTTATTAAATTTACTATTAAATATAAAGTAAGTAATCATGGGTCATTACTGCCCACTATGCTGATCAGCTGTGTTAGCCTGTCAAGTGAAGAATTATTATGGAAATACAGATTTGATTAATGTTTTCACATAAAGTACAGTTTAATTATTTCTCTGACATTCAATTTGCTTTACAAGTCATTCTGTTCTTCACAGTTAACAGTTTTGCTTTTGGCAGACTAAGAAAATTCTTTTTCTTGAATTCACTATTAACCGAGTTAACTCTTGGAAATCTGGAAATCTTTTGGTTATGGTACTTACATTGGGTTTGGTTATAAAAATTGGTATCTGTAAGTTCTATAAGTTAAAGGCAGTTCACATAATACCAAAAATTACTTTCACTAAGAAAACTGAAATATAGCCAATCTTTTTTGTTCTTTGTTTTTCTTCCTGTAGATCTACCTTCACTTGTTTCTTAGATTATTTAAGCTACAGTGCTACAAACCATTTTGTGATTAATGGATTTGCAGTAAGGACTGTGACTGTGTTAAAGGAACATGTCGAAAGACTGTGAACAGGTATGAGAAGATTGTGTATTTACAAGAAATTTAACTAACGCTGGTGCACAATGTCACGATTCTTGGAACACCGGAAATGGTTTCACATTGTGTGCTTAGCTATTTCTTACATTTTACAGTCTGGGATGCGGAGTATTTTTAAAGACGTGAACATGAAGATTACTGATACACTGTAATTTCAATTACATGATAAAAAGTAATCTCAACATGCCCTATTTTCCTGTTGGTCAAGCTGGGACATTTCCTTTATCAAACAGCATGAAAGAGGAGTTTTAATAGGAAGGAAAAGATCTGTGAACTTGACTCAGTGAACAGCTCCAATGAAAGAACAAGCGAAACTTTAAAATATCAAAATACTTTCCATTGCATTTTCTAAATGAATGCTTCATTTAGGAGGTTACATCATTTTTCCTTTCTGTAATTCTCAAAACTGAGCTTTTAGACTTTTTATTTTGAGACAATACTTTGTGCCAATTCTCATGTGCTGCTGGAAAACATTAAGAAAGTATGCTTTAACATTTAATAGTAGTTTAAACAAAATGGTCATAGATTGTTCTACAGGGGGAAAAGTGTGTCCACACAACAACTTTCCAACAACTGACAACCTCAGATGATGTGCAAAAATGAGAGGCAACGTAGACTAACCTACCCTCTCACAATATACTGCCCTCTCTATAGGATTTACGCACACTGGTAGGGCAGCTTGGTGAAATTTGCACTGCCACTGCCTGTGCTGTACCTGTTCTGTGGACAAAAGAGGCCTTCAGTTTCCAGTGATGTCAATCTGGCACCTTTCACGAGCACTACATTCACTTTAAAGGAAAAAAAGTGAAGTTAAAAAGAACCAAAGGAAATCAAATCAAACCTTATTTAAATAACTCAGGCTGTGATACAAATTAAGAGCAAGATGTTTTTAAGGTAAGGCTATTATGTTGCTAATAATAAGCCTATACTCCAACACATCTTGCCGTCCTTGTTTAGTATCACAGTCTGAAAGTTATTTAAAATGGACAAAGGACAAAAGGGCACGATCCTAAAGCTTAAACATCTTGAAATCTGAGTATTCTTTTATATTCTTATTTTACTGGTATATGCAATTAATGCTGAATTTTCAATTCTGACCTGAGCCACCAGTTACAAAACCATTTCTATTTCAGATTTCATGCAAAGTTTAAGTTCCATTGATCCAGGATCACTGTTTAAGAATCAAAAAATTTACACATTTTCACTTGAAATAAAAAGTATACCTGTAACTGGCCATTTAGTGAGCTTAGGTCCTCAGCTTTTTTCTCCAATGACTGCACCCAGACTTTCCGCTTCTGTCGGCATCTGGAAGCAGCAGCCCGGTTTCGCTCCAGGAACTTTCTTCTTTTCTCATCAGGGTCTTCATTGGCAGCTCTTCTTCGCCGACCACCTGTATTTGGTGTTTGTGGCGTAGGCTGAGCTGGTGATGCCTGGAAACAGTAAAAAGTATTAAAAGTTATTGGCACAATACTATTAATGACTTAAGCTACAGCACTAGTATAATAAGTACACGTTACATCTTGAGAAGAGCATTCACAATGTTTCTAAATACATTCAGGTTATACACATTTCCTTTGTGGAAAGCTATGTCATTTAATTCTACAGCTATATTTGAAATTATTTTACTGTATTTACACTCCTTACCATGTCACATTAGCATGTAACATTTTAATCATGGTTCTTGCTTTAGTTTAAAACTGCATTAAAAGCCGCCACTCACTTCAAAGAGTTAAATTTATATGACATTTACATTTGGCAGCTGAATAAAGCCTGGAAGCAATACTTCTTTAGATGAACTCTCAGGGATTCTTTTACCAATTCTGATGGCACAACTGTTTATAAAAGGCAGAGTTTAAAACACTCTTTCACGCAACATAGCTTTTAAAAGTTATGTTTAGCAGGAAATAAATGTTCTACTTTTGACCCTTCCCACAAACCTAGTCACAACTGAAATACCACACAATTGTTTATGCCCAATATATGGACGCTGTTTGACAAATGCTGTCAATGCTGATACTCACTGATCCCTGGATCTCCAGATAGCAATTTCCTATCTGTTGATGCATTCCCCACCACTGCATACTGATTTCCCTTATATCCACCCACATATTATGACAGGATCAAAATATTTCAGTATTTTAAATTATACATTATACTCCCTTCATAGCTGTATACAGACCCAAGGCAAAGATGTAATGAATTATGGTAGCAATATAATGGATCTTAAAATCCTTTCAAGTGATAGGATAGACAGAATATAACTGTCTCCATGACATATTCACTGGTGCACCTGCACATTCAGTCCAGCACAGTGAGAAAGTTTTATTTTTAAATTAAAAACTGCAAACATGTATCAGTTTGCATATCAATTTGGCATAAATTCTAGATAGCTAATAATAAAAAACACCTGGGAACTCAAATCAGACTTTTAGGAATGAAACACTTGCCTTTTTTTTTTTTTTTTGTAATGACAAAATAACCAAACAGCAAGCTTTTCACCTTGAAAATTCTGCTATGCGGTATTAAGAAAACATTCTGTTAAAAACCTTAAGGTAGTATGGGAGAACAGCAGCCTTAAGAAGGAGATCATTTTACAATGGGTAACTTTTCTCCTCTTTTTGCTCCAGATATATTTGTTTTGATACATTATTTGATTTCACTGGCCAGTCTAAGAATCTGAGTGCTATCACTGCAGATGCAGGTCCTTCTGTTTCTGGGCCAAGTATGTAGCTGTTATAAAATTGGTATTACGCTATGAATTATACAAGTACTTTTAGAGATTTTTTTTACAAGTATCACAAAAACACATTCCAACAAGTTTTTCTGAAACAAAACAGCAGCAATCCTCCAGGATTCACCTAGGGAAGTACCTCTCCTCCAGAAGCACTCCCACTTCCAGTTCAACTCAAGAGCTCTTCTCATCTATCATCCCAAAGGGACTGCACACCATTCCTAAATTCAGAGCCCCCCTTTCAGTACCCAGGATTACACAGTTCACTTAATCACACAGCTGAGACTCTTCTTGTGGCAGCCCAGTAGAGACCATTGAAGCAAATTAACATAAGCATGATACCTGACTCAGTTAAAAAATTCTTAATTGCTTATGATCTAAAACATTAAACATGCAATATAAATTAAAAAAACACTGATTTTTTTCAAATATACATTAACTAGTTGTACAATTTTCAATTACCACAGAATTTCCTGTTAATGCACTCCAGTAATCAGGAGGACTTAGTTCTAAATTTGAGCAGGTAGATAATACCTATTTTGAAATTATCATCTCAGATAATACATTTTAGAAGCATTTAAGAACGTGTAAGAACTATAAACATCTTACTGCTACAGAACTACTGACTCCAAGAGGTGTCTGTAGCTCATGTTAACCTCTATTTTACACATCAAGAGTAAATAAAAGACTTTTTTTTTGCATAACAATGAAGGGGGCAGAAAGTCCACGTCCACTCCGTTGTCATACCGGTGTTTCAGTTGTTGAAGTTGCAGGTTGTTGTAGTGATTGTGGTCGGGGTTCCTCTGACTGAGTCCTAACCAACCCACTTGGATGTCCCTTGGCAGTATCTCCATTTGTTACCTGAGGGTGCTGCTGGGTCAAGGCTGCTTTCAATCTCTGCAAGCAGAAAAAAAAAAAAGAAGGAAAAAAATATTCTATCATGCTAACTGGCTGAGTTATTAATGATTTGTATTAGTCGTTACTTCCATTTTGGAAACAGGAGCTCCAGCTCTAAATTAGCTGTTTCTTTTTATAAGCTTTCAAAATGATCTAGGCAGATACCTACTAATAGGCAACAATTTCTTGCAAGCATGACAACAGCAATGAGGCTTTACGTAGGATCTCAGCCACAGAAGGATGGTAAGCTGTATGGAGAAGTAAACAGAACGCCCCCTCCATAATGACCTGTGCCCACAAAGAGACGACTGGAAGGCCATGAACAAGCCACTGCTGAAGCTGGTATTATGCAGGGCACAGACCAGAAAGAAAACCACCACATGAGAGAAAATAGGTAAAACAGAACACAAACTTCTTTCCATTTTAAAAATTCTGGTGTTCTCTATCCGTTTTTAAATAGTTCGCTGTTTGTTATGACTCCACTTTTTCATGGGCTTTACAAATACTCACCTGTACAATCCTTCGTATGAGTAATTATCATATAAAAGCCAAGGTCTTTGCTGAAACATCTCAGTAATGCACAAAACAATAACAAGCTTCAGGTTGTATGTAAAAATTAGCTGTTATTTATATAGAAATATGCAAGGTAGCTGTTACGGAATGCTATTTTACATTAAAAAATTGCTAAAATGTTTGAAGCTCTTCCTGTATTGCGCACAGCCACTAGGAAGAACAGGAACTTCAAATTTCAGCTGTATATAATATATTCAGGAGTTACTGACAACTTGATGGAGTATTTTAAAGCCTTTTATTGTCTTTCTGAAAATTATTTCACTCAACTTTTGGTGGAATCTCTTAAAACTATAACAGATAATACATTCTATTTACAACAAATTCTTAAGATTAAGTGATAAAAGGTCATACTAACTTTTAATAGATACAATTGCTTGTAATTCCAGATTCTTTCTTTAAATTTCATTAATATTGTGTAATTTATCGTGAAATTTTCTGTGTTACTTAAGAATGTACCTTATTAGGCAAATGGTATTAAAGAACATTTTTCTAGTAAGCACTGGATTTTTAAAGAATCCAATACAAGTTTAAGAAAAGATTAATGACTTAATACATGACAGTTTATGACAAAACTGGTAACTTGTATCATCATATTTTGGAATATGAACAAACTATTGCCAAAGTACTAAGATTAATAGAATGTCTTAAAAATGCTGGAGCTAGGCTGCATTTGGCCAGCTCAAAATAAACAGAAGACTTTGCACCTATGTACATATTCTCTATAAACTGTAGTATCCAATGTCTCTCAATAATTAAGTCATTGGAATACAGGGACAGTGCTCTCCTTACCTTGCACGATAGGCTTTCCTGGATCTTATTTTACAATTAGAACTGATTGCAGATTACCTTTGTCAGAATTGCTAAAAAAATCTTCAGGTCTGCAATATGGCAAGTTACATCAACTATCAAATCCATACAGTTGGCTGTAGCACCTGACCACCAGCAGCAGATATCCCATTTGAGGACTACAAAGAGAACCAAGAAACTCCAACATTCATCACCTGGCTTGCTCTTACAGAATATTTAGCCAGTGACTTCTGTAGTAACTGTCTTCCATAGTGACTGCTCTAGATTGAGCGTAACAGCACACATTACCCCAAAGAGAGACTGTTAAAGCATACATAAAAAGTCAGTGTTAACAAAGTTCTGTTCCCCACCTCATTTTTGTATCATCAACCTTGTACATTTCCCAGAATGAAGAAAGTGCTTTCAGAAAAGTACACAAGACAAATTTGCAGTAATTTCCCCAGAGTTCAGCTCTCACACCAATAATTTTGGATAGCTGCAGGCATTAGAGCAGGACGACAAACATTTTTTAAGATAACATGCCTATCATTCTTAGTATATGTACTGTACTCTGAAAATCCTAAGTCCTTCAGTAGTTGTTTTAACTCTTTCTTTACAGCATTAAAGCTCAAGAATCAACTTGTACCTTCCTAATTCACCTTGGAAAAACAAGCTCATAAAAAAAATTTCAATCCCTATCTCCTGTTAAACAAGTGCAGAAAGACTTAAGTGTTTTCTAATTGTCTAACTAAAATTACTAAAACAAACTCTAATCTAATTACAACAATTGAAAGGTTGATAAGATGACTTCCACACACACACACCCGCTTTAAATTCTAACTAATCCAGGTCATTCAATAGCAAAATTTTCTAAGCTACCGCCTGGACTACCAGGGAGCACATCACTTCCAAATCACATTTTAGCAAGTATTTAACATTAATATGACAATTTTATCCAATATCCTTTCCATAAGTTATTAACATCTGATTTTTCAAAATGTTTTCATTTATTATCGGAATTACTTTATTAGGATTTCTTGTATCATAACTTGCTGTTTAACAGGATGTGACAAACTTTCAGGAGTTAAAAATCAAGATAGTAGTGACAGGACAAATTAGCTGTAATAAATTAGTTGCAATGTGTCTATTTTAACTTCTGCTGAGGTTTTAAAGGGGATGCTCTCTTCTATTTCAAGACATCATACTAGGAGGTTTGTAAAAGCTACTGTCTCAAAAATTACCCAACCAAGACATAGCAACTTACCATACATATACTCCTCTTCCACTGCCACGAGAAGTTAAAGTGGCTAGATTTCATCCCACTCAAGTGTCTGAATAGGTAAATTCAGTGATAACAAGCTAACTCTTAATGTTCCTAGCAGTGCAGCATAAACATTTATACAGTTTGCATGTGTATGGCCAGAGCGTCTGACCTACTCTGCTTATGACTGCATAAGCAAGTCTTGATGGAAGCATCCTCCACAAAAATACTCCAAAACTACACAGTCTACGAACTCCTAGAAATGCTTTGTAGTGTTTGCTTAAAGCCGGTTACTTAAAGTTTCACTAGCATACCCATTTCCTTAGTGAAAGACAGCCCAAGTTCAGAAGATTTGGGAGATGAAACAAAACTAATTAGGGTTTGTTTTGGTTTTTTAATGTGCACATAAGGCAAGTAACTGTTATTATTGCCTAGCTCCATCATTTCTACTTCTGCATTTCTGTGTTAAAGAAATATTTGCAAAGTTAACCTAAAAAGAAAGGAAGTTCACACTATTACGTTTGTATATTTTACATTTAATTTGAAAATAGCAGTAGAAAGTGAAGGAAATAGCAAAATCCTATCTACATTATAGAACATCTATCCGCAGGCACAATGGATGTGCAGTCAACCTTCCCTATTGTAATGCTAACATTTAAACATTATCATTTTGTAAATTTCTAGGTAAACAAATACCTTTTGAAAATTACATTGTTAAAAGTAATGTACTATAGAAACAAAACCAGAAAATAATCGGGTTTCATTTTATATTACAGAATTTAAAAGTTGAAATTCAAATAATTATGATTAAAATTATCCACAAAGGCAGAAATATTGTTAAAACCTGTAGATATTCCTCCAGTTTTCATAAGGAGACATCCAGCTCATGTATTTAAAAGGTTTCATATTTTAGAAGGTGATGTTGGAGTAAAATACTATATGGATGTTTTGTTTCCTGTCAGTAGTGAGACTGTTACCCCAAATACGATGATAATCTCAGTTTTAAAAATCAAGTATATTGAAACAAATATTAGAATAAATGTATGTAAGCATTATTATGTCGGGAAACCTGATGAGCACCAAGGTTTGTTTGATATTACTTGTTTATTAAAGGGAAACTAAAAATGGTGGTTTTGAATAGCTTAATAGCTTTTAAAGTCTTTATTAGCAAGGTTTTATTGTTCACGTATCTCCCTGAAAACAAATCCTCACCACATCTGTCAAAATTTGGTAGGACTAGATCATTCCATCAACAGCTCACAGAAACAAGATAATATTCTCCAGAAACAATTTGTGGAAAAACTTAGATGCATATTTCATATCTGCCACAAAAGCTCATCAGAGTAATAACCCTGCTTCTCCTGGGTGTTATCCTACCATCTGCCGCTCTATTACTTATCTTTATTTTGCAACTAATTAACAGCATAATCTTCTAAATTCAGCAAGTTAATTATCATTATTGTGGTCTTTGCAGCATCATCAGTCCTTATGAAGTCTTGTCTCTCCACCCCCAGAGAACATATGAAAATGAAGTAGGTTGTGAGAGGGTCTGTTTCTTTAGAGTAGGCTCATTAGGTGTTTGCTGATTAGCTCGGCATGCAGAGAGACAGGTCAGAAGAATTCTGCTGAACACAAGGTCCCATGCCGGGCTCCAGCAAGCTAATGTCGGTTTCTGAACACTTGCCAAGCTGCCCTCTGTCACTTCTCAGTAGAAACCTCCTGCAGAAAGCCTACGGGATGCCCACTGCGTGCAAGGTATTTCTCAGATTGTGACAAAAGGTTTTATATGGGTAGGAGGAGATGGAGGGGAACATTCAGCGTTAAAGCAATTTTTAAGTTCTTTGGACACTAGTGCAATCCATGCAGAAGGGTCTGGACACGAAGTTTGCATCCACAGGCTGTACGCTCAAAAAAAAAAAAAGGATGTTTTACAGCTAGGAGTAACTCGTGGCATTTTGTATACAGAAAGCATACAATTACAGATCTTCTCACAAAAGGATCAGAAGCAATTCTGTAATATTTAGAATCATGTATCCTTATCTTAGTGAGGAAGGTTTTTTTGTTTGTTTGTTTTTAAACACAACTATTCCATCTACTTCTAAGCCTCTCTAAAATACCACAAAACTGACTTATGCATTTGATTTTACATAAGTATGTGGAAGTTAGCTTCTTTAGCATAACAAATACGGAGTCATGTCAGAAAACTTGGCAATTTATATCAAGTGTGCCACAGAAATCCAAAACGTATTTTCACTCCTATTGAATGTCATTCTCAATACAAGATACAAGAATATTTTCAAAAGAATAGCAGTAGAAAGTAGTCTGTGTCTGAACAAAATCTCTAGTCATATTTTACTTCAGTTCTACAAGCAATAGGAGAAAAAGGACCCAAGAATGTTCAAAACTATAGTAACAGTATCTTTCACAGGTGTGAATGGAGCAGCTATGTTCACTACAATAACTTCAATATTGGACAATAAAATTTAAATGCAATTAATTTCATGTAATTATTCCATAGCACTGAAATACATATAGCACTGTATACATTCCAGTGCTGAAGCAGACACTGAGATTGTGCTTAACACACCTCCACTAGATTTCAGCTGTTTCAGTTGAGAGCCTCTTGCAATAATGTCACCAATCGTAAGGATTTGGCTCACTGCGCAGCCAGTTTTTACATTTTTCTCTCTCGTGGCTTTTTGTTTGTTTACAACTTTTTTTTTCCTCCCAGTCATTATTCCTTGCAGTTCGTATACATTTTTCTATCTGCTATTTCACTCAGTGAACCTGTTCTCACATGCAACTGTCCCTCTGTGGAATTCATGTGATCATTTAGTGTCAGGCAACTTTAACGGTAACCAGAGAAAAGAGTGTTTTGGCAGAGGATGAACAGTGTTCTAGAAGTGACATCTCAGTAACGTGCGTCACATGAATAACCAAAACTGCCATGCTGAAGGAGTTTGACACTTCAGACTGAAAACATTATCAAATATAGAAATAAATACACAGTTCTGATTATTAGGCATTAAGCTTAAGAGACTCTAATCTAAAGCCACTTTCAAATGTCCTAAGAGAGCCTGTTTATGAACCGAAAAGTTTCCAAAAGCTGTCCATAGTGGGACCCCCCCCCCCCCCAAACCAAAACACCCAGCACTTATATTAGTTCCCTTATCCTGAAGGGGTTTTAAGACATCCAGGATAGCTGAAGAAAAATTTTAATTGTGTCATAGGAAGGTATCCTATGCCCATTACCAAAGACATCTTCTACCAGTTATTTTAAGCTTTTAGAAATCAAAATATCAGTTTGTTTTACTAAAGTTCATTCCCAATTTGATATAAAGAAATATATGATGCTCTATGTACAATTTGGTATATGCAACTCATAAGGAAACAACAGGTATTCATCAAAATAGAAGTGTATTGTTTTCACATAAATAAAACCACAGAAATGAAGTTCCCCAAATCCGTATTTAAATAATTAAACTCCATTGCATTAGGAAATAATGGCACTACAATCTCTAATTGGATTTTTATCAAATTATTTCTCACCTTCACTTAAAAAAAGTCTATCCAACAGTAGCCTTTTGTAAACAGGTAAGAGGAATGAATGATAGAGATGAGGAATAAAAGCAGAGCACAAAGCACTTTGCCTATTACAAAACTCTAAATTCGTGAGTTCATTGCAAATGTCATGCAAGAAATGAACTGCATAAACAGTCTCTGTAAAGAAAGGCACAAAGCACAAACAAATGGAAGTACCTCGTTCCTGCCTTGGTTTGTGCCAGGCATTTCTTCCAAAATTTAAGGAGTTGTGCCTTCTAAACAGGACAGACCTATATCTGATAACAATTCAGCAATTTGGGGATATTGCATCTTGAAGTGACAAAGTTACTGCAAACAGTTCTTCAAGAATTTTACTCAGCCTTTCAAGTAGGTAGATCTGTGTCAATTAAGAATACCTTGAAATAGTATCATTATACAGATGGTAGTAGCAAATACAGAATATCATATTAGGAAAGTATGGTCTTTGAATAAATGAGTCTAACAATTGTCAAAAGCAAGCATGACAAAATCCTTTGGAGACAGGGAAAACCACATTAACTTCCCAAATTTTGCATCCCATACACTACCAAACTTACTTTAATATCTGAGGAATAGTTGCAATGTTAGGAAACTACTCAAGCATGTTTTTTGTGTTTGCTACATATTCTATTTCTACATTTTATAACGCAATATGAAAAAATCCCTGGGACTGCAAGGTCTGTCTATAAAGAACAAGAAGAGATTTCTCCAAATAATAAACGACAAATAAAATAAAGCAACAGCCAAGAAAATTCCAAAGATCTATAAAAATACTGACTCCTGGCTTTGACCATTGAGAAGGGAACATCACCGCTTCGCCCCTTCATGCAGCTTTCTGTCCCAAAGACACTAAGACTACTCAGCTGAGAGACTTCACCCCAACAAGAAGCAGAAATGTGGCTACGGTAGGCAAAAGGACACGGGAAGCATTCCCAACGTTCTGCTGACTTAAACGCACCAATAAATCCACAAATTGCAGTGTACTGTTAACAGATGAAACATATACTGTGATGAAACATAGACTGTTCACTTATTAAATTTCAATATAATAGCCTATATTTCAACTTTAAATGCGAACTATTAATGAAAGAAAAAGCAAGCAAGGAGCTGTAAAACTAAAAATTAAGTCTTCTGCTGGCTTCACAAGGAATGCAAGAGAAAAAAAAAAAAACAAACCTGATTACCATACTTTTGCAGAATTTAGTATGTACCAAGCAAAATTATTTTCAAGAGATACATGAAAAAGAAAAGATCTGACATCACAAAGACTTAAATTTTAAAAATTAAATGGAACTTTACAGTTAATAAACCATCACATATCTGCCAACAATGCATCACATGACATAGTGAGTTAAGTCTTCCTGTTGGAAGCTTTTCTACAAAACCATTAAGTTTCTCATTAAATTGCTTTTACTTTAGGAGTGATAAGAAATTAAGTTTTTTATTTTTGTGAATAGGCACTATATAAAAGTAAACGAGCATAAAAAAATATACATAATTCTGAAATTCTTGAATTCTGCTCATGTTTTATATTAAGCGACAAGGAAGGAAGAAATACTGCAAATATCCTTTTTACAGTCTCACTTAAAAAAAAGATAAGCAATCACTGAAGTGCATATATTAGCTAAATTCTAACGAGAAGACTAATGAGACTGTTAAATTTTAAGTCTAATGATCTTTGTTTTTCTTTGCATCTGAGTGATTGCTTCTTCCAATGCAAGATCAAAGTCTTCACCACATACATATATTTCCTTCCTCCCTTTAAAGCTTTGTAAGAGCAAATCACTCAGTAATATGCTTTAAAACCTAATTTCTCACCCATCTAAAAAAATTATTTGGAACCAACTCCTCCTGGACTTCACAAAGCAGAGTTCAGTGCACCACAAATCTCCTGACTAAGGAATGTGCAATTTCTGAGAAAACAGTTCTTGTTTTCACTGTCTTACATTCTTCTCTCATGGATTTAAGATAAATTCATCTCAGAGCTGGTTACATTTAAACATTTCCTGAGGTATTAAAATATTCCTTTTCCTATTCCTAGGGGGACAAGGATGCACAGAAACGGACCTTCTTCCTTTCTACGCTATTGGAAAAGTCATCGTGTTCAACAGAGGAGGAAAATGAAGGCAGACCTGATAGCAATTAGGAAAAGTCAGTGCACTGGTGACCAGCTCTCCACAATAGTTTCAGTATTTGGTGAATGTGGTCTAGTGTGCCCACTATACTGGAATCCCATTACTCCAGACAGCAGAATAATTAATATTCCCAGACTCACTGTTTTTCATACTGTGCTTTGAGGAAAGAAAATGGGTAAGGACAGAAACCCCATAGGCTTAGGTCACGAGAAATGAGATATCAAAGGATGTTAAGGGCATCCTCCCACTTACATTTTTGTATATCAATTTTGATATTTTATCTAGCAGGTGTTCCTGATTCTTTTTTAGCACAAAGTAAGAGTCAGAAGAGGAACACTACTTCACAAGCCAGATACTGTTTACAGAGGCATCTTGTAAATACGTAAATGGGTTAATTATTTTTTAATAATAGATTTTCTATTGCTTTAGAACAGTTGGAACAAACAAACAAGACAGCAAAACCAGAAGCAACAACCTAATGTTGCAGAAAATTTTTCAAGAAATTGATTAATTCAAACAACCACCATGACTGGATCATTAATATTTTAAAGAAACAAAACAAACTTTCTCCTGCTTGTTTTACTCACGATTTTCCCAAGTAATCCCCAAACCCCCAAAATGCCCCCGACACAACAGAAACAGCCTCCACACAAAACAATTTCCTAAGTATGTCAGTAATACATATCTAATTACTAAACTCTTGCCAAATGGACTATATTCAGTTGAGATTCTGAAAGCATTATTTTAAAAAAAACTTTTTCCTTTCCTATTTTTTGTAAAGAAATATCATATCCTTTGGCAGGAAACAATAATATTCTGTTTCTCTGAAGGCAATCTTCACTGTTAACATGCTACTAATCATGTCTGTCTTTCAACTAAGACTTCCTATCCTCCAATACAAGGAGCAAGAAAGGGTTTAGTTAAAAATTCAGTTCATTTAAAAGAATGATTGAAAATGAGATCAAAATGACCATTAACAACAGAACTAACCCAGGCTGGAATTTGAAATAACTGTAAAATAAACGCAGCTGTTATTTTTCTGTTTTTATTAAATTGGTACTTGCAGAATTTAGACTAATAGAAGAAAACTAAAGCTGTTTTAAAAAGCAATAGAATGTAATTTATCAAGTTAGTCTTCTTGAGGAATAATGGAGTTTTTCACTTACCAATTTAGCCTCAGACTGCACTGGCTGTGGGGAGGAAGGCCCTGGGATTCCTGGGATACTAGGCACCATGGTGACAGGTCTAACAAGCTGACCAGATAAAGTATAAAAATGAAGAAAACCTGAGTATGTTATCATAACAGAGAGCATATGACAGCACTACCCTCTGAAGCCAAAACAGCTATCAAGCTGCTTAAAACTAAGTTCTATGCTGCACGTAATGCAAATCTGCTCCACTTTCAAATTAATATAGCATCATGCTTACTTACTGGAACTGCAGCAGGGACATGCACATTAGAATTTGTGATAGATGCAGGAATAGCAACAGGCATGGTTTGTCCATTAGGAAGATGTAACAGCAGAGGAAAAGGACCTGGAACTGGACTGAAAAAGGAATGAACTATATAAAAGAAAACTTACTCCAGAGAAGAGAACAAGTCTACACATTATTTTGAATTGGTTTGTTTGTTTACAGTTGCAATGCAATATTTATTTGGAGATCAAAAATATGAACTTAGTGATGTTGAGAACATGGGATTATATTTCACATGTAGTGAAAGTTGTATGTTTCGTACGTAATAAAGCACCACATTACACCAAAGCATCTCAAATTTGTACATTAATTGCAGAAACAGTAACTGAAAGTAAACAAGATAAAATATTTTCAAATTCTGTAAGAAAACATTTTACTGAGATTTATGTAACTTACACTATTGGTCTGTTAGAGGACGGAGCCTGGGTAATAACAGTGCTAGACGTTGGTGACGGTATTGCCTGCTGAATAATAACACTTGAGTCGGAACTCGTGAGTAATACATTAGGAACCTGTAGCGATGCTGGACGAACTATTGTTGATGTAGGCTGTGCGGTCTGCTGCAGTGACACTTCCTGAGGAAAACCAAAGATTAATCAGTTTGTAAAACACAAGTATAGATCATTAATTCTGTTAAATGAACACAGTTTGATGGAACAAATCAGAATTTCTGCAACATTATGCAAGTGGAATGGGCTATACAATTAAAAACATTAAAAAAAAATCCCCTTTGGATGAATCATTTAAACTATCAAAGTGAAATTGTTCCAATGACAGTGATCTTAGTTTTATGACAAACCCTGGCTCAATTTATGCTAAGGCTACTATTACTTATAATTCAGTTTTGATCAGGTGTTAAGGTTTTTTTGGCCAAGAAACCCATGGCACTATCAGCACCAGCATATCTACCCACACTTAGAATAAGGAAAACATTTTATGGTGTCCTTATGTACATTTCAGTTTCAGTCCATTGTTCTGGATTTAAATAAGAGAAACAAAAGAGTTCTATGCTTCAGTTAAAAGAAAAAAAAAAAAAATCAGTCTTTTTTTAATCCTTTACCCCTTACCCGTGTACTACTTAACCGGAGTGCTACTAAGTTAAAAATACCTGGAGTGTTACATTCATAGCTATGCAAAATATATGCATATCCTGACGCAGAAAAAATTATTTGAGCACAAAAATTAAAGTTCCTTAGTTGCAAGTAAATAGTAGACAGAATTGAAAAGCTGGAAAATGTCTTACTGTAACCAATGACTTCCTTCTCAGGAAACCCTTGATATTGTCAGACTTCAGATTTATCTTCAGACAGGATTTTTTCCAAATTATTTATTCTTTTGACACTAGCCACTGCAATCAATGGCACAAAACTCCACACTATTAAGACCAGCAGACTCTAGTTGCTCCACTGTTAAACTGTAATTCACAGAGAACGTCTCATACCCGTGTCACATAGGCTACATTGCTTACCATTTGCTCTGAACTGAGCTTAAGTTTTTAAAACTCATCCAAAAGCTTTAAGTAGTAAGGTCTTAACTGTCTTACAGATTGTTTTTCTTTTTATACATCCATTGCAAAATGTGTGTGCTGCTCTGAGCACTTCATAAAGGTGGGCTGGCAAACTGTGGGCTTTAAAAAAGAAAGAACTTCAGACGATGAAATTTTCTCCCTTCAGAATTTCAGAGGCTAGATTTGTCATCAGGGTTCATTAGTTCGTTCAGGCTTTTCCCTAAGGGAAAAGTTTAAAATATTATTTACAGCGAATGAGAGTTTTTGGGGAATAACAGTGACCTGTACTGAGGAAAGCAAGATTTTTTTCTTTAGTATCAATCTGGTGTATTTGTAAGTGTTATAATATTTGAACACAGTACCTAGAATTACAGATGACCATTCAGTCAAAAGAAGAAAACATTCAGTATGGAATTGCAGAAACAGAAAAAAAACGGGAAGAGTTGACTAATGCATATTCTTAGGACATGATTAAACATTCTTTTGCAAATGAGTAATTTGGTATAACAGCTATTCAGTGAGAAGAGCCACAGGGAAAGCATAAAGGAGACTGAACTGCTTGACTGTGGGAAATTAGAGAAAGCCATAAGAGGAGAATACTTGCCCTGATAATCTTTTGACAATGGTCAACTCAGAAATGAATATTGTGTCATTCCTCACTGGTTTTAGCTTCACCCTTTCCTGCCTGCTCTTTGCCACTACTACCTGCCTCATTACTGTGACCAAGGAGCCCTGATAAAGTCCACTTCCACTGTAGGGATCTGACAGAGGAACACCCATGTTTGCCCCAATAGCCAACAAAAGTGTAAGAGCTCTTTTTCCTATTCTTCCTTTCACCTGAAACATCTTCATACATGGCAGCCACATATATATAAAAAAGTATATTATAAATATAAATTTAGATATATGAACACCACAGAATAAACAGCTAAAGCAAAGTAATTCTAATCTCCATAAAAGGGGAAAAAAGACAGTCAGCTCACAGCAGCCATGAAGTCATGTATATAGCTTTAATACAAAAATGTAAACTAATCAGATATTCAACCATTCTCAACACCAGTAATGCTGTAACAGCCCCTTCTGTATGGATTTATGTGAGTGGCTTCTGTAAGTACCTGTGTGTGTGGATGGGGAAATAGCCATCTTTAAGATACAGAAGAATAGACATTCCAAGAGGCAGAGTGTGAAAGTCTCCCAAGAATGGATAAGCTCCAGAGAAAGCCAGCCCCCTTGAATTTGCAATGCTTCATAAACCGACAATAGCTGAATCTGTACAAGGCCACTAGCATGTGTACACACACTAGCATGAAAATGCTGCACAATTCAGACAACATCCACAGCAGCTGCTATATATGAACAAAGACTAGAGGATTATAAATACACTTGATGAAAGAACGGATGCCTTGAAGGACTTTCATAGAATCATGGAATGGTTTGGGTTGGAAGTGACCTTTGAAGATCACATAGTCCAACCCTTCTGCCATGGGCAGGGACATCTTTCACCAGATCAGGTTGGTCAGAGCCCCATCAAATCTGGCCCTGAATACTTTCTGAACACCAACCTAGAAGTCACTGGCACATCAGCACAACCTTCCACCTCTGAGCAGGCAGCTGGGATTGGCCTCCCCACTGTTGCTGCAACCTGGTAACTACGTGAGCAAGTAAGTTACGGCACTCTGTGAATACTTACTGGCTATTAATAACAGCAGCTTAATTAATGGGTGTTCTAATAAATACTGACTGTAAAACTGGGTCTCTCCCTGGCTCGATCCCCTACTAAAAAAAAGGCAATTTGCAACTTTTACACAAAGTGCTGTATGGAAACCAGATTTCAGCAATGGTCAGAAGATTAATGTATAAAATTCTGAAATAAATCTATAAAATTCTGAAAACAGAAACCTCTCATGCACACAATTATTTCTGTGTGTTATTAAAGACAGCATTTGTGCTTTGTTTAAAAGATCAGGAACAACCCTCAACTATTAAAGGAATAACACATTCACTGACAGGGGTGTTAATACAGTTGAAAACAAAGTTTTTTCAACTTGGTCTATGCTGCACTCTGAAAAATGTATGCATGTACTAGTGACTACAACAATGGGGCAGTAACACAAGCTGCAGATTTAAGAAGTATGGAGCTAAAGGAAACTGACGTTTTATTAGCATATAGAAACAAAAACATAGGCATACCAGACTGACAGAAGATACTAATTGGCCATCAAAACATTGCACTAACGAAGTATGAATTTTGCCTGAAATAATAGTTTGTAAATATATTCTGCTAAAGAAAGAAAAATAGAAATTAATTTGCAATCATGATATTAAGCCAAAAAGATCTTACCTTTACAAGAAAGAAGTTTAAGCCTATTCAAAGATATTAGAGACTTACTGAAAGGACCTCTCCAACCCTTTTATTCTTGAAACTAAAAACAACTGAATTGGAAACTATGTTACAGAAGAGGCCTGTTTAAGAAGTGTTTTCAGAGATGCATATTTGTAACTATTTTGTATCTAAAAGGAAATATGCAATAACTTCCTAATACTATCAATGAATACACAGAATTCTTTATACAGAAATGCAGATGGCCAGAACTAGTAATCGATTGCAGTATTACTGTAATAAAACAATTGGTTTTAAAATAATTAGGTTAGGCAATTAGCTATCTGACAACAACTAAGTCTCTTGTGAAACTCTTTTGAGGGTCATTCTTTAAAGTACTGTTAATAAGAAACTATAAATGAGTTTGAAAGCTCTCAAAGAATAAATTAGGTTTCATTTGCTTATTATTTTAAGGCTAAAAGGCTTTATATACTTCTAATGATATCTTGGTCTATTCAAAGCAGAATATCACCTCTTATTGAAGCCTAACAGAACTCATGGAACTCTCAGAAAACTAGGAAAAGAATTAAGCATAATTTTTAAAAGTCTCTAAGAAATTCATAGAATCACAGAATGGGTTGGGTTGGAAGGGACCTTAAAGATCATCTAGCTCCAACTCCCCTGCTGCGGGCAGGGACACCCTCCACTAGACCACATTGCCCAAAGCCCCATCCAACCTGGCCTTGAACATTTCCAGGGATGGGGCCTCCAGAACCTCTCTGGGCAACCTGTTCCAGTGCCTCACCACTCCAACAGCAAAGAATTTCTTTCTAACATCTAATCTAAATCAACCGTCCTTCAGCTTAAACCCATTACCCCTTGTCCTGTCACTACACTCCCTGATAAACAGTCCCTCTCCATCTTTCCTGTAGGCCCCTTCAGGTACTGGAAAGCTGCAGTTAGATCTCCCCAGAGCCTTCTTTTCTCCAGGCTGAACAATCCCAACTCTGTCAAATTCCTTTGACAACTACAAGGAAAATTAGAATTCTTGCACGTACATTAACAAGCTGTAATCATTTAAGGCTACTAAAATACATTCAGCCAATGAAATGGTTATAGTGGCATATATATTTTAAAACCAGCTATGTTCTGAAATAAAACAACCTTTCCCTCTTTCAATATATCTACAGAAGGAGAACATAAAAATCTGAGAAAACAGCAACACTCTGCTCACATTTCTCAACTTCTGCAGGCCACATGCAGCAGCACACTCCTAGCAGCACCCTCATCTTTGCTCAGCTTGTCTCTACAATCAGACATCAGAACAGCATTGAGCGGCAGCAGCTTTTCACTTCAGCACAGTTACAGTGACAACACTGAAATGACATCATGAATGAGACAAGTTTATAAGTACTGCCAAGCATTGAGATATAATTTTCACTTGTAATGATGCTGTTGAGATAGTGAACCACTACTGCATAAAGATATTAATATTATCTCTTGCCAGAATTAGAGTACTTGGAATAAGTATTCACAGCAAAAAGCCAAACTGACCTCTGAAATACAGAAGAAATGAAATCAAGATGACTTAAGATTTGGACTATGATTTGCTTAATGTAAGCAGCTCTTTACGTGTATTCCTTTGAACTACTTTTGCTATATTTGAGACTACGCGATTGCCTTGATTCCCTATGATTACTCATCCTTGCTAACTAATAAAACTCAGCAAAGATTTGTAAAGACAAATCTGAGTTGAAACTCTCTTAAATTTCTATCGCACACTTAAGGCTCTTCTCTCACTGCTGCCCATTGGCAGGAGAAGAGAAAGTTGAAACCAGAGAGGTTCAGACTGGATCCAAACAAAGACACTTTCACCACAAGAACAGCCTGGCCCTGGAACAGGTTGTGCTGAGATTGCACAGCCTCCCTGCTCTGAGGTTTCAAGACCAGACTGTGTAAAGCCCTGAGTAACTTGGTCTGATCTCAGAGCTAACCCTACTTTGAGGGCCAGGAACTTCCTGCAGTCCCTTCCAACCTGAACCACCCTGTGATCCTCAAAAGTCCTACTGATTTTTGGGAGTAAGGTAGCTAAATCCCTCAAATACAGACTGCCCACTGAAGATGCACATGGAAAAAAGACTGACCAGAGCAACCATATTGCTTTATTATGTTCTGCTTCTACTATTTTTATTTATTGAAGTAGGAATAGAAATAATTAATTCATTTCGCTAATTTTGATTCATTTTGGGCTCTTTGAGGGAACTCCACATGATGAAAACACTGCAAGTCTCAAAGTTATCATAACTATTAAGCCATTTATTTCTTCTTTAGAGCAATAGTTCTAAAACTGATTTGACTACAACATCCTCTAGTGACAGACAATACCTCAGTCTTCTATGAGTATTCAAGTAAACACTAAACAAGCAAATGCCTGAGATCACCAGTTCTATAGCCTATAGAATATGAAATTTGAAACAAAATTATCTGGTGCTTAGCTTTGAAAGACAGCCTATTCACCCCTGACATTTTTGTGGGACATCCCCTGCTGTTCCACAAAACAATTTATGGTGAAACATAGGATAAACATAAAAATATACACATGAAGAATCAAACTGTTGACATTATTTAAAAAAAAAAAAAAAAAATCCAAGAGACTGAACTTTCTTTGCTTTTTCATGAATGATGATACATAAAACAGAATAAAGAGCCCTTGTAGCTTTTTCTAACCTAGGATGAATATTAAATTTTATTTCCTTTCTGGCTTTACTGGATGGCCAGTGCGAGGCAAAGAAATAACTGTGGTGAGCAGAGCTAACTAAAGAATTGAACTAATTAAGTATATATCCACAGAAATATGGCAGATGAAAATTCTTTTCCTTTCAACCAGGTAAGTAGTGTGGCTATCACCATGTACAATAAACTTACAGGTCATCAGAAGATTTGAAAAATGAATGTCAATAAGAAAAAGAAAAAAAAAAAAGGGTTCTGACCTTTTCATCATTGGTAGTAGACTCCGGATGAGGTAAAGGACTATCTTGATGAGTTGTCTCTACAACAGAAGGTTCTTCAATTTTATTTCTTATAATTGGTGTTGCAAGAGGAGACAGATCTAGAGGCATCTAAGAGCAACAGCATAAAACAAAATTACTCAATGTCTAAAAAATTAAAATATGCAAGAAAACATAAAAAATTAAAGAAATATCAGCCTCGTAACAACAAGGAGGTGCTGATGTTTGGAATATGTTGATGCAGATGCATTACTAGCCATGGCTAATTTTCCAGCATCTGCATGATTACCAATCTTCAGTTAACACTTCGTCTTTCAACACCAATGTCAGACTAAGTATTTTCTTCTTGAGCATTAAAAACACTCTTAAAGTCTTCCTTTCCCAAGAGTCACAGGAAAATTATAGCTGAGGAAGGACTGTGCTATACTTAAAAATTACAGTTAGAAGAAGGTATTATGCTTCTATATATTATCATATCACATGCCACAAAGGACAAAATCCTAACTACATTTCCAAATTAAGAAAACTACTGTGGACAATTAATTTCAAACTTATTGCAGCAAATAATTATTGAAAAAGCAAGTTTTATATTACTACACAGATAAAATCCCCCAGGACATCTGAAATGCCACAAAGAAATTAAGTTAGAAAAATACTTAAACTAATACTATAGATTTGAAGGCCTATACTCCTGTATAGTCTGCTATCCAAACACTTTTGGAAGAAGCTTCCTTCAAAGCTCATCATCTATTTGTGTTCTTCCATATGCTCTTTTTTTTTTTCCAATTCAACTCCTAGTTTTCCTACAGAATATATTACTAATGGGAAGACTGTTAAAAGTGGAATCTTTTTTCATACCACATCTGAATATGAAATACTGTACAAAAAACCTAACTATCAATCCCCTAGAAAGTGTGCTATTATGGTAAATTTTTCCACCCCTTGCCGTGATTGCTTATATATATTAACCAACCACAGATACTGCAGGACTGTGTTTCATCTCATAGCACAGAGGGCAGCTTGGAAAATTAGTATCAATTAGAGAAATTTTTAAAATGTTTACAATATTTTGCAATACCTATAACCAAAGTGAATAAAATTTTTCATTTGCAGAAGTGTTTAATATTTGGGCTCCTCACCAGTTATGACTGGGAAATACTAAAATAAAGTAGAGACCACATTTAAATGTATGGGAGGTTCCTCATAAAAACATGAAGTTGCTAAACAGACACAGTCAAAATTTTTCTTATATTGCAATCTGACATTAAAAAAAGTAAATGTTTAGGTTGTGATCAATAATTTCTAGGCAAAAGTGATTTCAACACAGTGAATATAATTATAACCAACTTACTGACGCTTCTTTAAATTTAGTCAGTATTTAACTCTCATTATCATTACTATTGATTCTTAGAACAACACTGGTATTTTAAAAACTAATCAAAATAATCAGTGTTCACATACTATTCTTTTCACATGCGTTTCTTGCAAATGTTTTTCTTTCTTTACTTACTTCTTTACTTTCCAGACTTATTTTTTGCTTATTCAGGGTCTAATGAAATTTCAACCAAAGCTAAGACAGACTAGATACATTGACTTTGTCTTAATTCTTGAAGTATCTCATTG
Source organism: Balearica regulorum gibbericeps (assembly GCF_011004875.1). Lineage (NCBI taxonomy): Eukaryota > Metazoa > Chordata > Aves > Gruiformes > Gruidae > Balearica > Balearica regulorum. Next base: position 19,082,973 of record NC_046189.1, on the reverse strand, counting down.
TCCATTCTAACTATGTAAAATTAATCAGGTAGACTAATCTTCAGAAGAGTAATCTTAGATTTGCATTCCCTCCATACAATATATATAAGCAGCTGGCAAATGATTATTGGTACAGTTTAGAGGGCAATATATAAATCCAAATTTGCTTTTTTTAATGGAATTTCTGATATGAAAACAGTAGAAGCTCTGAGAAGAACAAGTTTTTGAACATACTTTCTTAATGTCATCTTCAGAAGCCTTTTTAAACTCATTTTCAAAAGGACTTGCTAATTCATTGAATAAGCCCACTTCTTCACAGTTCTTCAAGAATCGAGTTGGTGTTGGTGTCTGATCTGAAATGAACAATTTTATTTTTATTTTGAAATACCATTTATGAACCTACTTATTGTAAATACTTTTTAGAATAAAAGCAAACTGAAAGAGACGACGTGGTTAAGAACTTTCTTACGCCTTGCCAGCAGGCTCCTCTCTGCCTTGCAGGGAGGCCAAGCAGAAAGCATACTCCACCTGCTGGAGACAAGCAACTAAAGTTTGCAAATCAGTAAGCCCCTTACAGTCTTGGGTGCATTTCTTCTGTGTCCAGAAACCAGAGGGAGCTATTCTGAAGCGCCTTCTCTAACACGGCACATCACTTCAGTGAGCAAGCAGGCTCTCTTTTCAAATAGAGATAAGGCCTACATGAAGGCTTTCATTAAAAAAGCAGCCCACAGCTCATGGACAGTTTGCTGCTTTTCTTCTCATATTGTGAAAACAGCAGTGGTTACTTCCAAGTGCATGGAAGTTCTAAAAGGAAGCAAAGGCTGATATCGTAGACAAGATTGTATTGACTGCTATGATGCCTGGATACTCAAGCTGGAATCACAAGACTTCCAGTGTCTGGCTGACTACAGCACAAAACAGCTTCAAAAAAGTCTTTCTATAAAATTTTTAGTACTATGTAAATTCCCCTTATTTCACTATTATTACCAGGTCAAAATTAACCACATTTGCCAGAAAGTTACCTGCAATTAAAATATTGTAAAGTGGTATTATGTGCACCTTACTAATGTAGGCTGACATTTACGACTAACAGTTCATACACAGGAATGTGGCTGCGAAGAGACAGACGCTGCCGTGGTTTCATTCTCAAACACCTCATTATTTGACAGGTCCCCTTTCTTACAGTATAATTGCCAAGGATCACGTTTAGCATTTTAAAAATGTATAACTGCTGGTTTAAGAGTAACAATTTTTTTAACTGGTTGTCCTAACAAATTAGCCACTTACAAGGAAAAAAATTTCAGAAAATGTCTGAAAGCCTTTGTTAAGTTCATTTAGGCTGTTCCATCACTGAAAAAAAGCCACTCTAACTTTAGAATGATTAGCATGTGCTATCTTGAGCCAAGAACTTTAAAATTTATAATGCAGTCAATCATCCATTGGTGTTTACTTCTGATCCTGGACAAACAAAAGAGTTAGTTACAACAGACCAAGGGTATACCATGAATTCAGAAGTGGAAATACAGTAAAAGTATTTTGAATATAAGCTAAAATTAAAACAAAATTTTTTAATCTTTCTTCTACTATCCCATTTAAAGAATAATAATTACCAATTCATTCTTCTAATGTCACCATAGTATGTAAAAAAACACTACATATTTTAAATTTTAAGACAAGTAATATGAACAAATAATTAAAATTTAAATACAGTTTAATGTAGTTAAAGATCCTGTTAGGTATAGCCTTTATTAGTGTGTGTTCTTACTGAATGCTTATTACATAATTTAATCAATTATTAAAGTACTCATTATTGAGAAGTATATAGAATATATATCAGATACAAATACAAGTTACATATGGAGAATAATACTGGCTTCAAATTCCGACAAAAGCTGTTTATGTATGAAAATACTGCATAAGCACACAGACAGCTAGGGTGAAGAAAATGTTTCATATTTTCTTAATATAAGTCTATGCATTATGTACAGAAAATACAGAAAATGTTTGCCCATTCCAGCAGAAAAGTGCATAAACTAGTTATAAAAGTATATACTAACCAGCCACAATGACACTATCATTACGAGCCGGACCAAATTTCAGTGTCATCTCATGTTTATGTTTATGGACAGCCAAATGATCCTCATTGGTAAAACGCTGCAGCAGAAAGTTTTAAGAGATTGTTGTCATTTTCAGTGTAAACAAAGTAAATGCAATTCTACAGAAAGTAATGTTTACAACATGTAAAACTATCATCGCTATGTTAACACACAACCCTCTTAGGCAGATAAATCTTGTCCCTTGGTCAACAACACCAAGCAGAAACATTACTAAACGCAAATGAAGTTCATAGTAACTAAATAGTAATGGTATCAGGGATATATCAGGAAATGGTAGTATAAGTACCTGCATTCATCAAAAGTCCAAGATAAAATTTCAGAGTGCTACAGACTTCATCAACGGTTAGCAAACAGGCATTTGCTATACTAATGAATCCTGACAATGTTTAGTAATTGATTACCACTATTTGCTATCTTTATTGTGCATATTATCACAATAATGAGAATGTAATCACAAACGCAGACTTCACTGTCTATAAAAATAAAATAAAAGTATAGCTCCTGCCCCTGACCATTTACTATATAAAATAGGAGGCAGACAGAACGAGAAACCCTGGAACAACGTCAGACAACTGAAAAGCTGTGAATGAACTAAACTTATCAGCATTTTAAAAATCTCTCAGGTTTTCAGAGGTATGCCAGTTTTGTGCATACTTCCCCCAAAATTTGGGGCATATTCTATTAAAAAAAAAAAGCACTAAGCAAACTAGGTGCTGTAAAATAGATATTCTCACTTTTACTAACTTGAAATTTGCTATGCATCTGTAATTGTGGGTAAAGTTAGTGTTTCAATTGAGATAATCTAAGAAAATGTTTCCCAAGGTTTCCTAAAAAAAGAACACGATATTCAAATTCTTACTTTTCTTTGTGAACATTTGAGTCCCAAATTATGTTTCTGATTATTCCTCAATAATTTAAGTGACTCCACATATATCTTGTAATAGATACACACCAAGCATCATCTCTCAGAAAACAATACAGAAAGTTCAGTTAACCTCAGCATACAGTCACTCAGAATACTTCTGTGAGAAAGGACATGTATGTGTGGCGCTGAGAGGGAAATTAAAAATGCAGGGTCACTGAAAGACAGGGTGATACAGGCCAGGCACTTTTTTGGTTAGAACTCTGGGTTCCAAATGCCCAGCTCTCCACAGCTCCTGTACCTTATCTCTAGATACTACATAAGCCAGAAATCTTGATGCTCTATCACACTAAGAGACTTAAGTAGATCTTTCTGTCCCCACTACATGATGGACAGGCTCCTTCAGAGAGAATAGGATCTCCAGATCCTGACTCCCTCTCTCTATTCTACAGTACGAGCTGGCATCTGGAGAAGCCTTGCCCATTTTCTCTCTTCTCCTTCACTGGAATCAAGGATTGCTGCAGACTCGTGACGTGTCTTCTATGAGATTTAATTGCCAAAACACTTCTGACAGAGCTCACATCGAAACGAGATTCAAATAGGATGAGGACAAACATGTTGCTTAGGAGAAGACAATCCTCTTCCATTACTTTTGATGTCTCTGAACATATTAGACATAGTAAGAAATCTTAGTCCTTTCCTGCTTTAAATACAGAAGGCTCTATTAAAATAACATTAATGCTGTCATTCATCATAAAAACTAAGTTTTCAGAATAAAAATGAAAGTGTTTTGAACTCAAAATCCAAATAAATCCAAGTGCACTAATATAATGAAAAAATACAGCTTAAGAAATCAACTCTATATGAAGGCAGCAGGGATGTCCATCTCATGCAGCAGATAATGCAAATTCATTTGTTTACAGGTTACTAAACTAAAGCATTAAGACAGCTTCCTTTAAAGCAACTATCTGCTAAAACACTCAATAAGATTTTTACTTTTCTGCTCACGTTCAGCTCTGTATTGACTAATGCTATTTAATAGAATACATCAAAACTACAACAGGAATTGAAATACATTTTGTGGCTTGCACGCTGTTAGCATCTTCCCATGTACAAAAATATACATAAATAAAAATTATGCCATCACTTATTTGCAGTCACCATGGTTGTGAAGATTACTGACAAGCAAGCTTCATAATGCGCTCCGCACTAATGTTCAAATATTCTGAAAAATACAGGCTACCTGATACAAATTAGGATGTTTCTTGATTTATTTTTTTTTAAGAAAGGCAAACAAAGCAGGGCTAATGAATGAAGGTGTCTTCAGCTCAGAAATGGTAATTTAATTAGTGTTTTTCTTCTATAGATAGCATTTTCTGAATTAACACACAAAATGCTATAAATTCTTGCTGTCACCTGTTTTTCAGCACAACATAGATACTTTCTACCAATTACCATAAATCACCTTTTCTTCGATCCCTAGAAATATGTTTCACTGTTTTACTTTGGTTTGATCAGTGTTAATAACATCAAGACAGACCATTACCTGGCCGCATCCAGGGGCAGTGCATAAAAAGGGTTTGTCATCACTCATATTCCACAGGTCGTTGTGCTACCTGTATCAAAATGAGAATGGAACAAATTTTACACATATTGCAACAAATTATCAATCCATCAACATCCAAAGAATATTTTAATATTCCATGGGCAAGAATTTCTGCCTTCTGGCTATACTAAGAACCTAAATACCCCAGATTCAAGTAGAGTCTGGATTCCAAGCTCTGTCAGGAAGGTACACAAAACCCAATTGAGACAGAGTAGGTTTTGAACACACATCTCAATCGGAAAGGCAAGTATTCATATGTAACATGACTAATTGCAAAAAATATCTGAAAACATAGACAACTTGTTATTGAAATAAAAATACATTGTCATAATCGTCCAATTCCCACAATTAAAAAAAGAACAAAGTAGCAGACAATATCGAGTAGTCAAAGATACAGTGCCAACAGATGAGGAAAAAGTTGATTCCTTAGTCTTTTCATAATCTTTACAGCCCATCTTTAAAGATAAGTTAGCAGATAGCCCTTTATGTAAACTGTTACAAATTTAACTACAAAAACATGTACTTTATTAATGTTTCAGCTATACAACTAAATTACCAACAGGGTAAAAAATATTTAAGAAGAGATTTTAATTAGATTTCATGCTGTTTTGTATACTCACCACACATACTAATATACATACCTGCCAGATTTCACATATAAACCTGTTTCATAGGGCAAACTATCATATCCTCCTTTTCATGGCAATGAACTGCAATTGAAAGAAGATATTAATTACTATGTGCATTAAAACATGTAACAATGTATGATTTTGTAAAGATAAATGATATAATGCACACTATTCACCCACGAAATGCAATAGTTTTCCAAAGAAATTATTTACTTCAATACACCCTCTAATTAGTTATGCCTTCTCTCAGACAGAAGGAGATGCTTCTACTCTTTCATCCTGCAAGCACAGAACAAACATGGCAAGGTACCATCACTCCGCTTCAGAAAGACAAAGAGGGACACAGGCGGGATTGAGCCAACCTGTGCTGGACAATGCACAAAACTAGTATGTGACATCAGTGACAAAAAATAATAAAGTTCTGGTACAATGAACATATAAAATCAAGATATTGTTGTCACATCACTAAACCCCATAGTGATAAGGAACTAATCTCAACACTAAAGTTACCTTAGGTAAGTAACGGGGGGGGGGGGGGAATGAATGTACCAAATTAGCTAATTAGCCAGGAGATGACAAGCACTCTCAACCCATCTGTGGCTTTACCCTGGAGGAAATACATTCATCTTTAAATATGAGTATTTGTATGGAGATCTAACAATGTTAGTTCTGAACACTGCTTAGCTTGATGAGGCAAATAAAGATGAATAAAGATGTCTTTATGATTAAAGATCATAAGCAGAATAAATCCATCTCTCCCCCAGCAGGCTGCAAGGCTTCTGGAATTGTCTGACCATCCTAAGAATGTATACTTCTGGTACACCGTTTAGCACTAGACACAAGACAGATCAAGCAAGCATAAGCAAGTCATTTAAGACTTAATACCTCTGGGTTCTGTAAGGAACACATTACCTGATCCTTTTGCCTGCGCCTGTAGAGTAAAAAGTTAGTGGTTAGACTTTCTGGATATTACTTCAAGGAGAAGGAGATCCCAATGTCCTTGGTCATGGGCACTGAATAGTAAAGAAGCAAAACATGGAGCAGAGAAGATTCCAAAGTGTCATTTCTAAATATATATGTTCAACAAAATGAGGATACTGAGCTGAGACCACAAGCCAAGAAGAGATGAATGGCTGCCAGACACTTCAGAGTCTTTGGCACTGACAACTCAGGGAAACATTTATGTCCCAAAGAAAGGATGCCAAAGCAAATCGGGGATGGAGATTGTTCTGCTGTTCTTCACAGAGAGTTCATAACCTGTCTCAAGTTTCTGAAGGGATGAAATATTTCTCTAACTGTTCAAACTATGAACTTGGTACTGTCACCAATAGATAGTATGAACAAGGTTATGGGCAAGTTTGAATACTCACGACTAAGACTTCAGGGTGAAAAAATAAGGCCCTTATCAATGAAGCTTTAGGATTACATCCTTATGCTATTGGGAACTTCAACAGAGTTTATTACCCTTGCTCAGCTACGCAACAGTCACTTTTTTTTTTAAAATGCAGGTTCAAAACTAACAGAATCAGTCTCTCTTAGATCTCAAAAGGAATTTGCTTTGCTAAATCTTGATCATGAGGCACCATACAGTTATATATGGCTACAATATTCACATATGGTTATATATATTATGAACAGGAGTTATATCTGTATCAGAAATGTCTGAAGGTGTAAGAAACGATTCTGGGGTTTGGGTTTTTTTTATCCAAAGAATGAAGATTTTGATCAACCAAAGTGAGTGTACGGCATTTTTTCCCCTCTGTTACTATAACGTGTTGTCCGTCTTTGACGAGCCACAAAATCTACTCGAGCCACGCTATTAGTATTTTTCTTAGGTCATGCAATGTAAAGATCAATTTTTCAAGTCTGATCATTTTCTCCTTTAAAGGAATATTACTGAAACACCTATTTGCACATGAAGTCATTATCTGGTTCCATGTTTTGGTTTGTGAAGCCTGTGGATTTGGAATGCCTGATTTATAAATTAAAAATCAATCCTTGTGAAAAAAAGTGTAATCCTTCTGACAAACACTGGAAAAACATTGGAGATAAATTCATTTCCTGATCTTTGTAATATTATTTGACTGCAGGCCACAACAAATTTTATGAGGCAATGCCTTGTAAAGGTATTCCAGCTAACATCTGAGAAAAAAAAAAAAGTATCTTGAAACACCGAAATTTTTGCACTTAAAAGAGAAAATAAATTCACTCATGCATTCCAGCATGACCTCGGACATTATAAATCTAAACAGAAACTGGATCTGACAGGATGGGAAAAACAAAGACCTCATGTTCATTACAGTAGTCAAATGGGTAAGGATTTTATTTACCTATTACAAAGACAAATGCAAAGCTTGCACCCAGAACGTAATAACTCCATGCAACAGTGCAGGCTGAGGGCCAAACGGCTGGCAAGCAGCTTTGGGGCAGAACCTGTAACTCCTGCAGCATAACTGAACAGAATTCGGCATTATGTTGCTTGCAGCATCGAAAGCTAACAGCCTACTGGGCTGAATTAGCAAGAGCATAGCAACCAGATGAAGGGAAGTGATTGCTCTCCTTTATATGGCACTCATGAGGCTACAGCTGGAGTGCTGTGTCCAGTTCTGAGCCCAAGACAGATGACAAACCAGAGAGAAACCAGCAGGAGCCTCATCAAAACAGTCAGGAGGCTGGACTACTACATACAAGAGGAATATCAAGAAGCAAAGTTTGTTCAGCATGGAGAAGGCAGGCTAAGGAAGGATCTATTTGCTGTCTTACAATGTGTAGAGAAGACAAATCCAGACTCTACTACGAAAGGATGAGATGCAATATTCACAAGCTGCACCAAGAAATTTATGGACACTTATAAAAGCAGTGGGGTGGGGGGGCGGGCAGGCAGGGCAGAAATCATGCAGTGAGAGCAGCTGAACACTGAAACAGGTTAATCTAGTGGGGCTGTGGAATCTCCATCCTTGGAGATATTAAAAATTTGAGTCGATGAAATTCTGAGCAATCCAAGACAACTCTGAAATCTGAAGTATACCATAAAGACATCATAGCTAGAAAGAGAGGTGAACAACAGCAAACGACAATCCAAACTTCTGACAGCTTTAGAAGACGTAGTGTGGTTAACTTTACAGCCAAACAACTAAAACTGTTGCTGCTAGGGAAAACAAACAAACCAACTAACCCCATCCTTTGCCTCCTCTTTTCCCTCTGGATTGTTTGTTGCCTGACAGGAACAAGACTAACACACAGAAGGCAAATTTTCAGAAAAGTTTGTGATTGCCATTCTGATCTCAAAAGGTTATTGGAGACTGACTGCTCTAAGAAAGAATATCACAGTAAGAAAGAAGAATTTAGAAAATATTCTTCCCCTGAAAACCAAAATAGCAACTTAAAGGCCATCTTGAGAAACATATTACTCACCCAACCAAATAAGAAATAAAATATGTAAACTGCTAACCCAATTGCTACAGATGAATTATAGCCACCTTGGATTGTTACCCAGGCAACAGCAAGCACCTTGTCCCATAGAAAAAGAGATGGTTCCTGAAGCAACCCAGTCTGAATGGGACACTCCAGTCTCATCTCTTCTGATTAACTGAAGAGTTCAGTGCAATGATTCTTACTACAGTTCACTGAACTGCAGCTTTCTTCTGCAGGTCTTCCAACTCTAAATTCCTTTCAGCAGCGTAAATAAACCCATATGTAGAATTCTTTTGAGTTACACTGAGAAAGAGGATCAGAGCTGTACATGGGAAAATCATTAAATAATCTCGGTAGTATAATCAACTTTGGTACTTAAACCAGAATGTAATCTCACTTTTCTTGTGTTTGCTCCATACTTTCAATGCAAAGGTAAAATACTTTCACATCACTCCTATTTAAAATCTCATAAGCCTCTTTTATCACTTTTGGAAAGCAAACAGTACAATATAGTATATAAATAAGTATATATGCATGTTTAAAATATATATAATACAGAGAAATAAAAACAGGTTTGCAAGCAATTTACTAATATTTAAGACAGTGTGCTTATTTAAAAATAAAGAAGTTTCTATAAAACATCACACAAATGTTTATCTAAACACGCTACAAAAATAGCTTCAACAATTATTTGTATATTTTTTATAAGATTTTAATTAAACAACTAAGGCACACTTTCTGGAAACTATTACTACATACTATGAGGCTTGCTTCTAAAATACCTCCCTGTAGGCAATTTGGAAAAGAATAGAATCACACACTGACTTAAGCAATGTCCTGTTGGTTACTTTTACTGGTAAAGGTTCTTCTGTTTTCTCTTAATTCCCTGCATACAAGAGCATAGAAAACACAACTGACACCTCATTTCAAATTTTTTTTCTATTAAACATTTAAATAGCTGTTTAAAAATGTGTATATATTGATAATCCTTGCAAAAACCTCTCCAAGTTTGGTGAGAAAAAAAATAATTCTTCACACATACCTAGTAAAGATTCCTTAGACTTGTAGCTAAAGCCTCTGAACACTTTACCTGTATAAAGCACACTGTATGCCAAAAGACCTCTGTGCCCTAACCTGCTCATGGGCTGTGCAGGCTTACCCTGTAATTACTTATTCTGAGCACCGTAACAATACAGAAACTGCCCCCCTGTAATTTCAGGGCTGACACAAACAGTGTGGAAGAAAACAGCCTGAACTGAACACAGAAAAAACAGACAACTATAAAGAAAAAAACCCAAACCCACCAACCTTAAAACTCTTGAATTTCAGCATTGCTCTACTGGCCAGCAAGCAAGCAAGACACGCTCTCACAAGTGTGTCAGCCCCCTAAACTGGACAGTCCATAGAGGACAACCTGACAGTCTGCCAGCTACAGCAGTGGCGCATGGATCCGCTACTGCTTACACGTGGGATGCAAGTCCAAGTTTTGCAGCTAGACTGACCGCTCGCATGTGGCTCCAAGTCAAGAAACATCTCAACATTCTGGTTTGAAACCATGAGAAAGTTGGACAAAAACTGTGTTAGGGACATTGAGACAAATCAGAATTATAGTAGTCCGTCAGCATCTAGTCTCCCTTGGGTCTGTACATTACAAAGTACTTAAGTTACAGTATCAGTGATGTATTTTCCAACGGATGTTTGCATTTCCTCAAGACTGATCGTGTCTACTCAACATTTCCTTTTATTCTTCACATTTGATCTGGGATTGTGCCCCTTTTTACTGCAAGATACAAACTCTTATTGTATGCAGAATTATTAACTCTTAGTCAGCTTTTCTGTAGACCTCATCATAGTGTGTAATTGCTTTAGGTAGCATAACATTTTTAAGATTTTACTTTAAAGCTTCATTTTACAATAGGAAACAAGCATAAAAGGGAAAGGTCACAATTTTTTAAAGTCTTTATTAATTTTAAGAGTTCTACTTAAGATGCGCACTTCTTCAAAGGAAAGTCAAGTGGACTGAATATATTTGCCACAGTAAAGAATAACATTCTCTTAATGGTTACCTGAAGAGCTGAATTTAGTGTTTTGCTTGGCTCCATACAAGAATTTTAATAGACATGCTTCTTTAGATGAGGGGGAAAAAAGTAGCTATTTTTGTTTTCCAAATTTTTGTTTTCCAAATAAACACTTCAAAATTAAGAGAGATGGCTTTATCATGCAACCAAATGAATCAACACAAATCAAAACGAACAGGACACCTTTTATGCTTGCATACATCATTTAATCGCCTCCCACATTTGAGTCTATCTTTATTTCCACAATTTTCTATAGAGTCAGAATTGCAAGTTTTACTTTCAGTAAAAATCAGAAGTTAGTATGTAGACTACACCACTTGCTAAGAAATAACATAAACAAATAAAATCAAGATTTGTATTTTACGGGGAGGGGGAATAATCATTGCTCCACTTACCTCGAGGGACTGGAACAGCTATTTTTTCAGCTTCCTATAAAGCAAAAGAAGAAAGGTGAAGCAAAAGAAGAAAGGTGAAGCAAAAGTGGTGTAATAAATACTTGACCATTGCAGTCCACTTTCAAAAGTGTTCTGACTGATTGTATTTGTGTAATGCCACATAATTTAGCATTCCTAAATATAAAACTGGATAATTAAAAGAATGGAGGAGAAATGTTTGAAAAATAAAAACTTTCCTCCTTATAAAGATCACGAGAAAGTAGTTCAGTTGATTCCGCAACAAAGCTATAAGCCATAGTCCAGAATACTTAAAGGTTGTAAACCTCAAAACTGGCTAACAGGAAAATGGCAGCTCCTTCTTCACACTTCATTGCTTAATAGAGTGGTTGTGCTATTTCCTAGAAGACACATGATCTATTTCAGAGAGTTCTGGGGAAGAATAAGGAAGAATGTAATGCCTGCACCTTAATGGTCAGATTTTTTTCTTTAAAGAAGTCAAACATTGGGCACTTTTTGTCGATGCTATGAGTTAACTGCTTGTAACTGATGTGTAAATTTAATTCTATACCTTCCTCAGTTTGTCTAAGATTCCGTAAATAAAGGCAAGAGCATCTGGACAAGAAGAAAAAGATGCGAGAAGTGAGGATGATTGACCTAGCAAGTTCAAATAAGAACAAGAAAGCCAGCTGGACAGATAGTCACAGGTACAGAAACAAAGCAATTTGGTTACTTCAGCTCTGCTGAAGGAGCAGGCTTTTTCCACATGAAGGTACATTTCTGGTAAATGGAGAGTACAAACACAATAAAGAAAGGTCCTTCAGCCTAACACTTCGTGTTGGCTAAGTATGGCTGCTCCCAAGTCCAACCCCTGGGTTAAGTATTTTCCAGAGGCACCTTGATTTTTTCTTTGACTTACTGGAAATTCATGCTATGTGAACACAGCTCTTGTATATAAGTGAAAGGCCAATGAACCGCAGAGAAGAAATATACGGGCGTTAATATTCCACTGATCTTTTTACAATTTGCTTAGAGAGATATTAGTACTTATTTTTTCCCAGGTCATTTATCTAGGTTTGAGTGCCTTAATATTGCCCATCAACCTAACAAACATTAGAAATCCAATCTCCTTTTGCTACATGTCTTTCAAAAATTAAATAAAAAGCTTAAAATTGTTACTTCATTTTTATATTTTTTCAGATTGCATCCCTGAAGTATAAAATTGAATAAAATAATTAATAATTTAATTTTTTTAAAAAAATCTCTAAATATATCACAAATATCCCACTACAGGATTCCCATTGCTCATTTAAACAGAAAGATCTTTTTCTTTCCTGTAAGCAATAATATAAGTGACCATTGGCATTTACCTAGAAAGGGAAACATACTATATTGCTTGGAATAACTTACTGAAGAAAAGCGCTTAGCTGAACTGAAGCCAATGGAAAAGTTCTCAGGCTGAACTGAAACTGACACAGAACAAAGTTGGAAACAGTACAGCATAAACTTCAAAAAAAATATTTATTGCATAATTACTAAATATTGACTCATATTTCTGTCACTAACTACATCCAATGCCTCTTTAGAATGCATATTACTGATCTGAAACAAATGTAGTTAAGTTATGCAGGAGGACAATGATAACGTGAAATCTACTCATTACTCCAAAAAAAAGTTAATAGTATTGAATCATGTTTGTTCCTCTGAAAACAGTTAATGCATTATTTTTACACAGAAATTCAAGATCATTTCAAGAAACCATGAAAAAGTTGAGATTAGAAATAAAATAAACTTTTACAATTAGTAAAGCTTCTCAGAGATATAAATGTGCATTTGTAAGTTTAGACTAATTAATTGTGGAAGGAAAAAAAGAAAAGAATACCTAGTGACAGAAAAGGAATTTTAGGTAACAGATACACCCAAAATTTAATTAAACAAGATTCAACAGCATACCATATCTCAGGCTGCTCAACACATTGTCACAAAACAGAAGTAGCACGAAAACCAGAATTATTTCTAGAATTACGTATGATCGAATTTAAGACCTGAAAGCACCTTATATTAGATGCTGCATAGTCTAGAAGTTTCTGGAAAAAGACATACAAAACATGTTTGTATTTCTAGAATTCAAATCAGGATAGAAGTATCAACTACATTATGAAGAAGATCAAAGACTCAACTAGTTGATGAAGTACTAGCATCCAATACTGGCATTAAACCAAACTCAGAATGGATTTTAGAAAAAGCTGCTTCACTCCATGTATGCATTAAGGTTTTTTTTACTATTTCACATTTCTTTTGATGCATTATATAACAAGCAGTCCCTGACAAAGTTGTTATTTTGGTTTTTAGTAAGACAACTTTCCCATTTTGATTCTGGAATGTAGAATTATAAACACTAAGAGAATTCAAGTGAATGCCTAACTTGACCATAGTCGGTTCCTCTGAAATTATGTCTGCAACTGGATGTCCATTAAGAGGCAGTAACATGTTTCAGCAGAAGGCTGAAGAAATCACATTTAGACACCTATGGATGACTAGGATCACAGGAAAAGTCCTCCCCATCCTATCAGCTACGGCTACATCCAACATAGACCTAACAGTATTACGACCCTAACTTTGGGAACTTTTGGTTTTATTAACTCTAGCTTTACACTCAATAAAAGCTTAGGACATGACATTCTGTGCTGTGAGTAGAATATGACAAAAAGAAACCAAAACTATTATTTCAGAAGGTGGAAAAGAAAATACATTTTAGCCATATACAGGGCCACTATTTGGAAAGCGGTGGATGATTCGGAACTTCCAGCTTTATTAGAATTTCTCACTCTAGTGCAAGGAAACAGGTGACAGTATCACTATCTGAAGACTCTGACTATTTGAAGATTTTGACAGTATCACTACTTCTGGGAGAAAGTAACACAACACAAAGCAAACAAGTGCGTGGATGGGACGTGGAAACACAGTCATGGATCCCATTTCCAGAACAGGGATGCAGAAAGATTGCAGAAAGAATAAGACTGCAGAAGTAACATGGCAGCACACATCCCTTTACTCCAACCATCAAGTCGCACTGTGGCCCAGAACACTTGTGCCTAAAATACCACGCAGCCATCACTGCTGGAGGGCCCGCAATGTGTTTTTTCCCATGAAAGCTTCACAGATCTTTTAAGACAACTCGAGATGCCTAGTGCACAGTAACAGGCAAAGCCAGTGGGGCAACTGGTCCAGGAGGACCACGTCCGCGGCCCGAGCCCAGGCAGGCCACCACCTCCCCGTGGGGCAGAAAAGCTGCCCTTCCCCTCCCTCCCAACACCCACACACACACCGGACCCCTCTCGGCGCCCTCCGCACCAGCACCAGGTACGGACCACGATCTTCCTTCGGAGCAGAAGATGGATGCAGGGAGAGGCCTCCTTGGAGCCGAGGCGGAAAGGCCGGGCCTGGCTGCCCCCTTCCTCCCGCCCTCTCCCCGCCTTTCACCCCCCGCCACGGGCCGGGCCCGGGGCAGGTCCCGCCGATGCCCCCGCGGGGCAGCCCGCTTCCGGCTGCGGGGAGCTGCAGCCCCCTTCGCCCGCCCGCTTCCCCGCCCCGCTCCCTCGGGGCGCCCGCCAGGACCCCTACCTCCGGGCGGGTAACGGTCTCCGCGGCGCCGGCCGGGCCGCCCCGCCCCGGCTCTAGGGGCGGCGGGAGCCGCAGGCCGCGGTGGGGGAGGGGGCTGCCGTGGAGAGGAGCGGCGGCGCCATGTTACTGCCTCCCGGGTATTCCCCGCCTACTGCCGAGCGGGGCCGCTCCCTCCCCTCCGCCCCCAGAGCGCTCGCCCGCCCGGGCGCCGCCGCAGCGCGGAGGGAGGAGCCGCCGCCGCCGCCGGCCCGCGCTCGTGTTTACAAACTCACCCCGGGAACGCGGGCCGAACCGCACATTAAAGGCCGGGTCCCCCACAGGCTTCCGTCACTTCTCGCGATAGCTCGGCTGACATCTCCGCGGGCAGCGGGGAGGTGCGCGTCACGTGCCGGGGGAGGGGCGGGGCGGAGGAGGGCGCGCGCTGCCGATTGGGCGCCGCCGGCGGGGCGGCCGGGGACGGTGTGGCCGGAAGCGCCCGATGCCTGGGTGCGGCCGACACGGCGGTAGCTGAGCAGGCGCGGCTCGGGCCGCCCCCCCCGAGCGGCCAGCTGTACGGAGCAACGGCAGCGCCCGCGTCTCGGTCGGCGAACGCCCCGGGTCCTGCTGCTCGCTGCCAGCACCGGTCCTCTGCGAGGAGCCGCGTTAGTCCCGGTACACCGCTGCCCAGCAACCGGAGCAGTAACGCTGCCCGCTCCCCGCCGGGGAACCGCGAGTGGACGTGGCTGGCTGAAGACGTCACTGGCCACATCTGGACAACACACGCGCCGCGAGAGCCAAGCCGCACCGTAGCCGTGCGCGATCCCGCAGGCTGGGGGAAGCGGCTGTTGAGGCGGGAGTCAGCAGCCGTGCCGGCTGGGGAGCTCAGGGGATGAAGTGCCCACCCTCCGCTGCCGGTTCTGCAGGAGAGCCGTGGAGGGCAGCAGGCCGGGACTAAACCGCTGCGAGGCTTTGCTCCGTGACGGCGCTCGATACGCTTGTCACATCTCAGGTTTACAATAACCAGCCCTCCAACACGGTCTACTGGCTGTACTCCTTGGGTTTCCCAGTCTCCCTACTCACCCCATCTCTTACGGCAGCAACTACAGGTGTGCCTGAAGCCATACGTCTGCTAAACATTCACCTTACTGAACGTTGTATCAAGCGCTGCAGCACTGTACAAGGAAGGGAAGCATCTTTACCTAAATTTAAGACAGAATTAATTAGCATTTTGGATGAGTTAAGTATCACAATCATATGTGGTAACACAGTTTAGCAAGTATGTGCTCTGAATCACAGATGAAGTTTTAATTCTGTGCCTGTGTTATCATCTGGAACCGTCTTGTTCGGAGACTGACCCGAGAGTGGGTGACTATGAATTACAAAAAAACACTTCTAAAAAAGAAGTTCCAGTAAATGACATTATATCTACATTTCCTTGTACTTGCAAAAGACAATATGGTATGTTTCATTTCTTGTAAATTGCTTTGGGTGGGCACCGTACAGCACTTTCGCAATGTTCTCTGAGATAAGGTGGGCAAAAAAACCACTGCATAGAAGTACAGTTTACTTAAAGGTGGCATTATTGTTCTCTGTGAGCATGTTGCAAAGGGGTCAAATGGGAGAAAGTGCAAAGAGGAGAGAGGAACAGAGATCTTCCTTCCTTCTTCACAGAGCGACTGAGACCTCTATCAGAAACAAGTATTTTTCAGTGGTTTAGATCTACCATCACATGGCAGCATCAGTCCTGAACAGAGAACTGAACTGCAAGTTCTTTGCCTTTCTTCTTTCTGTCTGAAATTGGTGCAGAAAACAGAGGGAAAGGGTGAATCACTTTTACCTGCAGGAATAACTTCAGAACATAGCTGGTAACACAAACATCTCCTTCATTATGCATTAGGATAAGACTGTTGTGTATATCACTATCACAGGTGGAATGATGTTGGATCTACTGGGACAGCAGGCAGAGTAGTTATTCAGAGACAACAAAGATTTCTGCTTCAGCTGGCTCCACCTTCACCACTGAAAGATGAACAGAGTCTTTGGATGTGGAGAATCTACAACACGAATCTTCCCGAGCTGAGGGTCTCTAAGGTCAGCACAGTTCATGTCAGAAAAACTGTGACAAAGGCTTCAGGAAAGTGAAGCCTACAGTATCACCTTGTGGAACTTTGTATCTGGTTTCTCTGACCTATGAAAAAGATTTCTTGATGGAAACACTTGCAGAGAAGATCAAGAGTCCTTTTGGATAGCTTGCTGCTGCCCAATCACTGAATTATTTTAAAAAAAAACCCCAAACCATGTAATCTTTTACACAACTATAGTTTTTTCTTTTGTGGGTATTTTAGGAAAACATAAAATTTTTTGTAAGACCACTCAAATTGACTGAGCTGCTGAAGTGCTCAAGTAACCACTGAAACCAAGCTGTTTTTCAAGAGCAGTGAAAACAGAGCAATAGAGAAAGGAAGCCAGTGTGCCCTGTGATCATTCAGATGTGAACATCTGCCCATCGCTCATAAGCCCCTTATTGTCTATAAGGAGGATAATCCCCTGCATGAAGGCTCGTTGCCATGTTTTGAAAGACCTTGATTAGTCTTTATCTGTAACACTGAGATCCAATTCTTTCAAGATTGGCATAATCTAATAGCAATTTTGCTTGGGTTTGGCCCATGTTCACCAGTCTAAGAGAGAGTCAAAAGTTAACAAGCTTGGAGAGATGCCACTATTAAAATAGACAGGCTTTACATCTACATACAGGGTCACCCGAGATGTCTGCTGCCTTTCAGGCAAGGCTGATCACAGGGAAAAGGGTACATGTGGACAGGGTGAACCACATCAGAAAAGATGGGATGTAAATCCAGAAATCATTATTCAAAGCTGATTGAAGTAGCTCATGATGACTCACAGGTCTTTCTTACTGAGGCTATGGAGCCATAGCTGAGCCAGAACTTCCTCTACACCAAACGCACAATTATAACTGAGCAGAACCATTTTATAAATAAACAGATTGATAAATATGATTAATAGAGCTGGAGCTAGGCTTGACCAAGTTAAGTTTGAAGACCCTTGTTCAGCCAAATCCCAGTGGTATGGAAATCTGAAGCTTGAATTAAGCTAGCCCACTAGACTAGGCTACAATATTAGGACACAGATTGGCACCTCAGATGCCTGCAGAGATCTCTACAGTGCTGAAAGAACAAAGTTCACCACCCACCAGAAGGACAGCAGTACACAGATGAGCTTTAGCCTGGAATTCTAGAAATCGTTACCTTCGTTACCTGCCTTTAATCCAGGCCAAATGCACTGTATGTCAGCTCAGTAACAGAATAGCTTACGAGAACAGGTAATAGTGAGTTCATAAAAAAATCCCAGTGTGAGTACAGACCAGATGGAACATAGCTGCAATATGCTTTACCTCCTACCCCTCCCTCACTGCCAAAACCCCCACTTCTGGACCTAGTCATATAAGGCACTACTAATGCTGTGCTAGAGGTGAATATTTAAAGATGCTGCCTATTCTACGTGCCTAAACCTCAGATATATGAAAGAATTTACACGGCAACTTTTAATCCTTTTGAGAAGATGACCATTTTCTTCTAAGAACACATGGAGAAAGTAGCTTCTTGTGCTAGGTCTAAGGCAACATGAACACTAACTTGGTATTTCAATTAAGATGAAAACAAAGGTCTTACCTGCACCTTACACTGATCTGAGAGACACTAGTTACTTCTCCATTTCCATAAGGATAGACAGCTTACAGTAGTTTCCCAGATTTAATTCAGTAATTACCTATTTAACAGCAAGAAGACAGAGCTCCAAACAAGCTTGTTCACCTTCTTCCAAAGTTCAGCTTACATTTGTTGAATGACCAGATCTATTATTTAACATTCTGAATAAAGTTTGAGATGCTATCAACACCCCCCACCAGATTAGTATATATTAGCACAGAGTATGTTGCTCTAAGTGTAGACAACACCATAAATGCATTTAGATTGTTAAAAGACAGACACTGTGAGAAGCAAAGCTTAATACTGCAGGTATTTTGTTATTAAAAATGCTTTGATCCTACTGCTCTTAAAAGTATTTGGGAGATAACACAAGGCTGACTTTACAAAATTAAGAAGCTACAAGTTCTCCCTTTTAGTTAGGTGATGCCAAGAATGCAGTAACTAACTGTAGTATCAATGTGCCACAACTAGACTCGGACCAATCTAAAGCAGTAAAGTTTAGTTCAACTGAGACACTGCTCAAAAATCAAGTAGAAATTTTTTACCATGGTGATCAAAATGTATAGTTTAACTGAAAACTGATGGAAAAAGAACTTTCCTATCACTGTTCATAGGTTTGTGTTTAGCTCCTTCTATCAAGAGGTGCCTTACGTGCTAGCTGTCCTGAGGGGAAAAAAACCCAAACTGTGCACAGAAACAGCTCTGAGTAAGTTTGAAAAGTGAAGGAACAAGGCCAGCAGTATAGCCTTTCACATTTAATCTGCGTACCCTTTGATCTTTCAAAGATATGCCACATTAATTTCAACAAAGAAGTGACACTCCTATATATATTAATAAATAAAATGTTTGACTTGAAGTCATTTTTTGAAATGTCCTATGTGAGATATGTTATTATCAGGAGAAATGCATGCTGACTGACAAGATGCTGTCTTCCAGATATCCTAGTGAGAAAGATAATAAATGCAGGCAACAGGTTGACAGTTAAAGTTGTTATCTTTAATGAAATGACTTTGGAAATAGCATCAATTTCCATGACACCAACATTTTGGGAGTCCCATAAAATGCAGAGTTACATTCCAATGCCAGTATTACAGGCAGATCTCCTTTCACATGGCAAATAGGATCAAGAAAGCAACCATCAGACAGAAGAGACCCATAGCTTCAGACAGGGCGAATCCCAGGATAGCATATGAGAACAGCTGCTGCTTCAGAGAAGGATTTCTAAAAGAAAGCGAAGGTGTAAGACCTTTACAATTAAGATGTTTTTCATACAGTTTAATGCATCTGACAGGTTCAGAACCTCATACTTCCTTGCCACAGATTCCATAACAAGAAAACCCAATACATCCAAGCAGAAGGATTTCACTGAAGACAAATGCCTTGGCCATTAAGACTAGATTTGGGTTATGCAGACTGTGTATGTTTTTTCCAAATGAGCACAGTTTTTGTGACTACATTCATATATGCTTTTGAATTTGACTTCTCTACATCCTCCCATGCAGGAAGTATCAGCACTATGCTTTATAAATTTATTTCTCATCTGTGATATTAGAACTATATTCCAAGGAAGTTTGTGTGTAACATTTTAAGTAGCTCTCAGAAAATACAGGAACTGAAACCACCTGGAGCAAAAAAAGAAATACACAGCAGTTTGTTGTAAAAATGCAATGCGTTATCCCTCCAAGAAGTGCGTGTGAGAGAAAAAAAACCCATTCAACGTAATACTATGAAGTAGTGTTCTACAATCTCTTATTGGCACATTCATGCCAAATTCAAAAAAAGAGACATTAGTTTTGTACTGAAAACACTTCTGTTTCTTCAAGTGCAAAGTGAACTTCTTTGTCTTCAGTAGAGCTTAGAAATCTTTAAGTAGTAAGATTTAATTAAGTCTTAACTCGTTGAAAGAGTAATGAAGAACATGAAACCTTCAGTAAAGCTTTTTTATATCTGTATCAGTTCTGCTCTTCCATGACACCACATGAATTATTCCTACTACAGGACCATTGTAAACTTATCTGGAAGAAGTTCATCCCTATGATAAAATCCCCGCCCTCAGCCCCTTCAGATTTCTAGAAGGAATGATTACTCATTTGATAAAGTAATTACATATTCTGAGATGCAAAGCTGAATGTGTTAGAAAAAAGAATTAAGCATCCATTTCTAAATAACAATCATGACTACTAAGTCTAAAGCATACAAACTCACATTACTTATTACTAGTTTTCATACAGTTTCTCTTTGAAACTTCTCCTCCTCTCTCACATGGCAAAAAATCCAGGCTGGATTTTTAGTTCAGTTGTGGAACTGAATACCGAAACATTGGACTTCAGTGACCAAAACACTGATGAAGTCTAATGATCTCATTTCTTTCACACCTCTTCTCCAGGCAGAGTGTACAAAATTCTGAATTTAACAATACAGCCATCCTGATAAATATGCTACAGTTTCATATGATTCTATTTAGCCATGTTTATCATTAATAGTAATTATTAACAGAATTTATTACAGTGCCATCATCCTTAGTACAACTTAGCTTATCTGGGGGTGCTATTCAAGACACATCTGCATGCAATTTGAGAGTTTTATAAGAGAGAGATTTATTACCTGGCATAACCAATGATTAGACTACCGAAGACTGTTCCAATACCAGCACCAGAACCAGCCACACCTACTGTGGCAGCACCAGCACCAATAAATTTGGCAGCAGTGTCAATGTCCCTGCTGATAGCACTAGTCTGGAATTCTCTAAGTGCTAGTCGGGAGACAGTATTTTGGGCCCCATTAAGTGTTGAGTTGCCCTAAGAAAACAAAACATGAAAAAGTATTACATTCAGACACAGACCATTTTCTATGACCACTTTGACAGCGTTATTCTGCAGTTTTAAAAGCTATATTAGATCCAATGCCTACTTCCAAGTCCTAAGAGTGAAAAAATTCAGGATATTACCTGATTACCTGTTCCACCTGAAAGCAATCAACATTAAATGTGAAAGACTTCTCAGCAAGACAGCAACAAGTATTATTAGGTGTTTGACTTAAAGCAACTTTCACACTATAGATACTTGAGTTAGTACAAGTGAACTCTAGGTTGAGGACATTTAGGCTCACCAGGTAATTTAGGAAGATACAGAATTTTGTTTATAAGGTACCTCTCCATTCTTGACCTCTGGCCTAGACAACACAGATGCCGAAATTGGTCTGTACAAGACTCTTGATCCAGCACGGATCTGCAAGAGGAAGAAAAAAGCTATAAGAAAAGAAACATTTGATCACAGCTGTCCTGTAAAATAGTCTGTAAGAGTATAAGAACATCAACTACTAAGCCATTGGTCTTACTTGAAAGACAGCAATCTTTGCACAGCTGGATATACAATAAACGATACAGAAGCAAACGCTGCCATGCAATTCGATAGCACCATTTTCAGGAGACATTATTGCAAATAGCAACATAATTCAATGAACCCGTACATGCGTTATACTGACAAAAAATGTAGCAAAACAGCGACAAAAAAGCCAGATAGACCAGCAGGCAGTGATACGCGTTTTGAAATGAAAAGATTAAAAGCCATCAAAATTAATTCCAAAGTTGTTAAATGCATAGATATAACCTAGACTTTTAAATCTAGCAACGCATAAATGAATGAATGCTTTTTCACAAGCGGCCTGCCTATGTCCTTGGGCTTCCAGCAGTCTAAGGTCATATCGGCTCTTGCACAAAGCTCTTCCTGCAGGAGAAACCTGTGCCTGCCACCATGCAAAACGAGACGTTCTGCAGGCTGGAGAGGACATTTTGAAGCAGGATAGTACCTTGTCTCTGCAAGGGCAAAAAATCCCGGCCTCGCGTAGGACAACCAACAGGCTGGAGTTTGACCTACAGCAAGGCGCAGAGCGCACCAGGCCCAAGAGCTTTTCGCCGCGCTGCCCTCCCCCTTCGCCGCTCGCGTGGGAAGGCCCCTCACCTTGGCAAAGCGCCCTGGCCCACGCCAAGGAGGCGGGAAGGAGAACGCGACCCTGCCGCAGCTCGCCCACCCCTCCGAGCCCCTCGCACTCGGGCGGGCACCCCTCGGTACGGGCTCGGCCTAAGGGCCCGCTGTGGGGCTCAGAGGCCCGTCCGACCGCCGCCGCCTCAGCTGCAGCCCGGGACGCGGCCGACGAGGAGGCCCAGGCGCCCCCCGCGGGCCCGAGCGCCCCCACTCACCAGGGAGGGCGAGGTGGCGAGCTTGGCGCAGGCGAACATCTTAGCGGGCGGCGTCCCGGGGACCACAATCCGGTGTCTCTGCGGAGAGAGGGAGAGGGTGAGGGGGCCGCGGCGGCGGGCGGGGACGGCGATGGGGGCGGATGGCACGGCGCCGCCACTCACCCGCTCCGGCTGCCGCACCTCAGAGCCGTCGGGCTGGGGCGTCTCTGCGCAGGCGCGGCGGGGCCGGCGGCGAGCGCCCGGATGCAGCGCGGCGGAAGGAGGCGGGGCGCGGCCCCAAGGTCACTTTGTACCGACTCTATTGGCAGCGGCGGGCGGCGCGCGGCGCGCGGCGTTTCGCTCCGCCCCCCCGTCGGCGCAGCCGCAGTCGGACTCGCGCTGTGCCCGCCTCTCCACGGGGGCGCGGCGGGGAGGCGGGCCGAGCGCCGCAGGCGTCGGCGGTGACGGTGTCGGTGTGACGCTAGACGGGAGCGAGGCCGCCAGCCTGGCCCGTGGGACCGTTAGGGCCGTTAGCGGGAGCTGCGCACCACACAGCAGCCGCAGCCCGGCGGCCTCGCTGCCGCTGTAACCGCGCGTTTGGGGGCGGCGCGGGCGGGCACCCCGAGGGCCTGCGGAAGGGGAGCGGGGTGGCTGAGGTCGCTTCGCCCCGGCGGGGCAGCGATTCGCCGCGCGGGGAAAGCATCGGAGCGCCGCGGCCTGCTCCGCTCAGGGGCAGGAGGCGTGACGTCACCGCAGAGCGTGATTGGCGGGGAGCGGCCGGCGCGGGGCGACCCCCTCAGCCTGGTGGCTACGGGCCTGCGGGCCTGAGCGGAGCCGCCCTTGCCGCCCCTATCCCTGCTGCCCCTGCCGCCCCTGCTGCCCCTGCCGCCCCTATCCCTGCTGCTCCTGCCGCCCCTGCTGCCCCTGCCGCCCCTATTCCTACTGCCCCTGCCCCTGCCGCCCCTATCCCTGCTGCTCCTGCCCCTGCCGCCCCTGCTGCCCCTGCCGCCCCTATCCCTGCTGCTCCTGCCGCCCCTGCTGCCCCTGCCGCCCCTATTCCTACTGCCCCTGCCGCCCCTATCCCTGCTGCTCCTGCCCCTGCCGCCCCTGCTGCCCCTGCCGCCTCAGGGTGCGGGGCGTTCACACGCTGCAGAAATGTACCCGAAACGCCTCAGGTCCCACCGGGCCGCGTCCCGTAACCCCTGAAGTCCCTACCATTTAATTAGTCGGGTTTGCGTGATGAACAGGTTAACATCCAAGTGACGAGAAAAATCCTTTCAGTCAAGCTTAATCCAAACAAGATTATCATTACTGAGCTGAGCGTGTGTTCCTGAGATTCCCGCTTTAATCACTTCCATGTTCTCTTTTTCACCTGATACACGGGATCATTATTTTAATGGTCATTTGTCACTGCTAGCAGTATTGGTGCTAACTAGGAGAAATGCAGAAAAATCCACGTTTTTATTAAACACTGGGAAACATTTATGTTGTTGCAAAATTTTTCTTTGATACAATCTGTGCTGTAAAAATAAATTTAAATTCTAAAATAGTCCGTGTGCTACAAACTGTCTCCAAAGGGACAAGTGAGAGGGTGTGTACATTATATTTAGGGATGGGAATGTAGCATAGTGTCTTATGAATTAGCTGCTGGCCTCCTGCACGCTTACGTGGACTATTGATGTTGCTGTCACTGATGAAACCACAGGTGCCACATAGCTCAGACATACTCCGTATCAGCAACTTGAGCACCCACCAGCAAACGTGATCAATAGGCGCTTTCAACAGCTGCATACTAATGTTAACGATAACGTTGCTCTTATAACCCACGGTGCAGTGTCTTCTGATCCTCAGGTACGGTGGAATTGTGCTCAATTGTAGCTCCTAAGGTGAGAGACAACAGTGCTGCGTGAATTCCCCAGCTCTCTGCTCCCTGCCTTGGTCCCAACGATAAGCTTGGTTTGGTTTTGGGGTCCTTCCATAGTCTTGGAAGAGAGAAGGGAGTCTATGAAGGCCAGCAAAAGAGGTTATAAGTTGCCAATTATTTTGTTTTCTTTTTTTTTTTTTTTCTTTTCACATCTTACACCCATTGGGAACCGAGGTGAATGGGCAGATCTGCAGTACCTGTCGAGTGGTTCTGCCATAGACAAATGCTAAGGAAGAAATGAGTATCAATGGCAAAAACCTTTAACGGTTAGCCAGAACTTTTAACTTTAAAAAAAATTTCAATCTGCATGCTATTGTGGTAACAAATACTTCCAGCACCGTGAATAAAACCATCAAGCAAATGTGGATGCGGTACTGATGGAATGACTTAAATATAACATGTTGCTTTACACTAGCATACAAAGTACACCATTATGAAGTAGTGTACTTCCCTTAGGAAGTGTAGCGGCGAGCAGGCCCTTTGCAACAAAGAAATTCTCTTGTTGGTGGAAGGAAGCACAGCCCTTAGAGACATGTTTTCTTCTTGGGAACCTAGCGGTGTGGACTTCCAGGCATGAAACGGATCTTCCCACAGCTCTCCTGAATGGAGAAAAAAGTGGACGTTACACTTCTGTATATGCACAGCGCAAAGTCACATGGATTCAAAAAAGTGTTAGGTGGAAACCCTCCTCTTTAATGACGAAAGGGCCCTCTTCTGTCAGGATTCCCACCCTGGAATGTTTCGCAAAAAATGCATTCACAAGCTGTTTGATCTGAACAACGTCAAAACCACCATTCAGTACTTGTTTATTGTTGCTTTTAAGGCGCGACAGCTGATACTATGTTTTACACGCAACTCAGCTGTTGCTTTCAGGAGGAGTTAGAAGAGCAGTTATTGATGTCTGGGGACCGTGTTCAGTTTAATTCAAGAAGATCTTCATAAAAAAAGACTTCTGTTAATCTCACACCATTTCCTATCTGGGTGACCTGCTGCTAGATCCCCAAGGAAGTTCATCTGTGTACTAAAGGGCAGTGTCATTTCTAATTGCTCACCACTTTTCTGAAAGTCTATTCTACCAGGAATTTTATCTTAAACTCCCAAAATCTCTTAGAAGAGATTTTCAGTTTTCCAACTGTCTCTCCCAGACAGGACCGGTTATGCATGTGGGCAGTAGCTGAGGCTGCCGGAGGAGGTTTCCTCCTGTTTTACCTCCGGCATCCAGCACGGCTGTTTGAGCAGTACATGGTGCCTGAAGAGCTGCTCCACTTCTCTCCCACAGCTCCCTGCTGCTGAGCCAGGTTTATGGCAGGGCAGTAAGAACAGCAAGTAACCACTACCTAGTTCAGCAGTGTGGCCTTCTTTCCCAGAAAGAAGAGAAAGATCATCCCAGATTTCCCCAAGCCTTCCAAAGACTTCCCCTGAAACCATAAAGATTCTCCCAGTCATTCTGTCCTTATTTTCAGAAAAGCAACACTCTATTTCATCTTCACTGCCGAGCAGCTCACTTCCTAGGTACACCATGTAGTGAATCCGTCCTACAGTGACACGCAGTTTCACTTTGCAACCCTAAAACGAATTGGTACCTACACATATCAGACTCCGGTTGTGCCAACACGGGAGGATCAGCAGAACAGACATTGCATGCAAATGACATTTTTCCGGTGACTTCTTAAAGAGATCGACCAAGCCTCTATACCTGTTCAGTCTTCCATCCAGAGATCAGGTAATAAGGAAACTGGGCAGAGTACCCGTAAACTGGCATGTCTGCCTGGTAGGTACGGGTTGGTTTTCCTCCAGGTACAGTCGGATTTTGGCAATTGCAGATTGGTTCAATTGAACAAGTAAAAGGCTGTACGATATTGAATAAATGAGTATGTCCAGAGTGCTTTGCACCAAAGAGTCCGTCAGAATTCAACGTTTATTATTAATAACTTATAAAAGATGAATGTCTGTTCTATATTCACTGAAGGAGAAATCTTGGCTAGTCAGGAGAAATCCCATTGTCCAAAGTCTAAATAAAAAATTCTTCTAGATCGAAACCTATTCCTTCAGGTTAAGTTTTATCTCCCAGCAGAGGATTATTACCTCAAAGCATGTCACATACTCACATTAGTCTTTTTTTATAAATCTGTTTGGAAGAGGAGATGTGTCTGGAAAACCAATATATTCCAATAACCCTTAATTGTCGGAAGAGCCCCAAAGGATGAAATTAGATCAAAGGCCTCCTGAGATTGTCCTAATGTTTGTGAAACATTTTAAAACGCAAAGGAGTGTTATTACCTCAGGGTTAGCTCTCTAGAACTTCCAGATTTATGATGTACTTTGCAGGGCATTGATTGATATTGATTTACAACGTCAGGGTTTTTTTTCAGTGTTTTTCACAGCCCAGGCCATGTTTCAGTCCGAAGAGTATCTTGCACGCCCACCTCTTCCATTCACAACTGTGTGGTTGACTCTTCCCATTCAGGGCTACGTAGGTCCTCTCAGATAACTGGAGCAATGGCTTGTGGAAAGAAGGTATATAGAGCAGAATTAATAGCGCTTCAGAATATTTAAACCAGTTTAGCTCTGGGAAGAAGGAGTGAAACCATTATTAGATGGCTTTGCTTTAAGTAGAAGTTCTCTTGGTAACACACTCTTAATACCTGTTTACCTTATTGATTATTAGTAGTTGGCAAATCTTGACGTAAGTAATGTTGGGAGTTTTAATTGCTGAGCTGGCTGGATTGGAAGGGATGCTTTATAGGAAAGCAGATGAGAAAATTTTTTTCTCGTCATTGTAAACTTCTTCTTTACAGGGGAAAGGGAGAATCTGTTTCTTGAGTGATCTTTGTCCCCCAGAGTACTTACCCAAGCTATTTTTTTGCTAAAATTAGTTTTCTTATAGTCTCAACGGCTTCTTTTAGTAGAGAGCTGAAGGCAATTAACGAAGTAGGGCTAATTTAGGCTGCTCAACAGTCCATTGATTGTTTTAACACCTGAGTCCTAGAAACGGATGGCATTAACCACAAACATCATGCCATGTAGGTACTTAGCAAGGTTCTGAAAGTATGCTAATACTGTTGAGACCATTGATGCAATTTGAATCAAAAATCATGATAACCCTTGTCATGCCATTTTGGGGGCTCTGAGATCTGCTTTAAATGGCACAATGATTATATACGTAGGGTCTACTACTACCACAGCCATTATACGTCTTGATGGGAAGCTGCCAAGAGGAAAACCATTCTGCTCCAGCAGAAATTCAGCTAGGATGAAGGTGAGAACACCTAGCTACTGGATTCTGGTGGGAAGTGAGATCAAGGCTCCAAGGCAGCCTTGCCAGAAAGGACTGGTAGAGCCGCTCTCACTCTGGCTAACAAGCCGTATTGTCCAGCATTCAGGTACTGCTGGCTAGCTTCAGGGTGCTGTACAACAGTATAAATATGTAAAAATACCACCACCCTTTTGTAAAACCCAGGAGGAAGATGATCCTGTATTTTTAAAATTCATTTTATATGTCAGCAAATATTATAAATTGTCTAAAAATTCTGGTTCCATATTTTAATGTAATATTTATTTGTATTTGCAATATAACTCAAAGTGAAAGGAAATGTTAGCTTCATGAATAGTTTCACTTTATGCTTCCATCTATTACAGCATGTGTGTCAGGATCGCCACCTTCAGGGTGAGCTTTCATGTATTTAAAAATCATTATTATGTATCTACCCAGTATTTTTTGGAAATTGATTTTTGAGGAAAAGCAGAAATAAAACAATCCACTGCTGTTTAACCAAAGTAATTATTATAAATACACAGAAAATTCAGAACCTTTGGAATGAAAGCACCTCTGCCATGTATTACTTTAGACTATACCCTCCTTTAATTAAGGTGTCTTACTCAGGTGACTCCCGTCTTTCCCAAGGCTGGTACAGGCTTCCTCTGTGCCGTGTTGCAAAAGCCAGCTGATACCTGAAATGGTCAGCCAGTTGACAGGGTAGCACACACAGAGATTTCTAGTTTAGAGAATATCACTGGATTAAATGAAAATAAATTCAGCAATGCTTTTTATTCCTACTAATAGTCTTAAACACCTTTTTCACAGAAAATAAAGTTGAGCTGTAAGTTGACGCTATTAGCTGCGCTGGTTGGAGCACAATGTCGGCAGCCCAGTTACAACCAATTTCATATGAGGCACACTTGCTGATAAAACACAGATCCAGAGAGCAGCACAGCCAGCCAAGGCTTTGGCCAGATTAGAGCCAGTGTTTCCATAAATTTTGGTTGCTGAAGTTGAAGAAACCCAAAACAGAGGGATGTTTTGTTAGCAGGCTCTTCTGAAAGTACAGGCTTTTTGCGCAGGGAGAATTGCAACACCAGATTCTTAGTTTTTAAACAATAGTGCCTAAGCTATTTTTGTTAGATCTTTTGTTTGTCCTGTTCCTCAGAATCATGTAAATGATCCTAGGCAGGTCTTTTGAGGCAATATATTTTGGCTGTTCACAATCTGAAATGAGAAATGGGAAAGGTAGCTGTCCGGTGCTCAAAAACCATAGGAATTACTAATTCCCATTTGGGGATTAAATTAGTGTTTTGGATAACTGATCTGTTATGGCTATTTGTACCACATAAAGAGCAAAAGCAGGGTACACATGTATCTGCCAGGATCGTGGCAGAAGGATTTCGCCTTCCTCCACCCTCTCCGCAGAGAGTATAGTTCCGGTTTATAATCCCTGGTGGGAAGGGAGGTGGGACTATCATCCATTAATACATGCTAGATTCATTTGCTTAATTGTAAATGACATACCTTCCAACTATGAGCTTACATTCTCATACACTGGCAAATTGCTTTGGGATCACTGCCTGAAAGGCACTGTATGAAGGAAGAATACTCATTATCGCCCGAAAGCTCTTCAGTCTGAACCACTTAGCAGAAAACCTGTGGCATCACTTTGACTCTGGTGCACAGGTTCTGCCCCCCAGGACCTGGTGCCGGTCTGAACCCAGAGAGAGAGTTGTTCTAATTCAGCTGAATACTGTCGTGCTTTGCATGGCTCAGATGAGCTATTTTTACATGACTATAATTAATTTTGCTCATAGTTACAAAAGAGATCATATATTCTTATATTCCATGCCTAAAGTACAGAAACTCTGACAGCCTGCCGTTTCTGAATTCTTGGAAAGGACTCTGTCCCTAATATTCAGACTTGATGAACATACTGGTTCCCTGGCATGCCTGCATTCACTCCCATCTGTCGTGCTGGCGTTGTTCCCACTCGGAATTATCTATGCCAATTTCAACAGGGCATAGGTGCTAACCAAACACGGGCTTAGAGGGACAGCTTTCATAGCACAGCAAGTGCCATCTCTTTTGCCAGGAGATCCTGCTGTTTGCAAATAATTCCAGCTTAAGGCCACATGCTTCATTACATGGGATCACATCTGTAGATGCTTGTGGGCATTATAAAAAAAATCAACAAATGTCTACTGTATTTCTCTTTCAGTTTGGCTCAGTGCTTGGAATTTTGCATGTGGAGAATGAATGCTCTGCACCTTGTTAACAGGAGAGAGCCATCGGCTGTTATGTGCTCTGAGCAGTCTTAACAGGTTTCTGCATCGAAGCTGGGGCAACAAACTGCAGAAGTTTACCAGAGCTGTGCTGCTTTTGCAGGTGGCCCTTGACTGCTTTGTGTCTATGGTATATTCTGAGGAGAGACACATAGAGCACTGCCTTCTTGCACCACTGGAAAGCTTTTGCCTTTCCAGATTCTGAAGACACTTGTGTATAAGGCGTATTCTGCTCCCACCCAGTTGAAAAGTGGCATGTATTTACAGCAAAATTAATACGGCTTATTAAACTTAATATTATGTAAAATGCTCTAGGTAAGATACATAAGTATTATAATAATATGTTATACATATAGGATTAGTATCATATTAATATATTATAGCTGCGCTTGACTCCTCTTTTGCCCCACTGAACAGATTACTTGTGTTAGCAGAATGTACTGTGTAAGGCTAGAAATGTCTTAGGAAAGAGTAAAACCTGTTCATGAGCATCACTTGGACAGCCAACTATGCTCAAATTTAAAATATAATTTTGTACTTAAGAAAAAAAAATTAAAAAAAAATTGCCCAGAATATTTCCCCCAAAAGAATATTTGGAATAAAACAAGATTCCGGGCAGATAATTTCCAGCCATACATTTCCAGTCATGATTACTGACTTTTAGATATTTCACCGTCCAGCCAGCATCTGCAAAAAAGAAACCAAAAAACGCAACCCCTCCTTGACACTTGTAGTGATTTTATAGTAGTATGCGTGCAGTATAGCACTAGGAAAGACCACGTTCACATATCCTGCACAGAAATCTATTTTTGCAAATCAAAAGATATTTTCAGTTGTTCTCTTTACCTGCAAAGCACCTAAGGCTGTTTTTAATTATATTTTACATCTCCCTGAAAGAACATTGAATTTAAGAATGTGCCAAAGAGTCAAATTTTGAGAAGTCCTAGCATTTTCAAGGATGCAGAGTGACAAATAGACACATGAATATATTGGAAAATTGTGTTGAGAATCAAGGTCTAAATTGCCAAACGCTCATACTGACTGTATATTTCAGAGTAGTAATGTGTACATTTCTGATCTGTTGTTGTTGTTTAGTGTAAGTTCATGAAACCAGGTAGAGTTGACAAGATTTCATAGCCTTTGAGACGTACTTACTGTGCTTCTCCTATGCTATTGAAAAATCAAACTTCAAAATACTGCGGTGAGCTCAAGAAGCAAAAATAGCCAGTCTCATTTCACAATACATAACTGTGTCAATTGTTCCTAATCTTTACCTCCTCTCACCTGTCTTCTGTTCTTAGTCTTTTTGGGAGTTAACCTGACCTTCTGGACTGTTAGCACGGATTTGTTTTCCATACCACTTGGACTCAGAGACACTTTTTTTTTTTTTCTTTTTGTTCCCCTGGCTCCTAAATATACTCCCTCATAATCATTGTGTTCCTTGGAAATCACTTGTCCCTCAGGGAAGGGGAGCGGAGTGGCAGAAAAGCTGTATGTTATCAGTGCCACCGAATGAAAAGCTCCAGGGCAGACGCTGGAGGGACCAGGGGTTTTCCAACCCAACAGCTCTTGAGGGGTGACAAGAAGGTTCTACTCCAGCACAGTCAGACCAGGAGCTGCCTCATGCGAGGGCTGTTGCGGTTTTGGGTGAGCTGTATTTTGATTGCTCCTTGCCAGTCGCAACAGCAGAGTTATAAGACGATAGTCTGGCTGCCTGGTAAGAGTCTCAGCTGTGAGATGTTGCAGTGAGCAGCCAGTCCATTATATCTCTATCCAAACCTCAAATCTTTCCCACAAAATACAAAGTCGGCCGTGGTACTCTTGTTTGGGAGCACCTAATGGCAGCACAGCCAAGGCAGGCAGTGGAGTAGCTGTAAAACGTGACCTGTGTTTGCTTAGGCAGCTTGGAAGCTTTGGCTCATTGAAACTGCTCTCTCAAGGACACCAATAATTAAAGATACATACGCTAGCTAATTTGAAAAAGCCATGGCTGGATTGTTCCAATTCTTGGCTGGATTGTGTTTTTAATCCCGCTAAAATGACTAATAGTGTGTATAAATAGTGACATCCAGTGTTCAGTTAGATAACCACAGGTCCATGTTCCGTAGGGTCATTCAATTAGAAGATTTATTACAGACCCTATTTAAAATGCCTGTGTAAAGATAGTAGGCTAATTTGAATATTAACTACCTGCCAACTTCAACACACCTCCACAATAAAAATTTCCTTCCTGGCTTGTTGGGGAAGAAGAATGCTGTGGCTCTTGTATAACGCTTTAACTTTTTTTTTTTTTTTTTTTAATGACAGCAAATGTCTGATTACTCCCAGGTGTTCTTGATTTCTTCTTTCTCTGCTCCTGTTGCTACGAATGTGGCCATTAGGGCAGCAGTCATAAAGGATGTGTTCACCACTTCCTTCTCTGTCTGTCTCTTAACATAGCCACAAGTCCACCATCTTCTATCCACATTAATTCCCTGAGGTATCCACACAGTATTTGTGTTGACTGCCTTAATTTTGATCTTCTCTAATCATTCCCTGCCAGATGGCAGTTAAAGTTTAATGGTCCCTGTAAAAATAGTTCCCTTTCTTCTTTTAATCAGTCACGTGTGTTTGCTTAGCTAACTGTTAGATGTTCAGAAAGCACGAAGGGACCACCAACACAATTATTTCCAAATACACATCCGTATTGTGATTTCAATGTTATGTAAAAGGAAAGGGTTACAGGGGAAAAAAGATTCCTGGAAATTAGCACGGGCTACACAACCTTAAATTTTCTGGGTTTTTTTAGGTATATTAGAAAGACAAAAGTAATAATTTGTGACATTTCATATAATCAAATACGGATTATCTTTAGTATCTTCTGGGTTCAAATGTTTGTGTATGCTGTGCTAGAAAGCGTATGAGTATTATGCTGTTAGGGATGATTGACCAATACACTTAAGCTAATGCTTAACTTTAAGCATGTGTACGGTTAACGATAGATAACACAGCCGTGAGCAAGGTACTTTGGCATATGCTTAATGTTAGGCTCCTAAGTTGTTCCACTGAAGTTATTTACCTTCTTGCACGTTTAAGACTACACATCGACGCCTAATGACACAGAACCTAAAATTCTCTAGTACATGTTTACTTGATTAAAGCTTATTAGAGGTTTGAGGGCTTTGCTGAATCAAGAATTTAATTCAATTGCATATTCATGCTATGCCTAAGTAGCAAATCAGTTTAGAGGCAAATGGTTTCAGCCATATCAGACACGTACGGAGTGAGCAGGTATTACCGTACTGCTGAGGAACATGGAGAGCCTGGGAAAGTGAGAGGCTAGAAGTCTAACCCAGCTCACAGCGCTGCCAGAGAAAAGACTGCTGTGGAGTTAAATGGAACCCGGATCAGGCCCTGAACGCCTTGCCTCGAGCAATACAGGAAGTATATAGCAGAGCCACTAACAGAACCCAGATCTCCTGATTCAAATTAGACTTGTTTTGTACCCAGCATCTGCGTACACTGCAACTGGATGTGTCACTGCAGCCCGCACAGGCTACAGTCTAGATTAAAGCTCGCGTGAGAGCGCCTACGCGCGTCCTACAGGCATCACACCCACCTACACGTCCCAGTAAGATGAGACTAACAGAAGTGCAGGCCATGCTGCATTATGCTCCTTGGTAGAAGAATGAGAAAATAGGGATCCTTGTACCTTCCGCCAAAGCATGTTTTAACAACCAGCTCCAAAACAATTTACCAGATACGACAAAGTATGCACTGCAACAGTACTCCCTGCCCCATTTTTTTGTTTTAAATGACAGTGATGGAACTCAGTTATACGGAACTCAGTTAAAAGTGAACTTCCGATCACTTTTTTGGTGCTTTTTGGTTTTGCCATGAATGCCTGGGAGTTGGACAATAAAGGGAGTTGCTTCAGCTCCGATTTTTCCCATTATGCCTTAATTAGTGATAAGCGATTTGGTTCTAAAATAACAGAAATACCTATGATAGTTTGCTTAAGATTTTCATCTGAAAGGAAAATTTTCTGTGCTTCATCTAGGTATTTTTCCTCAGTTCCTTTTTACATGCAGCTTTTTTGGGTAAGATCTAGGCCAGAGAGCAGAGATGTAGATGGGACTGTTTGTATTATGGTAATAACCAGATGACCTCATTGAGATCAGGGCCTCAGGGTACTGGATGCTGGGAAAAACGTAATAAAAGCCAATCCTTGCCCAAAGGAACATGAATACACAAGCTATTTTGTAAATCTGGGACACAGAGAGGTCGATTTGCCCAGTGTCAGTCTGTGGCAGTTGCTAGTGACTCACTCCTTATCTCCAATGGCCTTAACCCCAGCAGCATCCTTCTTCTCTATTTATATTTAATTGAAATGGCAGCAGAGCCCAGCTTTGCTAAATTTCCATATGTCTGAGCTGTAAAATCTGTCAGCTGTGGAAAAGTGAACATACCTTTATTTTTCTCTCCCCTAGTTTCCACATCAGAGAAACACGCACTGGCTCCTTCCCTGCTTGGCTAAAGATTGCAAACATCTAAACGCTCAGACTGGAGCTTGCTGGGCTGATGATGGCTAATAGCAGGTGTCGAAGTGAAGGTGTTCCCCTCCGGGCACAACCCATCACGGCTGGGCCGATGCCCAGTTCATAGGAGGGAACATGAATCTTTCAAATGGGCAGGGAGATAGATTGCATCTAAACACTCCAATGATGATAATGTAGAGAGACAGATGTGGTAAAGGAGCGTTAGAATCCCTCCATGCGCTCTTCACTTCTGTTATACCATCATCACATTACATACTATTGACTAATATAAGCCAGATGCAAAACCAGAATGTTGTTTGAGTTTATCCTCTGGACTTCAGATTTGTGCACCTTATAGACAGAAATATTTTTCAGCGGCCAACTGACACAAAGGTCATTTTTATGAGGTCCCATGAAGAGCGCGTTGGAAAGCGCTCTCTGGGATTTGTTTCAGCTGCGCAACTTTTGCGAAAACATTCACACTATAAAAATTGAGACAACTGCAGCTCAGAAATCCTGATTTTGGGCAAGGAATTTTGTTTTCTTGCCCCTGGTGCAATGGCTCGCACCTTTGCAAAGAGGGTGCCACGCAAAGACTTGTAATTCAGAAGTGGTTTGGGTCCGCCGTACGTAAATGCGAATGACATCATAATGGTTTCACAAGGTGAAAGGCAGCAGAGGAGGAGGTGCAAAGCACTGCCAAGTGAGCCTCAGCGAGGAGAATATGCAAGAACCACACAGAACATTTATACGCCTGATACAGTATACGCCAGTTGTTAAGGCAGAAAGCCAAAGGTAATGAGCACTGTGAGAATTACGAGCGCTCCTTTTTGGCCCCGGTTCTTGCTGGTAATTGAAGCGCTATCCTCTACTGATCCTTCAGGTGCTATCGGAATGATTTTATCCAGGCTTCAAGGGAGAACCAATCCCTAAAGAGCAGAGGAAACTTTCTTTACATCATAGCTCTGTGCTAGAAGCAAGCTATGGACGTGACTCATGAGTATTCTTAATAGTTTTCAAAGAAAGTGAAATTCCTACGTGAGGTTTTGATTTTAATTTAGAAAGTGATTTTTATGTGTGCTGCAAGGTGAATAGACAACCATATGTATGTTTACGTATTTGTGTTATTAGAACCTATCACAAAATGTATATTAAAATGTCTTTATTACATTTATTAGAATTTATATTAAAAAATATTTCTAGACAGTATTAGAAAAAAATAAGGCCAATAATAGCCATCCAGGAATATTCTCCATCAGTCTGTACTCTCCCTCAATTTTAACAAGAGGCTATTTCTGTTTCTTTAGCCAACTTCTAATATATTCACAGGCAAAGAGTGGTTATAAGACATCCTAATCTTATTCCCAAATAATAGACTTTAGCTTTTTTCCCCCTAGTGAGTTCCTTCTCACCTGCAATATTGAGTTTCAAGGAGTTGGAAGCTACTTTGTGATGCTGAAAATTTCTTTCTATATGTCTGTAAGTTTCCAGCCTTGAAATCTTTCTTAAAGGATCATCTATACTTGAGAAAATAATCAAGCTGAGAAATCAAAGACTACCTAACTTGGCAATCTCATTAACGTGTACATAGTAGTAAGCACTACACTTGACTGCACGCCTGCAAGGATGAGGCAAACTGCTGTCCCTGTTTGTTACTGCTGGCATTGGTCTGGGGAGACAAGTATTTAATAAGTAACGTTAAACACACTATTTCTGTGTGTGTATATGCAGGACAGTGCATATACTTGCTAGTCAAATTATGGGAAGAGCTCCTTTGGCTGTCCGTGACTACTTAAGGACATCACATCATTCATTTTTCTGTTTATCAGTAATGACTCTTCGAATCGTACAAAACCAAGTACACTGGTAGAATTTTTTTTAAAAAAACAAAACCCAAGACAAACAAAAAACCCCACAACCAACCAACAAAAAAACTCACAAAACTAACAAGCAACCCACAACACAACAAACTAAAACCAAAAACCAAGAAAAAGGAGATAACACTAAATTATACTTTAACTACTAGTGGAAATAGACTAATAAATCTAACATCAAAATATCTTCCATCCTACCTCGTATCTTTTTACCCTGTGGTAACAGCAACAATAGTTTTATCAGCAGGACGTTTGCATTCGGTTTTCATGGAGAAGGCTTTTTCCAAGTAACAGAAACCCAAATCACAGTATTAGCTGAGATAAATACAGCAAAGCAAATCCACCTTGCTCAGAAAAAACAGTGCTAAAGAAAAATGAGGAGCGGTATAAGGCATCCCTGCTCCTGTCAGAGCTCGTACCTGGCAGTCACACCGGTATATTAAACTGGCAGGTGACCTCCTTTGGCTGTACTGCAGCCACCTGAGTCACGAGGAGAGCAGAAGAGCGTTCAAGAACTGCCTTTGCACCTGTTACCCTTCTCTTACGCTTTGCATTTTTAATGCTTAGCAGAAGCTGTTGGTGTTTAAAAATCTTCACCAAACATATCCATGCAGCATGGAAAAAAATGAAGTCATTAAACTGCATGTCATACAACAGAATCATCTTGCATTTAATTACTAGATTTCTAAAGCAACTACTAAAGTTGGCCCAGGTGCCTGCCTAGAGGGAAGCCAAGATTTTCTTCCATTTTGAGAAATTAGCCTCCATTTTTTTCTCCACGGAGCAGGAGCGTGCAGGAAGAGTGCTGCTTGGCATAGGTGGCCACCAGCACGCAGGATGGCGGGCAGGGTGTCTGAGCGCAGGCAGGCACGGAGTATAGGAACTATAGGAAAATAGGGGCAATTGCCATGATGGAGCAGGTCCAGGTGCTGGCCTCACCTGCCCCGCAGGCGGCGGGAAGGACTGCCCCGACAAGCCTAGCCTTTCTGCAGGGGTTAGAACAGAGCCAGCCTTCCCTTTTCGATCCCAAATAACTATCTGGTTCTTTACAGAGGAGCCTACATCCTTGAATTTTTCTGTTATTTTTCCTATATGTTCCCATGATAACTATAGGTTCCCATGATAACTTGACGCAGAGTAAACATAAAATTTGTCTTAAACTACAGACAGGCATTTAGTAAATGCCAGAAATAACAGAACACTAAAAGTTTGGAAACAAGTAAACAGCAGTCATAGCAAAAGTGTGTGAAAGAAATTGGCTCATCTAATTTAAAATAGTAAAATG
The DNA here is from genome assembly GCF_011004875.1 of Balearica regulorum gibbericeps. Taxonomy (NCBI): domain Eukaryota; kingdom Metazoa; phylum Chordata; class Aves; order Gruiformes; family Gruidae; genus Balearica; species Balearica regulorum. Next base: position 19,045,244 of record NC_046189.1, on the reverse strand, counting down.
ACCAAGTTCCAGGGCTGAATTATTCCCAGAAGTAATACCATTACTTCACTCAGGAAGCATTACTCAGTGGGATTATAGCTGGAACATTTTCAACCTTAGGGATTCATCTTCAGAAACATCATTCTTGGAGTGCAAAATATCCTGTACCTCCCAGTCCTGGAATAGGCTGCTGTTAGTTACTCACTCACGTTTCTGTATATCACGAGCTTCAATTTGCTCGTGAGTCATTTTGCTGTTCAAGAACTGTATAAAATGTTAATTTTACATCAGTAAGGGTTAAGAGTCCAAGGAACTCAGCAGCTTTCATTGAAGTGCGGGATTTCCCTACACGCTCTTGAAAATCCCATCTTCGATATTTAAATACTTCACTTTTTTGACCACAGGAGAAAATTCCATGCAGTTACATCTGCTCTCCCTTGTAAGATGTGATAAGGTATCTCCAGAGACAAGAGATAAGGGGGTCTCCTACTATGAAGTGGACTGTTTAGTGTGGTGAGGAACAGTTGGTTTTATTTATTAATTTACAAAAAAAATACCCAGAAGATTGACGCTAATTCAAGTGTGCAAAGCTGTGTGACATGAAGAGTTTTTTCCCCTGGTGTCTTCGACACACTGTGGAAATTTCTCACCTGGTGAGATAAATTAATGGATTGACAAAAATACAAACTCTACGTAACAGGAATTGCAGCAAAGCAGTGTGTTAGTCCAGAGCGCAACAGAGAAAACGTCCCATTCATAGTATCCTATCTTTCTTTCCATTACACAAGAAACCAGATTGAACAAGATTGTGCTAAATTCCACTCATAAATCCTGTGTGGAAAACTGGCAGTCCTCAAGCTTTTATTATTTTGCTTTAAAACTGATGTGGGGGTGGTGGTCTTGAGTTGTTGTTGATAAATATTTTCTCCTGGAAAACCATGTGAAGTAACTTTCATTATACTAAAAGTTTAACCTCGGTTAAACTTATTGTTTCTGTAATGTCTGCCATTCTTCTACGGTTGTGAAAATGTGGCGCTCCCTTGGAGGATCACTGCCCACATGGAAATTGTGTTGGAATTAGGTTAAAGTAGCTCTTTCTTATAAGGGAAAAAAGAGGCTGGTACTATGGTTGTATTCCTCTCAAAAATACTGTCACTGCCGCTGGCGGTTTTGCGCTGGACTCCCAAGGTAAGAGTTAGGAGTCATTGCAAAGTCTGTCTGTATTTGTCAGAAAAACTGTGTTTTAGTGTTAGTGGCTCGGATCACTAATCTGAGCCTGGCCCCTTAGGTACCGCATGCAACTGTGTAGTCAGCACTCCTGTTGTCGTGTCGCTGCTTCCAAGCGTATCCTTGACGTGCGGGGTTCCTCGTTTCGTGCACCGGGGTGCGCAGTAGGGCCCCGTTTCGAGGGAATACGTGCGCATTTCCCTGTTTTGCGTACTTGGTCCCTACTACACACCCCAGCACCAAAACGGGGAACCACACGTGTACTCCCTCGAAACGGGCCCCTACTGCTCTCCTGAGGTGAAAGTAATTTAGTCATTTCAGTCCCAAAGTCTCAGCTTAATAGAGACTATCAACTGAGTTGAAATGTTCTTGTGCCGTGCACCGATGTGGGACCAACAAACCTATTTCACTTAGGTGCCTTACGTAGACTCAGATCTTCAGTTTTAGCTGTGCTGTTACATTTTCCTGCAAGCTCCCTTATCCATAAAAGCCAAAGTAAGAGCGGAAACACATTTTCTTTCGACCTAAAGGCATTTGGCTGTTGGTATTTATCTTCTGCCGTGTAGAGAGTACTGAGTGGGGAACCCACCTTCCTTGTGTCTGCGTGATCAAAACTTGCATTGCAATGTGCTTTCCTGCCCGGGTGAAGGTACAAGCTGTGTGCTACACACCAAATTCAGGCTCAGGTTCTTCCGTCAGGTGCACACGTGCAACTTCTACAGCAGTCAGTGGAAGGTGCATACACCGATCACGTGCTAAAATGATTCGGCATTGCACCCATTGGCCTTAGCTGAGAACTTTACTTCAGAGAATTGTCCACAAGCTGTTATTCAGTGCTTTAACTCTTTACCATAGTCATTTTATGAAAATAAGAAGACCTTTCACTCACATGGTGTTAAACAAAGATTTAGCAGGAGGCACGGAGTGGTGTTGGATGGGGAAAGAGATGAAGGCTATGCACGTACATCTCTTGAGTAAGCTGTTCATTGTTCACTTATGGTACCCCTGAACAATTTCTGTTGGGAACAGGGTATTGGCCACACATCCACATGCTCACAGAGTTTTGGGCAGAATCCCTGCTGCATGCTAGTTTCCATCCTGATTTTGAACTAATGGTTGCTTCAAAATGAGTATTTTTTCGTGAGGTAGTACAGCTTTTTATAAAAAGAATCATGGTTGGAAATACATGACATTGCAGTAGCTACACCACACTGAACAAGTCAGATGAAACAGAGCTTAGTTTTACACCAAAACTGTGGATATTAGCTAATTTACACATATAAACTGGGAATATTTTAATTTGTGTTATGAAACAGTTATAAATGGTGTTGATTGTAATTTTATTTTCATCTTTCAGTACCAGCAGAGGGAGCACCAGTGATTGAGCTGCACAAACCTTGGTGGTTTTGTACACCGATACACTCCACATCCTGCATCAGCCAAATCCTGCCTGCAGACACCCAGACAAAACGTCCAGCCCTGTCAGCAGGAACCGAGGAAAAATATCTGAGGGTAGGACTGATCCTTGAGTGAGTTCAATATTCATATTTTCTTCAAAATAAACTCTTGTCAACCCCCCCACTTAAACGAGTGGCATCATATTTACAGCTTTGTGAAAAATACATGGCACACACGAGTGGTACTTGAAATAAGATCTGAGACCTGGCTACACAGACCATGGCCATCACATCTTGTAAGCTGAAGGCATGCTCTAAAGACGTTTAGCAAACTCCATTTCTGACTTTGCAACTTAAACCACAGCTCTGTGGGAAAACACATTTCAAATACGAAAAATGTAGTTACTCAAAACCTAAGATGTTGAAAGATGTTGGAATGCATTTCAAAGTTACCATTTGTTGCAGTTGACTTTCACACAGTGTTTAAAACTGTCAGAATTATTAAATCAGTCCTCAACAGATACTTTAGCATTTTCATTCAGCCCTCAAATCTAGCAGAAAAAATGGAAATTTATAGCAGTTGAAAAAATGTATAAGAGAACGTTGGATATAAAGCACTATAGCTCATCCCCAAAGCTCTAGATTTTCTTTAAAACTTTTGCTGGGGGTAAGCAGTATAGAGAACTTCTGTTAAACAATTCCTAACTGAGTCCTAATATCCCAGCAAATATGTTAGGTGGCTATGTGACATTTTACCCATCCTCGTTACCAAACATGAACACCTATATTGTTGTCACGTCATATAAAGTAATATAAAGCTGCACAAAAAATCTTCTGTCACCTTGGATTTACGCTTACTCTCCTGTATTTTCTCACAACGGCAAAACCACTTAATTTGAGAGTTAAGCCAAGGTATATTCCCACCAACATCACCCTAACAAAGACATTTTAGACTTGATGAAGAGGCTATGCACATGAAACCTTTTTTCCTTCAATCCTATCAGCCCCTCTAATGGAAGATCCTCTCTCTCGCTACAACCTTACGTGCTTATAAACGCAGCCAAAACAAACCTAGCAGCTCAGTTCCTGCCCGGGATCATCTCAGTTCAGTCCATCTCAGACACAGCCATCTAAAACTGAAAACCTAGCTATACCCATCAGCCTCACTCTTATTACATTATTTCCAATGAATGTGAAGCAGCAGTAAAATTGGGGAAAGCGGCAGTTATGGAGACTTCACGTCACAGGCAGGGAAAAGCTCAAGACTTTTGACGGTGGTCTTGCACAAGAAGAAGTGAGGGATCTCAGCGTCTCTGTGGGTTCCCCACGACTGTGGTGTCACAGATCTACCTGTTGGAGAAAGCACCTAAGGAAGCGTTACTGCAAGATACCCTCAGCCTTTATAACCTGCAAGGATCCGGTTAAAATGCCTGCCACGTGTGAGATGGACATATGCTCTCTGAAGCGTTCACAGTGTTGTATAAGCAAATTATACTCAGTCACCAAAAGCCATTTCATGTATCCACTCTCTGTTTGCTTACATGTCACTGCCATTCCTGTAGCATTCACTTAGCGATTGGTGCCAAGAATATGACAAAATTAAATCTTCTTACCTCAGGTGGCATTAGAATAATGACAAACGGGTCTTCAGCATCCACGTGAGCATGGTCCTCCCAGTTATTTATGTAGTTGAGGGCTGGGCATCGATCAAAGATTTTTTAGTACTTGCAAAGAAAGAACTCAAACTTTCATATCTTTCCTGACCAAAAGTTTCTCTGATAAAGGTCAATGTTACTGTGTCCAAACGGCTTATTCAGTGTGCTGTACAGCCACGTGGGCTAAGCAAGAGTCATACGGCTTTATTTTGCTAAACAAATATCATTTTAGCCAGCTTTGAAAAAAGGGCAGAGGATGGATTACCAGTGTAACTGGATCATATCTTCTGTTTACCACCCTTACAACACCTTCTAATTCTTAGGCTAATTAATTAAATGATCACACTTTTTCGAAAAGAAATTCCTGAAAAACAGCAGTGCAGTTTGGTTTGCAGCATGTGATGTTATAAGTTATATGCATTCAAAATTCACATTCAAAATTGGTGTCAATTTTTGTCATTGGATACTTTGAAAGGGAACGTGGAGCATACTTTCACTGTATATTTAACACATTCAATTTTTTCCATTTTACTGGATCTGATTCCTTTTGAAAATTATTTTCCATTTTTATAATTTAGCAGAATTGTTTACCACGTAGGAAAAGAACCCACAATTTCAGAATTCAGAAGGCTGAGTGACTCACTAATGTAACTCAGTAACTTCAATATTTCTCTTTCAGATAGCTGCAGTCACTGGATGTTAATGAATTACGTAATATTTGCTAATGTAGCTAAAATGGGTCTGAGTTGTTGGATCCAGAAGCTGGTTTTGTCTGCATTCTGAAAAGGTAACTATTTCGCTAAAAAAAATTATCGCTCTGCAATGTTGCTTTCTGATCACTGGGTGTGTCACTACTTAGTTAAATCACAAACATTATTTCCCACTAATACTGAAAGGTTAAAGTTTCTACACGCTTTAAGTGTACACACATTCATAAGCAACACGATTGTCTCCTTTCCTATAGCTTAATTTGCTCGAGTATAGAGAAATCTGCTGCAGTGTTTTCGTTGGAAATTACAAAACGCAATGATACCGTGGGCTTGTTTGCTTTTGGTTGTGATCCGTAAGCCTACGTGCCACTTAACAACCAATAAAATATGACAGGCATATACAATTCTGTCTGAGCAGGAAAGGAAATTTTATTGCTCAGGTTTTAGTCACACATGCCCTGCATAAAGTTGTACAGTCAGATCGGTATTTTATTGTTACTTACCATATGTGTTACACCCCTTAGGCATGAAAGAGCAAGTTAGACAGAGAGCATTAACCTTATCTGCAGAAGAAGAAATTACTTCAAATAAGTTTGTAGTCAAAACGCCTTTCTTTTGGAACAAAACAAGAAAAACTGGTAACAAATCTACATATCTCGTAGATCTCAGCCAGAGAAGAAAGGAGCCAGTCTTACAACCGTAGATTTATTGGCACCTTCCTTCACCACTGTATCTCCTCCTACACACTGAAACACGTGATGACGCACGACCACAGACCACCAAAAGCACTGAGTAAACTGCTCCCCACTACCTCCGTGCCCGCTGTATCCCCCCAAAACTCCGGGTATTCAGGGTCATCTTGGCCTAACACAGAGAAAACATTCATAATCTTTTGCGGCTGCGTGCAGAAATCTATGCCGAAATCTGTCGGAGCGACCAGGTGGGTCGTGCGGGGGTACGGCGGTGGTGAGCAGCGGACTCAGCAGGATGCATCCGCGCTCTGGTCATGCTGTTCGAGTGCCTTGTCCAGCACGGTGGGAGAGGGCAGAAGGAAAGGTGACGATTTTGAGGCATTTCTGCCTCAAGATAGGGAAGGATTTCAAAACAAATCCCACTGGCTTGTTTTCTTGGAATACCCAGGTTATATTTTCTTTCCTACGCATATGAACCAGAATTTGTTTTTACTGAAGTACTGCCGGCATTTGTCTCTGCCAGTTTAAGAAGTGTGTTAACAGCCTGCAGTGCATTAGAAGGGCAGGATATGAACCTACCCAGGATATGAATTTATAAATGCTAAGGTAGCAGCAACATGTAAATCAAAGTTTGTGAAGGCAGGAAATATCTTTCTTTGGATCAGCTGATACGAAGTAGCAACATATTTATTGTTTAGGGGAAACAAGAAGTACTTTTGTGGGACCAGACCGAGGGACTGAATGATCAGCAGGCAATGCTCTGACGAGGATTAATACCTGATAGAAGAGAGGGAGAGAAAATCAGCCGTATTTCTGATTCCGGGATGCAACATATCAAAAACACTGAGCCAGGCCTCTGAAAGCCAAGCAAGGAACCTCGTCAGCTTTTCTGTCTCTTTGGGCACTCTGTCTATCGAGACGAACTGGAAAAAGGAAGAGCTACAATACCTTCATTTAAAATGTTCCAGGTAGCTGTCTGAGACATTTTTAAGCGCTGTTGGCTGAAATAATGGAGGAATGAAGAAATAGCACCAAGAATCTTGAAGACATTTATCCTGGATAAAATTGGTAATCTCAAGCTTCAGATAAACTAATATAGTTCTTGCCCGAGCAAAACTTCAGTACAAGTTCCTTAGACAGTGGAGGAAAGTTTGATTTTTCTCTGCAATCACATATTCCCACAGCAATGATGTATTTGTATATGCATTTAATGCTTGGTGGATTTATGGCTGCCTATAGATGTCTGAAGACTACAGAACTACTGCCTGAAGAGTGAACCCTTGAATTTAGCCATAGTAGTTGACAATATTTTTTCTGATTCTGTTTTTCTTTTTAAATCAAAGTGATTTCAGATTTCTGAGCAACAACCCATAATAGGAAACAATCCGTTTGAAACGCTGGAGAGCATAAGTAGAAGGTGTTAATTACAGCTAAATGCCCAATTCCCCTCCCCCCCTCTGGGCTAAACGCTACAGTTTGAGGTTGCTTTCATTTTAGTAACCATTTGATCTTTCCCAGGAGAGGATTCTGTACCATTTCTTTTAATCTTCTCTGCATGCAGTTCAAAACTGGCTCACTGAACTCAATTTTAAGTTAGTGCTTGCATTTATGAGCAAAAGATCCCAGGATCTACAACAAAACAAATAAAAATGTTTATAAATCTCAGTTTAGAAAATTGTGTGAAGTAAAGTTAGATGGGTATGATTGAATGATGCTGTTACTCCCTCTGCTCGCTATGATCTGTGGGAAAAATATCATTTAGGAACCTTAGACCTTTGTACAGTGCAATAAACTTTTACCATAATGCCTTTTCAACTAGTGAACAATCTAACAAGAAATTTTAAAAATATGTTAAAAATAAAACAGATTGATGTTTCACTCTACATATGTGAAGATCTTCAGCGACTAGAACCAATTAACCAGACAGAACAAAGTTAAACAAGCACATAAATCTTTGCAGGGTGGACGTTCTATGCAGTAAATAACGCAACACTTCCACTGTCATCAGATAACGTGCACTGCGCTAATTTCCACCGCGCCAGATTTTGGCACTAGCATCAGTGCCTGGTAGGCGGATCTTGTAGCTCTCAACGTCTATGGATCAAAAGTCTCCAGAAATCAAAACAGCTCTGATAAAATAAACTAGATGGGATTTAAGTTAAAGTGGAAACAGGTCATGCAGTCAGCTAAGAAATTGCAAAATGTGTTTACCCACCTCAAAAATCTTGTCCCAGATCTCATTCCTTCTGTAAGCATGTCTATAAATCCAAAAACCTTGTTTTCCACATCCATTGTTTTAATAAAGTTCCAAAGAGACATTCATTTCCCAACTTCCTTCTAGCTCTGCAATAGCAAAACACGCTGCTGGTGTTAGCCGTAGCCATGTCCGCAATCTGGGTTCAGGCAAAGTGACAAATCAGCTGCCAGACCCAAATGCACAAAGGAGAAGTTGCAGCAATACCCTAAGCATGCTTACCACAGAAAAATACACTGCCAAAAGTATTGAATACATACTTGGCAAACGAAGGAAAACATCAGATATAAGGAAAATAAAAAAATAAAAAAGAAGAAATGAGAAATCTAGCACAGCATGTACTGGTCTGGACCCCACAGAATAAGGATTTCCACGCACTAATAGACCAAACCCAGAGTCAGTAACCTTATTTGGACTGGCTCTACTTTTAAAACTGAGTGAGGTAAATTTGTACTCAGGCTCCATTAAAACTGACTAATTTCAGAGCTGTTGAATTTGGGAGCATCGTATCATATAAGTGGAAGCAGAAGTTAATGTCCTGAGTGTTGAGTTTCACTAAGATGAAATATTAATTCATGTTTATTCGGAAAGTTGATTGTTTTAATACCCTGAATTTACATATAGAAGATTAGATGAAATGGGTTGTTTCCATATGTCACAAGTAACCCAGTTGCTCTTTTAACTGTAAATTCTGCAAGCATTTTTTTTCTTACCTAGCAATTGAAGCAAATGATTTAAAATGAAACCATTTTTTCCAGCACCTGTAAAAACGTGCAAATGATAGAACTGGCAGTATGATGATTGCTTTACAGATAAGCATTTTCTTCATCATCTTCAAGGACATTCAGATTTACGATCTAATCTCTCAGCCCTTTAACAGGATGCATTTGAGTTTGATTAAAAAAGAAAACAAATAGCAGTGCAGATTTATTAATGAAATCTGTGTGACCTTTTAACATAAGGAACTCTCTCAAAATAGTGAGTTTAAAACTGAGTACAGCCTCCTCAGCTGCTTTAGCTTTGCCCGTCCCAGTATAGAGCATGTTTTCGGTGTGCTTTTTCACATTGGCAAGTGCAAATTTTGGAAAGCCATCTCCACCCTCCCCCTCCTTGAACTTTAATTGCTTAACCTACATCCTAATTCAAGTTGCTCATAAACCTTAGCCTTTGTTGTAGGTCCGACAGCTGCGTTATGTCAGTAGCAAGTAAAACCTTCACAAAGTTCCGGAATGCTGCAAGACATTTTATAGGTGCTGCAATAAAAGGCAAATTGAATTTACAAAAATGCATTTGTCACTGATTAAAAACTTACAAAGTTAATTGGAAACACTGTGTAGGTGTTGCCACACAACTAGAGGTGTAACTGGTGGTTTTAATTCAGTTGGAGCACGGGGGGAGAGTAGCCGTTCATGTAAAGCCAGCGATATTATTCACATTTCTTTTCCCTTGAACAAGCAAGGTTTATTTACTGGGAGACTTGCATGAATGGTCAATATTTAGCAGCATTAAAACGTTAGCCAAGGGGTAGTGACCATTTCCAGGCTCAGCTTTCAAGGCCGTATCAACGTAAAGTTTGCGAGTATCGGTCAGTGCCCGTGCGTAATTGCAGCATCCCTTGGGAAAGTTTTCCGGGCCTTTTCCTCTCCCCCTTGTTTTACTTTGGCAAAGTTGACGCTACTGGAACAACCATTGCTTCGGCGAGCGAGGAGGGGAGAGGGAGGTGACCAACAGCCCAGGCAATCAGCACCCTCCCCCTGGAGCTGAGTGAATTATCTCCACATAATCCACTTAACCTTTGCCATTGTGGGACCTGGGAAGCTGAAGGTATTTTTAAACTTGAGTCTTTTAATTGCCAGTTTATAGTGTCACTAGTCCAGCTCAGCTGGAAAGAGGATGATTGGAAAATAGTTCCATGAGGCAATAGCTTTTCACCTCGGCTAGGAGTCCTAATTATTATTAGTTTGTGGCTCACTGTCTTCTGTGTCTGCGGGGACAGTGATCCACCGTGAATCCACGGGTGATGGAGTTTATTTCACATAGTATTACTCCTGGTTAATACAGCTAAAATGTCACAGATTTCAAACTACTTACAGTCTTACACTCAGGTATCATAGATATATTGCCATTAATTGCCAATATGCAGAAAAATCCAAACTAACAGAAAATATTGTGGGAACAGCTCTGTAACAGCAAGATTGAGTAATTTCAGAAAACTCTTTGTAATTTCTACTCTTAGCAATCTGCATGTGCTAAAATATTTTATTAAAATCCCACTTAATCCCTTTATCAGACTTTAAAGGAAAAACAAAAAAATGCCTTAAGCAAATGATGAAGGATGCTTGTTGATAGTTTTCCAAAGACAAGCTATGGAAAATTTAATTAGAAAGTGATTCGTTCAGTAGACTGCAGTAGGCAGTGAGAGCCTTCTGATACATTTTTTGTGGTGTGGCTGCCTAAAATTTAAACAGATTACCTATCTTATTGGTGAATATTCCACTGTGCTGGACTGGTGGGTATGTCCACATTTCAGCGATCATCAAATCAAGCAAGCAACCTTGTATATAGTCTTAACAGAGATAGCAAGAAATGGAAACCACACCTTTTCCTTGAGCTGGAATTTCAAGAGAGACAGACATTAACAAACTTCGGCTTCTTCGGAAATCTAGATCTTAGAGCCCCTGAACCGTATAGGTCCATCTTGTCCCTTTAAGTTCTCTGGGTAAAAATGGCATACCAATACCTTTTACAAATAGTCAGTTAATCCGCAGCCCTATAGTTTTTACTCCTCATTCTCTTCGCAGTTCTAAGTTTCCCGCTCACTGGTAGAGACAGAGCGCGCACAGGGATGTCTGGCACTGCTGGTTGCACTCATGCAAGAACGTGGCAGTCTGCTGCAGACCTACAAGGTTAGTTATTTTTCAGCAATGCAGATAATCACAGTCCATCGTGCTTATAAACTACATAACATTCAAAAAAAACCCCAATGGCACACAGTCCCAAGGAAATTCTGAAGGGGAATTACTAATTCAGCCATCTCCTTGGTTAACATTCTTCGGTGCGTACTCCACCAAAAGAAAACCTCCCTATGTGATACCTTAGCGTCAGTACAGAAAGAGAATTATTCTGGGAAATTGATGCCAAAACAGAGTTACTGTTTCTCACCACAGTCTCTTTGTCATCTCCTCGATCTATTATTAATGATAAGGAAGCAAACAGAAATAGTCAGGATTCAGCAACAGCAGCAAGGATGATCCAAATATTCCATTCTTACTCGCGCTATTCAACAAATCGGCATTGTATGATGGGAACACTATTTTTCACTTGCAATCTTTGAAAAGAAACGCCGACTAAAAGAGGAAAAACAATCAAAAAATTTTTTCCAACCCTAAATGTACATTTTTATCCAGGCCTAGTGAGCATTTATTCTACTTTATTGGGTATCCCTTCTCAACTTCACGTGTTCATGGCTCACACTCTTTTTTTCACAGAATGTAAAAAAAATGAGAGAGAGACAATGTTGTGGAAAACTGTAGTGACGTCTGTAACTTAGTTAGGTCCTCCATTTGGGTTGTTCTGGGATAGAATTTCAGCCAATTTTTATGGGAATTCGCTCTTCTTGGCCCACATACCAAGATGACCAATCGCTTGTGACAATACGGACTTACCCTTAAAGTCTCAAACAGCCTCATGAATGGGGGATGTTGATCTTCATAGAGTGACAGGTAAAACATGGAGCCTTCGGCACTGGCGAGGGTTTTGCCACGGCTTTCAGCTTTTCATCCTTCCTGAACAATTGTGAGCACATTAAACAGATTGCCTTTGGGCTTCCGCTTGTGAAAATGGGCAGAGAGATGGAGAGAGAGAAAGAAAATGCTTTCAGAGCTTTACTGGTGGCTGCTGACCTTGGGAGATGTTATCTAAAGTGGTGTTTTACACAGTTGGAGAAAAGTTCCTTTTATATACATATATATATATATATATTCTTTATCAGTTTAACTTCTCTCGCAACTGATGAGGTGGGTCTTTCACTATATCACGATAAGGTTGTTATGATTTCGGCCATATTTTTCCCCACAGAGGAAAAACACCTCTCACCCTCAGCATGAGGATTGTAACTCCAGATTAAAGATAAAGCAAAAGGGCAGAAACAAAGTCTCTGTGAAAGCGCAGTGTCTCCCTCCTTCCCGTAAGAGGCTGCAGCTGACCAAACCGCAGACAGACAGCTCCTAAAATTGTACATGTGCATGATGCCATAAAGTAAATTGGAAGTTACACAGCCATATACCCCACCGCTTTCCCCTCCGCCACGCAGGAGCGTGCATCGCTGCCTTTCCGAGCACAGATTTTCTGACTTCGATGGGAGTGAAAATGCCGGGCTGATGTAGCACACTGCTGAACAATTCAGCCAACTTCTTTCACGCATTCCTTCTTGTGAATATGAGGCATGGTATTACTGCTATTCATTTAATAACTTTATGCAAAGGTTATAAAATCCTTATCACTGATGTCTGATCTCAGATCAGGGGGGCGGGTACCATCCGTTTCTCACATGAAGCTTGTAGTAAAGTCAGGTTGCCAGAAGAGGCGTACGTTCTGCCAGATCCCACGGACATGCGCTCAAACAGTTTTGATTAATGAACCTGTGTCATGAACTGCCATCCCCTTTACATTCCCACTGCTCCTATAATTATTACAATTCATATGCTTCTTTCATGTTTGTGAATATACGTATGCTGTGTTTGCTCATCTGGCTAGACACAACATGTCATATGCTGAGTATTTCTCTTAGGAGGGAAATTGTCAAATGCAGAAAAAGTTCACAGGATAATTAAGAAATGTATTTTTTCCATCTCACGATATATTCCTTGTATCATACCTGCTTCTCAACTGAAAGATATGGTTGTAGCGGTGGAAGTAGACAGAAATTGTGATCGCATGTCAACAACTGAGGGCAAATAGCATATATTCATATATTGATTTATTTTAATTTGCAGGAAGGTGTTTTTTCATATATTTACTTGAGTATAAGGAGCAATAGGAAGGGAAATAATGAAGGGTTGTGGGTAATGCACCAGTTGTTAGAAGGACAGAGGACTATGTCTTGGAAAGTAGGGGCTCTGAAGATTTGGAAGTCATGGCTGAAAAGCAGCTGGAAAAGACGTCTCAGAATGATGAAGAAAGACCTAATGTGATTCCTCAAGGTGTAGATGAAAATATAGAGAAAAATGTGGAGGATGGTAACAATAGTGATACAGGTGGCATCAAGTCTATGTCTGAGGTAAGGTGTTCAGCATGGGATGTACCTACCCTTTGAAAGTATTTTGACATATCACAAAACCTCTGGAAAAAAAAACAACAAACCAAAACCAAAAAACCCTGAGAAGTGGGAACCTACCTTTCCATCGAGATTTGGAATAAGCTCAATCTATTTAGTTCATCCACAGTCAATTAAGAGATAGTTTGATCATGATCCATAATTATCTACAGATGAAGATGTTTGATACTTATAAAACAGTTAAGCTAGTGGCACAAGCACAGGAAGATCTAATGACTGGAAAAAAGACAGTGAAGCATAGAGTGAGAATGAAGCGCAAAGGGTACTTAAACACTGGAACTATTTCCACGTAGCAGACTCGTGTTCATCTGCAGATTTTATATCAAGCTTAATATCAGTCTGAAGAAACAGACTACCTCGCCAAGAACTTAGAGACTTCACTCGTGGCTCGTGAGGTGAATTTCTACTGCCTGTTTTATCCAGGAGGCCCGGTCATATCAGATCAATGCAGGGTTGATGTAGGATTAACAGCAGCTTGTGATCATTGCCGATAAAAGTGAGCTCCTAGAGAATGAGTTGGTGACTGTCTATCCATACCAAGATTTAAAAAGACATTTTGAGGATGTTTATTGGCTTGTCTGAATGAACTGTTGGTCAGTTATAAACCATAAAGCTTCCTTTTCAATCAGAAAACAAGGCATATGCTAATCTGTTTTTAACATCAGTGTGAAAGTCTATTGGCAGGAGCCAATGTCCATAAAGTACACCATATTACCTAGGCCACTAAAAAAAATAAATTATCTAATTACTTACGTACCTCTTAATTCTTACCTTCTGGCTGGTTCTCTTGTTTGGCCAGAGTTTCTTCAGAGTCTTCATCTGCAAAAGCTGCTTCAGTACGATGAGTTCCTAATAAATGGAAAAAAAAAAATGAGGAACGTTCATTCTGGAGGGAAAGCGCACATTATGAATGTATTTTTATGTTGATTAGAGCTCAGGCCTGTATTCCCTGAGCAGTCATTTCCTTGGAGATCAGGGTTGTTAGTGAAGCTTATGTTTCCATCCTGGGTCAGACCAAAGGTTCTCCCATCCTACTGGGTACCTCTGACAGTTGTTTGCAGCAGATGCCTGGCATGCATAGTGTGATTTGTCACGTGGTACGTCCATGGAGATTGCATCTGCGCGCTTCTATTTCCTAGTCAGCAGTGCATTTATACTTTGCAAAACTGTCTGCCTATTTTAAATGCACCGTCTCCTTATTTCAAAGTATACTGCCTGGTCTTGCTGTTAGGAGCAACAAGAACAAGCTTTGCTTTCTTCACAGTGTCATTGATTGCTATTGGATCCCCTTCAGCCATCTTGTAAGGTAGTTTTTAAAAACTTAACAAGTCCCAATCTGTTCAGTTTCTGTGTGCACAGGACTGCTCTGTGTCTGATCTTCCTTGATTTTTTCCTAGTTCTGCTGTAACTTTCTGTTATACTCTGATCAGAATAATAAGCTGTATCCAAGACATGGGCACACCAGAGGTCTAATCAGTTCCTTGTTTTCTTTGAAAGTTCTTCCCCAATTATTCTTGACAATGTTTGCTTTATGAAAACTGAGCAATGCCAAGTTCATGGCTTTATAAAGCAACTCAGCCTGAGATCTCTTTATTCAGTGGCAGTAGCTTGCTTTCTCCAATCAGCTCTGTGGAGCTGATTTCTCCACACACTTCTTTTTACCGTGTTATTTTTCCCCTTATCGATATGAATTTCAGCTACCATTTTATTGCCCAGGCGGTTATTATGAAAGTCGTAGGCAATTTCTACTTATGGTTTTACATTTTCCTACCCTCAGTAATTTTATATCTTCAAACTTTGTCCTCAGACAATACACATCCTTTTTCCAGCTTAGTGTTTAATTGAAAGAAGAGAGAAAAAAAGGTAAATATCTTATATATATATATATATGCAAAAAAAGAAATGTATACATTTAAACACCATTTCATCTGCTACTTTTCCTTTTTTAATTTCTCTCAGATTTTTGCTGGTTTGTATTATAAGAAAGTTTCAATCTGTGGGGAAAATTAGCAACACATTATGAACACTTCTTTAATCACAAATTCTGAGTGCTGGTAACGCTATTTCTAAGGTATATGTTATCTGACTAACAAATCTTACATTTTATTGGCTGTCTTATTTTTTTCTCGTTCATATTTCACATTTATGATATGTTCAGACATACCCCTGTTTTCTTCAGCAGGAATCTGTGTGGTCTTTGATGTAAGACATAATTTATTTGACAAGGAAATATGAGACGGTGCCCTGAATCTGCATTTAATTGATGGATTGAGAATTTTTAGCATTGCAACAAGACAGATTCTCATCCAACATGTCATAGAAGGAGCATTCTATTAATCTGTTCTCCTGTGAATTAAAATACATGTATATATTTTTTAAGGAGTAATTTAAAATATTCTTTATTGAAGGTAGTTAGCAGGGTTTTCATACGTCTGACATTCAAATACTAAAAGTGATTGATGCTATTATCCATTCATAAGCGTATTTTTATATCTATGAGAAGTGAGTGCTCCATTCTGACAAGTCTCCAGTAAATATCACTAACATTGCAAATGAAGACCAGCTCTTGGTAGCGCATTAAGGCTGGATGAAAATACAACCCTTTTTCTTCAATGCAAACTTGATGTGAGTTTGTGCTTGTAATTAAACTTTCTGCCACGTAATCATCAATCAGCTCCATTAAAAAAACCTAATTGATAATTGCATTATTCTTCCACATGATTTTACATAGGACAGTGTAGCACACCAAGGGCTTTCAGAGCCTTCAGTAAAGGGCAGTATGCTTCAACTTGCCATCTTATACAGTCTTCTGCTTGTCACTACTTCTGCTGATCTTCTTCACAGATCCTCCAGGTATCGCTTTGATAAATGGTAAAAGACAGTTGTCTCAGATTGAGGGCATCCCATAAGTTTATTTACGCCAGTGCAATCCCTTGCTAATTTTAAGCATGGCTATTAAATGAATACTAATATTTTGCCTAAACTTCTGCTCCCGTAGATATCAACAAATGTTGCTGTCAACTTTAGTGGCACCAGGATTTGACCGAAATATCAAAACATAATTGTTGGCAACGAGCCCAGTCCTCCACCACTGAAACGAGCCGTAATTTTGCCATTTGTGTCAGTAGAAAGTGGATGGAAGTCTAACATCGCTAACTCGATGCCCTCTCTGTTTCACAGAAACAGTAAAACAAGATTATAAACAAGGTACGCAATTTTGCGCTTTTTTCCACATCATTGTAACTTCAGAAAACTCCACAAAGCATCTTATAGATATTCCAGTGTCAGCAAAGTTAAAATAGGAGATCCTGAAACACATTTTTCCCCAAAGTACCAAGATACATGTGTGTTTATGTATATATTAGTTTAGGACTACTTTAAAATCATTTATCAGGAGATAAATAATAAATTAATTTAATTTGTGCAATTCAGGTGATTGACCTCATACTTTTGCTTCATGGATTTGATTTTTTTTCTACTACTAATAGTGAAACAAAGCCGTTTTTTATGTTTTAATAGTTTTATAGATGTTTTTCCATTTAAAAAAAAAAAAAAAGTAGAAATTAGCTAGGTGCCAGGATTTGTTTTTTGAGAAAAGACTAAGAAATGGCCAAGCACTGCTGATTTTTTTACACAATTTTGAATGCAAGCAAAGAGATCCTCAGAAAACATGATAGTTAAATTATGAGAGATTGCCATCTTTATGCGTTAAATAGCTTACTACCTTTTGGTGTCTGTATGTAGGGGCTGTGAAAGAAAAAGAAGAGTAACAATTGAGATGTTTATAAAATTTGTTTAGAAAACTCTAATCACTGAAGGTTCAGATTTTTACGTTTATACTTTACACTAAGCTAGAAGGTATCATGGTTATGACAGCAACAGAATTAGGAAAGAGAGGGCATAAGCAGCAATTAATATTAAAACATTTCACTGATTATTGACTCTTGATTTCTTTCTCCCCCAATTCAGCTAAAGACTCTTTCTTTCCTTCAGTATTGTCATGTGACACTTGTAATTTGCAGTTGCTTCCCTCGTACTTTATTGTGTCTTCATTATCGCTGGTTGAATTAGGTAAATTTAATTTTCCTAGGTAACCCTAGGGATCGTCACGTGAACCACGATTCTCTCCTTTTCCCCGTCAATCCCTGTTCAGGCCCCGCAGCAGGACGGGTGGTTTGATGACGGTTTAGCTATTCCTAGGGCTGGAACCAGAAGACACCTAACACATGCAACCCATTGGCTCACAAGGAGTTCTTGATTACGCCCATCTTCCTTTTCAGGCCCTTTAGCAACATAACGAAACAAAACATACCTTCCTCATCCCTCTGGCGCCGATAGGCTGTCCCAGTAATTTGAATTTGTAGTACAATTTTAGCTGATTTATAGAAGACAGAGTTTTGTGTCCAGGCCTTTGCCATAATTATGACTGTGAACCAACCAACCCCAAACTGACAGCGATGGCATTCCTCAGAGTGCACCGTAAGAGCGGCACTCCGCAACAGGGAGCGGATAGGGCCACAGCCGTGGCATCACAGCAGCGGAGAATCGTCTCTGACAGTCAACATCAGGCGGCCCTCGCTGACCAGCTACATCCAAAAGTCAAAGGAAGAGGCAGATAACACTTATTTGCTAGTGAGACAAATGGCAACAAACCCGCCCAATATCCCTTAACAGAACAAGGGCAATCTGTGTTACAATCAGTACCAAGACTGCACTTATAAAAACTTCCTGAAAAGCAAATTTTATTTTTTTGTCATGACATCTTACAGAGCCTTTAGGGACCAGACTAGTGACCTGGGAAGCCTGTAATTTATGCCTGAATGAGGATTGCAAAAATCAGACTGCATATTCCAAAATTAAAATAAAAATAAAGGTGAGGTAATATACAGCAATGGCCTCCTTCAATTGTAACAACCTCTCTCTTGTTTTTACCTCGCCTGCAAATTTGTGCAATAAAATAATCCACATTTTTCATCATTATGTCTTTATATCTTTCATAAAAGAACCACTCTCCTTGTTATCTTTATTCACTGCTGTAAAAAAAAAAAAAAAGAAAGAAAAAAAAGAAAAAATATAATGTCCCTTACTTCATAAAACAATGCCTTTTTTTAAAGCTTTCATTTTAGAGCTAGCGTTAGGCCATGATGAATTGCTGAATGGTTGATTTCCTGACACTCTTTCTTACTAACCTTTCCTGACAGCTTCAGGATTGCTCTACCTGGTAATTTGCACTATAATAATGGCTACAGTGAGATGTCTCCTAACTACTTCCTTTATTTTTAACAAGATTCTTAACACCCTCTGTAGGTGACAAAATGCAATTACAGACATGAAGTGTCCCCCCGAGGATGGTTGTTCACAGATGCCACCAGTACGTTAGTGGTGCAACTGCTAAACGAAACAAAAACAAAGAATCAGATTCTCTAAACATCCAGTTCAAATAAAAATTTAATTAAAAGTTATGAAGGCATTTTATTGATTAACAATCTTAGTAATTAAATAGTGTAGTTGACATTTTTTTTGGTTGGATTTGTTCTTCCTCGGAGATCTCTAATTGTTGTATGGCTTTACATTTATTGATAACTCTGTTTGATGAATACAGATGCCACCTTTTATGGTAGTCGTTGACAGAGTAATCATATTGTGAGAAACACCAGGCTTATGTAGCAACAGCTGTTGCAGTTACACATGCTGATATCCATTGGGAAAATGTGTTTGCTGCTATCATGGGTACACAATAAATGGAAGGTGCAATAAAGCACAAGCTAACATTTTGAAAATCCTTACAACTCTAGGAACTTTATTGCAGATTACAAGCACTTTGATCTCTGTCCAGTACTTAAGTCTTAATTATCAGACTAATTGCACAGACTATGTTCATTTTCAGTGGTAATCCTTTTGTGATTAGCTTCTGTGTTCAATAACTGACTTATCCTTTAATTAAAAGGACTATTAACCTTAAGACTGCTGCTGCGGCTTGGGATTAAACCCATACAGAGTTAATATTTAATATCGTTGTAAAAGGCTTTGGTGAAAGGTATAGAATGAAAATATAGTGATTCTGTCCTTTACCGTAACTTCCTTTAAGAGATAGCTTCATTATATATCAGTATAACGTATTTTACTTTGACATACTACTAGCTCAAATCCATTAAGGACATGCAAGAATATGTGTGCACTTTGAGCCCTTCTCACATTTGCAGGCAGAGCATGCTCGCATTGGATATTTCCCAAGTCTTTCTATACAGTCATGATCAGTGGTTGATCTGCAACACACACACCCCCCCCAAAACCCCGAGCGAAACCAGACAAGAGCAAGCATTTAAGGTCCTGCTGTTTTCCAACATTAAAATAATTCTGTAATTAAGGACTGGGCAGCTCAATTTTTGCTTATCTGGTGGTGAGAAATTTGTTCAGGAAAAGGGAAATGCTACGCGAAATGATGTGCTGTGGAAGAAAGGGTTCTGCAGCTTTGCCCAGGGCCACTGCAATCCAACTGTTTGAAAGACTACAAGCAAATCCGGTCTCACCAATGCCCAAGTGTGTAGACTCTGCCAAAAAGCCAGATGCTGCTATGGGAAGCATTAGGTATCTTTTCCAGTTTGGCATCTGGGTCCTGCTATAGAGCAGCCATGCCTAATGTCTGTCTGTGACTTAAGGTTCTACCGCTGCATTAATAACAACTTTTTTTTGGTAAAAATGATATATAAAAAGTCACTTCTATTCCGTCCCCACCACCATTTAGTCATTCAGGTTGCTTCAAAAGCAAGCCAGGTGCACAGTCCTAAAATCCGCTCTCCTCAATTGCGTCATTGGCTGATGTGGTGGTGTGGTATCTGCTGCCAACTCCAGATATGTTTTTCTCTTTCTTCTGAATGTGGTGAAGGAACTCGATCAAACTAAACTTCTTAGAGACTATCTTCTTCACTGAAACTGTTTATTTTCTATACAGTTAATTTGGGGTTAAGGCTTAACTATTGGTTACTTGCCGTTAATGAAGGCTAGCAAATATTAACCAGTTGCTCAAAAGACTTAGAAATTGAAAAGGAAAACTTATCTCCCACCCATGTTCAAGGCAGCGACAATACCCCTCTCATTTCATTGCAATTATTATCTCACTTTCAAAGAAAAAAAATTATCCATCTTTTTATAGGCACCATTCTAGGAGTTAGTATAAAGCAGCATTGCCTTTGTACAAGAGTTTCCTCCAGTATGTGTCTTTTCTTGTATTCCTCACATGATATATATAGTGAGGGTGACCCAACCACGCTCTTTCCTGAATGGCGCGGAGATAAAAGCAGCATTGTATTTGAAATCAATAGAAGTGACTTGTGGCCTGTGATGGGAGCGTCTGGCTCCAGAATTATTATCTGGTGTTAAGTGCTGACAATGCAATAAGACTTTTACAAGACATAAATACAGCGAGGGATCTCCAAAAGCCTAATGCTAGCCCGGGAAGTGAGTCCGGTCCGGCTGCCGATGTGGGGTGTGTCGGGAAGGGACTCACGCCACACACCCCCCAAAGACGGACGAAGAGCGCAGACCGAAGCGTCTCCTGTCAGATACAGAATGAAAGGCTGAAGTGCTCTGCATTAAAATTTCCACACGAGCTACTCTTAAGCACTTTAACCAACAGCCAGTTTGAGTTCAGAAGGTTGGGAGTGGACCGGGGATTTGGACACATTTTCTGAAAGTTACTGACTCTCGTATACTGGAGGATTTGGGGATTTCCTTGCATTTAACTACAGTACTCCGAGGATTCTTGGAAATTCCCTGTTTGGTCTTACTAGTCTTGTTTGCAATAAGATTGTTGATATTAATTGCTGTTTGCCTAGTCATAGCTAACTAACTTTTAGCTGCCTGCTAAAAAAATAAAAAATAAGTTGCAAACTCAAGGGGAAAGGACTAGTCATTTAATGGTTTGAGAAACAGGAACTGAATATAGAGGAGACCTTTCCCTTTTCACTGACTGCAGAGAAAGATGAGCCTGCCTACATTAAAGCTGGTGTCTCTCCAAAAATCCCTTGCTCTGTCCCTCCCTGTATATGCCAATTAATTTGAGCAGCTGCATGGAGCCACTTCCCCAGGAGGTGCCAGCCCAGGCAGGGAGCCTATGGGTTTCCTTTGCTATCCACAGGGAGATCTGGAAGCAGCAGGAAAACCATGACATGGCACAGTGGTATGAAGGCCATCACCTAGTCTGTAGTTTTAGTCATGTTTGACATTAGTGTGCTCCAGTAATTCAATTAGGATAAAAAAAAAAAAAATCACGGATAGAAATGAGCACATCCGCTTCGCTGAGAGACAGTCGCGGATATCATTACGGATATGAATTGCTGCCAAAGCTACCTGCCACTGGAATTACCAAACCACAAGAGCAAAGAGATGTAGTATAGCCTCCAGCTATGCACGTACAGATAAAGCACCGGAATGCCTGCAGCCAGGGAAACGGATGCAGTTCTGCCATCTTTTTTCTGATGATGAAGACATAGAGGACCGGACTGTCCAGTACGGCTCATTCAGTCTTGCCGACATCACACACACGATCCACAAGAGTGGGGGGGATACAGGGCAAAAGAATGCTACGGGAAATTCTGACAAAGCAAATGAGGATGATTCTAAATCATTACTCCCCTTAAAGTCACAATGACTATTGAAGGACATGCCTTATTACTACACTGTGACCTTCTCAGGGCAACGTTGCTTTTCCTGTGTATTTACGCCCTCACTTCCTCTCTCAATCTGGGTATCAAGGTAATAAAAACTATTATATTTTTGAGCATAAAGGAAAAGCCTTTTCTTATGGAAACATTTGCCTGTTCATGAATGCTCAAAAGCCAACATTCTCAACAGGTATAATAAGACCACCACGGAAAACCACTGCAAGGTTATGAAGAAAACTGAAATCTCCTTTTTCACCTAGAGTCATCACAACACTGTGCCAATACCTCCAGCACCTGAGTGGCCCCGGAACGATCCACCACAGTCTAATCCTCACCTCATCTATTTCATAGTTATCTGCAACTTCTGATAATGCACAGAAAACAAATTTGTAAACAGAAAACAGCATCCAGTTTTGTTCTTCTTGGGTTTTTTTGGGGGTGGTGGTGATGGGAATAGAAGCCAGAGGAGGTCTGCTGGGCTGGCAGATCACCTAAATAACACAACTCAAAATATCCTTTTCATTCCCATCATAGCCAGAGTATGATTACACAAGTACTCATTTCTACGTGATCTGCCATATCTCTTACAGCTCACACCCATTTAAGTACTTTACTCACTCTACAGCACTATCCTAGTAAATCAGCACGCATAATTATGTTCCCAAGACCCCAGTTCAGTATGGTGCTAAGACTGTAAGCATGAGTGCAAATCTACTCAATAAGCTTTTCTACAGGCCTAATAATATTACTATACTGAGTCAAGACAAATGTCTCAGGAATATCAGCACGTTTCAAATGATAGTGCAAGAACCCTATATTCTTATGAGAACTTCAAAACCACTGTGAAATACAGTTAAAACATGTCAGTGCTCACTATAACTGTAAAACTGAATAAGGGAATTAAAATGAGCGGAGAGGTTGTTATGTGGAAGTAATTACTGACATTCAGCCCAGAAAATATGACTAAGCTCCACATTTAAAATAGGAGATATTTATAGCAAGTGTGCTGTTTATCTATTGAAGTTGGTAAATATTGGCTTTTGAATAGCTTTAAGCTCATGTTTTATTAGATGGCAATCAGACATTTTCATCTGGATGTTCCCATAGTGAGAGAAGCTCCTGGGCAAATGGGAGCTTCTGTCCCTGACTGAATTCCAATCGCCGATTTTTAGATGGCTGGGCTGTGGCCTTCTCATCTGCACCACAGCAGACGTAGGAGCCTATCGTGTTGTTCCCGTTGCTGCCAGCTCTTTGCTAATTTGTACAATGATGAGCACCTATTTCCATCGCTCCTGGTAATCTTGTCATTTTCATGATGTCATCAGCGCAAGTCAGAAGAGAAAAGGTCAGTGGTACAATGATGTACTGTATATAGAATGAGCCGTTAAAAAAAAGAAAAATGGCTAGACATTTAAACGCCCAAGCTCGCCAAGGCACAGTAATAGCTATCCTGACCATCTCAGGATGTATTTATTATGCCATTTCCATCATAAGCAAATAACTTCCCCCCGCGCTGTGTTTGCCCACAGTGGTACAGCGTGTGCTGCACAAGGGAGCCCAGCTGCGCCCGGAGAGACCAGTGGGAGTGCGGATAAACGTGCATTCAATGACAGTCGTTATGCATATCTACTGAATCTTTTGGGTGTCCCTTGGTCTACCTTTTTATTTCTCTAGTGTCTATACTATAGAAATATATATTTAAATATGGTGTATAGATTTTTACTCCCTTCTATGTGTTTGGGTTTTTTTAAATAAAAAAAAAAGTGAGTAAGCAAAAGCAGTGTAACAAAACCTTTCGCTACCGGAAATGAAACAGGGAATAAAGTCAAAATTCAGACAAAATATGATGTTACCAATACTTTTGAAATCAAGCTACTATGTTTACACATAATGAGGGGAATACGGGAGGGGAGGGAGAAGATGGAGGGACAAGGAGCCGCAGTGACAGCCTCCCACTAGGTAACCAGTGCTGTGGTACTGCTCAGCCTGCGGACAGACCTCCTGCGCGGGCACTACTCGAGGAGCTCTCCGATGCTCAGGTGTTACCAATGAGAGCAAAGCTAGAGAAAAAATGACGGCGGGTGCTCATTTGGGGAGGTAAGCCCTGCAAAACAGGGCTTTTGCTAAAAGTGGAAGGCCAGGGATTGAAGTAGGCAAGCCGAAAGGTTGCTGTGTCCTTGGCTGCAGGGACAAAATCCGCAGCTCGGCAGATCAGCAAACATCACGTGCAGAACAAGAGAAACTCCTTTGTCAGATCTTACGCGTTGTTTAGGAACAGAGAGCTCAAGACATTTCTAATATTACTGGCTACTTTTCCTTATCCTTTTCTCCAGCCTCTCTCTTTAAAATTATGACTCATGTTCTTCCAGCTCCCTCCAGAGCACATCGCCCTGCTCCACTCAGCCTGCAGCTCTTTCCAGACTGACAGAATCAGCAGGATTTGGTAAGCTTAACATATACAGGCATATTATCAGCATTTCAAATTTGTGATAGTCACAGTACTTTGGATTGCCATCACTATTGCTTCCAAAACTAGTGATAAGATAAGGAGAATGTGAGATTTAATTGGCCTCCAGTAAACATTAGACTCGCTGATTCATTGCTACATTTTTACAAGATGCTTTTGCTGAAGTTAGGAAGTGAAAGAGTGAAAAGCACAGTGCTGGTCCAAGTCAGAACTGAGGGATGACCAACAATATGCCGTGGATAACAGCGAACAGATGCTTGCTCTCACGGCTAGTAAGGCAGCAAATAGTAGTCCGAAGACCATATTGTATTGCTTTCCATACTTATCAGTGATCTTTGAACAGAGGTGAGCACTGAGGTGATAAAATGACAGATGACTAAATTACTTAGCTTGGTAACAACTAGGGAAGGCTGTGAGGTTGAGAGAAGCCTACATAAACTGAACAGGAGAGATGCACAACAGCATCTGAAATTCAGTGCTGACCAACGGGAAGCGGTGCGCGTGGAAAAGGATACCCTGGGCTTATCATCATTTAGCTCCCATCCCTTAGAAGAAGGGCTCGGCCATTATCAGCATGAATGCACTACTGACAAGCTGACTCAGCACGATAAAAGCTAAGGGACTTCCTCCACGTGGGCTTTTTATCATGTCTTCCTCTGAAACTCTAGGTTTTGGTACCTCCTACAAGTGGGGTATTGGCAGATACAGATGACCGGTTCCTTTCAGCAGCCCAGTCCCTGCGTTCTTGAAGTTAAATATAGCCAGTTTTGCACCACCGTCTGTATTGTGCATCTATAATTTATTGCTTTCTTTTTAAAATGTGGGGAAGTCATGTGATTTTTATGAAGACTACACCACCAGTCTATTTGTATTGTATTTTTAGAGACATTGTATTGATTGAAAGAGAATTGGCTAACCTGAGATGTAAACAATGACTGGCATTGGCCTTAACCCATGTGGTTAATATCACTGATTTGTCATGCTGAGTGATGTGAAAAGAGGAACGATTGGTTGTTGATTATTGAACAGCTCAACACAGGGCACATTTGGCATGTCAGATGAGAGGCTATTCTAATGAGCTAGAGCTGCTGCCAATTACTGAAGAGCCAGTGCCTCCTCTACAAGCTATTTTGTAGATCTTCAAGATGTTTAACTAAATTCCAGCTCAGTAACAGATTGCAAATAAGATGGTCGGATCCGAGAATCTGTGCATATATATTCCTTTAACATTGTCTCATGCACCTGCCTGCTAATAGAGCCCTTCATTCTCCGGTGATGACTAATTAACATATAGCACAGCAGTCAGTTTAAGAAGTGTTACGTTCTTTGTATAGGCTGACAGACTTATGTAATTGAAACATCCCCTTGTACTTTTTATTTATTTCTTGGATTCAGGAATGCAAATCGTATCAGCCTTGAAAACTGTTAGAAGAATTAGCTCTGGGAAGAGACATCTCTGATTGTGTGCGGCCCATTATAACGACACTGTTTTCTCTCAGGTCAAAGCTGCAGGCATTAGAGAAAGTATGACAGCCAGTAACGTATAAATATTATATCCCTGACTGTATCTCAGTACTGAGCACAGTGATCATGTGTATCTGTAGTTCAGTATCAGACAAAACTCTCGTTTTAGGGGTTTTTCTGGATGTGGAATCAAATTCCTCTTTTTTTCCAGTAGTGTAGACAATATCCATGCTCAGATCTTCTGTCTTAAACCAAAAAGTACTCTGGCCAGGCCCATTCAGCTGCTCCACTCCCTCTGCTTAGAGCGTGCACAAGGGTGTCCGACTTTGTGATGCAAACACGTGATCTGAAAGACTGGGACTAACGCCATTACCCTCACATATCTTTAGTCGCTGCTGATCAGGAATTATTTTAACTGGCAATTAACAACTAGCCAGCACACTTCCATTTTGAATATGATTAAGTCATTTAAATCTGTACACAAATTAATCTAGACTTTCCAGAACATCCAGTCTGCTCACGTGAACGCGGGACTCCTGGCAATAACAACCTACACTATGTGCACAGATAACGATAGGAGAAAGCGTTTTCCAGGTTCCCACGCATTTTGTTAGGCCAAAACAGGAGCTTATGTTAGTTGCCATACAACACGTTAGTAATGTTAAAAAAGCAAAATCACATGATGATGTCTTTTCGACAGAAAAGATTAATGAGAAAATATAAATAATTAACCTTATATTGATGCAGGCACACAAAACTCTTCTAATAATGGGGCTATGAATTTTGTTTAAATTAGATATTTAAAGTTTTGACTATTTATTTAAATCTGAGTTTAACAGAATCAGGATACTTGCCCTGGAAACTTTAGAAGTTCCTTTCTTTGTAGTTTTACTATGCTATCAGGAAAGTCATAACAACAAAAAAAAATTGTTCATTTGAGAGATTTTTTATCTGAAAGTCATCTCATAGTAGCTACATTGTTTTCACTTAAAAGTGTCTTTATAAAATCTGACTATGAATTGAATATTGAATAAATGTGAGCTTTTGTGAGCCTGATCGGTCTAAATACGCTGTGTGACCATGACAGTAAGGGGACTTCAGCAGGATTTCTGTTCTGGGCATGTGTGCAGAAGAGCATGCTACGTGCTAACCTGCACAAGAATACATACTGTTTCCCTCCTATGATGAAAGCAAACATGTATTACAACTGAAAACCTATCTGAGTTCAACCTCACTGCAAATGTAAGTTATTTTGAGGTGTGCTAACACCATAATTTATGGGTATTAAAATTAATCATTCTCTTCTACTTTTCCTCTAGATACACAGGAAAGGCTCTTTAAAAAACAAACAAACAACAACAGCAAAAAAAAAAACCAAACAACAAACCAAACCAAAAATAAGTGTTTGCAATCATTTGTTTGGGGTTCTGTAGTAGACGCACCTTTATATTTTTCCTGGTGAAATATTTGCTGCCTCCAATCACCTGGGGAACATTACCTTGATGAAGCCACTGAAATATGCTCCGTCAGTCTCAGAGGGTTTTCCTAGCCTACTTTTCACCTTCTTCTTGCCAATTAAGCTGCCACATTATGTATGATAGTGAGGGTCACTTGTTTTTTCCAAGTGTTATTCTGAATTGGTGAAGATGACAGAAGCATACTGGTCTAGTGAATAATTAGACCGGATCTTAAAGTCCCAAACCCCCGTCTTGCAATGCCACATGCTAACTATCTTTAACCTCAGCTCCTGTCTCCTAGCAGCCTACATGCAATTTTGCCAGGAAAACCTACTGTGGTATTCTGCAGTGCGTGTCTATATTATGTACTAAAAATCTACCAGATAAAATAACTAGAGCGATGATGTTGAAAAATAGAAAAACATTTGAAGTAAATAAATATGCAACGCAGGGTTCACTTCCACAGAGTAAAACATAACGTTGCTCTAGGACCACATAACATTAGTTATGCTGTATTTAGCAAATATCTATAAGCAATCCTTCAGGTTTTGAATTTGCATACATCAGTTTATAAACACAGTAAAAAAAAGCAATTCTTCTCAATGCTTTAAAACCAAGAAGTGCTACGCTAATAATCTCAAGGCAGTAGTCTCCACTGCAGTCAATGAGAGTTTTAGACCTGATGGTGACTTTTTCTAATTTTCATTTTTTAAAAATAACTGGCCCAGATTTTCTGTACAGTTTTGCCACTGCACAACCTCAGACCAAACACGAAGCAGAGAGCAGAGCAGGATTTAGTAGTTTCATGCAGTGACAAACATTTATGAGTCTAAAACAGCCTTTCCAAAAAGGAGACAAGTATCTTAAAGGTTCAGGATTGATCCACTGCCCAAAACATTTAACAAAAAGGCTTAGAGGGAAAATTAATGACGCTGGGTGAAGTTTCTAGTGAAAGAGCAGAGATACTTCAGCCCGGCCAGCTTCCTTCACATAGCTGTTAACAAATTCTACTGCAGCAGTGATCACCAGAAACAGAGGAGAAAATGGTACAGCAATGAAAGGCTGAGTAGCGACCTTTCTCCCTCCTTCCCCTCATCTTTCAAGTTGGGACAATGACGCACCTTGTGACCAAACTCCTTAAGCGAGCTCTAATTCTGTACAGAGTGTGAGAACTAGAAGATTTGCAACATAGATTAAACAACTAAAACCAAAATAAATAAGATTAGCCTTCAGAAAGTACTCAAGTGGCTTCTAGTCATCTTTTCCTTTTAAAATGTAGCCACACAATTGTATAACTTCCCCCAACCTCACCCTATTCTTTGCCGCACACTCTTCCTTAAACTCAACTCAAGGTAAGGTGCTTTTGGAACCGTCAGTTATTCTTGGTTTACCCAGCTCTGGCATAATAGGATCTCTTATACTGAGAAGGATACGGGACTCATCTCAAATATAAGTAAATACCCACAATTTAACGGAGTTCCTCCAAAGCACGTGCAGCCTCTGATTTGTTAGCCAAGAGGCAGGTCCCACGTGGTAAGGCAGAGAACTACAGGTTCCACCTGTCTTATGCCCTGGGTCACCTTGATCTCCTACCTACAAGAAAATACCTTCTTCTCAACTCTACTGGAAATAGCGCTATTCGTTACTTGCAAAAGTGTCTGGAAAGTGGAGACCAGATGCCCCTTTTCACAAACAGAGAGGTGCTAGGCAGCTGATAGCAGAATTACAGCTCAGACCCTGGTCTACGCCTGATTCGGGCTACTGAGGGCTGCACTGACCCGCCCAGCCCCAAATTTGCAGGTGAGAAGATCCCCCCAGCCTTAAGGTACAGCACACCTTGTGTTTCGGCGAGTTTTCCCTTTCCCCTCAAACATGACTTTTTTTTTGACTCAGCATCCTTCTATTATTAGTACATCTCAGTATGGGTTTCCATGTGGGAGTTTTCCTTTTCTACCTAGGATTTCAGCTGCCAATTTTGTTATTTGTTTCCTCCCTCTTACTTCATACAATTTGAAAAAAAAAAAAGGTGATAACAAAACAAAAACTGAGTGCAGGCAAAAAACCCCCACAAAACAGCCAACCCACATCAATGTTCACATACTGGCTCTTTAAGATATTCTGAAATGGCATAGTAAGAGCAGTAGCAAGCAGGTAACTTGAATATAATGTTTATTTTAGAGTTAGTGATAAATCACTGTGAGATAATAATGGGAGCATATGTCTCCAACAGCTTTTCAGAAAAGGTGTTCTATTCTAAATGTAAACTAGTGGACCAAAGAGATAGTGAAGATTTATTTCCTTTTTCCTGGCAGAAATAGATTTCTTTCCTTAGCATATTAATGATGATACATTAAAAATGTTTACAAAATACCATCACTTGAAATTATGAAATGAATATAATTAAATTGCCTATAAGCCCTTAGGGCTGTGAACACCAGCCTAAGCATTAGTGAGACAGATTGCAAGCCAGGATTCTAGTTGTTTCTCTCATGCTGGGCAGAAATGGAAATAGTATTGCAACCGAGAGCAAACATAATGCTGGAATATGGCAGAGAGGAAAATTCCCAGCAACAGCTAGCACCAACTTGAAATCCTGCCCATGTGCACAGCACTGCCAATTGGTATCTCTGACCAAGGGAGAACATTTACTGTCATCCTTCCAGCTTACTTGGAACTTGCTATGGTTACACTGGAAATGGCCTTGTGTGGGCAAAAAAAAATATATTAAAAAATAAATAAATAAATAGGGGGCAGACCTAAAAGGGACCTTAGCTTGAAACAGAAGTTATCCTAAGGAATGGCTTCACCCTCTTGACAGACAGCTGTCCTGAGGACAGAACCAAGCAAAGCTGCGTGACCAGACTCAACCGTATATGGGTTTGCAGGCTCCAGAGTCACCGCTCCCTTGTGGGTGCTCACTGTCACCAGTGTCCAACCCAGCTTCTCCGTGCGCTGGTATTCTGTTGGGTGACCGGTTTCCCCATTCAAAGTGATCTTTCTCTGTGCTAGAATATAAGGGGATCCTCTATGCACTGCTTGTCAGATATGACCGCTTGTTAGCCGTGGCTGTAAATAATGGAAAAAGTGCTCCGGCCAACAAAGAATGGAAGGTGGAAAGAAAGTCAGCAGATGAGATGGGAATGGGGATGAATGTTTTCAAAACAGGATTTAACTATTAAGACCTTGTTAACAAAAGTCCACTCCATCACCTACAAAACTAAATCCTCCCGTCCCCTTTACAGCTTTGAGGAAGAATCTGCTCATCCATGTTAAAAACTCCTACCAGCCTTGGCGGAGCAGGTCACCTGGTGAGCGAGGGCACAGATCTCCAGCAGCCCTCCTGGTTTTCAGCTTCCAGCATTTCCAGACCTGCCTGGACCCAGGCAGCATGAGCCCCTTGCGTCTTGTGGATGATGTTGAGTGGGAAGGTGAGAGCATCCTTCCGACTTCGTGACAGCTTGGCACTCTGGACTATTAACCGTTGCGGTGCCTCCTCACATCTAGAGGTCTGAGCGAGACCACCTGCCTTCGGTCTGGGTGTCTGTCAGCTGTAGGCTCAGAAGCTAAAAATCCATGGAAATCAGGAGAGAGAAACTGTTTGTACACGATGTATCTATTTCTGTACACATTAGAGAAACTCTCATTGCACCAAATTTTTCTTTTGCATCTTACAGTGTTTGATGTTTTAATCAGAGAAACATCTGGCACAAACAGTCCCTGTGCTGCTTAATTTGTTAGACAGGATTACTTCTGTCCTTTTTCTCCCAGTTCTCACTTGAGCATCTATTATTGGCCACTGTCAGAGACAGGTTACTGGATTTGACAGTCATTCATTTGGCAGTTCCTGTATTTTTATTTTCCTCCCGCTCCTGCCCCGAGTGTTTTGGAGAATATCGTTACAGAGAAAAGCTGTGAAACATTGTTTTAGTTCATCTTAAAATTAAGAGTTTTAAACTTGTATATATGTTTTCACACAAACGTGCCCTATGCTAAGACATCTTTGCAGAACTGTACTGTAGATGACGTTCAGAGAATAGCTTATTTACTACAAAGTCTGAATTCAATTTTTCTAAACATATGTTGAATAGAATGGTCTCACAATTAAGACAGTTGCATATGACATATTCCATCTCAGCAACAGTGCAAGTGGTGAGTAGCTCACTGAAGTAACAGTTTTCAACAAGAAAACACAAATTGCTGATCATAATTTATCATTTTTTCCAGTTTGGGAACCATGCAGACTCCAAATGTGTTAGACATACATGCCGTTGGAGTCAAAAGATCTGTAAAAAGAAGGGCAAGACATGCCGGGAACAGGAAGCCCCAAGTATAAATTTGAGGGGATTTTTGCTATGTGTTTGTTGTGTTCTTATCAGTAAATCACTTAGTGCTTTCTTTGTATTCTCATGTATAAATTGATGAAAATAAAGCTTATGAACCTGTCATTCAGAGGTATCTTGCAGCTTAAAGAACTGACGCTCAAACAGTGCTTTAAACACAGACTCTCAGTTTTTCCAAGGGTTTGCTTAGAGAAAAGTGCTCTGTATTTCCAAAGAAGAATGTTTCAGAAGTGTCTAAAATTAATTGAGATTTTACCTCCCTTTTTCAGCTTGCCTGTCTGCATATACAGTATAAAGGCAATTTCCAGGCTGAATACATTAACACCAGCAAGCTGTAACTCTGTAAAACCCCTAGAGCAACAGTTCCTTCTTTAAGCACTTGTCCCAGTTCTCGGGAAACATCCTTCCAGTGGGATTGATGTTCTGTGCAAAAAATTATGTAAGATAATGTACTGAAAGATTCTGTTACATAGGGCATGTCCCAAAAGGGTCAGATTTGAATATGAATAAATCATCAGTAATAAGTTCTAACACTACAAAATCCCTATGGCAATGATTCTTTACTCAGTTCAGGAGGTGAACATCAAGCAGACTGGCACGGACTCACATAGTGAACAGAATAAAAGCACACTGAAAGTTGTCTTGGTTCTAGGGAACCATCTGTCCGGTGATATTTGGGGGTTGTGTAAAAGGTATGTGAGAAAATGTAATCAAATGTTATGTCACGGATTATTTTATTACATGGTACAGGCTGTTTCATACACTGACTTCAGGTGAGTGGGTGTATGCAGCTAAGCTAAGCACTGCAGGCAAACCCTCTAGACACGAAGGGTGCAGATAACCTGCGCAGGAGTTTCATCATGTACAATAGGCTTTTCGATGCCCAGCGCTCACCTAGCAGGAAACGTCTTCCTGTGCCTTTGAGAAGAGGCTGCAAGTACCCTTTCCTCCCCCAGGCTGCAGGGGCTGTGTCCCTGGCCTGCCTTCTCCCTGGGCAGGTGTCACCCATGCCACCCATGTCCAGTGAAATGGGCACCTCGGTGTTGGACACTGCGCTTTGTCCAAGCCTGCATGCAAAGCTGGATGTCTCTGGATACTTAACTGCCTCCCAAGCGCGGTCTGCTGGTGTCTTCCTTCATCAGGCACCACCTGATTCCCACTCACACAGACTAAACTGTAGAAGCCACTAGAGAATTGCAACTGAAGGAAGGATGTGCGTGTGACAAACTGAACAGCCATCTCCTCCTAGCTGATGAAAAGGTAGGCCTATTATAACTAACCACCCCACCTAAATTCCCACCTTCTTTACTCAGAGCTTTCTACCCCCATAAACAGAGAGGATTTTTATAGGCTTGTGACAACTGCTGAGATACAGAAGATGCACGACAGATTCTACATCCACCTGGACAGCATAGTTCCCATCTGAAATGATACTCGTTTCTGTAAAGCAGAACATCCAAACGGAAGCATTGAATTTCACATGAACAACTGCATACTAAGTCAGATTACAGTTTCTGTGTTAGATATACTACTATGGAAAGTTTGAAAACAAAACATGAGTATTTCACCAGACCACGTCCACAGACAAATCAGTGGATCTGAAATGTCCTCCCAAAACCTGTGTCACCAGCATCTGACCTTACACCGCTCCTCCCGGATTCATAAGAAGTCCTTTCTGCAAGTATCAGAGGGTTGATCTAGCACAGCAGTGAAGTCTGGAACACAGATGCTTTGGGTTACTTATCACCACCTTCCTAAAACATTTTTACACTTAATTGAAGGCTGGCTCGAAACCTGGAGCTCTCTTTTTTACTGAGAGAGCCAGTTGCTGTACTGAGAGCAAGTCCCAAGGGGTTCTTTTCAATTAGCCCCCACACTTGCCACAGCACTCCAAAAGGGATGGCTTCTGCTTAATAATGAATGCACCAGCCTACAGCTAGTGAAAACAGAGCTAGATTAACACTAGTATTTAAAAGATTTTTCATGTAAACAGCAAAACTAAGGCAGTCACTTTGCTGTGTTATCAATTCGGTGTTCCCCTTTAATCATTGTTTAAAACCCATCTTACTTTTCTGTACCTTTGTGGATTGCAGGAGCGCTACATGCTGTTAACAATGGCACTACATTTATTTTCTGTGTTACAGCAATAGTACCTCATCCTCTGATATTTTCTTAAAAGACATATTAGGGTGAGTAAATTTCTGTTATTTTTACAGCTAACCTCAGTGTGACTATAGGAAACTAAAAAGAAGAGGAAAGAGTATCAGATTGCTAGTAGAAGTTAAAAAAAAAAAAAGCCAACCCATACCAGTTTTAGTCCTTAGCAATTGAAGCATTTTCAGACTCTACTAGAAATGCTTAAAAGTACTTCCCATCTATGTGAGCAGTACATATTCTCTCTTCTGCAAACTCAGCACTGCAGAAACTGAGCAGGGAAAACTCAATATTACACTTCCTAACCACTGCTTGCTTTCTTTAACAGGAGGAACAGTCACCCCACTAACTGCTCTTATATGAGCTTTTGGGGCTCCTGTTACCCATTTGGCTTTATTTCAAGGAATAAATCAAGGTACTGGGTCTGAATTCAGGTGGCAGCTCTTAACCTGTAGTTAAAGAGGGTTCCTCCCAAGACCAGGTTTTACCTCCGTCTCCACGGAACTACTCCAAAGCCTGAACGCGTCAGGCATCAGAGAACGATCTCACATACCCCTGTTTGTCACCTGCACAAAGGCATGCGACAAACTTAGCACAGGCCCTGAGTCCTAATCACACTAAAACCAGAGATTGGTATGCGAGACCTAGTCTTCTTGCTCTGCACTGATGAGGTGATCAAGCTGACGGGGTCAGGAGAAAGCCACAACGTGACGGCCTCTGAGACAGGGCTGCAGAAACACTTTGTCTTAAACAGACTGGGAAAAGATACTAGTTTAGCTGCTCCGACATGGAAAGAGATCCTCTTGCAGGAACACAAGCTGATTTCAGATCAAACAACTCTTCATTTCTGGGTCAGGCTGTTTTGAGGGAAGTCAGGACACCTACTCAGGGCACCAGCACCTGACCGTGTGCTTCCCTCAGGTGACTAGTTTCCTGCCATTTGTGTGTCCCTGGCCACAGTGGTTCAGCTTCGGCAGCTATAGAGTTTTAGTACTCAACCCTAAAACCGTATGAAGTATCTAGGGTAGCTCAGTCCAACATAGGCTGCCTCTTGTTGGACATTATTCTCTTTCCATCTCCAAACATCAGGACACGTTCAGCCATCTCTTGTCCCCTCCGAGAAAGGCCAGTGGGCAGGTCTGGTCCAGGGCTCTTTACAGCTCGGCTGCTCTGCTCTGCTCTCCTCTCTTCTGCTTGGAAAATCATGCTTCTTTGGGCCTTGGAGTACCAGAAGTAAGACACAGCCTCTACCAAGTGAGATGTGGAACCACCAGCCAATAGTTATCTCCTGCTGAGTATGGAAATATGCTATCTGGAGTAGAATAGCAGCAGTAGAAAATACTGAAAGCAGCTCATCTTAGAATAACCTTACTGTGGTGGTTAGGTGTTTTCCTGGGAAATACTTAAATCCTGCATGCCAACAAGGGAACCTAACTTAATGTCAAGCAAGCACTTTGTATCTACTGGTTTATAGGATTAATAAAAAAGGGGAGTTCTCCTCCATTTTGTGAGCTTAAAGTGAAAAACATGTCCAGTCAGGAGCATCAGAATACTTAAAAGCAACCCGCAAAGTGTTTCAGTTCACCTGGAGAAGCCACTCTAAGAAACAAAATCATTTCCAAGAGCATAAAAAAGTACCCGGTCCGGAGGGAGCGACGTGAATTACAACTGTGGCGCACACCTATATCAAACTTTGAAGACTCCACACAGAGGATCTCTGTAAACAGGCGTGTGTATTTTCTGAACCTTTGGATATATATTTTTGACCAGAATTGTATCTTTTTTCATTTTGTGTTCCAATGCTCCTCTGAGGCTACTCATGTACCATACTGGCTTGAAGCGGTACATCTGTTCCTTCATTATGCTCTGCTCAGGTCTTTAAATACCTGGAGCAAACCCCAGACTCCAGATTTACCTGCTATTTAAATATAGCTGAACTATCTCTTCTCTACTTGGCAGTCAGTGTTATTGCACACGCTGTATAGCTGAAGATCATAAATTTTTCTTTGTGCCCAATAAATGCGCTCTTTCAATAGGTTAATGTTTGTATCCTGCAATTATTTCAAAGAGGTGGGCACTCTGACACTTGCCATTAGCCAGTCCGCAACACACAGATGTATTGATCAAGTCAAAGATGCACTTCTGACTTGTGCTAATCAATGTATCAGTTCTCCAAGGGTTTTTACAGTGTAATGAGCAGGAAATATATAAACCATTGCTAAGTTTCTCTCTCTTCAGGGAGCAACTGAGTGCACTTACAGAAGAGCTGATGTACTGATTTGCAGTAAAGTGAAATGACATCTCCAAATAAAATTTTAATCTTAAGTATGTATGTAAAGTTTTGAGGAAGACTTATGGGCAAACTTGCAAAGTTTGCAGGATTCTAGCACTTAATATACAGCTATGGAGCTACTGTGCAATTGTACCTTTTATTGTGAGTTTTCCAAAGTTAACTAGAGCTCAACCTGCTTTTAGACGCACACCCCCCCACACCCCCACAACCCAGGAAGCCAAATGATGCCACAGAAAGTGTTTTTGATGAGAAATTACTAGTTTCTGTTCCCACTAAGCTGGAGCCAAACACATTCCTCATTGTGTTCTTGGGCTTTTTGCTTTCAGAGGTGATATTCTCAAACTCCATTTCGGTGCCTGATCTTTAATTTACTATGCTTCACCTTCAGTCTTGGAGTTGCAGCTCTGTGTTAACAGTGTCAAGCACGAGTCATGCAGTTTCTGTTAGTCCAACGTTACTTTCAAAAAGGCGCAAATCAGCTCTCTGCACACAGTCGTGAAATCAAAGCTTGTCCAAGGCTGGCATTGTAAACGTATTGCATTCAAATGTACGGTTAAGTTTGAAGATCTCTTTTTCACATGAGATTTGTTGAGCCGCTCTCCAGTGAATCTTTCTTTAAATATTCAGAGAATAATACATCTTATCTCTAGTCAGTGGTGTCGTTTGCCACCTTCAGTAAATTTTGGTGTGTTGTCTCTGATAAGGTAGCAGATAAAGGGCTTTAATAAGCTGCAGGTAGGATTCTGGGCCAGTGCAAACCAGTGTTGACCCCAGGGGAGGTCATGAAGAGTATCTGAGGTTACCTAAGGTTTAAGAAGCACAGCAAAAATCATGTAGAGGGAAAAAAGGTCCTGTAAAAACTTTTGTTTACAGTCAACCAGTTTACCTGAAATAGATGACAAAAAGTATACTGTGATCGATCCCTACAGTTTTTACTGTATTCTCATAGTTATATTCTGCTCATAATGACAGGATGGGTATTCAATAACTTTTTTTTTCTTTCTGGATCTCAAAGTGCACACCCCAAATATGCATGTTTGGTTCTTATGTGTCTCTGAACCAAAGATAACCAAACCAGACATTTTTATAAGGTCTTTTGATACCTGAACACTTATACAAGCTTTGTGTAAAAATAAAACTGAACATTGTCACCAGCTGACCCATTTCTCATTGCCTACTCTATTCAGGGGGAAAAACTCCTTCTGAGAGGCACAAAAGGAACCTAGGAATTCTTAATCTCAAAATTCAATGTGTAATCCACCGGCACAGCGTGGGTCATGTATTTTAATGGCCAGTGTACATAGATGTAAGTGTACAAACTGCTAATGGGTTTACTCTTTTAATGGAGGAAGTCTTGGCTGCTAATCTGAAGGCGCTGGGTTCAAACCCTACTGATGACCCAACTTAAATTGCTGTTTTATTAAGTAAAGACTTAAATATGATTGATATAATTTAAGCTATTTAATCTTCCATTATAGAATGATTAAGATTCATCCATCTGTTCTATAATCAAAGATGTTAATAAAGTTATGAAGCTAATAGTATAACAAGTGTTTTTGCTAATCCCAAATTGTTGGGATAGTTCTCATCTGGGAGCAGTGAGGGACACAGCAGGAGGAACAGTCCATCTCTATTAGGAGTGATTAGTATAACTTTAAGCTATAATTACTTGGATACATTCACACAGGAGACTGCTACCCAGCCACTAAGTATCCTTAAGAGGATGATCTTTTGTACCAAAAGGTCCGGCAGTTTTTCTGACAGTTGAGAAGTTTATCTCCAGCAAGTGCCTGAAGGGTGACTCGTGCATACAAAGTGCTTCAGATGGACTGTAGCCTTTTTTTTTTTTTTTAGTGGCTGACAATTTAAAAATAAAAAAGATGATATATCATCTTTCTAAGCTTGTTCATCTAATGGGATACCCAGCAGTTAAGTGGCGTGAGGGTTTTACTAAGCTGAAGGCACCTTGCGCAGCCTGCTATCTCCATAGTCGCCCTGGAGAATCAAGAACTTCTCTGGCTGTTTGGCATTGCCGCTTTTTCAAGCGAGCTAGAAAGAAACCAGTGGAAGACAGATGAAATCTCAGCGGAAGGTCTTCTACCCTAGAGTCTGAAAACCACAGCGTGCCATTCTTAGGTGCCTGCCAGGAGCAGCTCCGGGCAGTACGGGGCTGGCAGCTCATGGGCATCTAGAGATAAAAACAGCAAAACAGGGATGCTTCTTCCTTCCCAACGGCAATGCGTTCTCCTTCTCCAGTGCTGGAGTACTCTCTTCCTCAACCATTTCATGCTGGCAGATAGTTTGCCTAAGCATTCATGAAAAGTACACTGAGGTCTAGAAGCCAGGAAAGCCCTCTTTTCTCAGCAAATATATGCAAATAGAGGATCCAAAAGGTGAAACTGATAACTCAAGAACTGCGTTTGTGAGACTGCGAGTCCGCAGAAGGTTAATACCACAGTGTGCAGACAGAAGAGGTTTGACAACCTTTGGTGGATACTAAGTCTAGTGGTCAGTTTTGATTTCTGACAGGAGCTGAAGATACACCCAAGGAAAAGGTGCTACTGCAATTTAATGTTACAAACTGTTAAATGAAGAAAACGTCACTGGAGGGGGCTTTGAAACCAGGTCTCTGATACCACAAATAATCATGTCATCGTAACTGATTCACCCTAAAATCATGCATGTTCCCCACACTCTGTTTCCCTTTGGCAGAATGTTATTTAAAACTCAGGTTTCTGGTGAGTTGGATGGACCTTCTTCTAATTTTCCATTTAAATTTTAGATTGGCCTGAAATGGGTCTTTTTCTAATTGGCATCAATTTTTAAATGGAATCTTCTTTCTCTCTGTTTTTATTCCTTTGCTATATGCAAAGCCAGTATCATTTGTCCTCCTCAGCTTTATTATTACTAGGCTAGACAAACCTTGTACACCTGGAGCATACCTATGCTCTGAAATACAATAACGTACAGAAACCTCGAGGGAGCCCCGAACGTCTACATCTTTACCAGATCTATTGCATTGGTGGCTTGGAGTTGTACGTGCTGGCTGATTAAAGGATGACTTTCACGTCATCTGACATTTCTGATGAAATTTCAAATTACAGCCAGAATTCTTTTTAATGTTGCATTTAGTTTTGTTAAATTTCAAACCTTTTTCCCCTAGTTCTGCCTATATAATACTCCAGACCTGTTGTAAACCATCAGTGCCTTCCAAATTTGCATCAGCTGCAGAGTTCATTAACACATCTGGTTTGTGTCAAGGTAATCATGAGAACATTTTTTCAGCCCTTTAGATTTGATGAGCCTTTGAACCAGTACCCTCTTTTCAATAACTTTCCAGTTCAGCACAGCTGAATAGATACTGTTTAGCCAGTTTCTTGCTCATCTTATTCTTTTGCCAATGCTCTATTCACTAACATTTCATGAGACACTTTACCAAAACCTTGACCGAACTGCTAGTGCAATACGTTTTACTCACAGTCCCACATTCAACTTTTCAGGCTTTTTACCTTCAGGGTTCTCAATTTTTCTTACAACTGACCGTATTCTACTTCTTGTGCGTTAGCAACTAGAACTGGAGGGGAGTGAAAGGACAAAAAAAGCATCCTCATCCGGAAAAAAAGAAGGTGAAGAAAAAGGAAGAAAATATTTATTGTTTCTTCAAGATTCTGAAAGCTTTTAGAACTTAACTCAAATATGAATGCTTAAAGTAGAACTGCAGAAATAAGGAACAAGTATAACAATAAAGATAAGAAATGAAGACATGTAAAATATAAATATTAAATATAGAGTCACCTAGGAACCTCTCCAGTGTCTTTCCAAGCTTGCTGCCCTCTGGCAGCTTAAAAAATCTGTTCACATCCTCATAGTTTTTATTCAGTTTCAACATTTTATTCAATTTTCCCAGAAAAGAACTGAACAGAAACTGACCCAGGACTACGGTTAGTTTTCGACATCTTATTTACTCAATAGCGAGATAACTTTCAAAGATAAAATATGTATTTTAGTTTTCCTTCTGAATAGTAAGCTTTAGGGATTTTTTTCCTACTTACCTCCTTTCCCGTTTTTAAGCTGCATCCATTACTGCCACAAAGAAGGTTTATCTCACGAGCAAAGAATCAGCACTCACGTCTTTACCTGCAAAGGGGAATAAAGGGGAATTTTTTCCTATCCTTGTCCACCAACTGTGGAATCAGCAAATAGACCTTACTTTACTTTATTACAAAATCAAATATATTTAGAATTCTATACTTACACTACTTTACATTTTAAGTCACTTACTCTGGTAACTGGTTTTTTATATTTGAAAAGCATTTCTGAGTTGCAAAGTTCCTGATACAACAGTTAAAATGAAGCCTCTCTCTTTGTAAGTAAGTAAAACCAGATAAATGCAATATAAGCAAAACCTCAGCCACTTTCTCCTGCCCCACAATAAATAACAAGTGCTCAGATCTGCATATGCATCAAAGAAACAAACCTGCACGGATGGAAGCAAATGCACTATACAGAGTGACACATAGTTCAGATTAAACAAAGATGCTGCCGTGATACAGTGTTGTCTCTACTACTTTGACTGTGATAGAAATAAAACCACTTGCTTAAGAGGAAAAGGTGCCACATGCTGGAAAACTGCAAAGCCTTCCTGCTCCTCCTTTGCAAGCAGGTGGTTATGTCAGCTACTAGGTGTACACGCAAAATCTGCCATAAATTGTCTCTGTGGTTAGATGTTGTTTCAGCAAAACTGAAATTAGTAATGCACTACATCAGGTCCAACTGAATCACTTTATCTCCTAGCAGAAATAGCCTGATACAGGAGTGGACCCTGCATTCTGGTAACCATTGCTAAAGCTTTCCTCATGTCTTATCTATTTGTCTGATTGTAAAAGTCATGCAATATCAAGCGTTCCCTGAATGTCTGTGCACTGAGTTACAGCCTGGATTAGAGCCTTAATCCAGACGAAGGTAAGCAGTCTCGTCACTACTCTGTTCAGACAGTGTGAGATTGAGGCCTTTTGTTTCAGCCCTCCCATAAAACAGGAAAAATAAATGGAGCAGTTTATTCCGCAAAGGTCCTTGAATCCCCAGAACTTTCTGCATGATCCCTGGGGTAAGCATCACACCTACTCCCTGCCATGATGTTTCAGAAGTTGTTGTGTCCTTCAGCCCTAAAGATTTGGGCTGAGCTGGAGCAGCGAAGGCTCACGCTCCTTTTCTGCGTTTGTGAGACAGCCAAGGTGGCAACTTAATACGTGCTCTAAAAAGCCAACTGGCTAGCTATAATGCCTATATATTGACAAACCAGAGAACTGTGGCCTCCTAAAGACCGAATCACACTCTTAACAGTGATCAGGAATATTTGATTAGTTGTAAACCTGAGGTTCACAAAGCAGTTAATGGTAGTACTAAACCTATTCTCATTTCTTCATTTCATCTTTCAGCAGAAAGACTTCCCCTTGCAATGCATTGCAATACGGGAAATAAAAATACTGTCTCTATCAACACAGCTGCATAAATATACCAGAGCCACTCTGAACAGGAAAAAATTGCTAATCAGCTCACATCAGAAAAACTAAATATTGGACCAAAACACTGAACACTTTGCAGAGTTTTCACTTTATTTCACAAAAGAGATTCACTGGATTCAAGGTGGGCTTGCAGACAGGCTATTGTAAATTGGACCAGAAATCATCAGCCACCTACCGTCTGAATTTGACCCCATTATATTAAACAAAGAGCCCTGAGAAATAATTGAGCTGGGAGCAGCACAACAGCCCAAACCCCTGCTGGCTGACAGTGTCCAGCAGAGAACAAATGAACCCACTACTAATGGTAGTCAACAGCTTCTTCAGAGCACGGAACTTAGCCACCTCTAAAGAAAAAACAATATTCTGCCTGGTCCTTAAACAACCAACACGGTGTAGAAAACTGGCCAAATTCTCAGCTGCTGCAGATTGTTACAGCTCTTCTGAAATCAAAAGATCAAGGAGAATTTAGATCGAGATCTTGTCAACTTCTTGCCAAAGTAAGCACGTGAAAAGAATAACAAACAAGCTCCAACCTTATTCAACGCGTAGGACCCTGCTTACTCACGTAGGCATTACAGATGGCACGATCTCTCGGCACTCTGGGTGCAAAGACAGAGTCCCCAGAAGCGCTGATGCACGATTATCGTACGTTGTTATGCACACGGGTTGACCGAACAGGGGTGCTCCTCCCCAGGTGAACACAGTAAGTCTCTAATGCACCAATAGCTCGCCACAAAACCCTGTCACAGGCTCTGAATTCGGTCCTTCCCCAGTGACGGCAGCTGTCTGAGCGATGGAGGCAGGTTCAGGTTTTTTCACTTTTGCATTTTTAACATAGGGGAGCACTAAGTAGCTCCCTCTCTAGAATAAATTGTGCGGATCCAGTGCTATGTGTTTTGCAGGCATAATAAGGAGTGCTGCGAATCTACAAACATGAAAGTGTTGATGGCTTTCTGGCAGTGGTCACTGCTATCAGCTATGGCTGGTGACATTCGTGCTGCCAGTTAATGGAATAAAAACAAGCTTCCTACCTAAATTAGTTGGGATACAAAGCCCAGCTGCCATGCAGAGAAGGGAGAACTAAATAAACCGTGCACCACTTAAACTCCCCAGTACGCAGTGATTTCTCTCTGAACGTAGCATCTTTCAAAAAAATAATAAGAAAAAAAGCTTCCATTCTTTTGCAGAAGTCAAAAGAGCAGATGATTAAGCCAGAACCTGAAGGTGCTGCCCCACGCCAGGCCTGATCCTGCCGCTCCCGTGGTGCTCAGGCAGCTGCCCCTGGGGCAGGAGGCACAGGAGCCTGTGCCGCGCCGCTCCGCAGAGCTCTTGGCTCCGGAGGGGGCAAACCCGCCTGGCTGGTCAGATGCCACAGAGGGAAGAAGGTCCTCCTTTCCCACCCGGAGCGGTTTCAAGCTTCACTCATTCCTGCCCAGGGCCTTGGGCTGTAGGGCTTTTCCTCGGCAGTGTTTATACTGGGGAAGAGGGCGGCCAGCACAGAAATCTTAGCTAACCTGTAAAAAGAGCTTGTATGTGCTGGGAGAGTCTTGCGTTTTGCGAGAAACTCTTTTTGTATTTAAGGTTTAACAGTGAAAATTTTTTCCTTGCAAATTGATCGGTTCAGGTCTTCTCAGGTTCTTCCAAATGCCCTTCTGAGTACAGGAACTTGCGGGGTAGCTCTGAATTTCAGCCCAGTCTGACGCAGAGACAGTATATCATCTGCAGCGTGCACGTAGGGTACACCGATAATTCTGGTACCACATAGCAGGTCAGCCTGATTAGGACTCTTTTGCCATACACTGTGTTTTGTCTTTTTTCTGCAACTGATGAGGGAATCTCAGAATTAATTAAATCTCTTGATGTACTCAGACAGCTTGTGGAATAAGTGGTAAGATATTAGAGACGCTGAACTTGTTCGTTTGATTTCAGCTCTGTAACCTGAGCTCCAATTTAATGCTGTATCTTCTACCCTCTTGAAGATTAATTACTGCACCAGTTAGCAAGTCATCTCACCTTCTTTCATTTGTGAAGAGTGTAAGTCAGTAGAAACGTAACTCAGGTATTACTCTGGCTTTGTACATGACCAGTGAAAATTCAGTTAAAGATTTAACAGTTAAATATACTTAGCACTGCGACACTCTTTTCTTAAAACCAGCTCTAGGGCCAACTCAAGCATGGTCATGTTACAGGTGAAGGAATATGACTAACAAATTCTGCTTTCAGTTGCCTCAGTATAGATACAGACAGCTCAGTGTAGACCGACACCCTCACCCTCAACTCCCAGTATCAGAGGAGTTTTCGGGATTTCACTTGTGTTAGGGAACAGATGTTAATGCTTTAGATGTTTTCTTTTTTATTTTAACATATCAGGGCGTTATAGGAATGACAGCCTTAATGTTGGCAGGAGCATCGCAGAACTGACTTTGCAATGACAGCACGTGAGCCTCTCCTGGCTCGGCAGTGGTCTGATGGCACAGCGGAGGGGGCGTGAGCAGCCCTGAGCTACAGG
The DNA here is from genome assembly GCF_011004875.1 of Balearica regulorum gibbericeps. Lineage (NCBI taxonomy): Eukaryota > Metazoa > Chordata > Aves > Gruiformes > Gruidae > Balearica > Balearica regulorum. The sequence goes on along the minus strand of NC_046189.1, from coordinate 19,001,123 downwards.
GTACCAAAGCATCCCGTTCACAGATACCTCTGCTCTGGACCCTTCATCTGTCTAAATAAGACAAGGTACACAGAGAACGTAATGAGACGCCATGTCCTGGTAGCTCTGCCACGAGGATGCTCCAGCGCGAGGCGACCAGCTGGCAGCAGGTTCATGCTTGTGCCAGAAATAAAATTCTGGCAGTAATAGAAAGCACAACAACTTGAAAACATAACCAGGTGGAGACATAGGAAAACAAAGAGGTATAGACATGCTCTTCAGCCTAAGAATGACATGTTCAAGAGGCTTTAGCTTGCTGGAGAGTAACTCCTTTGAAAAGTTAGTGGCCAGAAGAATATTAATTTTAATTTCTTAGATACACAGCCAAGCGTATTCTTCTGTCAAAATGAAACCAATTAATTCCCACCCATTTTCAGAAGTCTATAATAGGTTCAAATCTACCTTTAAACACAGCTGAGGTTTAAGACAGTCTTGGCTAATGCATTTAAGACCAGCAAACCCAAGCACTAGCCACATACAGAAGGGTTCGGAGAGATGTTACATGCTAGCCCAGGCAAACCTAAGTCTGCATCGCAGCTTCCCCAGTGGTCCTTTCCTTGCTCCCAAGAGTATAGGCTAGCTTGGTAGACAACCACTCCTTGTAATCCTGACGCTTATCACAATTATACAAAAAAAGCCTTCAAAACTGCGCTTCCTTATGTGTCACAACCTGCCCCAGCCCTGGCAGAGACTTGTTTTGCCAATGAAACACTTACCCGTCCCTACGACCACTGCAGTTCTTAGCATTACTGTTAATATTGTCATCACTTCTGGCAGTGCCCACTCACCTCGTCCTACATAATGGTATCAACATTCCTACCCTCCGTGTCCGAAATACACTACTTACACAGTGTTTTCACAACACAGACACCAGTGATTCTTTCCTAGAAGCCCTTGTCCAGGAAGGCCAAAGGTGGCTCCTCGATTTATGCCCTTAGGATTAATGGATTTTTTCCAAGGGATCTTTTCCCCCAGGATCCAATCTCTGCGTTGTTTCTGCATACAGCTCCTGAAGGACTGCTTACAGCACCATCCGGAACCCATAGCAGTTGCCTTCAGGAATATTCTGAAGACTACTATTTGTTTTCTTAAGTTTCTTCTAGGTTCCTGCAGTTATACACCCTAGAAATGCATCCAAGCACAAGCATTGCTGTCTGCTTTAGCAGGGCACCAGGTTGCCTGTTACAGACAACATGCAACAAGTCTTGCATTAATTCAGATGTCCATCCCTTATCCTGACATCTGAAAATGGCACCTTCTGGCAGCTTCCCCTTTGGTATTGTCTTTCTTTTAAGGATGATGTATAGAAGCAATTTTGCTTTATCTGCTAAGACCACCAGCAAAGTGGCAATCCTGTTTTTTCATTGGCAGTACTTTTGATAAGTGATTTGGGCTTTTTTATTGCACGGTAATATGATGTCTGAAAAACCCAATGCATGTCTGGGGGGGGAAAAAAAAAAAGAATGTTTGATTTGTGTTGCTTGTGTGCATTAGTAAACATTTGTGAATTTTATGTATTGCTGCATAGTATTGAAAATCTACTATTTTTTCATATAGTTAAAACAGAATTTATCCCAGTGTTGGTTTACATCTAATATTTTGAGCCTGAGTATTACATCATTTATACATGCCAAAAATGCTGGGTTTGACTTTCAGTTTAGCAAGATCTGTGGCTGTGAAGAAATTACTAATTGTGATGAGAACCCTGAAAGGACCCCCTTCTAAAACTAACATGAAATTTTTGTTGGAAATTTCCCTATTTGAATAACCCATTCTGCATTTCACTATTAGTGAACTCATATTTTTCTTCTTTCTATAAAACCTATAGAAAGACAGAGTCATGAATCTACTAAGAAGTCTTCATATTTCTCATACCATAATGCATAAGGTTTCCAAAGCATCTTCAAAAGGCAGGAATCTACTACTTAAAGTATTCAGTAGCAATGGTCATCAAGATCTTTGAGAGACTAGGGAGAAAATTACATATATATTGTATAAACTATGTTATATATAAGCTAGGAGTAAGTAAGGAGTAGAACGAGTTTGTTCTGTCCTCAGCTTTGAAGGAGCCAGCGGCTCAGAGCAGCAGCTTTGGCTGCTTTTGTTTGTCCTCTTGAAGAGGAGGAGCAGGAGAGCGGCAGCTCTCAGAGCTTCCCCTCCCTGGGGTAAGTGGTGGAGGCTGATGAGGCAACGTCGCTAGCGAACGGCTATACTGGAATAGCTAAGGAAGATGCCTGTCATTGCTTACCATCTTAATAACGCACCTTTCTTTCTTCATCTTTTCTAACATCTGCCCATTACTGTAAATCTATGCTTTCAAATGAAAAAGAAATCCTATAACGTAAAATCTCATCTAACGATGAAACCAATAAAGCATTTGATTTTTCCCAGTGCCGACATCCTTAAAACTACAGTACAAGGCTTCTTACTCAGTATCCACCATCCTGGTGCATTCCTTCACAGTGCAAAGAGATGAAGAGACTAACGGGTCTTCCCCCTTGAATGACATAGCCCACGTTAGGAGCTGGAAACACAGGAATCTGTCTGGAGGACCTGTCTTCTGGTGACCAACATGGCTCGTGAATGCTTTCCAGTGGGGAAAGCACAGGAGTCTGCAGCTTGTTGGAATTACAGGAGTTTGTAGCTCTTAATCTTGCACTACGTGAGGGTCATCCAGCTGCCTTGCTTTCCAGAGACACCTACTTTGCGCTGCTACACAAAAAGCGGCACCAAACACGTTTAGTAGGAGAGCGGGGTCGTACTGTGCTCCGTGAAGCTCTGTGGGCACAGCAATCCCGCTCGCAGTAAACAGCCTTGCTGGACACACGTGGATTGGGTTACGAGCGCAGGGTGCGTAGCAGTAGATAGGTTAATTAAACACGTCTGTCCGCGTGCATGCCTGTGGGTTTCCTGGGATGTGTGCCGGGTAACACCCGGTGGGAGAGATGCTGCCTGGCCTGTGGCATGGGGACACAAGTGATTTGGAGCAGGTCCACAGAAGTGTCCTCGCGGAGCTAAAGCACCTCCTGGCTGCCTTGGGACCTGCACCGGGACACCACGGGCTTTCACTGGTGGCAACCCACCGCACCTTTGTTTCTCCTGCCTGCTTCATTGTATCCCTTCCCTGTTGTAAATGCAAGGTAGCTTCAGGTACCTTGCTCATTAGTCAAATAGGAGGAGCAAATAACATTCTTTAATGGAAGAGTGCCAACAAAAACACGGGCAGCTGACAGCCTTACCCAGCCCGTGTCTCCTGTTAGCCTGTTTACCCTGTTGCTGATGCAAATGAAGCAAAAGCAGTTTCAGCGCTTAGGGTATGCTGAAAAAGTCACCATGGAAGTGTTGCAGAAAGTGTTTTCCTTGTCAGTGGATCAGAGCGGACCTTTGGATTTTAAATCCCTACAGGTTGGGAAATCATCTTTCTGAATTTATACATAATGGTAAAAGCTAATCTACAGACACTAAAAAGTTTAAGCTTTTGATAAGAGAAGCTTTTACCTGCCATCATCGCACATTGTTATGCCACGTGATCATCTCCTGGTCTGCAGCATTCTCTTTGCGCTGAGGCAGAGAAGGTGATTTTAATTCTTCCTTTTCCTAAAGGAGAAGAGAAGGGAAGGGAAGGGAAGAGAAGAGAACCAAACCACAACCCCCCACAGTCCCGAACTACATCCTTGCCCCTCCCCAGCCTGACAGCTCCTTTGCTTCTTGCTTCGGTGCAAGGCTGACTAATGATATTCTCCTCTTCAGGCTAAAAGGAGTGATACAGTTTCATCCAAGGGTCTCATCTGGTCTTTCTCATATCAGCACAAAGAGAAATACTAGTTACAACGGCCAAAGTAGAAATCTGTGTTTGGTCACCATATTAAGTTGTCTGTGTTTCTTTGTCCACAGCTTCATCCTTCAGGCCCGTTGCTCCCCAGAGATTTTTCAGAGCTTACCTCTCTGAGATTGTTCTAGCAGATGTCTTCTTACAGCGTCTGTCACTGGAATTTGTGACCCAAAAGACACTACTTACAGTCTTGACTCATTTTTTTTGGACCAGTAGGAGCAACTCTACCAGAAAAATAATCTCCACAAATATTTTATCTTCCTGGCTTTTCAGTGCAGTAAAGAATTGGAAAAACCTGAAATGTCAGAATTGTCCACAGAACAGAAATTCTGGTTCCTTGCTTACCCTTTAAATTAGATTGAGACTCACCTTCCTATCAGCAAAGTGGCTTCTGATTTTTCTGTTTAAATGCACAATTTTGTGTCACTCATAAGCTGATAATAATCAGAAGGTATCTACATTAGGCACAGGCACACCTGCCTTTTTGGGAAGTTCATATTTTGGTATGGATCCAAACCTTGCACCTGAGGCCCACGGCTAGTGGATGTGAGCAGGTTTTGGAAAATAAAGCTGTGCCATGATGATGAACATCAAATTAGATTATCCTGGAAATTGTAGGAGCGATGACTTCAGCTCATTCAGAGATGTGAGGTTCTCGAGCGCAGACAAAAGCCAACGCTGGAGGAAGCTGTCCAGCCCTGCTAGAGCTGGGTAAAGGCAGGGTGCTTCCTGGGGTTCCAGCCCTAGAGCTGAGCTCATTGGGAAAGCCGATTTTACTAATAGCGTTACACCCCTGCCAGCCCGCACATCTGGCACAGAGGTGAGGGGGCCGCCAAGCCGCCTCACATGGTAAAAGCAGAGGCTAGTGGAGACACGCCGAGGGGAGGCTGCAAGAGCTGCGAATAGCAGATGACGTGAGCTGGGCGGGAGCCCCGTCCCACCCCAGCAGACACGCGAGGCACCGCTCCGGAAAGCTGGAACCACGCTATAGGATACGCCCTGCAAATGGCTGGTCTGTCCAGTCCTTCAGGCAATAATCCATTTCCCCACACGTTTCAGGCTCAAACCCATCCGTACGGGGGAGGAAGCGCTCGCCAGTTGCAGCGGAGGCTTTGCCAGTGACGCTTGGAGGAGGAGAGCACCGGACTGGGATAGGGGAAGGGCTCCAGGCCTCCACCTTACACCGCCCATACTATATGCGTGCGATATGTCTTTAGGCGATTACGGTTGAGAACCATTCGTATTTTAACAAGGGGGCGGCTACGCAGGTTGGCACAGTGGGAGTCTTGCCTGAAGTCAGAGTGACTAAAGGTCCTCAGAGCGTAGCGCCTGCTTTGCCCCGCTGACAAAGCTCCGGGGAATTAAACCGCTCGGCACAGTTAGCGGGTAGAGTCGTGAAGGCTCTCGGGCGCCTTTTTACCTGCAAACAAATACGCCCCCCCCCCTTCCACTTAGGCAATGGAGCGCATGGTGGTTTTTATTATGGTTCTGTCACTTCACACAGTCCAGTTTTATTTCAATAATAAAAATATAGAAATATAATTAGCATCTTTGTTTTAAGGCACTGAGTTTTTAAATTACCACATGTGACAACTGTTATGGCAGTGAAATCGTTAAAATCATGTAAATGCTTAAACCATGTAGGCCTGGGAGATTATAGTTTCATTAGAGAAAAGGCTATAAAGTTAGACCTAGGTAATTACCTTTCCCATTAATGCTCGAAAATTCTTTGCTCCACTGAGAAGTGATTGTGGTGCATCATGCCTTCTGTGCTTTTACATTCAAACTGCAGGAGCCTTTATTTCATCAGCACAAACTGCAAGGAAACAGCGGCAGCCTTCCAGGTGTACTTTGCAAATTGGGGTTTAAATGTGGAACACATCAAATTAAAATTCAATATTAATTATTTTGTCTTGCTAGGAGCCTGAGTAGTTTAAAGCAGCAAGGGTAATTGTCTAACTCATTGTATGTGTCTACAGCGAACTTAATCATTATGTCAGCTTCCTAATAAAAGGTTATTATAGAAACAAAGATCCCAATTTTACATATGGTAGGCAAGGGAGAATTCGAAGAGCTAGTCTCCAAGGTAGACTTGAGGTTCTTGACAAATGATGCCCATGCTGTGATCAGATACTTAACAAGAAATCTCGTTATTAACTAGGCCTGTACAGATAATTAGCACTTGAGCTTCAAATTTTAAATCTGGCTTGAGATGTATAATTTATCAAAAGCCCTAGCTCGCTGTCAAAGTCCTATAATAAGGCAGTGTTATTGATGAATTGAGATTAAGAGCAGATTGAAGAGAAAATTAGGCCACTGGTTAGTCTGAAAGGTCTGATTTCAATATTTGCAGTACTAATTTGGTATTATTTTGGTAAATGGATGTGGTCCCCAAGTGCTGCATAGTATAAAAGAATAAACTCTACGTCATTATTCGAACAAAAAAAAGTATTGTTTACTGTATGCCGAATTTTGCAGCACTAGCAGTCTGGTTAATAAGCTTCTTTACAGGATAAGTGTACCTGGTTTTATTGCATTAATTCATTATAACACATAGAGAACGCCGGGCTTTTATTCAGGCTTAGAAAATGTAGATTCTTTACATTAAAAATTACATTACATTAGACTAATGATGATGGAGTATGCCAATCCCTAATTTAGCTCTTTCATGTATATCTTGGAATTGACTTTCAAGCATTCTTTACATTGGAATGCAGATAAGTACCATTTTGTATATTCAAGCTACATAAAAAGAGCAATCTTTTTTAATGATCGCCAGTAGCACTTCATTGCAAGTGGTTCCAAGAAAGAAAATGAAAGAGCGACTGTATGCAATCTATCTACAGTAAACTGCAGCTGCAAAGGTGTTAGATACGCGTTCATGACCCTTAGCATGCTGCATCTTTTTGATACGCATAATAAAATGACATCTAGGGCAATATCTAATTTCCAGAATTACGCTAGGTAAAATGCAAGTTTGGGACAAATTCTGTTCTTTTTTTTTCAGGGTTTCGTTCTTAGCCCAAGCACACAGATTGTATCAAAAAGGCACTACGCTTTACCGTATATCCTGTCAAATATATATCAAATGCAACCATGTATCACTGCATATATCTTATATATCACATCAATATCCTCCAGGAAAATAATAATGTCAGGCGCTGCCTGTTTCCAGGAAACTTTGCGCTGACAATCCCTTGTAACCCGTTATTGGCGGCAGCTCCTTTCCTCTCAGCTTCCAGCTGTCCAGCGGGGTGTGCCAAGGCACAGCAGGACCTGAGGAGCGTTTGTATTCAGCTGTGGCACCGAGCTTTATAGAGATTTGCCTTGTATATTGTGCACTTGCAGACAAGCGGGATTTCCAGGACCCAGCGGGGGCTCCCCGGTGTTTATGCTGAGGTGGTTAGCTAGTTGGCAAATTGCTTTGGGCCAGAAACGTGTGACAGAGGAAAATGTATTGCATTAGCTTTTCTATCAATAACATCTTAACGCCGACTTATAACACGATTGCTTTCGTGCTGATCCGGCCTCCTAATTTTAATTTTAGGATTGATTGAATTTTGCAATCAGGCGTCTGGTGATGCTGGAAAGAAGAGCCTTTTCTTCCTTCCTTAGAAATAATAAGCTGTTAAAAATATAAGCAACAAAATAGAAACAACTTCAACCACTCTAATAAGTCACTGACAAACATATTTACGCTGATTTGGAAAACACCTAATCCTTTTGATACATACGTTTTTATAATTTTAAGACGACTTCAAATAATTTATCCTTTTAGATTTTACTCTGCTGTACGTAGCGGAGTAGCATTTTGCAGGACCCTGTGAGTCTCGCAGGATTTTTAGCAGATTTTTAAGAGATCCAAAAAAGGAGGGTACTGCAATTCTCAGCAGACAGAAACGCTAATTTATGCTTTTGAGGGGGGTCCATTCAGTTACTTCCAAGTGCTATTCACATATTATGGACTGATTCCGATCTTGCCTACATTGAACATACTTCTGCTGTGCGTTAGCACAATTTGAGATCGGGATACTCTCCTAGTTGAATTAAGACTTATATCAGTGTAAGAGTTAAATTCGAGGAGCTTCAACTGTCATTTAACATAAAAGTAATCAATAAGCTGCAGTTTAACTTTATTTAGAAAAATAATTTAGGAAGTATTTTATATCTTTAAATTACACTTTCAAGCGTACTCAAAACTCAAAAAATATTTAGATATTTCAGAATTTAGGAGGAAAATGAATATATATATGCCAAACGGAAGCATGGGGCACATCGCAAGGCTCTGTCAATTTAGGACACTTGAGAACTCCTCAAATAAGGCTGCTTTCTAACAAGCTTAGCTACCCAATTGCCCGATTTGGAAGTCCTTTCGCATGAAACATTCCTACAGCTGGTAAGGGGAGCTGTGTACACAAAAGATCAGCAGTAGAACGCATGTTTCTATATTTGATGATATTCATACAGCAAACGTAGTAACGATACAACACTTCTTGTGAATTGAGGTAGGAAATAGCAGCTACCAGTGATCACCGTGCAAAAGAAAAGAATGGAAATATTGATATATAATACCTAGCATCTTACACCGCCTTATTAAAAACAAATGGTTTTGGTACTCAGGTACAGCCATTCCTACGCTCCTTTTTTAAGCAATTTGGTAGCGCTGGCGTAAAGAACTACATGTGGGCTGTATGAATAACACCAGAGAAGAGAAGCAGGTTTGAGGATTCCTATTGCTATAATTACAAATAGCAACTACTTAGTCCAGTGCAGGATAATAAAAGAGGATTTTGCCAAGATACATTCCTTCAGCTAGCCCAGACCCACTCCAATGCTATAGATGCTATTGTCATCTGTATGCTTTCACTGAGCCGAGTTACAAAATTCCAGGAGGAGGATTTCCCGCACTTAGGTATCGCTAGAAGAAAAGCAAAGTTGTGCCTCTACTCAGCATGTCCCCCCACCGGTTGTAAAAACATTAACTTGGCGTTACTCGTTTGGAACCGGGGTATAAAGGCAGAAGCTCGACTGCTGCCCTACGGGAAGGACAGGCATACACCTGAAAAAAAAATAATAAAACCGAAACCTTTTTAAGGAGAAACCTGAATGCTCTCGGCTGTCTGCGGCCCTTGGCGTGGCTCACCTTTGGGACTCTCCCTTCCCGGCCCGGCTCCTGCCTGCGGCGGGCGGAGCGGCCGCGGCCGCGGCCCCGGCCCCCTCCGGCCCCGGCCCCGGCCCCCCCCGGCGCCCCGCGCCCTTGCGGCCAGCCGCCGACAGGGGGCTCCAGCGCACCGCGGAACCGCCGGGCCGCGCAGGGCCGGGCCGGGCCGGGCCGGGATGGGATGGGATGGCCGGGATGGGATGGGATGGCCGGGGATGGGATGGGATGGCCGGGATGGGATGGCCGGGATGGGATGGGATGGCCGGGATGGGATGGGATGGCCGGGGATGGGATGGGATGGCCGGGCCGGGATGGGATGGCCGGGATGGGATGGCCGGGATGGGATGGGATGGCCGGGCCGGGCACGGCCGGGCCGGGGGCGAGGGGCGCCAGGTCCCTCCGCGGCAGCGGTTGTTTGCGGCGGGCTGTGTATTTTGTTCACATCAGGCGCCGCTTTCTCCGCTTTTAAGAGAAGGAGCGCGATGCCGGCAGCGCCGGGTTTGGTCATTTTCTGGGGAAAGAGCGAGAGCAGTCGCTGGGGAGGGAGGGATGGCTTTGGTCTCAGACAGGGTGGGGACCCAAACTTCAGTAAAATAAGACATTTCTGATACAGAACGAGGCAAAATAATGCATGGCTTTCATTTAGCCTGTCAAAGCCTTTTCCTCTCAGTTTAGATTCTCCAGCTATTTCCAACAGACCTAATACTGGTACTTTAGTGTACGGGCAACAGAAGGCAGAAAAACTCATTTTGTTATGGGTGATAGCAAATAATAGTGCCATTTTGTTACATGAATGAGACATTTGCAATCAGTTAATTTTTAAAATGTACACAGAGTTTGGGTTCTCTCCCCCCCTTTTCTTTTTTTTTTCTTTTTTTTTTTTTTCTTTAATTAAATGCTTCAGGAAGACAACTGTCCAGAAAGCTTAGGGCATTTTCCAACCGGAATACAGCTCTATAGTCTGTGACAATGTACAGTGGTTGATGAGTTAGTTCTAGAGGCTTCTGAATTTTAATGATGTTGGAGATGATATTGTGTGTCCTTCAGCTTGTTAGAGTGACACTAGCACTCCATAAATCATAATACCTGTGTATTGTAAAATCAATACAAAAGTGCTATCTCAGCGCGAAACCTTAATAAGTTTTTCAGTGTTCTAACAGCTTAAACTTTGCTGTAATGCCATTGGACCTGTAGGTTAGGATCAGAGCATGCTTAATTTGTTTTGTAATAGAGACTTTTCTTTAATGAAGGACCGATTAGTAAAGCTTTGGTTGCCACTCTGGTGATCAGTTGGCAGAACAGCCTCTGCAATTAAACTCATGTATCTCTGTCCTGAAGCAAAAAAGCAGGCTTAAACAGTCAATAAATGTTAATCCAGTCAGAACCTGTCTGTGCCTTTGAAGGCTGCCCATGAGGGGTTTTTCAAATCACTTTTTTTTCATCTTGTTTTAAATATGGAGGTCCCCATAGAGCTGGTACGTAGCGTACAAGGCCTCCCACTGCTCTGTAATAAGATCTGGCATACTAACAATGTTCTGTACAGATCTGTCATCTTTAGGTTTGTTTGTCCCTACCCATCCCCGCATACCTATCTATATAGTTGCTGGTTATGGAAAAAAAAAAAAAAAGCAATCATTGCATTTTACGTTTCCTACACAAGAGTAAAAAGGCTGCTTTAAAAATCTTTATACAAAACATATTACTATGGAAGCATACAATTTTTATAAATTACAAATATCTCCACCAAACTTTTTTCTATTAGTATTTGTTTTTTTGTGGGGTGATACTCAAGGGATGAAGTTTACGCTTATGCATAAACTGCAAAGCGTACATGGGAAGTGTGGAGCTGCCAAACAACTGTCCTTAAAGCAAGCAAAAAGGAAAGTTGAACCTTATCTAGATTGTTGTTGCTCTCTCTAGGATATGCTTCTCATAAAACACTGCCAGATATTCATCTAATTCTGTTTTCCATTCTTTTCTGCTTACTTTCTTTTCCTATGAACAGGATTAAAAAAAAAAAAAAGCAAATTGATAACTAAAAGCAGAGGGAGGGTTAGCAGAAAGTTGGCTGATAGAGTTGGGAGGGAAACATGGGTAAAAGAAAGAGGCAATTCCCAATCTTTAAATGCTTTCCATTTGGGGAAACACAGCTTTTGCTATGAACTTCATTTTCTTCTATTTCCCAAACTATTTTCTATCTGTCCTTTAGCTGCATGCATAGCTGTACATAAAGCATTAACATACATGGGAGAGTGCATTAAATTTAGCCTAATCGTAACTGGCATCCCCTTTATGTTGCTTTGTATAATTTAGTTTTTGCTCTTCATCGGGAGACTGAGAGCTTCAGATAAAAAAGATGAAGAGACTTGTATGAGTCACTGGACTTAAAATGAAAATTTCCTGCTGGAGCGAGAGAAAGAGGGATACCAGTCTTTGTGTAAAAAGGGCCAATTTCATCATGAGCACAACGCTCTGACTTCCCTAGAGTCGCTCTGTTCCCTGGCAGCGTGACCTGGGAGGGTTCGGAGGACACGAACCGATGAGGGAAACTCCTAACAGCCCTCTGGACAATGCAACTGGCACGGCGCGATCATGTGAGATTTCAGAAAGGCAGAGGCAAGAGTGCCGGTACTGTGATGGGATGTTCGCTGCTATGCCCTGGTGGCTGTCAGAATGGTACAAACCACCAAGCTGGCTTCAGTTTAAGATGTGCCAAGGAAGTAATGGCTACCTGTAGCACTGTAGGCGTTATTATTAGCTACATTCATATTACTTATAGATACAAATATATACATGCATCCTCTGTATTTGCTGGGTTGCAATGATCAGGTTCTGATGAAGAATATTATGAGATTTTTTTAAACATATATGATTTTTAAAAACTACCACTCTCCCTTCCAGTTTTTTCAGGCCCTGCTCTATTGCGAGACCTGTCACAGGCAATGACAGATGTCGTGACATAACCATCCAGTGTACGCCAGGTTGGGACATGTTCAGCCTGAGGTACACATTTAATATTAATTTGAAGCTGAGTTTCAATAAGGAATATATTTTGTCCTATCTTTTGCTGTGTTTCCCTTTTCATTATACCAGATTCTATCTTTGGTTTTGATCATTTAATTCAGATTAGTTTATGGTACAGGTATTTGCCCTGACTTACCTCTCGTGCCACCTCTGATTTCAGCCCTCTGTGTGTATTTCCTCTAGTAGCCAGCATTATACAGCCGAAGTCTAGCTTGATTTCTGTCTTCATTCACCCTCCTGTGATCTCAGCAAACTCACTGGCAGCAGACTTCGGGTTCCTGTTCAGTCGGGTTGTGTGCAACCTTGCAGAAATCATAGAGGAGATTCTTGCAGAAATACAGAAATCACAACTGCAGTCTGCAGGTTTTGATTCACTAAAAACACAAGCAGAGCCTGGGAAGAGGTAAAAAAGGAGTCAGATAATGTCTTTCAGATAAAATAGAACAAACAAAGGGATTCCAAACAACCAAAGGAGACCTTGAAATATTGGGAAGTACTTATTCAGTGCATGAAGCGATGGAGACCACGCAGTCCTAGGCAATGACAGCACAACAGCGCGGATATTGATGGCCTGAAAATCCTATTAATCCACAAAAGACACTTGTAAGTTATGTTCCTGACCTATAATACATTAATTGTTGCATTTTAAAATCTTTTTTCAAGTGGGATGTGATGATAAAGTTTTTACATTTTTTTAATTTCATTTTCCAGCATTCTACCAGAAAAAGCTGGGCCACATGTACCTGACTGCACCTGGTTAGTCATGTGGTTTAGACAGCACATCTCCAAATTTAGGAAACCAGGACTTGAGCCTGCAGGCTGTTGACTACTGCCAAAAGGGAATCAAAGGGAGCAAACACCTCTTCAAGAAAAACGATGCACGAGATATTTACGATCACAGAAGACCTGCTAAAGATAAACGCATACAGCATTTAAAGAGGAAGAATGTCTTTATACTCATGAGGTCTTTAGTAAAGGCAAAAGCAAGCATGAGGATGGACAGACACTAGCTGTGGCCATGGGCGTTGACCCAGGGCTGTCGACCCATGGCTGTCTATAAAATCCCTCTGGATGTGCTCCAATGTATCTGCTCACCTAGTTCTGCATCGTAATTAAGTGTGAACTAACCTTGTAAGAATCTGAAGCTCGGATGAGCAGAACACTGATGTTGGTTTCTTTGGTTGGCTCAGGGAAACCGGCTGCTGACCACATGGTCGCAAAAACTGGCTGTGTAGGGTCAGTGGAAAGCAGCAGGATTAGGGAACGGTGCATACCCTCCCAGTTCAACAAATTCAGTTTGTTTATTTTAAGAAGTGTCTGGTTACCAGGCCAGCATTTCCTTCCGGAGGACGTAGAGTTGTTTGTGTAAAGGTGAGTTGCCTATATAAGCAGGAACTGGGGTGGGGAAGCGGTTTCGGAAGGGGTAAGGGAGAAGGGAGACACTAGGCACTAGTTTTCGTTTGCTTTCCACTAGGTGCTAGCACTTGCTGAACAGCTACTGCACGATCACAGCCAGAGCATGACAATTACTGCAAATGGAGAAAAATCAGAAAATCCAAAGAGGACCTCAAGGTTACAAATGGAATTCAGTTTGTGCCTGGATAAGGGTGCGTGGGTCTCCTACGCCCCCTCCACACGTTTTCCCACTCGCACAGCGTTGGGATGCCCACGGGTGTAGGCCAAAGTCACAGCAGCTATTCAGAGTGGGGGCTGCCCTCAGCAGCTGGAAGGAGTAAAAAGAAATTTGGAGTAATCCTCACATGAGCCACAGTGGTCTGGGCAGCCTCTGTAATTGTGAGACACTCAAAGACTCTCCCAGAAATTTAGGAGCCTTTGCCTGTTGTTTCAGTGGACTCCCAGGGTCAACCTTGGGTGGCTGCAGGAGGTGAAACTTTAAGTAGACTACGGCCTTATAAAACATCAGCAGGCACATACTTGAAAGCCTAATGATCAGTTTAGCTTGGCTTAATTGGGTTTATGTGTTCAAGGATATCCTGGCAGCTACTCGTGGAGAAAATTAAAGCTGGAACAAAATTCTGCTGGTCTGATGGAGAGCCTGAGCCTACCTTTGCGTGAGAGCCGGCTCTCTCAGCTGACTCCTTGTACTCTGGGAGGTGGGATGAGCCCAAATATCTCATTTGTTCATCAGCCATCAGCTCTCTTTTTGGGGTGGTGACAAAGCTCTGTGCTCGGGAAGCTGGTGAGTTGGCTCAGTGCTGCTTACTCACTCGCTTTCTCTCCCTTTCAAATCTCATCCACCCACTGCAAAAATGAGTCCATGATGAATAGATTTTTGAATTGGCTTATAATTGGTTATTCTACTCTATAATATTAATTTTCATCTTCAACTGTTCATTGATTGAAGACTACTGGATGTGGATTGTTAGTTTTCTTCGTGACACTTATATTGAAGAATGATTTGGAGAGTATGTTAGTGCATATTGATGACATTTTCCATCTCCTATGTGTTTTCAGAGTACTTCTCTTATTTGCTTCCTTGGAAGAGGCAAAGCTAGCTTCCGTGGCTTGCATTTTTTACCTATCTTTTTTCATGATCAACTATTACTAAAATGTTATTAAAATTGTTTAAAATGCCAAAAAAACCCCAGAAACCAACCCCAAACCAAGCAAAACATGCAACAAAATTCAAATCACATTAAAATGAGGAAGGGTCTCCTGAAGAAAAATGAGTCAGCTTCGCCCATCTTACCAGTCTTTCTGACTTCCTTTCAAATACTTCCGCTTCTCTCTCCATGTTGCAGTTTCCAGGTGCATGGCAGCATCCTGGCTCCTTGCACGTTTCCGCAGACCACAGCGAAGCTGAAACAGAAACATTTCCAGTAAGATTATTTATGCTACTCAGTTCAATTTTAAAACTGCGGATATAGGTGGGTTATGCGAACGCTGCTGAAGTAATGCACAGTGCTCATGCCTAACAAAGGGCGGTTTACCACCCACCGCTGGAAGAGGTCCCTCAGTTTGATCAGGAAAGGCTGGCGTTGCCACCACCGTGTGCAAAGCGGAGGAGGACACGGATGGTTTCTCCACCTGAGCTTTTAGTGGCCTGGACACTCCTGCAGGTCAGGGACACCGCTCCTCCCTTTGGCACAGCTGTTCCAAGGGCTCCAGGGACTATTTGAATACCGGTGCCCTCTGTGAGCTGCTTTTGTGGGGCCTTTTTCGGTCAAAGCTGCTTGATGTCTTTCATGGAGTCAGGATCACGCCCTGTGAAATAAGTTCATCATGCAAGTGCAACAACCTGCTTTCAAACTTCCCTTGAGATAATTTAATTTAAAACAAAAAAAGCATCGCAAGGCTGTAAGCTTCTCACCTCAAACGTTCATACTTTTTAACAATTAACTTGCTGCAAGAGACTGCCAAAGAATGTAAGCTGCTCATTTAAAAATTGGTTTATTTTATTATTGTCTTCCAAGAAGTGGCAAAACTCATTTTAATGAAAATTTGTATTTAGGAAGCAATCAACACACCACACACATAACCACACGCACAGCTCGACTTGCTGCTGGGGTGAACCACGGCATGCCAAGTTTCAGCCTGAAGCTAATTTTTTACAGCCAAGTTATAAAGCCCTGAAAAGGGGGTTTTATTGTGGAAATGCTGACAGAACCATAGTGGTGCTACTGGCTACCCCTCTAATTAGTCTAAAGAATGGAAAGTTACATTTTGCAATATGTGGTAAGCACTATTGTCCCGATGTTGCTGGTTTATGCCAGAACTACAGGCTTAATTTGGTGCTATGTATTCTATTACAAGTTTGAAAGGCAAGTTTGACTCTTTCACTGTCATGAAATATTAGTGCTTTCAGGCAGCAACCTTGATTTGTACTTTCAATTATATAAATATTAAAAGGTGCAGTTAGGATTTGGTTTTGGTGACAGTAGCAGATCCCTGCTGTGTTCACTCTACTTTGAAGAAGATGTGGAGTCCACATGGTGTTTCTTGCATGTTTTCCAGAGACTACTTTTAAATTCCCTCAATAAAAGTTACTTTTATTCCTGTTTAAGTGTTTTGTGGTAATGTTTACAGAGAAACATCCTGCCAGCAGACTAAAGTAAATAAAAGACAGGACACCCAGTAACATAAAACACATCATTTTACTACTGTTCTCCCACCACCTGCACTCCCCCATCCCTGCCAGAGCTCCCCGCTCGTAATTACGTCTACCTGGTCTGGCTTCCCCTGGTTTCCAATTTGCAGGATACGCCGAAGGTGGCAGAAGCCATTTACCCTGCCACCCTATCATTTTCTGCTGCGAGGTTGCTGTAGTATCACTGTCATCAAGCAGCTTCTGTATTTTACCATCTCTTCAGCAACAATTAGTTATTTTTAAACTAAGACTCTGTCACTGTGCATCCGATCGGGGTGCTTACCAGCTCTTGTAGCAAACCTGCATCCCCTATGCCAGCTACCCTACGAGCAGTAACAAAAGAGCAGTCCTTTCTCCAAAGGTACGGGAAACGTAAGGGAAATGGATAGCTGCAATTACAAGATTACGCAATCTTGTGACATACCAAGCATATCTTAAAAACATGCATAATTATACGAAAATGAGTCGACCCACTGATTTAAATGAGACAACTATGTGATTAAGTACTGTGCTGTGCTTTCATTTGGCTAATTTGTTTGTTTGGGTGTTTTCTCCTAATACAGTACCTATGGTGTCTTGAAAAATGTTACTCACTTACGGTTGCTATATAATTGCTGTCGCTGCTATTGTTGGTGTGCTGGGGCTGGGCACAGACCTGTGCAGCAGGGGAGGGCTATAGTAAGGTTCTAAACACCCCTATATATTTGTTTTAAATACATTAGTATTTCTTCTAGTGCCTACAAATCCTTATTAGTTATTACACTGTCAGAATAAATTCTTATAATTTACACCTGAAATCAAGCCATTGCAATCCCTCTCTCCTTTTTGGATAAAACCGTGAATTCATAACAGTGCCTCCTGTTGTAGTCAACATCATGCTATTTGGCACTACAAAGATTAATCGAGTGACAATAAGAAATTAATTTATTCTCTTTCTTCCAGTCCCTGCTTTCTGCTCCCATCCATTTGCAAGGAATGCTTTTGTCTGGTACTTGACAGTACCTGCAAAGCCTTCAACATTGAATTTAGTATGTCTGCTGAGATTACACTAAATGCAACAGTGGATTATTTTCTAAGTGCTAATCCTTAATGCAGAGATTTGTGCTTGTTCAGCAAAGCAAGGTCTCCATTTCCTTCCTTTTTTTGTATTTTATTTGCTGCCACCTAGGCAGGAGCAGCCTCTCAGGAACGACCTGACGGGCTGATGCATCGCAATTTGACTCAACCAGATCTGACCCAACAAGCAGTGTTCAGAATTAGATCACGGTCTCTGCATGCATTAAGACCTACAACCTACAGTAGTTCTGTTAGTCTGCTGAGCAACCAGACTGACTCTGATTGAAATTACCATTTTGATGCTCTGACCTTCAAATCTCTTAATAAAGCAGAAAACGACCTGTCCGCTTGTCCTTCTGGCAGTGGGGAGGCAGAGTGGCACCAGCTGAGTGAGCCAACACAAGATTTAACTTAATCCATGCTCCCAAATACAGCATCAAGACAAGAAGAAAGAAAGAAAAAAATTTGCAGAGCCTGATCCTTACTTCCAACGGGGACTGCTCCCACTGCCACAGTGGGCCTTCTGCACCCCACGGAGGGTCAGTAAGGGTCCTGCCAGTGCCTGGCTAAAGGGGCACTAGCAAACACCTCCTGCTCCAGCTCCAGCCCCTGGGTGCATTTTAAATTGCACCACGAGTCGCATGCTGCAACATTCGCTCCAAATGCTTTGCGCTTAGGTAAGCACATACGGGCTTCTGGCCACTGTTGAAGAGGAGAAGGAATGGAAATGCAAGGAGTTTCTTCAAAGGAGGAGGTGATTGTAGCAAAGGGGAAAACTCTTTTTGGGGTTAATTTGAAGATCACATATAGAGTAGATCGAATGAGTGATACCCGCTCTGGGGGCAGTTGTACCCTGTGAAACCTGATGTGGAGGAAAAAACAACTTCATCTTTGAAAAATAAATTCTTCTTTAAGCCCTGTATCACCATTTGATGTTAAGCAGTAGATAAAAGCTACTAGTCTAGTATAACCAAGAGAGAATCCACTGAAATTCACTGGATTATTTTGTATCGGTTTACATCGAGCTAAAATTTGGGTTTGCATTTCCAGGGTAAATACAGGAAAATACCAAGACAATAGCTTTCAAGGACAGTAGATCACAAGATTCTCTTTCAACCAAGAGACATAAAAACTATTATGTCATACTATATGCAGAAAACACTGAACCAAGGCAACACCCATTTCCCTGCCAGACTTGCTCACAAAAATAAGTAACCTTTCTACATTAAACTGCTTATCCTGAAATTCAGAGTAAAAGGAGTAAAACAATTACCCAAGGGTCTATTGTCAAAACTAAAACAAAACCCAAACCAACCCTGGAGAAATAGTAAAAGCAAATTGAGAATATTGGTAAAATAAAGATGAAATGCACAGATACATGAAAAAAGGTTTGTGTTGTATTATCCATGAAGCTGATAATCGGATCTTATTTATTAAACATTTTCATTATTAAAACTAAAATACATTGATGTTTTTCATGAGAACTGGCAAGTACTTTTATTGCTTTGTAGAATAGTATTGAATTGTACTCTATAAATCTAATCTGTATATAGATTTTGAGGGTGTTCACTCACATATTTATAAGCATGCATAATTAATTTTGAACTGTACAATTTCTTTTCTTCTAGCAAAAAAACAAATCTCACAAATTGCAGCTGACCTGGTTTTGTTAATATAAAAATCTGTAAATTGCAACTTAATGTATCTAAATAACTTTGATCTGGAAATCTTGTAAGAGCAAAACTTCATGTGAGATTTCCAGTACTTCCTGATGTCAGCCATGTGGAAATACGCTATAAGCAGCTTTCCCATGCTATTTGCTCTTCCAGATGAAAGTAGTAAGAATAATAATCAGTATTTTTACTATAGTATATTGTCAAAGCGAATGAAAACCATGATTAAATAAGCACTGAGAACTGTCTGAAACATTTTGGTATATCAACAAACAGCTAATCAAGCTCTCTTGAACACTAAGACAGTACTTGGTTCCATTTGATTAATTTTCAGTAAAGTTTCAGCTTCTTGTAGCTGACCACAGATAAGCCCGTGATGAAGACCTGGCAGGTGCGCATTCAGCCTTTCGACGTTGGATGAAACGTCACACACCATTCCCCTGGCAAAGCAGAACGTTCTGCGTGGAAGAAAAATGACCCGTGAACACAAAGTCCCCTGAAGGGGTGCAGCATTTTGTTTGTCCCAGATGCAAAGAGCACCACAGGTACAGATCCCAGAGATGACATCCAGCTGGAACCTGTGATGGGTTCAGTCACACCACATTGATAAAAGCCTCAGGGAAAGGGCTTTGCGCCAATGGACACACTGTACCGGAAGGGACAACAGAAATTAAGCGTCCAATTCCTACACATCTTATAGGTGTCACTCTTCTCGCAGCCTGTAACTACCTGGGCATGAACACGATGGCTTCCTTCTTGTTTTGCATGAGCAGGAAGGCCAGCAGTGCCGTAAGGACAGCCTGGGCATCTCCCCCACCCCTTCTGCAGGGTCCCAGCCAAGGGGCTCTCCATCACCTGGTGCTCCCGCACCGCAGCAGCACAGCATTTCTGTGCCTCCTGCCTGGGCGGCCAAAGCCTGCGTCACAGTTGGGCTGCGACCTCACCTCATCTCTGGCAGCACCTCTAGGTAAGGTGTGCCTGGTTTGGGGGGGAAACTGAAATCGGGGACAAACAAAGTGCGGGCAGAGCACTAGACTCAACTGAGCTGAGTAAGGCAGCAGCTCTCCTGCAGAAACGTACCTGGGGGACGCTGGGGAGGTGGCTGGGATGTCTCCAGCTCCAGCCCTCTGCAGCTTTGGCCCCGTGGTCTGCAAGGAACCGAACCGGCAGTGTGCTGAGGCCAGCACAGAAATAAGCTGCTTTGTAAAATGCTCTGATGTTTGTTCATGGAGATTTATTTTCTGTATTCAATGATATCAATCACACAGAGCAAGAGACTTTTGTGGACCCAAAATTAAAGCCGAGCAGGGTTGTTACATGCCTTTTTTTTCCCTTGAAAAATTGTTTTATACCTGAGACTTCTCTCAGGAAGAGAGTGCACCATAAAAATTTTATGTGTATATTAGAACGTTAAAAGCACTGTAGTAACAAGCCCTGTGTTTTAAATAAAATATAAGTACTGAATCCTGTATTAGGAGCAGTGTAGCGGAGCCTCAAAGGCTCACTTTAAAAATTAAGGACCACTAGCTCTAAAACCAAATAAAATCTGGGGAGCTGGGAATACCAGAGGGATTAATAGCAGTAGCATTGCATACGCAATGAGCTCAAGTGATCGTAGATGAGAGATTCACCTAAACACAAACAGGATTTGGAAGCTGTGCACAGCCACGTGCAGGGGCCAGCAGCGCAGCGGAGTCTTCTCATCGCTGAGTGAAGTGGAGGAGATGCAGCCCTCCCATCCCTCTGCCCGCTAACCTCGCGTGGCTCTGCTTGTCCCTGCCCCACCGGTGACCCTGTGTCCAGCCCCAAAAGACTCTCCTTACCCTCCCGGGGCCCCACGCAGGTGGCAGGGGCTGCTGCATCCCGGCAGCCCACAGCCTCTTCTCGGCTCTCTCTTCTTCCATCGCCTCCACAGCGCTTTGCATCAGATCCCTTCAGGATGGTGCTGCTGGATCCTCGCAGGGGAAAAGGCAAGAATTGGTGCTGGCTGCCGTACGTGCTTCTCACTAGCACTGTGTTGCTCCAAAGCAAGGCTGTGGGCTTTACTGGTGATGGTCTGGGTTTGTGCTTGTGCATCTGAGGTCAAAATTTGACACGAGTGAACCTCCAAGCAAGCTATGCATAGAAATATTAAGAATTGCTCTCTATTAAGTATCACCAGTAAGAATTTAGCTCACTTTTTACAACTGGACTGCGTATTACCCAGTGTACTGGTACCTACAGCCTGGCTCTCCCAGCTTACCCTTCCTCTATCACTTATCCCTCTGCAAAAGAAGTGCTAAGTGGATCTAGAAGCACACCGTTCTAATGTGATAGGCCTTTATCTCCATTTTATATTGTCTCTCCACAAGCACAAACCACAAAAATTTTAGGGAGTCACGATTCCATGGAATATTTCATACATATTTAGTGCTACATAACACCACTTGTGCTGAGTGATACAATAACTGTTCTGGTCCTTCGTTAATCAACAGGCAAAGAACAACAGACAAAATATGCTTCAATAAGCAGAAAATTAATTACCCAAAAAATGAGTAAGAAGAAGAAAATACTTAGTACTATGCTCTCCTTCTGTTCCTTTTGTTAAAATTTTAATGACACTTTCCAAATGTCTGAAACATTTACGGAAAACATGGGAAGCTATAATCTGCATACTTTCCTTTTAGGGCTCTTTAACACATCTTCTAAGAAGTCCCAGAGATGTTAGCCAACCCATTATGTGTAATGAATCTTGGCATGAAACAACAGCACAGCAGCAGCTACACATGAAGCAGCCTATACCATAAATTATCTCAAATACAAACCAAATTCCCGTTGTTTATCATGTATATAAAGCACCAGTGTTCAAGATTCCCTCCAGAAGTGCTGGACTGTGTGTAATATTACTCATAGCATAACAAGGTCTAGTTCTGTCATTGCAATTGCTTCTTTCCTCAGATGATAAAGTGCAGACATGTAGCGATAGGAAGGCTGTCCAAAGAAATAAAAATATCAACAGGTTTAACAAAAAGTCTGGGGCAACTGCGTGAGGAGGTGAATAAGTGCCACTGCAGATCTTTTCGAAGCATTTAATTAAGTCACCAAGCTGACTGAAGTTCTTCGCTGGTGCCGCACAGCGTACCCCTGCTGACCTCAATGCTGAGAACGCGTTAAGAGTAACTCAAGATCAGAATACAGCAGAGAATGTGCAAACCCCACCATTCTGCCTGGAAATATATTTATATCGCAAGCAATGCCACTTAGTACCAATATCCAGCTGCCTGTGCTACCTCCAAGAAGGAATCCGTACCTGTGTCTCTGGGACGCTGCTAAATCTGGCTATGAAAATAGCCCATTTAGCACAGCCCCACCTGCCTCAGCTATGCAGAAATCATCCCACCAAGGATCAAAATCTCTGGGAATCAGAGCAGAGGCCTGGAAGCCATAGAAATGCAGAAGCGGAGAGGTTGCTGAACAGGGAGCTTCTGCCTTGAGTCCGACAGGCATGTATTTTTTAGGCAGGCAGCGCTGACAGGGTGCTCTGCCAGAAGGTTAGCTATGGTTTGTAAATGTATTTACTTAGAAATACAATGGCAACCTCATCCTGTATGTGTTGCGTTTTCACATCAGATATTACTGGTTTGGTGGTGTCTTTCTAATTTATTTCAGCAATCCAGGTTTCTCTGCTGTTTTAAACAATACAGCTGGAAAACTGTAGGTTAGGTGATTTTCCCTAATCACCTAAGGTACAAGGTTATGCAGTACTATCAAAATTGCATACTCTTCCCAATGTGATCTTGAGATAGAGCTCATCCAACTCAGGAACAGGAGCTCCCTTCCCTAGGAATGAGGTGAAACCAATGTTATTTGAGAAATTATGAGAAATTATTTGAGAAACCCTGCAATTATGACCTTTGCTGCCCTGACATAGTCAGAGTTTTACGCTTTAGATGCACGTTACACTTTTGATGACTGAAGAGTCAACCAGAGACACAGGATGTGAAACCTGCCACCAGCGTAAGTGCCTCCTCTAGAAGTCAGTCCTACAGTACAAGGAAAATGGAAGTATTTCTTTATCAGGTTGCTTGAAAGAGAAAATTGTCATTAATTGAAAACTGTTGGAGATTTGCAATGTTGGAAACAATTCCCAGAGAGGAAAATATCAGTACATAGTTGGAAAAAAGTTGCTCAAAGGTATAAGCTATCTATTGAAGGTTTTTGCAACATACATCTGCCTTCCAACTGGAGGAGGAGTGAGCGAACGGCTGTGGGGTTGTTTTAGCTGCCCGCCGGGTTAAACCTTTACAATCTCCTAGTATCTATCATCTGTTTACACACACACATATGGCAACCTGTTATAATTTAATTACAGTCAAATTTGAGCATCTGCAACATCCTTTTCGTTATTATATTATTTTTTTTAAATAATTCTTTTGTATGATCATTGCCAACTGTTAAAAATAATCCCATAGAGCAACAACATATGAAGCAGAAGCAGCAAATAGGAACATAGAAAATTTTAAATATTTCCAGAAGACCTGTGCCACTTGGGTATTTGTTACCTCTTGTAGCTGAAAGATTCTGCTAGAATTTGTGTATAAGCCGTGTTAGTTTTCTGTACATAACAGCAAGTTTCTGGATCTTGTTAGCTCAGGGCAAAAAGTCATGCTTTGGAGCAGTTGCCCCAGCAGGAGGATAAAAGATGATGGTTGGTAATTACATCAGTTTTGCACTGTTGAGCAGATGTTCTTGCAGATAGATTTTGGCTGGCATTTACAGAACATCGCTAGTGAATCTCATGATAACATTGGAGGAATGCTGCTACAAGTGGATGGAGCTGCATGCTTGTAATAAACAGATTATGAACAGAAGAAATAAATGAAAAGAAGAAACAAATGAAAACTGTACCAGCTAAACTATGTCAAAACCTGGGGTTTGTTTTTTAAAAAGAGTAATATTTAATCTTGCGTAACCTGAATGGGGGCCAGGGGATTTAGAACTTAGCTTAATACGTGGTACCAGTTTTCAGTATCCAGAGAGGACGTAATAGTCTGCTTAGGGCCAAAATTAGAGAAATAGAAAGAGATTCAGGGCTGAGGGGCAGCAAAGTAATAGAAAGCTACGAATACCCCTTACCTGCGTATGACTGACAGCAGTTTGAAGAAAATTGGACAGCGACCAAAAGTACAAGGTAAAATTTGTTAGGAAGAAAACCCAGCTCAACTCCTGTGATTGAATTTATAGTGATCAATACAATGTAGTGGGAAAAAAGATTGCACTTACATCTTTGTAGGCAATTCCAAATATTTAAAAATATTATCTAATTGTTAACCAACGTTATTAATCCCTGGGATGGAGAGGCATTATTTCCTTCACTATACGACTAGAAAATGACTGACTTAAGCCCACACATAAACTCAGCTGCAAAAACATAATTGTGGCTGAAGATGTCCCACTCTCAACCCTGTGCTCAGCCTCTAGATAGGTTTCTGAACAGGTCCTCTCTTAGGTGTTAAGCTCAACACAAAAGGCAGAATGGTGAAAATATGCCACAATCTGGGAAATTCTCAGTATCTCTACAAAACAAGCTCCTGAAAACGAAATGCATTTTTAAATCAGCCAATTCAATGTGTAACTTTCTACAAATTTTTGTACATTAAACAACAGAAATATGATACCACAACTGGGGCTGGACCTCGTGCCGTGAGCTGCCAGCCTGTCTGTTAATAGAAGAATTTATTGACAAGAAGTGTTTTAAAAACAGAACATTTACAATTAGATTAGAATCCATTCCCCTTCATTTTACGTATCCACAGGAACACTGACTTTCAAAGTCCCCTCTTTCTTGCACTGGGCAAATGACGCTAAAAAAAGCAACAAACCTGTCCCTACTGTCAGGCAGCAGCTTGCAGAATTAGATGTGGGTGCTCCACTCGCCCCTTTCCTGAACAGGGCATCAGACACTGCACAAAGCATCAGGTGAAGTTTCCTACGCAATGCCAAGGAAGTTTGGAATAATAAAACAGACTGTGTTGTTACCATATGCTTTGCTTTTACACCTTGGTTCTAAAGGTGAAAATTTGGTCCAATAGCCAAATTGCAATAAATTGCAGAGATTTCTTAAGTCATTGAGGGCTAGTGCATGCATTCACTCCAGCTAAGGGTGTTTATTATACTCACTCCAAGACTGAATTTTGCTGCAGTACTTCAGTGAAGCTACTAGTGTTCCTGTCACGCAAAAGATCTGAATAAGATGACTACAGCAAGGTTGCTAGGAAGAGACAGTATCCAGAACGGGGAGGGACAAATCAGTATGCTTTTACATATTAAAAACTTGGATTCTGAAAAGTAGATTACAAATAAACCCAAACCACCTCTCTCAGATGATCTACTTCTATTTTTTTTTCCTCCCAATTGTGAACTGAACTAGTAGACAAAATGGCTGAGGAGGGCATTGCCCCAGGGCCCACAGTGGGACTGTACTGATGCAGAGGGCTCTGGTCAATGCAGGTTTCTAGAAGGAGAAAGCAAGCAGCCCACAAGAGTCCCAGAGCTCACACCGCTGAATCAGATGGACATTGCCACCTACTACCTCTGTCCGGTTGTTGGACCTCCTTTGACTTTGATTCTCTCTCGGAGGGACGCAGGCATCTTTTGCAGCGCTCAGCTGTCTACAGCCTTTGTGCGTGCATCTCATGGCACCAAGAAGGCCGTGTGGTCTTGCTGCGAAATACTTCTCATGGATTTCCAAGCACAGTCTTAGAGGAAAGCAATCTGTAGTATCACTGCTCACAACGTGTATTTGCCCAAACACCTGGAAGAACAGAGAAAGCATTTTCTTTCAAGTTTACGCTCATGCAGTAAACATTTTTTTCTAACATGTTTGACTCTTCCACCTAGGGCATAATTTGGTCCTTCTTAACAGCAAAGCATATAGTTAGCCTTTGCAGATGTAAAACATACAAAGGAACGCAGCAATTCACGTGAGTACATCCTAACGCTGCTGTCGCTTTCTCGTGGTCTCTCCTGCTCACTGGCAATGTGAGCTCATTCTGTCTTGTTTCCTTTCAACCCTCTCCAAGTGCATTGAAGTGCAACTGGTTTAGTTTTCCTGGGAATCTACAGTGTAAAAAAGAGGAAATGCAGTTCAGGGGTAACAGTTTGGGTGCCATATGGAAAGGCACCCCAAGGAAAACAAGAGGATAAAGAACAAAACAAAAAAAAGAGGAGGGTAAAGGGAAGGCTGAAGATACCTTGCTTTGAAAAGATAAAATGGGATCACCTTGGTTACAATGTGATCCACAGAAATATGTGTTCATGACCTTTTTTGAAGAAACAGTGCTCGATATACCATACCATTGCCTATATTTGTAATAAATCAAGTGACAGAAAAACAAATGTCACTTATTAGAACATTGAGGTTTACTGTTCAAGTGATTAACTGAGAATCATTTGTATGATTAAATGCTGGAAAATAATTTGCTTTCACTGTGAACCTATAGCATAGATCTCATTACACAGAAGTGCTGCATATTAGTTGAAGCAAATTAACATTCAAAGACTTTCTGGAGTGGCTGCTAATCACAGGCTGTTAATTACTGTCATTACATTCGACTGCTGAGGAGACTAACCGAGGAATCATTCTCATGATCTTGGTATTTGAAAGTGATCTTCACCAATAAAAACACGTCAGACATACAGAAATTGCAAATTGCTGAATTTGCTGATGCAGTTGAAAATTCTGCTGACTATAAGTACCCATCTAGTGATAGATGCATTCTTGACACAGTTTTAGTGTTTGGACTTAGGAAATAATGAGTATCAATGTCCTAGCTAGGGAATATGCAAAGACGAAGGAGCCCTTTGTATCCTTAATTAAGGGAAGTAGTAGCAGAGCTCGTTCACAGATAAGTGACTGTACATAATAATCATGTATTTATGTGAGGGACTGTTATGCTATATTACTATAGCAGCAATTAGGTTTTCACAAAGTAGTGTTAATAAAAGGCATACTTATGTAATAAATAAACAAGTAATTTCCATGGCAGATTAATTATACACAGCTTAAAATGGTCACCACACTAAATGAAACCTATAGAGGCAGATTCTTACAAATGCAAATGTACGACTACATGCTTACAAATGAATTTTCTTGTAAACCAGGGGACACACAAACACGAATTTCAGGATGGGTACCTCTGTAAAAAGCAGGCGCATACATGATTTTTACATGAAAAAAAGATCTGAGCTTTCTGTACTTGAGGGACTTGGTAGGCCAGCCTAGAAACAGTCTCACCAAGAGAGGAGAGGGCTCTCTTGAAAATGTCAGACCCCCGCTCGGAGACCTGTAACCTGAAGATGTGAAAGATCTTTCCTACGGGGTCTTCTAACATCATCTTTTCTTAGCTTGGTCTTTAGCTTACAGTAGAAAGAACAGGGAGGGGCTAGCACTACTTCCATCTGCATGGGTGGGGAAAACAAAAACCAAAAACCAAACAGCATTAACATGCTTTCTCTGATATAGAATAGGCCTATAGAATTTAGAATTAATATATTGTCTACATCTGTTTTCACATAACTGTAAATTATATTCAAAACATTGCGATGACATAGCAAAGCCAGATGCTGTAATATATTCATAATTTGTAAAAATATGGTTTAACTCTTTTTCGGTTCATGAATTATCTGTAAACAGACAACCGTCTTTCTTGAGTATATCCATTATTAGAAGTGATCGTACTATAACATAAGGAAATAATTCTTGATTAGTTGCTCATTCACGAAATGATTTGTTGCAGGTACTCTGTATTCCAGTTGATGGCATGCTGTAAAAGCCAATGGGCTTTTCCAGACAGAAAAAGGGTTACTGCTGTTCTGAGAAGACGATCACCTAGAGACAACATATTGAGAGTTTTGCATGCTACAAATGTTTAGGAATTCAAAACCTCAATTACATTTCAAAGAAATGCAATCTCTTGTTGGGTGTTATCAGTAACCTTCACAGGAGGGGGTGCATTGGGAATAAAGGCTTACAAAAAATGCATGCCGAAGCAGCGTATAAATTCACTAAGTCCTCCTTCAGAGTAAATTAATGTTCTGTATTGTCCATGCCCTACTGATAGACAAATATAAATTAAGATCCAAATCCTGCCTTTGAATGTGCACATGGAACTCCTGTTGTGCCCTAGTTAAATAAATGCTATTTATTTTCTGTAATTGAGTGGCAATTTCTTCAAAGAGATTCTTTGAAATTATTCTTACTTTCCTGGCTACAAGGGAAACCCTCTACTTCACCCACAAACGGTGCACTCCAGGACTTAAGGGGAGCTCAGCTTGAAAGTTGAGATACTTAGCTATTTTGAGGTGGTGTTCTATGGGGTTTTATGTTTGTTTGTGTCCCCTACACCCCCATATGTTTGGAGCAATGGATAAATAGTAACTTTCAACTCATCTCAGTGGAGAAGGGTCAGGCAATTTTGGCATGATTTGACGCTGCACCGGAAGTTCTTTATTATGTAGCAAATTTATGAAATTTGGGAATCTCTTAGTAAGCCTTGCTGTGGGACATAGGTAACTGAACCCATCTTAGCCTGATACAAGCCAATACAACTTAGCTAAAGCCCATGAAGTAACTTGGAGTCACGTGTCCAGTTTGGCCTGTAGAGATGACACTACCTGTATTACCCAAATAAACTTATTGAAATAAAAAAAAAAGGGAGAGAACAAAAGATCATAGAATGGTTTGGGTTGGAAGGGACCTTAAAGATCATCTAGTTCCAACCCCCCTGCTGCGGGCAGGGAGACCCTCCACTAGACCAGGTTGCCCAAAGCCCCAGCCAACCTGGTCTTAAACACTTCCAGGGATGGGGCCTCCACAACCTCTCTGGGCAACCTGTTCCAGTACCTCACCACTCTAACAGTAAAGAATTTCTTTCTAACATCTAATCTAAATCGACCCTCCTTCAGCTTAAACCCATAAATATTGACACTTTTTTTCAAATTCTTTATAAACTGAGGATTAGCTGTGACTACTTCATTCCTCCTAAGGAAGTGTGAATTACCTGTCCTTAGCAGGCTATGCATGCATGACAATGTCAATCCATTGTAATTATTATAGATATGAACAACAGCTCTGAATCGTCAAACTTTTTGGGCTTACACCACAGCTACAGCACTCTTTTGATTTTTAAAAAAAAAATCACAAAAAAATGCCCTGCAAAGGAATTTTTTTTTCCTTATGTTCATTGGACTAGTGTTTTTGAGGTGCACTAAGTCACTATTAGAGATGTTAAAAAATATTGATTGCATCTTTGGACAAAAAAAAAAGGGATGGTTTTAAGCAACATTTTTCCAGTTCTTGGGCAGCTCTGTCTGCTAAGTTTATGGATTTGCCTTTGTACATCACCATTACGTTTCAAAGTGTAATGCAAAGGCGTAGGTAAGTGAGGCATGAAGTCATTACATTGCAAACCCTATGCCTTTAGCATTTCGGGTGAAAATAAAAGCAGTGTAAGCAGCCTCTGCCATCCTCTTTTTCCCTTCTGGAGACCTCCCACAAACCTCATCCTGAAAGGTATTGGAAAGGGAGAACTTTCCACCTGCCAAGTCTCCTCCAAGTTTACAACACAACCGACTGTGAGAAGTCTCCAAAGCCCCAGTGTGGAGTTTCCCTTTCCTTAATCTTTCCTGCAGGATTTCCTATAGCAACGAGGATTTGGACCACACAGGTTTGGTAGGATTTTGTTGCTGCTGCCACCAGCATTTAGTGCTGCTAAGTAGATGCAAGAGTTTAGTTATAAAATCACAAACGTGGGAGAGGCTTAAAGCATTCCCCTAGTCCCACTCCCCTGCATGGAGGCCACATCACATTTAGCTACAACTGTGTCTAAACAGCTTCTGTACTGGTGACCCCTGAGAATCCAGAGACTATTTAAAGGCCTGCAAGAGGTGGTAAAGACAAGCAAGCTCTTGTATCAGCGAGCTATATTCACTCCATGAGAGTCCACACTTCTATCAAGTGATGAAGCCTTGTAAAAATTGCAAAATGTTGGAAGTTACTGCTCTTGATCATCCCTGAGAGATGTTTGTCTCTCCTTTTTCAGCAATCTTCTTCTGAGAAAAACTCCTACACAGCCAAGTCTACTGTTTTTCTGTGCCTGGAGCTGTAAATTTTTTCCCCTAATATTTAAACTTTCTCCGTACAAATGAAACACAAGATCTTTTTCTACTATCTAACCAGACATTATACATTCTGTACTAGTGCTTCTGATTTCTTCATCATAAGAGCAATTTTTTTTTAATTTTTTTTTTTGAGACAGGTACTCAAAAATTTTCATTACATTTTCCCTATTCTTAGTGTTTCCCTTCTTTGCTTACCATTGCCATTACTGGCAGAAACAAGATCAAGCTGCATTAATTCATATTTTCTGCAGAGTTAAGTAATCTGAAATATCTACTGAGATTTTCTGCCACCACAGATGATGCTCCATACACCTAAGCTGTCCCAGCTGTGCTTTTCAGTGGGAGGTGCCTGTGGCAATCATGCTCCCTCTCTTGGGATGGGAGTTAGCTCTGGTCCCACTTACTGATGTATTTTCTATCTGCTCTCGAACCTCCGACTCACATTTCAAAGCAGGCTCCTCACATGGAGACACAAACCAGCCAGTCCCTTCACAGCTGCCCTGACCAGAGAATTGTCTGCCTGTGACCACAGGGGTGGCACTGGGGTGTCTGTACGTAATTAAGAGGAACTGGTCTCATCAAAATGCCCAGTAGTGACTCATCTTACTCAAACTGAATCCTAACCATTTCACGCAACTAAACTAACCCATCTTCTTGCCTACAGCTCTGCTGCGGGCTGCTTGTGCTCTGCAAGGCATTGTCCTTGCTAAAGATCCAGCAGGGACAATGACCCTTCTTTCCAGGGTGGTGGAACTATGCTCAATCAGCCCAATATATGCCTGGCTACCATGGCGTATGACATTTAAAGAAACCAACTTTGCTGTCCCTTTGATCCATCCTTTATTTGCAGGGAAATTTTGTCCAGTTAACTTACCTTGTATATCAAATCAACAAAATACCCAATAATGTTTAAAATGCAGCAACTTTCTTCTTAAACATTAAATTGTGTATTGTTCAAATGCCCATCAGATTAACTGCAAATTAAATGGAAAGTTTCAAGCTGTAGAACATGAAATATATTTGCATATGTTAAATGGTTTCTGGATTGCATTGGAGTCTCCACTGGAATAGTCTCCTCACAGAGTTCAAGCAATTAAGCACTATTTCTTTCCACGTAACCGTAAGTTATATGTCCTTTTGGTTAAACGTGATTTTTGTGGGATGTAGTTATCCAGATTGTTCTCAGTAATAAATCTGCTCCTACATAATTGATTAAATAACTGTTTGCCAGTTCATCTCCTTAAAATACATTTGTTCATCTTTATAAGCGTGGTTGACCTTGGAGAAACGGAAGCCAGGAAGAGGGTAACAACATGGCAGCTGAACCCACGTGCAGAAGGGACCTGCCCCATGCAATCCTTGTGTGGCAAGCAAAACCCTGCCTGGAAAACACGGAGGTGTCGCCCAGGAAAAGCTTTCAGCAGGGACCCCAGATAGAGCGTCTCAAGGGCTGCAGAGCAGGAGGCAGCCGCAAACACACAAGAAACACTTCAGCCAGCTCAGGGCACTTTCTGAACATACAAATCAATGGCAATTAAAGCGGATTATGAAAAAGCAATAGTAGATAGTTAAGTCTTTAAATGATTTAAGTGAGCTGAAGGTACAGGGCCAGATTCTTCCCGTGTGCTGGTGGGTCAGAGATTCCTGCAGCTCTAAGCAGACATAGTCTCTCATTTCCTGGGGACCTTTGAACCTGTTCCTGATGGGAGATCACAGAATGACTGGGGCAGGGGGGGTGTTTCTATGATTGAGACGCCTTTGGTGCTGCAGACGCAGTAACTCAGCTGCCCACGCTCAGACAAGACATATTGCTGTAGCGACTCTTCTAGTTTTTTAGGATACTTTGGGTCAGATTTAATGTGTCTTTGATTAGCTTTTTTCTGAAAATGATCTTACAAGAATCCAAAGGCCACAAGCGTTGCCTGAAAGTATAAACTGGGTTCAGACAGATGTCCACCTGTACCTGTACTTCCTCTCCAACAGCTCTGGTTCATTAGGAAGAATAAAACATAAGATAGCCACAGAGTTAATTTTTCCTCAGCTATATTAACCTAGTTTCCAGTAATCAGCTGTTTATGGACGCACCGTATTGAATGTTTTCTCTGGATGATGTTATTTAATAATTACCAAATTGCTCAAAAAAATCTATGAATTTGTCTAATCACTTTTAAAACTCATTTCTAATTTTGGCCTTAAGGATATCCTGTGGCAATAAGTTCCTCAGCACCATTCCTATTGGTACTTGACAGGGCTCTGCCAGTCCAGAGCCTGACCCATTGACTTGAAGGAATCTTACTTGACATCAAACCAGAAGAACAGAGAATAGTAACAGCCCTAGAGAACCTATCATATGAGAGCAGTGTATTTAAGAGAGGTAATTTGCATAAAGAGCTAAAAATAACCAGACAGGTTGCAGAGGGTTTCCAGTGGAAGAATTATATGTAAGCTTTAGGAAGTAAGAGAAGTGAGTTTTCACATTTATGAAGGAACACAACTGCGCAAAGCCAGGTATAAAAGCAAATAGAGTTAAAGGTTCCCTGCTGCAACATGGCAAAATTAGTGAAGCGCTTTCAGCACAGAAATAATGAACGTGCTCAGGGCTTTTGGCTGCAAGGAGAATTCTGGTTCTGGAGGTCTGCACAAGCTGCAAATGTTTGAAGAATATCACAGGGAAAATGAATTACAATTAACTAGCTAGAGATTATTTTAAAGCAAAAAAAGGTCTGAAGAGTTCCATAAAGATACTGAAAGAAAGCTTGAGGATGACAGGGTAGGTGACAATCTGAAGAGATTGCTACTATGAGATGCTAAAAAGAATTTCAAAATAAATCAAATTTTCAACTGGATATTTGACCTCAACAGCATCTTTCTAAACATAAACTCAGGAAACAGAAATAGAAGAAATAACCTACAAATCAAATAGATACAGTGAGGGGGGTGTTATTGCTGCCTGTTCCAGTCCATAACTACTCCTTCTTATCAGTGATCAAATTATTTAGCAATGCAAATGGTGACATTAAGGAACGAACACAACTGGAAGGATGCTACGATCACTAACAGCTACATCATTTTCCACTGGCACACAGAATTGCAAACCTGGGAAAGCACCATGCCACAAAAGAGAAAGCTGATCTGAATTTTTTTTTTTTTTTTTTGTGCATGTATGAGAGAGGCAAAATCTTATGAAAGAACCAATGTTATATCAAAACAGTGTGGGCAATACATTATGGATTAGAACTGGAGTTACATACACTGTAGGTCAGTACAGAACTACCAGCAATTGATGCCAGGAGAACTCAAAAATCAAGTGGGAGTACACAGGCTCAAGTACACTGTTTTGTTAAAGTACCCGATTGCCCTGAGTATCCTCTACAAACAAGGATTTCTAGAAACTAGCAGTCTACCACACTCAGTATCGCAACAGAGAAATATACCTGTATATAGAAATGAGAGGAAGACTTTCATTGCTAAGAAAGGAGGCCAGGTCCCTAAATTACCCAAATTTCAGAGCTAAGTGACAACGGGTCTGAACTGCTGCAGCAGCTGGGAATGGTGGGAGACAAAACGGCCAAAGCACAGGACAAAGGCAAATATAAGTTTAGAGGACGCAGCAACAGTTTGTCAACATCTCTGTCAACTTTTCAAGATGTAATTCTTCATCTTCATAATCAGAAGCAAACTCAACGCATGGCATTTTCTCTGTGGTGGGCTCACTCTTTCTCCCCAAATACTTCAACGACCCTTAGTCTGTCACTGGAAAGCTACCAATCTGTCAGTCACAACCTCTGATGTCTCACCAGTAATTCTTCCTCTTACTTTCCAAAAGCAATTGCTGCATGCGCACCCCTCGCAGCAAATCAATCTCTGCATTCTGCCAGATCACCGACTGTTTTCAGCACCTCCCAGCCCAGCTCCTCCTCCCATGCCACCCCTCCGCTCACCGGCGACAGCCTTCAGGACTCCTCTTTGCCAGTGCTGCTTTACTCTTACGCTCTTGGATGGAGCTTAACAAAGCTTTTCAGTTGCTACTCTGCAGTCTTAACAGCACTCTTTCCCATCCAGTGCCATGCAAAAGACAGAAAACACACAATTTCAACACTGGTGTGAAGAATGACATTTCAAAGAAGTCTATAGCAGATATTTGTATGACAGATACCTCACAGTAGTTCAGAAATCTTTACTACTGTATGGTGTAATTATAGCATTTTTTATGGAATTATTAGGAACAATTCCATATAGTTTCACTGCCTGCAGAGTGCAGCAAAAACCACACTGTCTGAATCTGCGTTGGGCTGGTCCTTGCTCACTTCCATAATCTGTGGTCACCTCAAGCAGGGAAGAGAAACTGGCTCACCTGATCCCACCAGCTGTTTTCCCTTCATCTTAACTCATCCTTGTGAGCTGACGTGCTAGACAAAGCAGCGATCCCCACCCACCTGCAAAGCAGCGAGAATAGCTTAATCCAACAGATAGATGTCAGCATGCTTTGTAAAGAAGGGCTGCTTAATTAGAGGGGGAATCCACGTTGCAGAGAGCAGAGGAAACTTGCCCACAGCCATGCAGGTGACAGTGGCACAGCTAAGCCCAGACACCACACCTCCAGACTTCGCCCACAGGTCTTCCCCGGGACAAAGTGCAGCGCTGGATTTGTTTTCTTTCAACTCTCCAATGCAAGTATGTGAATAAGGTGACAGCAACAGGGAAGTACAAGGGAGTTTTCTAGCTCCTTGTTAATCTTGATGCACATTTAGAGTAACAGTCTCACCATATATATGAAAAATCTAGAAAATATGCAACTAGTAAATTCAGGCCAATGTAAACAGTACAAATACGCTTATTTGAAAGAGGTCACATTGCATTTATCAAGATTACTTCAGTATTTGGGGCTTTTGTCTAACTATTCTGCTTGCGCTCTTTTTGCCCCAGTAATTCTTATGAATATGCGTGTGCATGTGTAGGGTATGCTTTGCAGTCATCTTCTTACTACAGTAGGTAACATTATAAATATGTGCCTGTTCCAAAATCAGAAAGCTGTGTGTGGTACCTCTTCTGCTCTGAATGATAGGCCTGCAGCATTGAGCAGGTAAATGTTTTCTGGTAGGAGCAGTATTTTTCCCGCGGCTGTGTGCTGCTGGAATGTTTATCTTTGCTCGAGTTGCCTGGCTATTGCAAAGCTACTTGAAATGATTCATGGGTCTGACAGATGTCTGGTACAGCTGGATGTGTCCTTGATTATCCCAAAAGTCTGGACAACGTTGTCATTCACCATTGCCCAAATTATCTCTGTATTGACTGCAGAAGCCTCTATGACAGTACGGTAATGGCTAATTACCCAGGATACCTTTGATACTTACTTTGTAGTGGTTTAGAGGAGTTAAAAAAAAAAAGAGTGAGAAAGAATTGGAGCAAAAAAATACTAGTGAAAGTTATACTCTTATATGTTCCAAAACAATATATGCTTTAGCCTACATGAGGCTATGCTGCATGGACTAATTAAATCCAGGCTGTCCTTCTAAAATGGACACATTTCCAGCAAAATATATACAGAGGAAACGT
Source organism: Balearica regulorum gibbericeps (assembly GCF_011004875.1). NCBI lineage: Eukaryota > Metazoa > Chordata > Aves > Gruiformes > Gruidae > Balearica > Balearica regulorum. Next base: position 18,965,514 of record NC_046189.1, on the reverse strand, counting down.
AAAGAATCCTGACAATGATAAATCATGGACAATAGAAGGAGCTATTAGCCAGGAGAGAATTGTATGTACATTATTATTGGAAAAAAAGATAATGAGCAGCCATTTGCCTGCTTTATATGTTGCTGGAAAAATAACATGTTCTGCTTAGCAGATAACAGAGCAGCATGCATAGCGATGTTAAATATGTATATGGCTATCTCATAAAACTGCCTATAAGGAGGTATAAAAGCAGAGATCTCCTTTTCCCGTGATATCAATTAATGCGTTTTAATAAAATACAGTTTCTGCAAAGTAGAAATATACTAAGAAAAGGGGTGAAAGAAGATAGGGTACAAAAATCTCATTTTAGTGAAGACGAGGTCTTAATGATAACTCAGGTGAAAAATTACAGCAAATCTCTGCTTTTTAGGGCTGCATCTCTCCTCATGGTTCAGCCTAGGTCCAGACTAGAAAAGCACTCATCAGCCTTCCCCCCCACCCCCGAGTTTCAAACAATTCAGAAATTGTCCAAGACCTGCAATGGCAGGTTGTTGCTATGAAGTCAGTGATGACATTCTCATTGGCTTCAGTGGAGGAAGGATTTACTTTCCAGAACCAAACCTTCCAGTTCGGGCCTATGTGCCACATATACTGGACTGGAAGATGCGATCCCAGTGCCTTCTGCAGTGGTGAACAGCTGATTCAGCACAGACACAGAATTAGAGTTAGGTGACCCAGACGCATCTGCCTGATACTGCCTTAGTGATACCAGTGTAGAGAACAGCAAAAGAAAGATCACACTTCTGATCCTGTGTTCATCTTGCTTATTATTTATACTTGCTACCTCAGTGTGAATAATGTATTTGTTAGAAGGTGATGAATTATTGACCAGAACATTTGGATATCACTACAGATAAAAATAATAACTCTAATTCAGAAATGAATTTTCAAGCCTCAGTAAATTAAATACTTATAAAAAGTTGCCTTTTCCTTGTTTGTCAGGTCCTTCAAAGAGCTTGCATGTTTTGCAGGTATATTTGCTATATGAAGTAATTGACTAAAATATATGTATTCATTTAAAAATGATAAATAGAATGTTTTTTGTTTAAAATACAAGGCTTATCCATTCTTCTTATTTGGGTAGAAGATCACATGCTGTTATTTACATTTCTCACTATGGTAGCACAATTTTTACAATTAGGGTTCTGCTACTGTTACTTAAATTTCAAAAATTTTTCTTTTTGTGGCTCAATTTCCTTAACTTTCATTAACAGCAGAAGTATGTCTATTTGTCAATCTGCTACAATATCTGTAAAAGTTAAGAAACAAGAATTCACTGGAGGAACTAACCACAGAATCATGAGAAAATATTCTCTATCTCTTTGCATGGTTATGGCATTGCAAATGGAAAGACAACATAGTTAATGTGGAGCGAAACTGAAGCATCTTTTCTAGTCCCATTGCTCAAGCTTCTGGAGGCTCAGATGCAATTGGCACGCAGACAAATTAAATGTCCGGTTCTCGCAGTGTGAACTAAATCCTGACTGCTGCAAAATCTTGCAAAACTAAGTATGTTACAAGGCAGGATGAATGTTTGGTAGAGCAGCCCCACCAATTCTACGCAGCAAGCTGTGTGTCAGCTAAGGATCTGCCCTGACAACACATATTTGAAACTTATTATAAGCATCAGAAAGGTTCAGTTAGAATAAAACAATCTAATCCAAATAATCACTTGTGTTGATTTTAGTTTTAATTTTGCAGCATGTCAATACCTTGAAGACATACAGGGGGGCTAAGTGTATAAATGAAAACTATGAGGGAAATTCCAAATAAAAATTCAAGTACTTTCTTCTGCTAGAAATATAGACTCTTTCTCATGCAGTCCTTTTGAGCTGAGTGGTCAGGAATGACTCATTTCTGACACTTGCTCTTTCTGCTAACTAAAGAGAAGTGGGTGATGCTAGGAATACACAAAAGCCCAAGACTGTTTAACACTGATTATATTCGGTGATAGGTTTTGCAGTGCCTTAGATTTCACCTCTGAGCTTGGCAATGGCTTTTGAACAATCAAATTGCATGGTACAATGACTGAGTACGTACTTCGGGGCCATACATACCTCATACAACAGTATGAGATGAGTCTCAGTCTTGAAAGCTGTCCTTGAACTCAACAGGTAGGAGTGAGACATTGACTGATGGTGTCCTGATGTGGAAATGTAGAGATTGTGTTTGAAAATGTGAAGGTTTTTTCTGGAAAACTTCTGAAAAGGTGTAAATTAAAAAAAATAAACACTCACGTACACTTTGCATTTTATACAACTCATCAAGATCATCTACTGCCATGGCTGGGGCCAGGCGGATCAGCAGGACAGGGTAGCATGGAGCAGCACTCTCCCCTTCCTCAGCCCTTAAGCTCACTCTCGGTCACACATGTGACAGGTGGGTAGTGGAGCTCAGATATCTCCATAGCAGGTACTGCCCCTCATGTTTCAGTACCTTTCTTTTGTTCTAAATTATTGTTTATTTTTAAGATGGATTTTATATTAACATTCCATGCCTGTGTTAGTAGCGACAAAGTGCTTGATAGACTCACCAGCCAGGTACCCAAGGAGCGCACGTTCTCTGCTTTGACCGAACTTTTCTACTGCATCTTTGGGCCACAATTTTCAAGAGACCACATATTTTAACTTCTTGTACCTGAAGCACTTTAGATGAGTTTTGGAGAGAAGTTCCATAGCATTTTCTAAAAAGGCTGTATCTGGGACTCCCAAACTCATCTCTCACTCTTCCTTCTTCCTAGTCACTTTTGAAAACCTAGGCCTCAAGAAAAAGAACAGTGTGGTCCAGATTTCAGATGTCACAATAGACTGTTACCATCACACTACTTCACAGTTAATGACATCCATCCAGCATCTTTTCAGTAGTCTCAATCTTGAATAGAATCACCTCTAAAAAACCATCACTCCCCCACCTAGCTGTCAAAGTTATACTTTTCCCTCTCTTACCTTGTGTCCAACTGCAGGTAACAGAGCAAACCTTTATACCACGGTCACTGAAGGGTGAGAATTGCAGTCACCCTGCCTTTGCTCCTAAAAGGATTTTCTACAAGCCTTCCTGACCGGGTTTGAGACAGTCCATACATTTATGCTCTGTCCAGATGGGACCTGAATTGGGACTACCCCATTCATGACTACGAAATGAGGACTGGGATGCATAGCGGGTTGTACATGGAACAAAAGTACTTAACATCTGCAGTGACTTTTGTTTGGGGAACATGGAAAACAGATAGGGAAAATGTTTTCTAAAGGAGTGGGCACCCAAGCTCTGCAGAGAAAGCACCATGCTCTGGTCACATCCCATGGCAATGGCTGCAGGGGAACTGCAGGACATTTCTTTTATGCTTCCTGTGAAAAGAGGCAGAACATGAACTGCAGAGCTTGAATTCACTCTACACTAATGCAGGAATTCAGAAACGTTAATTTTAATCAAAACTTCCTTTAGTATGCAGGAAATACGCTATTCACCTAGGACCTAAAGTTTGACTGCAATTTTGTTTTAATACCTTAAATTAAGTACTTGGCAGGAGATGACAAAATATACATATTGCACAAGCATAGAATAATTCCTAGGATTTAAATATTGACAAACACAGTTTTCCTATTCCTAATTTTTTAAGACTTTTCCCCAATACATAAAAAGTCCTTTTCAATGAATGTTGTACTGGTTACATTCACTCAGAGCATTCATTTTTTTTCCCGTTTGCTTTTGAAAGATCTTGGGAGGGTGAGGGGGGGACCAAAAAAAAAAATCAGTTTGGAAAATTGTCACAGATCCCCATATATCTCAGTATTACAACCACTAACAAGATCATTGCAACTTTCTTAAGAGCTGTCAGACACATTTACAATTCCAATGATTAAAAGTTGCAAATATATTATAAACTTCACCAGATGCTATTTTCCAATAATGCAAAGAGCCTTTGCAGCTAGGGTAACATGAAATTCAACGGAGGCTTTGATTGCATCTAATCTGGTAAAGAAATGAAATCATAAGCATGCTTATTTCAACCAACAAGGAAAAAAAGCAAAATAATACATCAAATCCCTGAGTAAGCAGTCACAAAAGACCTTTAAATAACTCAACTTTCTACCATATTTTATTATCCTTTCCTAGTTTTATAGCATTATCTGCTACAGAAATGCAGGGAGATTTGTAAAACACTATAGCATTTAAGTCATTACATTTTATAGCTAATTTCTAATGTGGATTTGATTTTTTATGAGCACAAAAAGAATCTAATTTGCATTAGTGACAGTAACTAGAGAAATTTAACACCTGGCACTGGTTGTACCAGAAATTGAATATTAGCTACTTGGGTGCTAAAAAGCACATTCATACCTTCAAGGGGGATTTTTCATTTATTTATGCTGTACTCTCATGTTTATCATTACAAAAGTGTTCTTACATCATGATGGAGGAAAACTCTCAGGAATGTTAAAATACCGTGCACTCGATAAAGGGATTTTGCAGCAACAGCAGCAAAATGAATCATTTACACACTAAAGAATGTACAAACCCCAAAATAAATCTCCAATGAGATATAAAATTAGAACAGCAGCAATGTACAGACAATTCATTTCCACAAGTGCATTTTATTTATTTTTCCATAGATACTGCTGCTTTCGTGGAGCAATGCATTACACCCAAATTAAACCTCCATTTAAGGAAAAAAAAAAACCAAACCAAAACAAAAAACCCAACCCCAAACCATAGCTGACACAAAAAAACCCCTCATTTCCACATGAACAATCCACGTATTTATAAAGGGTGGAAAATTAGGAGCTGCAAAATAGGCAAAGCCGCTGTAAAATGATATGGGAAGTGACATTTTACATAGCTGGCTACAATTAACACATTGATGGCATTTTGCTGGGCTCCTTGCAGTGATAATGCTGTTGTCAAATGTGTTTAGTGCACCAAATCTCCTGGAGCCTTCAGCTAGGCAGCAAGCTTTTGACAGATTGAAGGTTCGGAGATAGGCTATCATGACAGATGGAAACTGGCACCGATGTTCAGCTTTCGCCGATCACAGGGGACCTGCCCCCCTTATTCTTCAGGGCTCAGCTCTGCAACCTTCCCCCTTCTGATGAAAGCAGGGGATGGCATTGTTAAATAGTGCATCTGTGTGAGTTAGACTACTCTGATGAAAGCATAAGGCAGACGCTCCGTGAAGCAAAAGACAGCCTCTGCTCTAACTGCATTTTAGATAGACTTGGGGAGGACTCCAGGGAGCTGGGATAAAACTTTGGTAAATTTCAGACAAAAAGAAAAAGCCCACGCTAACCATTAAATGGTACTTCTTATAGATCTGTATTCATGGTCTGGAGGAATCCATATATATACGAGCTACCAGGAGCTATTGTGCGAGACCCTCCATAGGAGCCTCTTCCTCGCTGTTTTGATCATTTACTGAAATTGGTTTCTAAGAACCGTACGTTACAGAGCCCCATCCAGACAGCAGATCCAAATAGGAGATAGCTCCGTACAGAGGGAGGGCGTGAGAGCGAGTCTGCTTTGCTGCGAGCATCCAGCCTGTTCAGAGGCTAATTCAATTATTCAGAGAGGCTGCTCTTGCAACTGGTCTTGATTCTTGGATGCAATGTTAAAACCGGGGTGGGAGCTTGTGTTATTGAGCTTTACACAGCTGGGCATAAACAGGCAGATAATACAGTTAATTAACCTTTCACCCCCTAACACCTTCTGAAGAAAAGCATTTGTTATTTTTTTTTAAATCAGCCTCAGGATATTTCAAAGGCTCTTGTCCCAACTACATTTGCTTCTTTCTATCCCTGACAAATTCCTGTTTGATTTCTTTAAACTGGGCTGTAGAGCTTTCTTTTTGCTGTCTTAATCTTCAATTCCACTCTTGCTGATATAGTATTTGGAGCAGCATACTGCAGCCCATTTGAGGTATGATAATCAGCTGATTAGCTAGTGAAGTCGTTTTCCCTGAGGCTCTTTTGTGTGCAAAATCCTCACACTCAATTGACATGTGGACATCATAAAGCTGATGAAATGCAATTGTAATGAACAAGAGGGAGAGGCATCTGCAGCAGTCTAAATGAAAGACCCTTCCCTCTCGACATGCTAATTCAGAAAATCTGCTCTTAACTTGAACTCCCTCTGGATCCCAATGGATCTGAATCTCCATGAATGCATATTCAAAACAGCGTATTAGCCTCAGTAGCAAGTGAAATTTGAGCCTGGATGGACCAATTCTAATTTCAAGACAGATTATGCTGCATCAAACGTAGTAATGATTTGACAGTTCATTTGTGACGAGAGTCCTACAGTCAAGGTTTAATGCACGGACAGGCGCAGGTGTACAGCCAGTACCAACAAAATCCAAAGGCTGCCAGTTAGGAAGCCTCGTGCGTGAGGAAAGGTGAAACATCTTTAAGAAATTAACACCATCTTCTTTAAAGCACTCCATAGCAATAGTTCTCCAGCCACACCTTCCTTATTACACCATCAAGCCCTGGCTAGGAGGGACCAGAAAGGGCAGCCCAATATACCACAGTCACTACAAATTAGTTCCAGGATGGAACAAATTAGGGAACAAGATCAGAGGATAGTTTGGTTTCTTAACCATATTCTAGATAGATAACTGGGTGTGCCTTCTGGAAATTTAGGCAAGCTCTGCCTCTGTGCCTGGTGGATGCAGATTTTCAATTCCTCTCTAGTAGCTTCCAGGGTCCATTTTGGGCTCCGCTGCCTCAAAATTATCTAAATTGTTAATTGCTTTTACCAGGAGGACACCATATATTTTGTGAGTTTTTTCATTCCTTTGTGGTTTTTAAGACAGGGAGAGAAATTTAAACCTGTAAACTCCTGCTTATATGCATAGAGATACGTATTTTTTTAAATAAAATTTACCTTGAGTATTAGAAATTCTTGAAATAATATAAAATACACTTCTATGAGTTAAAGATGCATGAAATTATTTAAATATACAATAAAAGGCATACATGTACAGCCTTTGCTACACAGACATTTAAGTACTAATTAGCTGACATGTTCTGGTAGCCAGAAAACTTCACCTAAGCTCAGGAAGAGTCATCGCTTGACAGGATCTTCATGTCACCCAGTGAAGTTTGTCCCGTAGGGCAGGAAACCGAGCCTCAAGGAGGCTGCCCCTCACCTCTCCTCCTTTCCCCCGTGTTGGCCAGGCATGCAACGTGCCAGTACAAGGGGTGTGGGTGCCCCACATTTCCCTTCAGTCAGATTTGGTCCAAAACCAATGCATATTAGGCATGACTGGCCATTGGTGCCATACTGCACGAGACAAGTTATCTGCAGCAGAGCTGAAAAGCACCCTATCCCCAGCAATACTTCCACCGCCAGCGTTTAGTCCATATGATTGTGGTTATATACCTGCGTCTACTTTAAGTTAAAATGTAACATCTTCTATTTGCACAGACATTTCCTATAAAGATTCAATGCATAATTCCAGATCTTAAGCTTTTCCACTCAACAGTTTCACGAGGACATGGTTAAAAGAGCTATGAAACCTCCTTAAATTACAAGAGTTTCTACTCTTCCAGTGTGTAGCGTGACTCTTTCAACAACACAAAAGAATCTCAGCATACACCCTAAATACATACCAGCTGTAATGGCTGCTTGTTAAGTAGGATCCTCCCAAAAAGCAGAGGGCCAGATTTTCCCTGTTACATCACTGAATGGACTGAGCAGTCAAGCATCCTGATATCCTCTACGTTCTCTTTTTCCTATTCCAAGGGGGTTTTTGGAACAAGTTAGCATCTTCACCGTTTTACTTGCTTTTTTTATTTTATCCTCATAAGAGGAAATATGGGGTAGGAGGTGCAGCAAGGGGGGTATATTGAAATGGCACAGCTCCTGTCCTGGATGTACTGAGGACAGTACTGCCTTTTGCCAGGAGCTGTACAGAGAAGGGTGGTTTCTCCCAGCTGGCCTCCAGTTGCCTTGGCCGGTTTTGTTATGATCAGCTGGCTGCTACCACAGCTCCAGCACACTCATTTCTAAGTACTGCTCTCCTCGTGAGCCAAACGATTGAGTAGCTGTTGTCTTTGTGTTACAAGGTGGCAAAGCTACCAGCAGTGGATTTGGGAGAAGCCAATGCCCCTGCTAAGAAGTCCAGATTTAGGAACATCCTAGCTCTTTATGAAAACTTGCTATGGGAATCCATTCATGTGTACTGGTCCCCAAAGTTATGAGCCTGAGCCAGTCTCCTCTCTTGGGGGGAGGGCTGTGTCAGAAGTTTTGTCACTTTGTTTTAAAACCTACTTGCCTAAAAGCCCACCAAAAAATGCACAGGTGCCATTTTGTGATGGGGTTGCTGCCCTGAACGGAAGAGCAACGTTACCAGGAGAGGTGGCTACAGATCTTTTCTGCTTACAAGGTACTTGTATAAGGTATAAATGAAATAACAGATTCATTTGCGTAGCTTTAGTTTGTTATGGAACCTCACCAAAATGGGGATATTACAAAGCCTTTAAAGAATCAGGGAACAATAGTTATTGCAGACAGGCTATCAGAGACCATAAACATCATAGACGTTGGTCAGACACACAAACATTGTAAGTGTACATATAACATCAGCATTTTTAAACATTTCCCCTCAGTCACCAACTGAATAGGTACTTTTTAGCAACAGTCATGGCTCGAATATCATCCAGTCACTATCCACAATGTCTTGAGGGCTCGTGGAGGTAAGGGAAGCAAAAAACCTGCAGAACTGCATTACATTTCTTATTTAGTTCTACTTACATATTCCTGAATTCATCAGCAGTGGCAGTTTGAGATCATGCAACTCCTTATCTCCTGGTTTCTGCTGTGTGTGCTTACTGAGGTTTAGAAAGTAGACTTTGATTTTCTTCTTTCCAACGGTCTATGAGAGTTATATGGAATCATTAATTATGAAAATTAGTATAATTCTAAACATCAAAGTTTGATAAGATAATAAATGTCATTCATACTATAGTTCATGAGTTTGGTTCACATTTTGTACCCTCTTCAAACCTGCTCAAGTATAGTACAAACCAGCATCATATCTAATAAATTACTACAAGGACAAGACCTGGTCTTTGTTGCCCATTGCTTCAGAAGCATCAGATTACAATTATGTTTAACTGAAGGGGTTTTGCCTTTTTTTTCCTCCATTGAATGCTTCAAACCAGTTTGGCAATCCTTAAAAGGTTAATGAGTACTGTCTGCTACAGAATGCCAAACTGATTTAATTCAGAAAAGGAGAAAACATTCCTAAAACGTAATCAGCCTGTCACTTAGGAAATGACAGACAAGAAGATAGGGGTGTTTTACATGTTGTTTCCTAAGCGGGGCTTCTGAGAGGTCTACAGAAAACGTCAGGTGGTTCCTACACAAGATGCCTTTCTTTCTCCAAATTTGTTTTTACCTGGAAGAGCAAGAAGCAGCCATTCAATGTCCCAGTTTCTGTCCCTCCAGGTAGTCACAAGCCTTGATCCTTGTTTGCTCAGGACATCCCAGCCTCTCAGAATGCAGCACCTTGCACATTTCAAGTGGCAGCTTTTGTGCATTCCAGTGCTCCTCCAGCATCTCAGGGTGGTCTGAACGTGGCGCAGCTGGGATAGGGCAGAGGAGCTTGGCAGTCCCAGGACCTCCTCCTTGCACCTGGGGGTGGCTGCTTGGGGTTGGAGAGACTCTCCTTGTCCTTCCCAGAAGAGGAGAGAAAAATGAGACTGGGTGTGTGGGTCAGAGTGGTAAGGAGAAGAAAGCGCCTCTTTGCTCTGTGCAACCCACGCACCCAGGAGAAATCCTCCACCGACAGCCTTTTTGACATGGTGGACCCACTGAATGTGCTATTCTTCATTGTGGGTCTCCCCACTCTGAGGGGGTACACACAGGTTTCTGGAAAACTCACCACGCCCGCAAGCACTGCAGAGCTTCAGAGGCCTCGGACCCCTGTCTCCTCATCAGCACCTGGTGCAGGTTGGTTTGGCAGGGCCATGTTTTACAGTTTTGGCAAGTCTGGGGGAGAGTTATAGAAATGGCATCGTTTTTCCCCGAGTTGAAATGCTAAGCAGTTTTACATTATTAATGGAATTAAGACGATAATTTAAAATAGTATGCTCTCAGACCAAAAGTGATGTCTTTCAGATCTTCAGACACTACAATCTTCTGTGATCTTGAAGTTCTTGTGATGGAAACGTGCTCAAAAATGGCTGCCAGACCCTGCCCCTTTTCACAGCACCGCGCTGCTGCGCCCTTTGCACTCTGCACGTCTCTGCACCGCTGAAGCATTCAGTAGTGATAACTGACACTTACAGAATGCTTTTCATCTACAAGCATTAAAGGTAGGTCATCTTTATTTCTTTTATAGAGTAGAATTAAAAAAAATTAAAAAATCCATCTTGGGTGACCTGCCAAAGGCTGCTGCAGCCCCAGGGCATGGTCCAGTCTTGCCCTGTGCTCCTGCAACCTCTGTGCCTAGCTCCATACAAACTCCCCGGAACACCCTCCCCAGAACATTTCTGAAGCAATATGCAAACAAATCATTTTTAGGCACAAGTTACTTGTAGATACTCCTAGAATATGATACAATGTGCTTACAGCACTGCTTTGCCAAAACCTTTTTTGCAGCTTTAATCCCTGCAACCCCCTGCACTGCACTCTGTAGCAGTTGAATATCCATAACCAAGACCGGCATTTAATCCAAAGATTTCATCCGTATTATTGCCAGAATTTTTAATTTTTTTCTTCCCAGTTGTATTTAGTGAGCCTCACTTTTACTGTCAGCAGTAGGAGCCCTCCTTGCTTGATCTGCAAGCGCACAGCAGTACAATGTGTTTCTTCTTGCTGGTTAGCATAAACCACCTTCCATACGTTCTGAATGTATCAAGAATGCTGTAAAGTTTAAATTGGGCTATCTGTAATTAACTATGTTTTTAAGAGTTTGTAGGCAATTTCAGAGCAGGGCTCTACCATATTAACAGTTTCACAAGGAGGAAGCAGAATTTAAACAGAGGAAACAAACACAAACATGTTCTTTATTTGAAGGCAATGAAATTCATATTAAAAAAGTGGGATTGTAGTAAACAGATTTTTTTTTTCTTTTTGCATGGCAGCTTCCTATGGACAGTATCTAATTAACTAATCAATTAATTATGTTAGCAAAAACCCAAGTAAATTATTCATCTGTATAATTCTCAGGAGAGAACGTCACCTAAAAACATATTTACTCTATTTTTATCACATTTGCAGTTTGTGTAAGTCTAATTGTTTAGGGTTTTTTAGTTTACCTGCAGTAATGATGGTTTCCTTAATAGTCTTCTGTGTAACAACATACAGGGAGGAGCAACACTGGACTCCTGGAATTTGGAGGTAGGCACAGAAAAGAATTGCCTCCAGCTTGCCACCAGCTGAGAGATTCTCCTGCCTGCCAGCTCAATGCAAAGAATTACTATAAATAAGTATTTTTATTCTGGATCTTTTCAGAGAAGTTCCATTGTTGGTTATATTTTCAATGGTTTCAGCAGATACATGGAAAAAGAAATCTCTGTTAGATTTCACATTGCACTTTGAGAAAATTTGACAGAAATTTTAAAAGTAAAATTTGACAGAAGAGCAGCAAGTTGAATGGTTACTGGTGTGTTTCTCACACCCTTTAAATAATATAGAGAAAAAGAATTTAAAAAATATATTTCCTGGCCCACTTATGTCCAGGCATCTTGTGGTTTTTTCCCCCATGATTTAGAAACAAAGACAAGGAGGGTAGTGGCAGGGGGGGACAGGGACAAAACAAAATCCATAAAACCCTACTTGTGTCTTAGCTCACGTAAGCTTTCCTCAAGGAATATCCTATACCTTACGAAACCACTAGAGACACATCCTGAGCACCTCTGTGCCATGCCAGGGTGCTGGGCAGGCTGCGATGCCCATGGAAGGTTTGGGACGAGACCCCCCCCGGTTCCCTCTCTGCCTGGGAAGCCTGAATCGGCACAACCTACAGGGCTGGTGCACATTCCTCACGCCTTACCTTCCTTCTGTAGGGTCTTCAAGGCAGAAGCTTAGTTGCAGACTGCAAACTCTCTGGTCTGGGACAAGTAAGAGGGTCTGGTTTAAAAGAGCGATTCTGCTGCATTAATAATAGTGCTTATTAATAATAGTAATATCTAATAGCTTACTCTTCAGTAGTATGCTGGCTGAGAATAATAATTTTCTAATTAATCAGCTGATATTTTGTTCAGAATCAGCAATAATGGCTCCGTGTCTCATCACTCTCTGCAGATGTAGCGGAGACAATGGACAGTGGCTCTGGTGAAACACAGCGATGCCCAGCTCTGGCAATCGATAGAAAGGATCCTGCCTCTCTCATTTTCTATCACCTCTAATGTCTTCATTGAGACAGTACTTAGAATTTGTCATTAGCTCATACATATCCCCAAATCCTCTCTCTTTTGCAGTTTAAAGCACCATACCAAAAATAGGAAACAGTGTCTATTACTTTTCAAACCAGGCAGAAATGTTTAAAACTTACTGCACAGTATGGTTTAATATAAATCTGTTGACTGTTTGGGGGCAGTACTTCAGATCATGTGGACGCTGCACATTTATATAAGGATTCTCACATTTATGAAAGGATTTTAAGTTCAAACTTATTTAAAATCACCTATTTCAATGATGACCAAGAATCAGATAAACGAACCATATGGTGAGACAGACGGCCACGATACAGGGCTGCACCAGCTCTCACCACATCCCATTTCTCACCCCCAAACTGCAGAGCTTTCACCACGTTGCCTGCTCACCTCCTCCCGCAGCACCAGCCTTACGTGCCCTCCGAGGCTCCAGCTGAGCCCATACTTTTAGAGCCAAAGAACCACATGCCGCTTGGCTGCCCACCCCTGATGTAGCTGTACGGCATCTTTCAACTCATCCTCCAGAGACTTGCATTTGGTGCTTACCTCAAATCTAGAGATAAGTTGTAGGCTGATGAAACTGGATGTGGGTGAAAAAGGAAAATTAAAAACTACTAGATATGAAGTGTTTTCAGATTAAATGACTTGCTCCCTCAGTCATATCTAGGAGTAACATTACCTACGGCAAATATGGCAAACCAAAAGCCATCCCAAGTGGTCTTGCATGCATGCATGCTACTAGCTGGCAAGTACATCAAGAGACACTGCCTCAAATCGACAGCTGAATGCTGGACTTCACTCTCACGTATGATAATTATATGATATAAATATGATAATTATATGTTAACTGATATACCCCTCTCTTCATTCAGATAATTCCTTCTCCCTTTTACCTGGCTTGGGCAAAGCTCCTTCATCTTGCTAAGATTTTAGAAGTCATTCAAAGCAGCGTTTAGCACTCCCTTCCTGTACCACCATCACCACCTAATAGCCTAGCAAATGCGTGTGCTTTCCTTCCTCCTCTGACAGCTTAGGGAATCAAGGTTTAGACTAGATATTAGGAAAAATTTCTTCACCTGAAGGGTTGTCAAGCACTGCAACAGGCTGCCCAGGGAAGACACCCTTAGCACCACATCTATACATCTTTTAAATACCTCCAGGGATGGTGACTCAACCAAGCCCTGCCAGCAGTGGGTTACTGACTTGCTTGGAGAGACCCATGCAGACGTGGTGCTCCAGTAAAACCTGGGTATCACAGCAGTGATCGCGTTGAATAATTAGATGAACACACTTAACCGGTCTAAAAAGTTCTTCTACTTTTTGTTTCCCGGTACAAATTATGAAATCAAGTAGGAACACTCCCCCAAAGTCACCCCAAACAAACGTGTAACCTGCTTATAAACTCCAAGCTCATTTTGGTCTTCACAGATAATTAAAGAACAAACAGTTCTGCCTAAACTCTCAGTAAATTAATCACTGGCCCAGAAGTCCCTGACTGTCTAGTCGTCTGAACATCTCTCCAATTTGACAGACCAGAGGATGCTCTCTGCTGTCTTGGCTGTTCACCTTATGTGATCCTCAAAATCAAATACCGCTGAACAGCACCTCTAATAAAGCAGCTGTGCATTCTGCTGATGCTATTGCTGCTTGTGAATGGCTCCACAAAGACAACAATAATGGAAAAAGCTTTCTACAGTTTTGTTTTTGTCAAAACGAATCACTAAATTGATGTATTTTTATTCCCTGGCCCCAAATATCATTTCACAGTCCAGAATCATTACATCCTCTGCAGTGATTGCTTTCACTAACAGTAATATTTTCACAAAGCACTTTGACTAATATGTTTTTCCTATTTCCCAGTACTACCCAGCATAAATTTCCTGGTGGTGAAACAGCCAAGTCTCACCCGGGTGAAGCACCCTACCACAGCTGACGGCTTTGGGGACTTATTGTAGAAAAATCACTGAAACCATCAACCTAGTGCACAGCAGCAGGCAGAGAGGCAAACATCAAGTGGTATTAGCAAGGGGATAGAGCAGTACACTTTCTATACAAGAAGATCTTTAATAGCTATAACCCATACGGAGCTTACCTAGACACTGCGATACAGGAAGCACAATACTGCCTTGCACAGGGTGTACCTTAGGGCAACAAAGATAATATCAGGTCTCTAAAATCTAAGTTGTAAGAAAAGGTTAAGGGGGCTGAGTTATTCTCCCTGGAAAATAACAGCCACAGATATGACCTAAAAGAAGTTTTTAAAATTATGGGAAGGCTCTGATAAAATTCTCAGTGATACTTTGGTCAGAGTGGCAAGACACTCACAAAGAGAAGCATAAACATTATAAAACTGGGATTAAAGAATAATTCAGAGAACTGAGCTACTTTATGCATAGATAATAAAAAATAAAGGTAGTGTTCATTCCAATTGAGGTCAACAAAAAATTGTCATTGATCTGAAGTAGGTAGAGCTAGGTGGAGTAATTCCCAAGATGAACAAAAACATATTGCACAGCAGTTAAAATCATGTTTTCCTCATCTATTAATTTCTGAGCAGAGAGCGGCAACGGAGGAAAGAAACACCCAGAAGAAATCGTTAAATTACAATAGAAAGACTGGGTGACATTTCTTCTTTCTGCCTGGGAGATCACATCTTAAAGGAAGTTTCTGGGTCTGAGTTTTCTTGGGCAGGCAGAGCATGCTGTATTTGTCCCAGATGAGAAGCAGATGGTTGTAAAACCAGGATTTTACTGCTTTGCATCCCCTTTCTGTGCGTTCAGAGATGGGGAGGGGAAATTGTTGGAAGTTGCCACTTGGACAAGAAACCAAGGCCATGGGTGCGGGGGTCTGTGTCCTGCAAATCCAGTCGCTGTTGAGGCTGATCACCATGGTTTAACCCCAGCTGGCAACGGACCACCACACAACACTGGCTTGCTTCCCTCCGGTGGGATGGGGGCGGGGGGGGGGAGAATCAGAAGAGTAAAAGTGAGAAAACTCATGGGTTGAGATAAAGACAGTTTAATACGTAAGACAAAAGCTGCGCACACAAGCAAAGCAAGAAAAGGAATTCATTCCCCACTTCCCATGAGCAGGCAGGTGTTCAGCCATCTCCAGGAACGCAGGGCTCCATCACACATAATGGTTACTTGGGAAAAACTAATGCCATCACTCCAAATGCCTCCCCCCCCTTACCTCTTCTTCCCCCAGCTTTATATGCTGAGCATGATGTCATATAGTATGGAATATCCCTTTGGTCACTGCGGTCAGCTGTCCCAGCTGTGTCCCCTTCCCAGCTCCTTGTGCACCTCTAGCCTACTCGCTGGTGGGGTGGGGTGAGAAGCAGAAAAGGCCTTGGCTCTGTGTAGACACTACAACTACCTGGCAACAACTAAAACATCGGTATGTTATCAACATTATTCTCATCCTAAATCCAAAACACAGCACTGTACCGGCTGCTAGAAAGAAAATTAACTCTATCCCAGCTGAAACCAGGACACTGATCTAGGTAGGAGGGTGCCTGCCGTTGAAACAAAGCAAGCGTGCTTCTCCTGCCCAGGAGCTGGTGTGGGGAGAGAAGGAGCTTGTGTGATCACTAACCAAGGAGAGGTATGGGTAACCATCAATCCTGCCCGAAACAGGGGAGAAGCGAGTGCATCCAGCACGCTGCAGGGAGGGAAATGCTTCCCAGAGCTCTGGCAGAAATGCTGGACGAGCAGCTAAATTCCTTCCCAGAAACTGCTCCAGTGACAACGCAATGCCTCCTGGCTCCCTCCAGCCCACCTCTTGCAATAAATGTCAGCCTGCAGCCGTATTGGGCATAATTAGCCCATGATAATAAATTACCCACATTTTCAGGAAAATATTAGAGACCATCATTATTTGGAATAGAGCTGCATTCAGCTGCACAACCCTACCTAATATGATGGATGGAGTAGTCATACCACTGAATACATTCATCTAGAATGAAGTGATTATTTCAAAGATGAACACAGTCAGAAATAAGTGCATATGAATCATATACTACTACACACTGGAGAGTATCGGAGTAGCAGGGGTTGTAGGTCAGCTGACCAGCCCATAGCTTTTAGTTGGTAGATTATTTCATACATATACCCTAGGATTTTAAAGCTCAGTCTCAAAATCCCTCTGAATTTAAAAATGATTCCATGTTTTCTCTTGGAAGGAGAAAAAAAAGAAAAAAGATACAGGAAGGGTTTTTTTCCCCCCTACCTTAGAGAAGGTCTTTGGTGTTATTTGACCCCAATGTCCACCCACAGATGAAAGCATGTTGCCCAAAATACCACAGGCAAGCACATTATTAAAATAATTTTGATAACAGCTAATTATAATATAAAAAACCCCAACAATGAAGAACTTCCTGTGAGGACTCGCACACGTCCAACTGACTGCAAGAGAAAACAGGAGTCATTACAGCAAAAGTGTCATCAGCTATACAACAAAACTACACGTTCTTTTTGACACACTTTAATTCCCAACAATATTTCTTTGGCCTTTTCCAACCAATTTAGTAAAGCAAAGAAAACCATCCAGGATCATGGGCAAGGCTCACACCTCTGTTCTGCGACCGTACCCCATCACTGGCAGCATCTTGCCTTTTTTCCCCACGTGTTCTGACAGTAGGTAGGGTCACTTTAGACATCAAGCTTGCATACCTGTGACTGCAGATAGGCTCCCTGTTTGGTGACTGGGGTCTCTGGAGGGCTCTGAACAAAGTTAGATGCTTTGAACAGGGTGTGTGACTATGCAGCTTTGTGTAGATTCGTCTTTCCAAAATGCAGTAGCATAAATATAATTTCTACACATTCCTCTGAATTATAAGCATGCTTTTTTATGCATTTAGAACAATGCATGGACTCTTCATGCAAAGGGATCATAGCTTGCAACTCAAGAGGAAAAAAAGTTCAATGAATTTTCAGTCATATTTCATGTTCCCATCATTATCACTGCTGGAAGAGATTGTGTTTTTCCTTCCCTCAATCTGTCCCAGTCACAAACAATTTTTTGCCCCCCAGAAGTGATGTCTACATTTTTGCTGATAGGGTTAGTGTAGTCAGCTTGTGGGGAAGCTTGTTTACCAACAGTAGTAACTATGCAACATCTCCAGCTGTAAAAAACTAAAAAATGGACCTCTCTTACTGTCAGACTACTGAAAGTATCTTTTTGCATAAGAAAACCAAATGTAATTTTTAATAGCTGAAATTATCTGTTATTAGACATATTTAAGATGAGTTACCACTAGATATATAGCTGCTTTTTTTAGATTTATTGTATTTCTTGATAGGTCAACAGTTAAGGATATTAATTTGTCCTGGTTTTGGCTGGGATAGAGTTAATTTTCTTTCTAATAGCTGGTATAGTGCTGTGCTTTGGATTTAGTATGAGAATAATGTTGATAACACACTGATGGTTTTAGCTGTTGCCACATAGTTGTAGCATCTACACTCATTCAAGGACTTTCCAGCTTCCCACGCTCTGCCAGGTGCACAAGAAGCCAGGAGAGCACAGCCAGGACAGCTGACCCAGCCTGGCCAAAGGGATATTCCCTGCTGTATAACCTCCTGCTCTGTATACAACTGGGGAAGCTAGCTGGGAGGTGGGATCACACTGCTGAGAAACAGACTGGGCATCAGGCTGTTTGATTTTTTTCCTTTTGTACGTGGTGAGCAATTACCTTTGTGCATCACTTGTTTTATTATTATTGTTGTTATTGTAATTCTCTTCCTTTGTTATCCTATTAAACTGTCTTTATCTCAACCCATGAAGACCAATATTTAACGTTTTGAGATTTGCCAAAAATATTTAAATACATTCTAAACTAAGGAGCTATTTAAAGGTAGGAATCAATGCTACCCTCAAATTGCAATTTTCAAAAAAATTAGAAGTATTAAACATTTGAAACATTCAACCAAATTCAGAGAAGTTCAAACATTTTCAGACCATCTACATATTTGTTTTCATGTGCTCGATACATTTAGGAACTACTGAGGCAGGTGAAGCTCTTTAATAATGCCTGCTGAAAGCAGCATGCTAGTAAAAGCATAAAGCAGTCTGACATTAGGATGCGGTACCCATGTGGTAAATAAACGATGGAGCAAACAAGGAGGAGCCTTTTATGTCTCAGTTTATACTTCAAGAGCCATGATGCTTGAAGGAAACAATTATATTGCATCTAATTTTTCAGACTTTCCAGAACAGTCTGTTGCTTTTTTCTTTGGATGGAAAATTTATACAAAGAGCTGAGTAAGCTTTTTATGCCCTCCTACACTGAGCTGTCTACCCAAAGCCCTAACGCACTGCTTCAGGGTTAGGGCTCAACTCAGGGCACCGCCACAGCACCTCTGCTGTTAACAGGGAGAAAAATTCCTCTGTTTCTTGTGCAAAAGCAGCGTCTCCTTCAGCTCTCTTCTCTTTCAGTGGCTGATGACCGAGAACTTGTCAGGCAGAGTGAACTCTAACGTGAATTGGAAATATTAGGAAAAGATGGGGTCTGTTTTGTTAGTGCTTTGGGTTCTCACCTGCACATGGTCATAAAAGAAAAGACTTCCAGATTTCTTTACTCCTGTGAGGGAGATATTTCACTTGTACCTTGTCTTTTTGCCCAAAGAAAGTGAGAAAGGGAACATCATGCCTTTCCATAGACAGACTTGCTTCTTGATAATTCCTGGTCAGTTGAGGAGAAAATTAATTCAAAATTGAGGCAATGAAAAAAAGACATAACAGGACAGAAGAACAGAATAGGAAAAAGATAATAGTGATCTTTTTGTTTGCTTATTTGTTCTTTTATATAGTTGAACATCCTTTTTCTGTAAAATTAGTATTTTCAGGTAGCTGCTTTTGCCCCAGCCTGGGTGAAAATGAATATTGAAACTTGTTAGTTTGGAAAATCTGAAACACAACGCTATCAGAAATTGCTAGTGAAGTGCACATGCATCATGAAGCTTCAGGGGATCCATAATGAAAGTACTTCTCACTCACCCACGCTCACAGGATGGGAGGCTGTCCGGGAACACGAAGTCCGCTCATTCCTCTCGAAAGACTTATTTTCTTCCACTCACTTGTGGGCTCCTTTCTGTCACTGCAAGAGCATAGAAAGCTACATCACTTGGTAGTACAGAGATTTAGCACCTGAAGGGGGGAACTTTCTTTCCTAATTTGACTTATTTTAACTGCCAAAAGCATAAATGCCGCTCCGTTGGGCCAGGCACATGGGAGGCAGCAGGATTTCTTCCCGTCCCTTCAGCAATCAGCACTAACGCCACAAGCGGGGCATCGCCAGCACCCGTGGGGGGTACGGCCCTCTGAGTTTGGTCAGGGGATAAGTAGAAAGGACAAATGGAGTACCGAGAAGATTGCTGGGGGTTTTTAATTGTCAGTAGATACTGAGAGAGAGAGAATTTTACAAAAAACAGCTTCTATGTCAAACAGAGCAGTTTCTGGGAGTGCTTTTCATATGCAGCCAGACAGCATTATGTTTCCTATACGCAGCTTACCTAATGCACGTAGGCACGTTTACAAAAACACACACGCAGATATACTTGCATATTTTGATACTGAAATAATTTCATGACTAGAACTCAGTGGTTAGAAGAAAGATGTTGCTGGACTAATAACACTAACCAATACCCTCTCTGTCAAGGCAGAATTAAGTCAACATTTTTTTAAAGTGTTAAAAATCTTCCTCTATAGACTTCATAAAAACGAACTGGAATATGGAATAGAGATGTAATGATCAGCTGCTTTGCTTTTCTGATCGGAGTTTGACTCAAATCCCAAACCTCTGAAGGTATAAGACAAATAAGAGACTTGCTCAAATTAATTTGCTAAAAGAACAGGTAATCATGAAAATTATCCCAACATTTGATGACAGGGAAGCCTGTGGTCATGCACACCCAGTCACCCACATATCCTGTCGCTGAAAACAAAGGATGCATATCAGAATTGAATTGCTAGGAAACCACTGCAAAAGAGCTATTCATATATACACAGGTAAATTAATTAGTAAATAAGCAGCAGCTTATATGAAGCTGTTGCACCCTCAGCAAACTTATAACAAAGCCACCAGAGGCAGCAGGTCAAAGACATAATTTTTTTCATTGTCATTCTGCAAGTATGTTGCAATTATTCAACATAATGCACTAAATACAGGGTCAGGCTTTTTCTGCAAACAGCAATGTCAAAACTCCAACTGACTTCAATAGGAACAGAAATGGGCATTAAGTGGGCAGGCAGATTTTCCTCCATGCCCACTAAGACTCACTATTTTACACAATTACTTAAGACTTTCTTTGTAATCTTTCTCTAAAGCTGTCACGAGATTCGTCCTCCAAAATATTTGTCTAATCTTTGGCCATTGAGCAATCAGAGATTATTAAATATACACTAAAATTTTCAACTGACTGTTTTGTGGGGGCTTTCAGGCTCACTGCTGGGCCCCTGGGAGGTGCGCTTTGGACAGTCTCTCCTCTTCCTCCTCCCAGCAGCCAGAAGGCTGCTGGAATTCACGTTCACCCTGACCAAACTGTTCACAGACCTGTTCCTTCGGGATAGTTGCCACTAGGCAAAAAAGCTTAGCAGAAAATTATATGGAACTGAATTCCATCTATGACCATGCAGTAGATGTTCCAGATCTCACAGAGACAAGGATGACACATTAGGTGTAATCTTACTTTAAGCAGATCTAAACACAGGGTTTTTTTGTCATCACTTCTGCCTTTCATAAATATTTGTAAACTATGTTTTCAAGTTTTTGACTTTTACAAAGATATGTTACTCAACGCATTTTACCTTAGATTGCTTTGAGTTACGCGTGAGTTAAGAAAACCAAAGAACAGCAAGACAGTCTTCACCCAAAGGCCTGGCAAAACCTGGGCTCTTGCACACCTTGTGTCCTCCACATCACCACAGCATCCTTGCCAGTGTCCAACGAGCCACAGAGCAACTTTCCATTTGAACTACACAGTGGAAAGCTGGCACCACAAAGTAGGAGAAGGAAAAGTTTCTTGCAGAGACTCGACTCCACGCAATCTCCAGCCAGCAATAAGGTACCACCATGCACCTTCAAACCTGAAAGTCAGAGAGAAATTATCCATCACACTTGCATGCATACCCAACATTAATCCTTTCTTACGTTTGTCAGATACCTACATTTTGCACTCAGGTTGCAGACCCCCAGATTTTTGTTGTATTTCGCTTAATTTTGGCTGAGGGGTTTTGACTATTTCCACTGAGCAACCATTATCTGGCACAACAGCCACCATAAGCGACAACTACTTTACATCTCTTCTCAAAATTATTTATTGCTGCCACGCAAATATTACACATATCAACACAGAAAGTTTTCCCACAGAATTTACTTAAAAATTCTTTCCATCTAAAAACAATTTTTCTAAAAAGGAGATCTTTCCATAAGATATTACTGCTCTAAGAAAGTTGCATTTCTTTTGGAGTAATGTCATCAACAGAAGACATGATGACAACATCCTTATTTTCAGAAAAAAAAAAAAAGTCTTGACATTTACAAAAAAGAGTTACATTGGACTGCCAGTTCATAGCCAACTGACTATGCAAACCCAGGGAAAACCGTCGGCAGAAAGCAGTCTGTCGCAACTGGAATGGGAAAGGCACGACAGCAAGAATCTGCTGAGCAGTAAACCCTTATGCATCAGATATACATTTGAAATAAAACCTTCAGGAAATAAATTAATGTTGTTAGAGAAGCATTCACATGAGTTTAGATGATGCTTCTCTTTAGCTCTTTGCAGACTCTCTTAACTACAGAATTCAACTTCTTTTTTTTTTTCCTATTAAAAGAAGAACATAAACTAATTCAGCCTGTGCTGAAACTACCAAGATTGCAATGGCTTCTACTCAAATCAGTGAGGTTATCCCAGATTCAAAATTTAGTTCAGACTGAAATTGAGTCTGAGGTTTCAGGGATGGCCAGCTGAACCTTTTGGGTAAACCACTGCATTTTTCAGACTTCTGTTAAAGCTTGCAGGCACGTCTCATTTCCAGGGCTAGTATCAAAAAGAATGTAAAAAAGACAAACTACAAAGCACTTTTTCCTCCAAACTTAGAGGGATCTTAAAATTACATCAGCAGAGAATTTAATATCAAAAAAAAAAAAAAAAAAAAAAGCAATGATCACTGGAGGATGTTTAGGTAAAAGTTAAAGGAACTTTAACCAACCTAAGAGCACCCTTGGCATGGCAGTCCTTCCCAGCCTCCAGCAATTGATTGCGTAGGGGTTTCCTGAGCTGGAGGATGAACCCAGTCCACCGGTGTTAATAACTGCTGGTGAGTCCTCTCCCACAAACTTCTCTAACCCATGTTGATACTCAGCCTCCTTCCATAACATCACAAGACTATGAATTCTAGCCAAAGGATCCCTTTATGCATGTCCCGTTTCCTTTTACTTTTCTCCCAGGCATCTTCAGATGATCACTGGATCAAATGTAGTTAAAAATATTAGCGTTTTGGCTAATGCAGCATTGGAATGATTACTATAGCAATATAAGCAGTGTGGCATTTTGTTCCCAAAGAACAACCCAGAGTCGTTAATATATACTATTTTATTATCTGTGTTTTCTGCATAAAAATACATTCATGCTACAACAGGGATTTTAAAACACATTCCACAATTTTAATCCATTCAGCTATATTTCTTTCTAATCCAAGTTTGTAGTATGTTCAAAATACAAGCATATTTTTGACTGCTCACATAGTAGTGCTTCTCTTATGGGACTTGCCTAATTCTTACCTTATTCCTTATTTAATCACAGGAACTGCAAATTTCAGTTTCCATGACCACTCATACCATAAAACTCTTTCCATATTCTTTCCACAAAGGTGATGCAAGAGAGATAAAATTGGGATCAAGGGGAACTCATGGTTAAACACGGCTAAAGTCACCAAACTGTTATATTATTCACCCATTATGTAAAATCCATATTCTAGTATCACCCATATAGAAAAGGGGTAACATACATTTACATCCAATTCCTAGACTGAAAAATTCGAGCAAGTTTTCTTCGGCATTTCAAAACACCTTGTAAATCACATTAGTACGTCATCAAAAATCATTGGTCAGAACACTGCACTTGTTCTCATTTGCCACAAAGAACCCTAAGAGGGAAGTAAAGCGTGCCTCGGATATACACATATTTCTGCCTAAAGCAATTGCATTACTGACGTGTTTGCCATTGCCTCAGAGCCAAGGATACACCCCAAACCTCTACAGTCTGCAAACATACTTCCACCAAATTTAAGGCAAAACTTCCTCTTAGTTTAAGCTCACAGCAACGTAGTGCAGCGGCAAACCTCCCCTCTCCCCAGCCTCTGCTCACCCCCTCTGTTCCGACTGGCACCGCCTGTTCCACAACAGTGGTTCAGGATCAGCTCCTGGATCCAAATGAGGATCTGGCCCTTACCAAACACCCAAAGCTTCTAATCCTGATACAATACTTTGAAAATTATTTGCTAATAGGGGTTTGTCAAAATAAATTTTCAAAAACCCATAGGAAAAATTTAAGGTAGTAGCAATCAAACATATATCAACATCAGTAAAAAAAAAATAAAACATCAAAGATGCATATATCAAAATGCAAACAATCCCCACCCACCCACCTCCAGCAAAAAGAGGTCCTATTCTCAAAGTTTGTATTTCTGTGACAAATGCACGAACAAAGCATCACTTGATGTTACTGACCACGGTGTTCAAAGAAAGTGTCTCATGCTTTCCTTTTACAGCATTTCCAGTCCAGCCTTTTTGTCTGTGGAGATAGTCTAGTATGTAAATGTTCCTCCACAGTCTCTCTGAATAAAAAGGAGGTCTTAGGAATTGAAATACTATTTATATTTATCATAACTTGATAAGAGTAGAGTGTGTTTATTTAAATACTCTACCATTATTTCTTCTTAACAACAGGCAGCTCTGAAGTGCAGTTATAAGTCTGTTTACACCACACAGATATCAAATTGACTTGCTAATGGTAACTTTTATTCGGTATCCATGGGTTACTGTGTCATGTGATTTGACATCAAGTACAGACAGTGCTGATTAGTAGCATCCAGTTCTGTCCATCTCTGTGCATCACTGAACCATCTGGTCATTTATTCACTAATAAGCCCCTAATGGCCCAAATATTCACCGGCCTGTCATTGTGACATGGCATAAAATGCCTACATCTTTCAACTTGCTTTGACATGTTGCTTGTTTCACATCAAAACCCGTCATTTACAGGAAAAGAGCTCAGAGGGGTAAAAACTTGACCTAATCTGCAGTGTTAACACAAAGACAGAGGCTTTGTTATCTGGTAGCCTGACTGAAAGCATGTAAATGGGCATGAATTCATTTTGTACATTTTTCCATGCTCATTTTACAACATTCTTTAAGTTTGGTATCATTCCTAATATGGGTTTTTATGTGGGTTTTGCTGTGAAATCTCTTTTCTTTATCTGTTAGCATTCTTAGGAGTGCTTTAAAGGGAGCTGGATTCCCAGAGACGTTTGTCAGATTTCTATATGGAAAACATGTATCAACGGGAATATTACGGGCA
This sequence comes from Balearica regulorum gibbericeps, assembly GCF_011004875.1. Taxonomy (NCBI): domain Eukaryota; kingdom Metazoa; phylum Chordata; class Aves; order Gruiformes; family Gruidae; genus Balearica; species Balearica regulorum. Next base: position 18,940,520 of record NC_046189.1, on the reverse strand, counting down.
GCCACAGAACTTTTCTAAACCCTTCTATTAAAAATTAGCATGATTAATAATTTTACTTTGTGTTTCTCTCTTTTATCTTTGCCTAGATATCAATAGGCAGTGTAATATTTTCTGCACTACAGGACAGGAGATGCATTAACTATTTCCAGTGTAGTACGTTAGATTTTGCAGAATCTTTCTAGATGAGAAAAATCTCACAGTATATAACATGCAGCAAAGTCAAACATGTTATTACTTAAAAGTCACAAATGCTTAGTAACTGAAAATTTTCTCTCATCAGTCCCATCACCCAAAATTGCAGGAGAAGAAAGAGGTCAATACTTTATTTTTTTTTTTTAATCTTACTGGATATAGCCACAGTTAAAATAGTTTTAAAAAAGCAAACACCCATTAAACTAATTGCTGTTGAAATCTTGGTTAATACATCATTAAAATGTGATTAAAGCATGATGTAATTGATTGTAACTAGAACACTTAGGGTGGTTTTATGGCTCTGCAGTCATTGGTGTGATGGGACACATAATTCACCCAGTATGTTAGCTTCACTTGATGTGTGCCTCTGTTGGCACACTAGCTTCTTGAAGGAAGCATACTCTGCTCAACAAAAACTTCCATTGTGTTGCCTTCTGGCTGTTAGACCGGTTCTAAGGTGATAAGTAAAAAAAAAAAAAAAAAAAAAAAAAAAAGCAAATTTACTTTAACATGATGGAGTGTTTGCTTTTTTATTTAAAATAACTGCAGTGTTTAAAATAATCTTTTCTTTTTTTTTTTTTTTTTTTTTGTGGGCTGACATTATGTGTATGTTGCCAGTGGTAGTTCCTGTTAATGACATGAACATCATCCAGGATAAATCTTCTGCCTGTGCAGGCTAGTAAATTTTATCAGAGAATTCAGGTCAGCTAATGAATCAATTTGAATGTTGGCATCTTCATGCTGAGATTCAATCAAGTTTAAATTTCATTTAAAATTTGACTTACAATACTTGTAAGTCAAACTCATCAGCCAGTCTTAGGACACATGCACAAAATTTAGTATATGCATTCAAATGTTTCTACTTTTTGATTATTCGCTTTACCAATCCTTGCTACACAATGTTATTCTCAAGGGCATCAATAAACACATTCGCTCCTGTCTCATAAGCTTGAGAATACCTTTTGCACTTACTGAGAGCCCTCAAACCTAGAGAGGGCTGGAACACAATCATGGTTTGTGAAAAACGTTGAGGTTTTGAAACTAATCTCTATTCAACATTAAAACAAAACCCAAAGCAGAGCCAAGTCAAGCAAGATATGAACTGGTATCTTTCTAACCCCCTAAACAGGCATCTTATTGATAATGTTGTTAATTCCTCTCGCTCTAAAGAAAAATCCCATCTGACACATGCAAAATCTTTTTGACAACATTTAATCAAAGTAGAAAATTGCTATTAAAAAAATGTTTTGATGAGCTGTCATTTTCTGATGGAAAAAGCAGTTTTGTCAACAACACAAACCCTGATCAATTCAGGATATATTCCTGTTTGTGCAAATAGGACTTAAAGGTAACGAAATACTAAATATAGGTTCTCAGCGCCTTGTAGGATTTGTGGTTTGGTTTTAACTTTTTTAACATACTGAGCATTCTCAAATCAGTATTTACAGTAATGTTACATACAGCTGCTGAGTACGAGTGGCAGATGGAGGGTGTTTTTTTTCCATCTTATTTCTGTTTTTCAGATTTTGAAAATTAAATAAATTCATGTTTGCTGAAAAATTTCATTGTAGCTATTTCAGTCATATTGACATTTCTGAAAAACTTTTATAATTTTAGAATCTTTTTTCAGATACCAATCCTTTGAAATTCAGTTTTCAATTTTTATTTGAAATTTACTTGACATAAAAGCAATTACTTGTTTCAAGTAATTCATAAAGAATAAGAAAATTAGAGTTTTCATTAGATAAATTACTGAAGTGAATCACCTTGATTATATTGAAAAAATATCTTTACTGTTGAGCAAGAGAATGAATTGTAACTACTTCCATAACCCTGGTGTTTCTCAGGAAAATATGCTTGAATCTTTGAGAAAAATCCCAGTTCTGCTCAGCATCTAATACACCTGGGCTCACCACCAGCTCTCATGGAGTAATGCTGGTGGAATGGGGAATGGAGAGAAGCATTTACTTCTGAAATTTAGAGGAAAATTTCCTTGGAAGAGTTACTCTGCCCTATCTGGAATAACAGGGGGTTTTAAGGAGAATACAGCACAGGACATATCTTAAATGCATCTTGCTTTATCAACTACTGCTTATTAGAGGGTTTGCAGACATCTTATCAGTAGCAGGTATGCTACTGAATGGAACAATTTTTTAAACTAGAAAGGCATGATTCCTTTCAACAAGCGTAAATGTGTCACGCAGTGACAGAATTGTAGATATTGGGTGGTAATACTCGTGATCATCAGCTGGCCATATTTTGAATACAGAACACTCAAAAATTTCATCCTCTTTTTAACTGTACAAATGCAAGCTCATATTTCTAACATGCCCAGTTAATAGCAGAAAAACAGCTGTGCTCATATTGTTAATGTATAGGTATTTCAATTACCGTGCCATGACTTCACCTAGATCCCTTTGAATCAGAATTAGCAGAACACAGCACCACCTATTTTTGTAAAAACAAAACAGAAAACATAAACCAATTGCTTGGCCACTGCTAAAACTCAAAAGCTATCCTTTTTCGGAAAAAGGCTTTTTCAATGGCTGATCTTTTACACTTTACCAGACACAAGTGGTTGCAGCCTCAAAGTCACCATTTAAGAAGCCAGCTAATAATAATAATAATATTTCCTTTAGCTACTTACCTTCTTATATACAAGGGAACAAGATTGCATTTATATAGCACTATTTAACCAAAGATCATACACTATTCAAAATGGGAATAAATGTTATTCATGAATTTTAAACAGCTGGAAAAAAAATCACCTATGAACAGCTGACAAAGGGGACAAAAATGTTGCTCAGTAGAGCAGCACGACTGTCCCGACTACGTCACTGCTTTTGACAGGGTAACTTTGGCCATCTCCCCCAAACCTCTCCTTTGCAAAGCATTTAATTCCCTGTTCTTCAGAATAAATGCCAAAATCTTAACACTGGTAACATTACAAACTGTCTCTCTACAGCAAGCAGGGCTGCTTCTTGTTTAATACATTTTTAATTCAATGTAGTAACAAGAAAATGGTTCCTGGCCACTGATGAAAAAATCTGCCACCAAGCTTATATACATTGAAATAGCAACATACTGTCTGCTTAGATGGAAATTAATGTGGTAACAGCACGTTTTAATATTGAAAGCCAAGAATGTAAAATCTATACAACCAGCCTCTGAATACTTTTCTTGAACATATCCACATTTTCATCTGTAGAAGTGTTTGTGAAAGTAGTACTTGAACAACCAACAAAACCAGCAAGCATTAATACTGCACCCTTTTAGATTAGGTAAGGTCAAAATGGTATTTTTAAATATTCCACTTAATTACTTCCAAATCCTGCAAAGACATTTATGCATTTGCTTAACTTTTCATATATGAATATTTCCATTGATTTAATATGTATCCAAGTCTTTGAAATATTAGGGCCTGAGCACAAGGCTAATTATATGCAAACAGCATTTGTAACTCATTTAATGACATCAACTATCCCATATTTGAAACTGAATATGCCTATTGCCATGCCTAATTGTTGACTTTCTGTTAAATATTTTACTCGGAAATAGAGTGGTAGAAATTGAATTTTAAACTTGCATATTTGTGTATTCAGGCCCAAACAGATACAGATCATACAGAAATAAACGCTGTTTGTTAATGCAGCAGAAGTACTGCTGATACATTAACCACACTATAATCAAGAATATCAAAAATAGCATATGGCTCTGCATTGGCAGACACACTGGAAGCGCATACCGTATGCACCCACACATCAGACAAAGTTTGTACAATTCAGATCCGTTTAGTACTTACAAACAATTTAAAGAAGCTCTCTAATTCAATAAATCTCAAGTAGGGTCAAATGTACAGTCTAAGCTACTGAACAGGCTATAGTCATATCCATATGGTGATTTGAGATGCAGACCTAGATTTTTAATGAGTCTGATTCCATCCTTTGAAATAGTCATCATGACAACTTGCCGCTACAACTTTGTGAGTATAACAGCTCGCATGTACAACTACCTACATATTCACAACAGGAGGGAAAGCGCCCGTCACTCCGATCCCAAAGTCACACTTTTTACTACAGCAATGTCAAATATTTTAATAGGTGATAGAGAAGAGCGAAAGAGCAAATGGTCCACCTCCACATGCATGTATTTGCACACATGTACAAAGCTATCAGCCTCCTTGCCTTTCCAGACCCACTAATCACTCACAAATGATCTGATCCCACATTTGCTCCCCGAAGTAATTAATTAACAAAGGTGATTATCCCAGGGTCACCATCAGGCTACCAAGAAATGATTGTTACCACAAAACAGAAAGAGTGGAAGCGAGAAAACCACAATTGTCTGATCCAGTATATAGTTACAAGCCTCTCTTCTGCAGTAAGAAAATAGTGACTTAAAGTTCAGCGTGTGCCAGCTGTGCTTCAAATGGAACAGAGGCTCCAAAGTCTACAAAGATGGGTTAAATGCTGCTTCATTTGCTTACTATAGTGAGCAATCATTTATTATTTTCTACCAGAATCCATTGTCACCTGTAACATTTTTAGGTTTTCTTGGAAAACAACAGAACCCCATGAGGGTCTTTGGGTGACAGAGGCTCCATCACACTGCATTTTCTGCCAAGATATTAACTAAAATAATTAAATGATCCATGACGGAAAAAAAATATGATTGTTACAGCATATGCTACGTCATCACTGATGTTAACAAAAAAATTAAAGCCTCCATCGGTTGAAATGCATTCATCATACAAAAAGTAGCTAAACAAATTTGAGACAGACCCATCATATGGGTCTATCACTAAAGTTTGTCTCTAAGAACAGACTTTCCTAGTTTAGCAGTAGAAGGCTTTATGTACATTTTCTTGATCCACTCTGATGCACCTTCTAGACTTAAGTGACATCTGTACAAGCACTTGATGACAATTTCATTTGTGGACTGGTTTTCTGTGGACCTTCTATTGCAAAAAACACAGATATTCTCCTCTCAGCAGCTGTCTGGCACCCTGGTCAGCGTTTTCAGAAAAATCCCTCTTGCTCTGGAAACCCACTTTCAAGCAATCTACAACTCCTGAGAGAGTCTTGTATCCTTAATACATACAAATTAATCCAAAATCAATGGCATTAAAGGGTGTACAGTAATTCTGAAAATAGAGTCAAAACAAACTCAGGTGCTCAAAATCACAGATGCTTTTAGGAAAAAAAAAGACCAAGGTGCACATGCACCATAGGTCAAATTAAAGCTACAAGCAAGATAAGAGAGAGCATTCATCAGTATACATTTTGCAAAGGGCCCAGTCACGCAGATCTCACTCAGGCAAATCTCTTTTAGGATTGGATCTAAGAGTTCAGATTTTTACCCTTTGACAACTGCTCTGCCGCTGCCTCCGTTTCCCCTCTGCACCAAGTAGATGATACCCTTTGATCTGCAACAAAACCAGTTTTGCCACTGCGTTAAAAGTATGTCCTGTTTTGTAATGAAAGACAATACCAAAACCAGGTATTCTTCAGCCTTTTGCCTGTACTTAGAATCCATTTCTACTAAGAAAAATTGAGAGAAATATTTGACTCAACTTTACCTGCCTCTGCAAGAACACTTGCAGGCAAAAGCAGAAGTGGAAGGAGCACAGGAGCCATTCCATATGGGCTATTGCTGCTACACCAGATCTTGGGAAATAAGGCAAAGCTGTTTTTTTAAAAAACGTGTTTCTTAATTCTGCTTATAATACAGTTAAGTTTCTACATTTTGGATGCAGTTAAACCAAAGTGAAAGAAGACTTCCCATGTTTTTATTAAACTTGTACCCTAGTTTTCTCTTATCCATTTATTCCTCCTAGTCCCAAATTTACAGACAGTGTCGGTAGCCCATTGTAGTGGCAAAACCCATTACACTCTTTCTTTGCATGCTAAGTTCTGACTTGGATTCTTTTCTTCTGTAACGCACCCAAATTCAGTTCTCAGAAACAAGCATTAGAGCACAAATCACCAGACCTCTCCCCTCCCTTGTCATGCTGCACTGTTCACTTATTTTAAGAGAAAGATGAGCTTCCGTTTAGCTGGCTTAACTCCAGAAGTAATTATCGGAGATTAGTGACCTGCACAAACCTTGCTGATTTCAAGGAAATTCACCAAGCAGGCTCCAAAACAAATGCAAAACCCATTTTTTTCACATCAGCAACAGCAGTTAGTGTAAAGTATTCTTCCCTCCTCTAAAACGACAGGAAAAAAAACACAGAGCAAAGCAGAAACTAGAAAGGTGCCACTCTATAGTTTAGGATACTCTGTTAACAAATCTTCCCGTTTTTAACCCTTCATTTACCTTTTCTTTTTCCTCATCAATATTATTACTTGGTTTTCCCCACACAGGGTAAATTCTAATAAAGGCTATATCCTGTCATTACTCTGTATGAGGTCTCAGGTTTGAGTATTTTTGTTCAGCATTTATGTCACGCTTTGCCCAACCAGCAAGGCATGGCCATCAACTGTAACAAGTTTCTAATGTAAGCAGAAAAAGGAGAAAATAAGAGAACAAAGGGCATAAGGGTAAGCCTTTCCTTTATCAACCCTTCTTGTTTTGGACCGTAAACTGTCCTAGATAAAGACTACCTCTTCTCACTGGTATGAACATCAGATAGTAAAATGGGAGCTGAGCTGTGGGGATAAATACCACAACAAAGGAATAATGATGCTATTATTATTATCACTTCTGCTTTGATTCATTTTCTTATGACAATTTTTAAAAGTGCTTCACAATTGCCAAGTTCATAGCTGCTTGAATACAATCTTGAACAGTATCAAGGGCAACTTGCCCAAAGCAGCACACAGCAGCTGGACCCTGCTATCAGACACAGCTCACCATGCCTTTCTTCTTCTCCACAGTTTGTAGAAGTGTTTTCATGAAGGCCTTTGCGTAGGACTCTGCAGTTTTGAACAGCTCACCATCGTTGCTGATTTTTAACAGTATTTTAGGCCCCAGTAGCCAAACCTGTTTGCACATTCAGGACGTTCATTGACTTTTCACAGGGGAACATTGGTATCTACAAACTGGAGCCAGGATCATTCCCGAGTTCATGTACTACATAAAGAACTTCATCATACCTGAGCTTCCCAAATGCAATGAAAAGACTTTCTCCTCCAGCTCAGGATCTTGCTCTATGGAAATGCAAAGTTTCCATAAGTTAGAGGTTTCTCACAGTTTAATAGTTAAATGACAGAAAATGTTTGTTAGTAGCTTCCAGCTAATTTTTGACAAACAAACGAGAAGCTTAGTTAAGACTACTTAGCCCAACAGGCTACGGATGCTAGGAATTAAAAGTTTGGGGTTGGAAGGATTATATCACTGGAAAGAGAATAATCAGTTCTATTTGGTTTTGGCACCTTTATATTCTTTTAACTTCCACCTACTGTAAGAACAAACAGTGCTGGGCAGTATTCCAGAAAACGTTGCTGAAACAAAGAAAGTATTATATAGAGGGCTGTAACTCTTAATAAAAAAAGAAACCAAGATGCTGAGATAAATAATTCGTATTTATTCATATGCTTGTCTGTAGAAGGAGCATAACTTTTATATTAATTCCAAGACTCAGACTTTTGACCGAGTTTATACTGGCAATATTCTGTTCTATTCTCAAAATTGTATCAATCTCTAAGATTGCACGTTAAAGCCAGAAGGATTATCTTCATACAGTATTAAATCCAATGTGTATATAAGTAGTGCTTACAGATGCAAACTGTAGTGCCTTCTTATTCTGAGAATAACAAAAAATAGGCTGAATGAAGTAAAATAAGCGTAGAATACGCCCTCTTTATCCAGCAAGCATTATAATGCAGTTGCAGAACTCTATTGACTACAGCATGACAATAGGAGGTACTCTTTTTTTTTTTTTTTTTTTTTTTTACAATTAGCTAATTTTGCACATTTTGTTAAACTGCTATCAGGAGTCCATCAAGGAGTGACCATAGATGCATACTTTCATTTCTCTATAATTTTTTGTAGCACTGTGAATGGGGATGCTAAGCATTATTTGCTTCCCCCCCCCCAACACGTCAAACAAATAGCTATAAAAGTATTCAAGCATTTATACCTTACACAAATTTACTGGTTTATGATTTTGCATGACGTTGAACCATCCTAGAACTTCAGCTCAGAAGGGTAATCTCCATAGCTGTGAGGCAAGATACAAGAAGCATCCTGATATGTCTTACTAGATGTAAGAGAATAAGTCACTTCAAGGTACTTCCAACATCATTGTGGTTCATAGACAGATATTGTATTTCTTCCTCAAATAGGTATTTTCTGATGTTGATCAGAGCAGAATTTTAACATCTGCCTCAGTTTAATGAGGATGAGTAAGACTCCTGTCGTACAGTAATAATTTATGTTTACAATACAGAGTTACATGAGAAGAAAAGGCAGAGGCAATAAACTGAGTGGACCCAGACCCATCATTCCCAGTTCCACTTCAAGTCTGAATACTTACTGGCTGGAATGATCGCAAGTCTATCGCTCGTTTCTTAATAGCTTTCTTCACAAAACAGACATGCAGGTAGCAGAGTCACGGGGGCACCGAGAGGGAAAAAAAAAGTTAGATTAGCCCCAGATCCCAGAAGAACATTAATTTCCCTCCTCAGTTTGGTAAGCCAGTGAATCCTTCCAGAGATGAAATGGTTGTCTAAGTAATGGGTATATACATCTATTTATACACCTTTCCTGAACTCCATTAAAGCTCCTGCTTGCAGACCTCTAGCAAGAGAGGAGAAAATTCTTATTTATCCTCTGGGTGAAAGAAAAGCCCTCTGTGTGTTTAACTTACACTTTATTTGTTTTTAAAATATATTCAGGCATTCCTGTGCAATTTGTTGCTAATGCTTAATGAGCCAAATCCTTTTAGATATTTGTCTACAGCTATAAAATTCTCTACTGGCTTCTTCCTCAAACTAGAGGTTTTAGCCCCAACTTATTAATAGATGCCAGAGAAAAACACCAGCTCCAGAGACCTTCCCACAGCACCTTGTTCAGCCCACTGCCCTTTACACTTTGCTTGTAACCGATAGAGAGTCTTAATGCGCATATCCACAGGTGTGTAAGGCAGCCCAGGAGCTAGTATCTATGCACTAATATCCCTGTGAAGGGCAAGCCAGGCAATCAAGCATCTTGGTTTAGCCTCCATGCAAAAGGTCAGATTAGGTGCTCTCTTGAGGTCCTCGCTGCATCTCTGATTCTGTGCTCGTGCTGTGACACCTGCAGGAAATCCAATAGCTAAGTAAAGCGGGGTTGTAAAGAACTTGGGAAGAAAAACAGCTCCAGCATTTGTTACTGAAAGACAGAGAAACTCAAAACTATCAAATACAACCCCCTCTCTGCCCTTTCTCATTACTTTTATACACACCCTCACTAAACGACGAGCTCGTTACACCCAGCATGGCAGCCAAACTCCCACAAAGCAGTTTGATTGCTTCACCCCACCACTCAGGTAGGGTCTGCCCACCTGGTACCACAGCTGCCTGCCCTGGCACAGCCAGGGGAGACTTCTGCCATGGGGAACTTCCTCCCCAGCACACGGCCACGGGTTTGCACACACCCCACACAACGTGCCCCTTGCTCTTGCGTGCAGACACATAGCGATGGGTGCTTTGCTCTCCGCTGGATGTCCTCTTTAAGGGCATCATGGACTTCATCACGACCCAGGTATGGAAAGCCACCTAGCAGGCAGACAGCAACTGCTTATATCAGCTGAAGGTTCAACAGCGCTTTCCAGAGCAGTCCCATATAGCGAACACTGCAGTAATTCAACATAGGAGTGAAGAAAACCAGCAGAGGACCTGGTGAGGTTCGCCCTCCTCCCCTAAAGAGCTCCTTTGCCAAGTGTGCAGTCAGCAAGCTCTTCTAAGATTGCTTAAGCCCTGCCAAGATTTAGGTACACTGTGTGTGGCAGCAGTACTCAGCTCTAACAGCCCGCAAGCTAGGGAGCCTGGAAGGGACAGGGGCTGCGTGTGTGGTCAGCACCATCGGTAACAAACCCCCTCTGATGTGGGGAAAGCTGGGTCCTCTTTCCTCGCAGAGGATGTTACACAGCATATCTGGAGGAGACCAGCTCTCCTGGGCACTGCTGCTAACCTGCTCTCCAGAATTACAGTAGCAGCATTAGAGTTAACTAAACTCAAAATCTGTTAAGATGGAGAAATCTTAGACGAATACAGCGCTGCTGGGAAATAAAAAATAAGAGAAATTCAACCGTAACCAATCCTGACTTCCTTTAGACTAGGCAACTAAAGAAAAAAAAGACCTGTAAGAGCCCCCTGTAGGCTATTCAGACACCTTATTTAAATTTTGTAAGAGGATCTGAAACCATAATGATGGTCACATGTAAACATCAAATAGCTCAGTTATGTCAGGAACCACTTACCCACAGGAATTTTTTTCTGTAAAAGATGCCAATGAACACCTATGAATTTAAAAATAAAATTCTAATACATAACAAAAGTTGTAATTTTCTTTAACAGTAAAATCAGAAAGAGCCCATGCCAAAGCTATAACCAGAGATAATCCTAACACAGTCACAAATTCACATTCTGCCAGAAGCTCTTCCACGAAACATTTAGTGAGGCACATCTTTGGGTCCTAATTTTCCAAAACTTTGATAAGGAGCCAATGTTTAATAAATAAAATCTTCAGTGTTGAGCTGATATATCTCAGGCCCTGAAGCTCCACAATGACTGTATTTTTAAATTTCTTTTAAAATTCAGTGCAGTTGTCAGTACGTGCTCATTTTAGTTATGCATAGGTGAGTTTGCAGTGGCATCAAGTGTGCAATTAGCCTATTCCCAGGTGAATGTTCTCTGCAGATATGTCACTGGAGAGATCCCTTTCACATCTTTGCCTATTTGAAGGTGGCAATAAACCAGTTGTCGTAGCCTACTCATCTCAAACTGATTTCTCAAGCTGTGTTGCAACAATAACTTCCTACAGGATAGCAGTAGTTGTTCTGAAATACACACTACAGAGAGTAGGAAGGAAGGTCCCCACATATGGGCACGCCCTGCTGCGGTGCTTTTCCTGGGAGAGAGATGTAGCAAAGGCAGCACACAAGCAAAGCTACTAATAAATTATGGTACTTTAGAGGACCTGCCTGTAAGTCAAGTGGAGAAGTATGCAGCTGAAGTGCCATACCCACTCTGCCAGTGCTTGCTTGAGAAACATCTGGGTCCAATCCTCCTCCAATGCAGGTCTAAACACCACCACCTCCAGGGCAGTCTTCAGCTCAGGTTGGTGGAGCTCCCGTTGAGCACTGCCAGTTTAACCCAGCAGAGCATCTCCCTTCACCTTAGCACATGGAAAATATCCCATATTAAGCAGAGATATAAAAAAGGAAATGCTTTCTTCCCTCCCCCCTTGGCTATTTCTCTGAGCGCCATCATACAGATAACTGTTATACCACTTTTACAGACTCCTCTACCCACCCACTCCTGTGGGCACAATACATAAAGATGTTAGAAACCTTTTTTGGGCTGCCTTTTTAAATTGTTGGTGTAGAACAAACACAGTCTGACAAAAAAGCTCTTATGCAGAGCAGAGCATACAGGTGGCCCTCAGTTTCCCCTAGGCAGTATGCTCCTGAGGGCCACCAAACCCAACTGAAAGACCCTTGCCATCCAAATTTGCCATTAACACGCTACTTTCCTTGCACTGAGACCCTGAACCCCTCCTGAAGGCCAGGTCATGCTGCTGGGGCCCTGCGTCATGAGCAGATGATTGAGGCTGGAGGACAGGGGTCCAAGCTCCCGCACCTCCCCGGAGCCAAGGGTGCCCTCGCGCCAGCTGCCTGTGCTCCTGGTGTTTGTCACCGTGGGACGGACTGCAGGGCGCTCCCAGGGCTTTACAACCAGTGAAAATCGGCACCAGCTTCGTAATTCTGGCACAACATGTCTTCGCTTTGAAGTCCGGTTACTGGTTTTTACAGTTCTATTTTTAAAATGTATTAAAGATGTTTAAAAGTGGCAGAGACTTCCAATAAAAGCCATGTTGTCCAGAATCAGGATGCTGGTCCCAATTTAAACTGGCTGTTAAACAATAGTATATCCAAATAAAAGCGGTCTGATTTACAAAATACCTCAGACTGATTGAACGTTTATTATCCAATTTTTCGCTTTTCAGGTCTTCAGAGGTCATTCTCTCTTTATTTCTTTTTTTCTTTTAAATCTGCAAGGCTTTCCACAACTACTGTATGGAAAACGGATTCACTTACCATATTTAAAAATCAACTGTTAACATTAAATACTGAAGTATAATAAAGCAAAGATGCTAAGACTTACATTACTCTCGGTTCTACGCGTGATTTAAACAGCTTACAACATCATCAGAGCTCCATCTTCTGAAACACACCCAGGATATCCTGCAACCAGCTTCTGGTTTTTATCATCAGGCATTTCTATTTTCCCAATATAAACTCATATTTAAAACTTTATATCTACCGCACATTGGATTTTCTATTTGGAGAAGTGAAAGAATATAAACAGGACAATGCCTGAAGGAGAGCATCACTCCACGGAGGAGCTGGGGCAGCCTAATTCCCTGGGTCTGCCTGGAGTTCAAAGACCTTCGCCTGTGACTGACCTCCTGTTTCTGCAGTGATCCTGGGTGAATCATTTCACATCTCCATCTGTCTCATCTGTTTAAGCTGAGCTCCTCAGGGCAGGGGTTTTCTTTTGCTTTGTATATTTATGCAGGGTAACTAACATAGAAACTTACAGCAATAATATTACTAATACAAACCAAGCAAAATACAGGAATAAAAAATGTAGCAAAATTTAATGTACAAAGGGACTGGGTTTGATGACCCAGGAGGAGCCAGCCTCTGTATAAAACTTTTGAGAAGATTTTCAACACTAAAGTTGGTATTTCAGCGGTCTACGCCCATATCTTGTAGTTACGTCCTAGCCACACACAACTGAAACAGGCTTCCTGCCCTATCAAATCCCACCATGTCACATAATTCCACCATAAAATAAAGTTTCACATCAATATGCAAAAATCTACAGTATTTTCTAATACCTTTAGCAAGTAGACATAATAAAAAACTTAGTGGAAGCCTGAGATGTAACCCACCCACTTGAACCTTCTCTCCTGTCCTCTCCTCTACCTGTCCTATAAATGGGAAATATCTCTATTTCCCATTCCACAGACCAGAAAATTGGGGCAAAGGACAAATAAAATAACCTGCCCAAGGTGATGCTGACTTGCACTTGTATGTCCTCTGCAGTGGTCCGCACCACTTGTCAGACAAATTGCGCTGTAATAGTGGAGTAGTTAGATCTTCAAGATTCATGGTTAGCAAGTATTCCTAAAATTCTGATTAAACATTTTGTTTCCTAGTAGTTTTAAATTGGATGTGTCATTTTGTAAATGACAGATGGCTACTATACAGTAAGTGAGCAGGTTTTTAGTTTAGAACAGCAAATACATGAATACATTGGCACCAAGTTTCAGGTAATTCTTTCTACTGAACTTTTGCCAAAAGTGATATAATCGTGTCTCACTTCTAGAAAGACAAAATCTGCAAGTGGGTTTGGTTACCCTTAGTAAAATCTAGCGTACTAAAAAAAAAAAAAGCATTAAATTGATGTTCAAAATAAAACACTAAACAGGTCAAAGAAATATTTTCCCAGAAGTACACATTATTTTCTCTCAATACATGGAATTGAAAAAAAAAAATGGAATTTCAGTAAGGAAATAAAGGCAAATCCTAGCTTACAAAACAAAACCAACCACAAAACCCCACCCCAAAACAAACCACAAAACATAGCATAATTATATTATTTGAGTTGAACAAACACATATGCTGCATATTTTATAGGATGAGTAACAACATTTAATGTATTGACATCATTTGCACTTATTTCCTGTTGACTGGTGGGGCCAGTGGGTTTCAACATCCACACAAAATACATTGACTCAGAGACTCAGTTCTACTCATTGATCTTACCTGCTCAAACAACTGGAACCTGTAATTCGAAAATCAGTAGCAATGGGTGGAGATTACTCCCCACTGGAAATCAAACCCTCAGCAGGTTTTAGAAGCTGTTTGCTGTAAACTTCATTCTCCAGGCAGTGACCATGATTTGGCCATTCTTCTTTCCTGGCAATTAGAATCTCAGTTGCTTTTAAACCTGATCTGGTTAATCTTGGTTTGTAAACTTTTATTCCCCAGAAAATGCAGTCATAAGCAGAAGAGACATAAAACTGAGCCTTATCTCCATTAGACTAGATTTAGTTAATAGATTAGAGCTACATAGAGTAATCTAACAGAAAGAAGGGGCAACTTCCTGAAAGTATCTGGAGAAAAAATAAACTAACTGCAGGATCACTTTGATATTGGGAAAGCAGTTATATGGATTTTTAATACTCTAAGAATCAGTAGATGGTAAAGGATGGTTTAACTGTTAAATGGTACCACTCCTGCTTTGGAAGCCAGCCTAAAACGTAGGCTGTGGGTGCTAGATGAGGGATCTGAAGAACAGTACCAGGGAGAGCAAGGCCCAGGAGGCAGCTGAATTAAGCTTCTGCGTCAAAAAAACCCAAACAACTCAGTTCATCATTTGATTAAATATTGTATTCCAATATGAAAACCAAGAAAACCAAAGCTGAAGAGAAATTGAAGAGCTTTGCTGAAAAAGGAACAGGTTTCCTTTTAATGCTACTGCACAGCAGTTACAGATCCTGCTATAGTGAAGGATCTTGTGTTTCTAACAACCTTCTGGAGCCTCACAATACCAGTCAGCTACTTCGCTAGTACACAATGCTAAATCTTTTCATATTTACTTATTAGCCCTGTTTTGTCCAGCATATCTATTTATGACTTCATGTTGCAGTATCACACCCAAACTTCTCCATTACTTGTGAATTTAAACAACATTTGGACTAAGATACAGCTATTATTACTGTATATTTTCAATACCAAGAGCATTAGTTTTCACACCTTGTTTTAACCTACGAGCCACAGATTGAGTGTAATGCTCTTTCATCATTTGTAACTTCCATGGGGATCTGCAGTAATTGCTCCTACTGCTAATTTTTTCCTTAGACACAAGAGCAAAAATAACAAAGGCACAAGTAGATTATCACACACACACAAAAAAATACCTAGGATTCTGACAAAGAGTGGTCTTAGAGCTGCTGTATCTTTGTTTTGTTTTTGAGAATCTGCTGCTGTAAACTGGCTTCTGGAGCTCAATATCCACATGCAATCTTCCTAGCCTGTATGGGCAATCATAGCACTTCATTGTCCAGTGCTATCATTACAATATTGTTATCATCTGAGCTTGAGTCTGACACTTTCTCTAAGACCTTTCGAATAACCCCTTTACTAGGCTTCAGTACCAAACCATTCAGGGCAAATCTCTGCTTTGTGCTTGTCAGCCTTAATAGACTGGATGTCACTTTTGCCTGTAAAAAGTGCCCGCTCTTCAGCTGTCAGTCAGTCCTTGCGGTGTCAGCCGAGAGCGTGGCTGGAGCCGCTGGATTAGAGGGTAGTTACCATAGCTGTCAGATTACTGACAACCTGACACCCACATCCCCAACTTCCTTTGACTGTATTTGGTTTCCATCTCACTCCTTGGACCTTTCTTAAGGTGGATCCATCTGCTGAAGTTAAATAGTAAGTGTTGTAGCCACCTGGGAAAGTTTTGTTCTTGTCTTCGATTCCTCTTGCAGTCTGGTTTGCCTTTTGCAGACACACACCGTCAAATGAGTTTTGCAGAACTCTTTGCTAATTTATAAGGAGAGAAAATACATTTTTCTCAGGTCTCTAAGTTAATGGCATCTCTTCAAATCATGCCTGTGTTTGGAAGTGGTTTTGTTGATACCTACCTTTAGTCAAAGGTACTGGGGGGTTTATACATATAACTCCACATATTTCAAATGTGCTCACCACCCCGCTCTTTCAATGCCTCTTCAGTTCTACTCGCAAAAGGTTACAGACTATGCGATTCACAATTATTGGAAGTAGCGTGCATTATACCAGCACTTCATAGAACTTGCCTTGTATTTCACATTCCACTGTTGACACGTACATTTCTCCTATTTTTAGAACATAAACTAAGACTAAGCAGAAAAAAAAACTTAATTATATTATTTAGGACCAGAAACACACTCACACTTTTTGGCTACGTCTTCACTTTGAGGGACATACTTGAAACCAAACTGCTTGAGTTCGTTCCCTTGCTGTTACACCCCCCCAAGGGACACATCCTGTAGCTCTATTCTAACCGTGGCTAATTGGGGTAAATCATCTATATTCTGCCTGTGGTGGATCTCAGCCAGCTAGACTGAGCCAAAGACTGTTTTTATCCTCTCTGCTTGGATTACAAAGAGAAATACCTATTTTAAATAATGCCTTTGGAAGCTTTCAAATAAGGAAAATGAAGAACACTTTCCTAAGAGCCACTCCATGATGGAAGATAGCACACATGGAAAGTTGGCAAAAATTTGTACTCATACCTCCCTTGCCTCTATTTAAAAATTAAATTTCTCTGTAGTAAAAAATATTATTGAAGAGTTAGATTATTTTTTTTTTTAATTCAATTATTTGTTTCAAGATAATTGTAACCTGTCATATAAGCCTGGCCACAATATTTTTATCTCATTATATGAAATTTGTGGAAACTGTTCCACATAGAGGAGAAAATGTAGTGGTGTCCCTCATTCATGCTAAATATTGCAGGATAACCTACAACTCGGCATAAAAGGGAGAGTATCTGACCTATAGTAAACACTGTTCTTTGCATTTAGCAATAAGGATGACTGTTAGATTTTAATGCAACACGTGCCAGGCAATTTGCAATACGTTGAGTATTTGAGGAAACACATAAGGGCGCAACACACCCCTCACAGAAACCCAAGGGATGGGCTTGCGAAGTTTGGAGAGGTGGATTTCATTCCTTCCTGCCCCACTAAGTCACTTTGCTCAATGCCACGCCTACAGCAACCGCAGGCTTGCCAGCCAGCTCTGCCTAACTGCGTTTGCAGCAGTCACCAGTGCATGCGTCCCAACTGCATGGTCTCTCTGCTGCTTCCTGCTGAAACACCCATTCTTTGGGTTCTCGCAGTTCTGGTACATTTGGGTGTATTGCCCCATAAAGTTCATAAGGTATATCATATCTTCATTAGATGCTGAATAAGCACATACCAAACAGCTTTTTCAGTAAAGATCGAAGAACTGGAACACAACGAGAATTCTTTGGTTTCGACAAAACCTGCCTGACCCTTTGTCTGAACTTTTAATTTGCAATTCTTCTATAAGGTTGCAAACACAAATAGCTTCTTTTTTTGTAACATGCAAATTTAAACCATAAGATGGCTTATACCTAATGAGCTTTACAGAGATACTATTAGCTCCTCCATAAACAAGACTGCCTCAAATTCAGAACTAAATTTGAATTTTTCTTTAGATAGAAACTACATTATGATGCATGAACTCTGCTACCTTTTCGCATTTCTTTTTGGTGTTTTCCTTCTTATTACATTTCATGCTTGTGTAGCTATTGCCTTGCAAGGCAGGCAGATGTGATTATGGATACTCCACACCTCATCTAACCTTGCTATTCAGAAAGGCAGGCAGCAATGGTTCTCTGCCTGGAACCAGGGGCCAAGTCACGCAGAGACCAGTGCCTCCAGTAGCATGCTTGTGCAACAGCCTTTGTGCAAGACACCCGAAGCAGCCGCTGCGGTACTGGAACAGATAGTGCAAATAGACCTTGTGACAACCATCTTCTGGGTTAGTATTGCTCTGTACATAGGTACTGCGGTAACTACTAGGATACAGATAATTGTCGATGTGAAGCTTGATGGCAGTCTATTCGCAAGGAGGGGAACTACCAGAAGCCAATAGTGTCAGAAGTTCAATATCTTACTAAGCTATTTTCATTAACAGATTGATTTCTGGGCTGTTATCACTACGTTATAACAAAAAGAGTTCAGCAAGCAAACACGGGGGTTTGTCACACTTCTTCTGATTTGTATGAACTGCCACCTCAAAACACATCATTGAAATACTTTAATTTCCAAAGCCTGCTATTGTTCCAGGTGCCTTTACACTTCTTTCCAAGTTCCTGACACTTTCTATGATTGGGACCTTGCCATATTGCAGACTGAGCCAATACCTAGGAACAACCCCAGGATCTGACCCTTTGATCTCATGGTAGAAGATACAGCACAGGCACTTCCCAGCCACGTTTCCGAAATGCAGCATGCCCTCAGGAAATCAGTTAGGGGGAATATAGCAAGTACCTCCAAAATCAGTGACAAGGCTTCAAGAACATGCATGGGGATTGGTTTTTTCTTTTGCTGATGCCTACCACAATGAGCCATCTTGATTTAAATGTATTTAAAATATTTCTTTTACATCTAGAGGCTCTCTCAAAACATTGCACTATAATATATTTTTAAGTAAAAAGAGGGTTATAAAAATGCATTATTAATCCAATTCAGCTGAACAACTGTCAGAAATGTCATACTTAAATCCATTTGCAGAAATTAATGCATAATATTATCCAGTAGATAGTAAGGCACAATTCGCAGCAGTGGGTAAATCCCTGTTTGAACAGATGGGCTGAAATGTTGGGACATCAAGCTGACTAATTTGGGTACCTCCCAAGTAACCTCCATAACCATGGGTGTGCTGTTATTTTTCTCTCTCACTGCCAGGTACAGTTATAGACCAAAATCCAGCAGTGCTCTTCCATCCGCCGCGCACGGCACCCGGATGCCATTCACAGCATTAACTCAAGAGAAGAGCTCTGGAAGTGACAGCCACGCCTCCCCCTTCCAGATGTGAGGAGGAGGTGGTATCACGTCACATATGCACAACAAGTCCTCAAACCCAACTTGAGACACATCACTCCGCTGCTTGGGAGCTTTCAGGGAATTTTTGGCCACTCTCCAGCATGAAGGGCTACGTGTACTTATGGCGCTGTTGGTGGAAAGTGCCACAGCATCACATACCGACAGACTGAAGCCATGATTCACCTGGAGATTGACCACATAAAGCCTCTCCCCATTGAGCCCTTCACCAGCAGCACTGTCTCTATAGGTAACCACAAAATCCAAAATGAGGAAGAGAGTTAACCGCCCCATCATCCCTGTGAAGGTGGCAGAGCCAGGCTTGGTGACAAGCGGAGAGGGGAAGGCTCTCACCCCATTTCCAGAAGTTCTTTTACCCACTACCACTTCCTGACCAGTATTTTGCTGCAGGGGCTTGAAAAGCTTTGAGGAGGGATCCCCGGCACCACAATGCTTGGGTCCGTTGCCGCTACACACAGGACTGCAAAATCACGCCTCAGTTTCCCAGCCAGCCAAAGGACAAGCCTAACCTGAAGTGATTCTCTTCAGTCCCTGGAGAAATGAGCACCTTGGAAAAATTAGGCATGTGTTTGGTGATAGCAAGGTCTGGACTTATAGTCTAGAGCTAAGGAAAAAAAAAAAAAAAGCTTTTGTTAAGAATCATCTACTGCACTCAGTAGTTAGTGATTTTAAGCAGTGGTATCCTGGTTTATAACTCTCTGTTGCAATGCCCAGTATATATTTCTTTTGCAGAACACTACCAGCAAGTATAACATATTAACAGATTGCTTCCTAAATTTCTTTTTCTCTTTTTTAATAAAGGTTTGTGAGTTACAGAAGTGCAAAATGTGCTTTAAACCTCTTCATTTGTTTTGTTTACTTCTATAGCTTAAAAACAGCCAATTGTTTTTAATTGGTTTAAAAAAAAAATTGCTTGAGGCAGAAACCTAGAAAACCAATCTTCTGTCTGGAGTAAATTTTTACAGCTGCCTTTTAAACCTCTGAAAATAGGGTTTATAATGGAAGTGCTGACACAACCTTATCTACAATATATCAGTGTGAACTGTACCGCTATAATAAGCAGTTATTATGTATGTGTAAAAATAATGAGAGCCAGTGTCTGAGGAGAGTTAATGTAAAATGCTAAGCAATTGTGGTTGGTTACACAGTATAGGTTAATATTCTTTCATATAGCTACACTTTTTCCCCTTTTGTCCTCCAGAACTCCTAATGAAAATTTTGATACCTGACGGTAATGATAAGCAGCCATTCACATGTCCTTTGTGTCAAGGCTAGAGCATTAATGCTTTCCTTCATATAACATTTTGCATAGCCTAAAGCATCTATTAAAATCCTTTGTAAAATTCATGAAACAAAAGTGGTGGGTTGAGTCTAGTGGGAGAGCAAGTAAGCTGCTTATTAGCAAAAAGTCAAAAACACAGGGCCAATTACAGATCTGAACAAGACGGGCTACAGAACAGCATGGGGAGTAATTCTTTCTTCAGCCCAATGGGCTCAAGTAAGAGGCAACCTAGATAAAAATATAGCAAATATTCTAAGCAGTAATTAAACTAAAATGTTTGGAGTTAGAAACAGCTCTATAACAACTGAAGGATATGCTCAAGTAAAACAACTGTCTGGTCTCACATAGATGCTAAATTGGAAGGATTTAAGACTGCTCCCTAAAGGAACGACTAAGGGGTAGTCAAGAGGAGCTGTGAGCTCAGGAGATATGTAAAAAATCTGTTTGGTATTTCAAATGCTATAAATTAGATAAAAAATGAGCTTTTCTACTGAACAAGCAACATAAAACTGAATAAACCACAATAAGATTGCCCTTTTTCTGTTATAAACTTGACATTAAGCCTGTCATGTTCAATGACAGCCTAACAGACCTCATTCTTTACCCTTTGGAATTTGAAAGATTGGCAGATGTCATGATTTCCTTAACATAAAAGACCTTGCAGATAATGTTCACCACACATAGTTTTAGTTTCATAACTTCGCTCCCCTACTTCCAGAATCATTGGGTAAAATTTCCAAACAGAACTTGAAATTTTTTTCTGGTCAATAATTGCTTCTGACCCCGAGGAAAATCTTTTATTGACAAAGGAAAAACGTGACATGGGCAGCAATTTTTATGATTTGCTTTACTAGTCCAAACATGCCCTTACATTCATAATAATGAGCTGCTTTGCACAAAACAGCTCATTATTACGAACAGAGGAGTATAATATTGTTAAGTAAGCTGAGTCAAAGCAGAACTAGTTGAGGCTAGCTCTCAACTGGAAGCAGTTTTCCCTTTAAAAAATCCCTCCTCCCCTTTAAAATCTTTTGAAAAAACACACATGCTTATTTTTCAAAAATTGGAATGTGGTAAGAATCACAATTGGCATTTTCTAACACTTGGTTGATAAACTTTATGTGTTGTTATTCATTTACTTTTCAATGTAAGAATTGTTCCAAGATGTTCTATAAGTCAAGGTTATTATGCAACTTCTTAGGGGGTCACACGGTATTCCTGTGAATCTGAGAGATAATTTAACACCTATTTAAACAAGGAAATCCTGGCCCTGCACTTTCGCGGCCAAGCAGTATCAAAACGCAATGGAGCTGCTGCGCCATTCAGTGGGAGGGAGGGAGGCAGGGGAGATGCTGCAGAGGCTTCTGCAACCTGCCACAGGCAGCCAAGCTCTGCATTCGCCTTCCCAAGGAAGTGACCCAAGGGAAGGGGCGGTGGGGAGGTCATCGGCTCACCTGCTTCGTGGTCAGAGAGCACCATACCCTGTAGGAGAGCTGCCACGCAGCCTTCTCCTGGAAAGCAGCATGGTGAGGAGGTCCAGTAAGTGCCCTGGCTTTCAGGGTGGGTCAGGACTTCATCCCTCCTGCTGTCCATCAGGCCACACCTTCACACTCAGGTTTTGTCCAACCTCACTCAAAATCAGTTGCTTCTGTCTGCAGTCTCACAGTAGCTCTCTGCAGTTCAAATGCATTTGTTAGCATGGAGGAAGTTCCCCTCCCGGAGCCAAGAGTATAAAAACATTCCTAAGACTTGCACCCTCTCCCCTTCTGACAGGGTTACCCCCTGGGAAGCTGCATCAGCCTCACCGGCTGCTCGCATCCATGCGGACAGCGAGTCGCTGTCTCAAAACAGACGCAGCCACCCAGCTCACCCACGATGGCTATATGAACAGATCCTATACTGTGCCTCCAGCGTGCACAAGTCTGTCTGCAAAATACTGGCAGCTCAGCTGGATCTCCTACATCCAGGTATATAAATACTTCATTGCCAAGCGTTCCAGGACTGACACATTTTGGGGTGAGCTTTTAGAAAGGCCATCACCTCCAATGTCAGGAATTGTTATCAAGACTTTTTGTGTGTGGTTTTGGTTTTTAAATTCAAATGTGCATTAACTTATTGGCTAAACATACAAATTCCATTTAAATCTAATTTCTAATTTGTATTCTGAAGTAACAGCTTTTCACAGCCAAACTTTAAAGCTTCTTCTAGTGTTAGGTAAGACGATATACAGCAAACAGACAATTATTTTATCTTTTTTTAAAGCTTATGGATACTGTGATCATAAATCTCAGAGCAACTATCCCCAGCATTAAAGATATGTTTTTAAGCAGATATTGGTTACAGCAGTGAAGTTTAAGTTAGTTCTGAGTCAAAACCTTGCAAAATCTGCTAATGTAACATAAACAAAGAAACTATCATATGTCTTCCTTAGTCAATAACTATAATACAATAAAATAATCTATTTATTACTGTTCCTAATTCTAATGTTACTAGAGAGATTTGGGGCTCTCAGATTTTCACAAAGTGAAGATTTTTTTTAAAAGAATTGTATCCCAAATGGTCGTACTATAGCAGTTTAGCCACTTCAAACATAGAACAGTCTAATTAAAAAAAAAAAGATTGTTCAAGAGGCATATAGCATGGATGACATAATTGCATTAGAATAAGGAAATCAATCGAGCCAACCAGCCTTTCACTCCGGTTAGCCATTTACATACATTAAAGTCACCATGTTGATAGGAGTAGCATGAATATGACTTAAATGTACTAGACATTATATCCAAATGAAAAAAACCACAAAACAAAAACAAGTCTCTGAAATTATTCCAAATATAGCATCAAGAGAGTCTTGTGGTTTGTGTTTGCAAAATGAGATTTCTTAAAATGAGATTTAAAAAAAAAACGTAACACTGAACAGATAAAAAATTTCAAAACTCCATCTCCCTGTAGCTTCACTAACATGTTAACCTACTTACAGCAATTAGTGCTTCATTAGTAAGGCTAACTAACTGTTGCTATGCCCTGTAATGATTTGCCAGGTTTTCTATATACAAGTGCATAATCAATGTTTTCCAATTACTGCTATAGTGCAACCACTATTTCAAATAAACTAGATAATAATACAAACCCATTACTGAATCTGAAGTAGCAGAGGCATTTAATTGCAAGGCAGTTCTTTTCAGCTTTTAAAATTTTTCACACTAATGAAGTGTCATACAAAAAAGTTGTATTGATTTTTCCACCACATGGCTTCAACCACAAATATGTAATTATCCCTTTTATATCTAGCAAGGGGATTAAAATAATCTATAGTATATAGCCTTTACTTATCCCTGATGGGTCTAGTAGTACTTTTACCCTTTTCAAAATATGCAGCTTTTTGATGAATGAACTTTCGGTAAAACGTTGCTTTATCTGCTTCATCTACTTTTTTGAAGCCAGCTAGCATGCAAGGATTAGAATTTTAAGTCCTCAGTTCTACCACGGGCAGAGGAGAGGGAAGCCTGAGCCTGCACTGCTGAAGCGAGGACAAGTCTCTGCTGCAGAGTCAGGGCCACAATCCCCAATTCTGGTCCTCTTCCCCACCTCAGTGGTCCCCACCAATTCGCTGAAGCGATCAGGGAATGGATTTTGACTCATAACGTGACTTGTCAGTGTTTTCAAATTCTCCCCAGAGGATAGCAGCTCCCATGCGGTGCTACTGCCAGAGCGCCGTGTACCCATTGTTGTACGACTTGGGCGGGTACAAGCAGATCCATCAGTTTCACTGGAGCTCCCAGAACCTCCACAGGTGGAGCATCCCCTCAACCAAGTCTTTGACAGGAACAGTGGGACCACACCTAACACCTAAGGCATTTGGGATTTCTTATTTTCTCAGCACTGGTTGCGTACCATGATTTAAAATAGTATTTCAGAAAAAAGCAGAACACACCGGATGCAACCTATGTCAAAGGAATTACTGTTCTACCAGATGAGGCAAAGACACATGATAAAAATTAGCTTGTTTTCATGGATATTGTACTGATTATTTTTTTCCTTAAATGCTTGGAAAGAATTCCAGCTCGATTTTAATATTATTTTATTAAAGCAAGTCTACAAAATGCTTTAACAGAGATGGAAGGTAAAAACCCCGTGCAGAAAAGTAAACAAAGAAACCCAAACTGGAACACAGCTTTAACATGGGAAAGCATTAATAGTGCCAAAGCTGTACCTCCCAGTAGGTTCACCAACATGTTAATCTACCAGCAGCTGTTAGTTCTTTGAATTTTGGATTTCACTGAAATTTGCTGGTTTCCTATATCTTGTGGAATATGTATTTTAAGAGGAAATTTGTGTGGCTCATACTATTTTGAGATCATATACACATTAAAACTAGCTACATATTTAAAAAAAAACTTACAATGATATGTTAGAACTCTTGGATAAAATATAAAACTGTAGTACAGCCATTGAATGAGAAGTATTTTTGTAGTGGTAGGTATCTTTTTTCCCTACAGTTTTATTTACAAGGAAGTATTTGAAGGCCAAATATTGAGTATCACCTAACTAATTGGATAAGGAAACCTATCTATGGTGGTTATTAAAATCTAATTTAATTTATTATAATACATTTAATAGACCACTTTAAAAAGCTCTAAGAAAAGTTGAAACTTTTTAAATATTAGCAAGTATTTAATACATAAAACAGAAAAATAAAACACAAGCAGTGAAAGCTTGAAATATTATAATGCTCATTTCTTTCCCAAACAGATGCATATTATACCCAGCAGTATCTGAGTTACAGTATTTCTTTAGTAGTAGAATGGACTGCACCATTCAATGAAAATATTAATATTTTTAACCATAATAAAAATTTTAAGAACACACAAAACTATGTCTCATCCAATTGATGTAGGATAAAGCTCTTCTATGATTTTTAATACTGCAATGCTATATTTTCTACTTTTTCAAATAGGGCAGTTGCATGTTTTCATTTTTATAGATTTCAAAATATTCTAGAATACTTCTATGATCATCCCAGCAAGTTTACAATAAGACAATTTAACATTATATCTTAGTTCATTTCTTTGTTCTTCAGCATGCAGTAATAAAGGAATAAAAATAATTATTTAATTTTTCTTTAATTAAAATGCCTTGTGTCACTTGCAAAGAACAACGACTAAAATTGTGAGCAAAAGTAGAAAATTATTTCTTCAGAAGAGTTTAAGAAAAAAAAAAAAAACCATACACACGCCTTGTGGAAGTGTGTTTCCAGGATAATAAAAGGCCATTACCTTGACCGTTGACATGAAGCCATCAGAGTCATATTTATTGATGAAACTTTCAGCTCCCAATCTGCTGCACTGAATGAGCATCATACAGCTGTCAGCAAAGGCAGAGTACAGAAACAGTGATAGCTTGTGACATTTTCCTTTCGTAATTTATGAAAACAAAATACCTTAGAGTTTGTAGACCACAAGAATAAAAATTTTAGAATAGTCCCCTTAAAGAAAAAGTCCATAAGATATGTATCTTAACAGCATTTCTCTATTACCAGAACAGTTTGCCTGTAAAACTGAGGATACCTATTCAGAATTAACTGATAATCCTTAAGCAATGTACTCTATGCAGAAAGAAATGCTGCCACACCACAAATAAACATAATGTAAGAAAGACCTAAAAGGAGTATCTTCAAACTAATCATACTGTGAAAATACTTTGGAGTTATTTACAGAGAAATAGCTTTAAAGCCTTTTTTAAATTAATATTAAGAAAATGTTATTATAATTAGCAACATTTCAGAGGAAATGAGACAATTAGATGAGAATTTAAGTATTATAATCTCAAAGTGAACATTTTTCAATATTAAAAATACCATTTGCACATATTAGAAACAAGCAAATGGGGAAATACGTCATGATATCTTGTATATCTTTCACTTCTTCATTTCATGCTGCTTGGACAAACTGTAAAAATGAATCTGCTTGAAATTTCTTGGGTACCAGTACTCTTGCTCACAAATCACGTAAAAAATCTTCAGATGCCAAACATCTACTATACAGCATCCCCTTCCAGCCGGACACTGCTGGTACCAGATACACTGGGGAATCTTACAGCGCCCCTGCCAGTGCCCCAGTTCAGGATGCTCAGCATATGCATCTCGCTATTTTGCCTGCCCCGGAAGATTCCCTTTAGCAGGTTGAAGAAGTGTTGAAACCTAGTACACACACAGTAAATGTCCTTTCTGTGGTTTTTTTCTCCATGTGCTCTTTGCCCACCAGCTGCCACGAGGGACGAGGACACTCAGCATTCAGACAGGGTGCAATTTCTCCCATATATGACCCAGTTCAGGACACTGGATATTTTAGATACTTGTGCACATTCCTGATGAGATGAGACTTTCCACCCTTGAAAATCCTAAGGGAGAGATGCGCACGTAGCTACTGCTGCTTGACAAAGCTTTGGCAGCAGATTTTGGGGGAAAACAAGAGCTGGATATCATAATAGTGTTTATTCTCCTATTTATTATACCTGATGCACGTTTTAAAACTATCCAGTAGACTACAACAGGCATGTTAAAAACATACTTGTAGAGGATTGAACATTTTGACTTTTTGTTCCAACTCCTCTCGACAGGTGGGAGCAGGAGGGGAACACTTCCCAGCCAGCATCAGCCCTGGAAAACACTGACCCTCCCAGGGGAACGCATTACAGCCAGCTTCTGCACCCCTCCTGCAGGCCATACCGGGGGTTAGTGACTGCTGGGGAACAGGCAGCACACTGGTCAACTTGTCAGGACTCATTTTAAGAGAAAATAGGAAGGGCGAGTGCACGAAGCAGGGCGCCGGAGGGAGTTTGGGGCATGATTACGCCAATGGTGCTGTGCCATGCCCATGCACGAGAGCCAGGTTCCCCTCCACCACGGACCAGGCTGTGTCCTTACGCTGCCCCTGGGGAGAGGGAAGAGGCTCTTCCCATTTTGAAAATTACTGTGAAAAAGATGTTAGGCAAAGAAAGAAAAAATAACTTGCATCAAACTGTCTTAAACTGAAGCAAAAAAAAAAAATATCTTAGACATTTTTTGAATATCAGCTGGTGCTTCCTAGTTGTGTTTTCCAGGGAACAAACCCAGCTGCCTTTTCTTTCCCCATTTCTTCTCCCCCAGTTCAGCAACAAGGCAAAAACCCCCTTTTTTTTTTTTTGCACGGCTCTCTTCCTGGTGACAGACATTCGGCACTAACCTGGTTAATAAAAGATGATATAAAGTTGCTTTCAAACATCACACTGGTCTCTTCTACAAGATTAATAGCCGCAGCAAGAAGCAGCAGTAGCTGCGGATGAGAGGGGACACTTTTTTACAGCTATAGGCACGTGATGGATCTAGGAAGTTTCTTGGCTCAGTAGGCAGACTGCCGCAGAGCAAGGCGAAGGGCTGCCTGCACCCTCTGCAGCACCAGGACCCCACGGGGCAGTGGCTGGATGCAGGGTGCAGAGCAAAGCTCCGCGCACAAGATCCAGGCAGGCAGTACCAGCAGGCTGGGCTCAACGAAGAACCGAGCGTTTGTATCGCTTGAGGGCTCGGCCATCAGCCTTAAGGCCATCAGGAGAAAGTTCAGCACCGTACCGCTGCAAAAAGAGAAGAGTATTATTAGTTATTAAAAGAATGATTAGCCTTCCAGTGGGTCAAATATTATAAATCAGTCCACATTTTAAAGTATTATAGCCAGAACATGAAAAATCTTTATAAACCAATACACTGTGGACTCTTAGATAAAACCTCTTCTCTCTGCCTGCTTATAACCTTCTTTGGATTTGTTCCTCTTCACTTAACAGAGACTTAAAAATTAGATCTCTTCTTTGTAATATTTTATAATAAACTCTGAAGAAACAGTTACGTTTTAAGGCAAAGTGCTAGAAAAGGCAAGTTCAGAAAATCTTCAAAAACAAGACGAACTCTGGAGGAAGCTGTAAAAGTACTGTAAATTGAATATTTACAACCACCTACTTGTGCTTCGAATAAAACCATTTTTAAAAACAGGATAATTTTGATATGGATTTATAAAAATCACTACTACACAGCCATGCATTGAACACAACTCAGCCTACTAAGGAAAATTACATGGAATGACAGAGAAATACTTGTTCATACCTGTGTTTCTTAGAAGCACGCTATCATAGTCTAAGCAACTGCGCAAACTGCCATGTTTTCAAATAAATTTCAAGAGAAAAATTCAACAAATATCGTATGCATGTCTGTACAATATATTTTCAAGGCTTACCTACATATATGACAGCGCGAGCAAATTATGCAGCCAGCTTGGAGCCCAGTGACTAGTTGCTCTACAGATGTTCCTTACTTCATAGACAGTTTAAGGTCCCTGAGCCCAGAGTAAGAGCTTCACCACCCACAATCCTGCATTAGATATAAAATAAATAAGTTTAAGCCTAATATAACTGTAAGGTCAAATACTGAAATTCTTTCTTTTAGCCTCTTCATTGGTAAAACTCTTAATTAGGTCAAATCCTGATAAGCAACAAACACCTGGCAGCCATGGTGGTTTGTCCAGCATTTGTGCTCAGCTCCCCCCTGGATGCAGCTCCCTGGGAGCTCTGCCAGAACACGGACTCAGAGAGGTGTTAACACCTAGAAATTACAGTGGCGTTTCTAACTAACCCTGTAATCCATACCTGTTGCGTTTGCACGGGTATGCATAGCTTGGGTAAATAATAACTTATGCCAGACTTTTTTCCTCTTGTGACTTTAGTTTTGATATCACATCATGATTCAAAGCCTGGTGCACCATAAATTTTCTCCAAATGTGTAGTAATTCCTTGGCGCAGTCTAAAGTTATGATTCATTTATACTGGAGTGACAGCATAATACCTAGGTGTCAAAATCCATTAAAACTGTTCAATGTCTTCTGTTTATTTTTAGAACCAATTGAGACTTAACTGATGGTGAAAAATATACAGTCAAGTGTGTTTACTTCACCTTTACAAAGAATCCGTTATACTCCCAATTAATTTGTTATTCCTGTCACAACAGGTACTGGATACTTCAAAACTGTCATTACCGTTTCTCCTTCTTTCTTTTGCCTTTTTTTTTATATGAAGGCTTCTGTTTATTTTTAACCCATTAGTAGGTAATGGTTTATTGCTTTGTAAAATAAGGAATTTCACGTCATTTCCCATTTTAATTAAATGTGATGAATAAGTACATTTCCTAACCAACTGAAATTCACTGTGCTCAGATTTCTTCCTGTCACAATCAGGTGCTTTAGTGCTAAATTTAATGACCATTCACAGGATGGTACATCTTGTGCATTGGTACGATTAGCCAGATGGAAATTAAAAATATGCAACGTGACAGTTACAAGCACCAAAACAGTTCTTAGTACAAATCCAGGGCAGCTTTTGCCATGTTAATTGTTAGCAGTACATTGTTACTCATAGGAATTTCAGAACATGGTTTCAGAAAAAAAAAAACCCCAAACAAACCAAAACCAAGATGGGTGCTAAGTCTCAGAGCCAGGCATTAATTAAAAAGTAATCAGCAAAACACAAGAGTTCAGCAAATAGCTGTGAATATAACTCCAAAGAAGAGTTTGTAGCAGATGTGTCAGAGAAAGGGCAAATGAAATGCTGATATCCAAATTGGTTTTCCCATACTGAAACCAAAATAGTAATACGGTGTTGGAGGAAAGCAGCCACGGAATAAAACAAGTACGTTGGCAGTTGAATGAAAGCCTGAGCATACCTGCACACGCTGTTCCCGATACTAACCTGCAGGGAGTGCTGCCTACAGCAGCCCCCATCAGGCGTGGGGAGATGGGCCCCCAGCCCTCCCTGCCCCTTCTCCCTCCCCCGCCTGCCAGGGGAGCCTTCGGGCACCTTTGCACGTCCCTCCCCACCCAGGGAACCAAAGCCAGCAGACCCCAGTCGCTGCCCTGCACTCCAGCAAGGAGCACGACACGACACTCAGGGGGACAAGACACCAAAAGCACAGCACAACTCCAGACCTGTGGCTAAGGGTACCAGCCCAAAAAGAAGCCAAAGCTGGGGAGTTGCCTCCTCATCAGTTAAAAACTGAATGGGATAGACCTCTGGCACATGTATTGTAGTTCATAGTTTTACAGCACTCAGTCACCTACTTTCTGCTTTTCACTTCTACACGGACAAAATAGAGGGAGCATAATTGACTATAGGACTCAATATTACCTAAAAGCATTGTTGGTGACCCTGCCGCTGCCCCAACAGCATGGATTGTCATTCATTTCTGAAGCAGGTTAGCTCATTTGAAGCAAAATGAGACATTGCTTTTTTTAAAATGTTATAAGGATTTTATTACAATTTGGATGATTATACTCTGTAGTTGTAGCTATGTAAAATTAAGCATAAATAGTTTAAGTGACCCATAGGTATTATAAATTAAATAGGCCTATTAGAGTAAGTCTATCCTCCCATCATTATATTATGCTATCTATAGTATATTTTCCAGAGTTTTGACTTGTTCAGCTTTAAAAATCTCAAGAAATGGGGCTTTCATTATTTCTCTTCTACAATTGTTCCCTAACCTAATATACCTTACACTCAGGTAAATTTTTGTAATACTTAGTTTCACTCCAATTGTGTTTCTTTGATTCACCCTAAAGACCATATCTGCTTCCTGCCTCCTTGATCGTTACACCCTTCCACTTCTTTTACAAGTTGCAAACACACGCTCTGCCCTCACACATGGGTTGGTGCTTCCGCTCTTTGAACGTGATTTAGAGCTCCAGCAGCAACATCGTGTCTAAAACCTGCAGCCGTTGCTGCTGGACGCTGGAGTCAGAGCACGGTGGGAAGAACGCGAGCGCACAAAGCCACGTCTCTTGGACCATTCACAGGGGTTGGTGAGGCAGCACCTTCCTCCATATTATCGTTCGTGACTCATTTCCTGGTCCAAACTCATTTTTTTTTGACTCCCATACCTGTAAAATCACATCAGCTTATCCTACCAATTTACAGATGTAGAATTTGTACTTCTGTGCCTGGCATGAGTGATCTAACGCACTAGTTTACCTCTCACAATCTGTATTGCCTCTCTACAAGGAAATGTGAGAGTCAAAAATCCCACACTGTAGCTAACTGCTCTTCATGAAAATCAAAAGCAGTGGTTTGAAGCTATCCGCATATACAAAAAAGGGTTTTTTGCAAAACTTGTACGCAACTCCATCAACACCCAACAACGAAGCACCAGAGGTCTCAGCACAACCGCTATCACAGCGAGCCACGCTCCAGGGATTTATGCCAGAAACTCACAACTTTAAGTCCAGTTATGACCAAGAATAACACGGCCTACGCTCAGTTAAAGCCAACAGGCCTTATTTGTCTAGTTTGAATTCTCATCAGTCAACTCTGCTGTCCAGGCCTTACCCTTCCATAAGCCTATATTTGTATAAATGCAGCTATTCCTGTAATAAAGTGTAGCGGTTTAGTGAGAATCTCAACACCACGTGTTAGGGATGAGGAAAAGAAAATGAAACATTTTAGGGGAAAACGTATTAAATATCACAAAGCAATCAATGAAGCAATGCCAGAAAACTAGGAACATCACGCAAATATTATTTTAATAATCCGAGCACTGAATCTATTTTTAGGAGGAGCGTTTGAGCTTGCATAGCAACTCATCCAGTTGCTGGACCAAAATAGGAAACATGCAAGTGTTTGGAGCAAAACTCTTCCCCTCCTACAGTTTTCAAACACGTGCAATACCAGAAATGAAAAAGCGTAAGGATTCAAATGGACACTTCATCATACAGTTGAATTTTTGGCTGTAAAGAATTAGGTTGCAAAACTGGAATTCTTAAGATAGAACTCATATTTTTCCTCAACAATGATGTTTGTCCACAGGCTAAGAGGAGGTTTTAAAAATCTGCGAGCATTAGAAGTACTCTACCAGCTTTCATGTCTTCCCTGCTACAGACATTACAACAGCTACTTACCCAGGGTCAGCTAACGTCTCTTAAAGCACAAGTAAATTCATAGGCGCTCTCATATGAATCTGCAGGGGCATTTTGCATCTGTAAGAAGTGCTTCCACAATTATGAATATCCAGGTCCATAAAATACCATCATCTGCCACCTTTGCTGCAGAACAGAGCAACACAGCCTGTTACAGAAGTCTTGCTGGCCTGTAGTTTCAGTGCCAAACTTTGTAGGGGTTTTTGTTATTTGTTTTAAAATTGCAAGCAACATCTGTCAGAGAGGACATGTGGAAAACCTGTGGAACAAAGACATTGGGTAACACTTGGGGGGTAGGAATAAAAATTAAAATAATACATTTGTCAACCTAGATGAGCACAGAAGTGATTAGTTGTGTATTTTAGCTTTTTCTTTCCAAGGTACAAACCTTGTAGAAAGCTCTCTCCAGCATTAAGGTGAGCTTTTCTGCAGTTCGTTCCATGCACAAACATTTCTCTTTCCTAGAGAGGAGAAACTTAATTTTTGCAAGATGTACCAAAGTACCCACTCTCAGCCCATATCACTGATTTCAGGCAAAACGTGATATTTGGCAGCTGAGCATACAATTCAAATAAAATAAATTCCTGCAGAGATAATTTGTGTTAATTTTAATTTATTGGCCTTTATTTCCTATCTTTGACAACCTGCAAAGTGATTTTTTTTTAAATGCAAGGAGAAGAGGAACCAACACAAGTAGAATAGCAAGAAAATATCTGTATTCGCAGCTACTACTACAATTTTGTAACAAACGGGAAGGTCTCTCTAACTTTTAATAAGACCTCACTTTCCTCAGTTTTGGTGGGGTTTTTTTTTTCCCCAAGACTTGCTCCAAACTAACACACTGCCTTCTCCAGCCTTCACTATACAAGCTCACAAACAAGCTACAAGGCTTTTTGTGTGCGCAGTTATGGTCCATCATTATTAAATGTCTCTCGTTGGACGGAAGAGGTGCTTCATCACAAACAGCCATTCATCAGCACTTGCCAAGCCGGCTCACATCTGACCTCTGCAGCAATAATGCTGCATCAAGTAGGCCAACTACCCAGTTTAGCAGCAGAGCAGGGAGCAGGAGCCAGCTCCAAGATTAAGTGCACTGTTTCAGGTTTCCATTCCCAGGAGCTAGGCGGGCTGATGTTGTATTGATTGTGAAAGTTTACCAGTAAGTATCACAAACAACAATAGCCAGGTCAACGATCGGTGATGCCTGAATACGAAACCCCCCCTGGGATGCCGGTGCATGCCGGGCTCAGGCACTGCTATCATGATAGCTGAGCGTGGGTGGAGTAAGGTTTACGGGGAAAGGAAGAGTGAGAGCCTGCAGCATGAAATGACATTTAAGCAAGTTACATGTGGGAGCAGAATGAGAGACAATGATGCAATTATATATTCCCTAGTTTCCAACTGCAGAAAACCCCTGTCATCTCGCAATGCTCGTGTGTTCAGCCAGCCCCACGTTCGCTGTGCTAAATAGCTTCAGGTACTCAGGAACAGAAGAAGAATACACAAATACAGGTGTTAGGGAGTATAAACTACAGAGAGAACAAAGCAAAAAAATTTCCAAGCATCTGTCTCTTCTACTGGCCATGCAAGTTTGGTGTCAGGTCCTGAAGAAGAATCTATTTATAAATTTTCTGTAGGTTTGTTTTGAAAACCTAAACCCCCCCCAGACTCTTCAAAATCCTGGCTAAACTTGTGAAATAAAACATTTCTTCTTATGCTGTGAAATTCGGTAGTCAGGATTAAATGGAAAGCCTGTATTTAAGCCATACTATGGCTTATTATATCAAAATTAAAATCCAGACTCATTGGCCTTCCTCCAGTGTGGAGTCATATCCCACAGCCATACTGAAAATCCATTTTTAAAGGTTTACTGTGTATTACATTTAATGTCTACCTAATAGCTCATACTTAAAACTGGAAGTTATACTGAGATGTTATTTGATACCTGTATTAATGAAACATTTTAGAATAGTTTTTAGCTAAAATACTTTAAAAATATTATCAAAAACTTCTCAGTTTGTTTTCCAGGCACTCCAATTTAACATGAAATAACCTTCATAAAATATACCATTTGGAACTTAATATCCTACATATAGCCAAGAACTTTACCTCTTCAAACCGACTGAACCATTCCTTATAATTACCTTCCCAGACAGTTTATAATTTAAACAGTGGCAAAACATAGCTATCTGTTCACTAATTATCAAATTGTAGAGGAAGACATGCCAGGTAAAAGCTACCTTCATCACAAAACACTTTCACTACAGTATCAGTAGATCTCCCTCTCCCCCATTTGGATTACCGTGTATTACACATGGTAACCTTCCCTCCCATAGGATGAGGCAACTAAATGTGCCTTCTGTGAAAGTGAAGGTTCTTGCAACAGTTGAATTTTGCAGATAGAAAACCTATGCAAAGACCTCGTACTCTTGTTCACTCTTTATCGTGCTCACAAAATTCTGATGAGCAAATAAATTGATCTAGGGTGGGTTATAAATGATTAGCAATTAGTACTACACAGATCTTACCTACTGACCCGATGAACGCACGTTTATTCATCTGAACACAATTCTGCACGTGCTACTGTCTCTTCCTACGGCGCTTTCCAAGATGAGTTCAAAACTGATACAGTCAAAAAGCGTTCTCCTGTGCCTTCCATGGAAATATGTATTCTCCTCTGAAATACAGATAATTACCTAACTCCTTGTTGCACCACTAGGATGACATTATAGGAATCTACAGAAATTCCAAAATCTATCTAGGACTCTAATAGTTCTAAACCTGGGGTTTAATTATCCTGCTTAGAGTTTAATTTGCATTTAAAGTGTTGTGCCTAAATGGGGTTTAAATATTAAAAATAAATGGCAGTAGGACCTCAGTAAAATTGTTGCATTTAATATTTTAGCTATAGTTTCCAATTCATTTTCCAATTAATGAAAATTCTAAGGCTGTGTGTTATAGGGGTTAAGCTACGGGATATTTTTTCTTTTGCCTGAAAATGAAGACAAAATAATTCTCCATTGTGTAACTACAGGAAGAAATGAATAAAACCTGAGCAAAGTGACAAGCTTATTATATAAACAGAAAAAGGAGTATGTCTAAAAAGATTTTAGTACCATGGAAACAAGTGTCACTTATCAGATTACAACATATTACCCTTGATGGTGTTTTCATTGTTCAGAAAAATAATATTAGCATCATTGCAAGTCTGTGTGATTACTAAGAGGATCAATGTATTTAATACAATTATTTTTAAATTCTTATCATCTGTAACTATAGGCCTCAAACCTCAGTTCCAAGTTCTGTACTGGAGACCATATATTTTCACTATGCTAGTTCAACACTGTATAAAAATAATTGAATAAGAAAAAACTGTATGGAATTTAGGATTTCTTCTATGAGTATTCTGGAGCTCTAAAAGATAAGTTAGGTGGGTGAAATGAAAATGTGTAAGAATGTCTTGCTGAAATAAGAAAAAATTTTAAAGATTTATTTCTTTAAAAGATAAAGGTATGTATTGTAAAAAAAATACAGGGTAAGAACATCCCTGATAGCCTGATACATTCTCAGATAGTGTAAGGATTTGGTTACAAGCTTGCCAATTAATTATATTATTTGACATTCAGAACTAGTAGAAGTCTTGCTGATGTGATTAAACACTATTTTTATCTGCTCTATAGAAGCATTTATAGTGCAGTATTTATAATGCTTTCAGCTGAAAACTGATTGTTACATAAATGTAGTAACAAGAAAAAAGCACTTTAAAAGACTTTAGACTTTAAAAGCACTTTAAAAGACTTTAGACAACAAAAAATGCAAATGCCACAATAGACAACAAAAAATGCAAATGCCACAATATGCAGTCCATCCCATCTATATCCTTGCAATTAATAGAAAACTTAGGAAATAAGTCTCGCTCCATAATTAGCAGAACACTGTTTCAACAATATTGGTAAAAATGCTTAGTAAGCACATTATAACCCACAGGTTTCCATCAGGGTAGTACACAGCACCTGTAGTTTATGAATAACACGAAACCTGCGGCTACGGGGGAGAACATAACAGCCTGGGAAAAGCTCACAGAAACATTTTTTTAAAGTGCCATTGGGTACAGATTTTTCTTCGCAACTAACCCCTCGAACCCATGCTGCAGCCACAGGGCAGGGGTGTGACTGTAACACTCTGTCCTCGCTTCTCCTTTCCCCTTATCTAACACAGTCAAAGGGTTTGGAATGTCCTTGCCTTCTGCTGGACAATATCGTGGAGCCCCATCGTTGCTGCTGACTGAAGGCAGTAGGGTGCTGGAGCATAGAAGTGTTATCGTCTTGTCATTCTTTCTGCTTACAGGTAACAACCATAAAGCTCCTTCCTCTAAGCTGAGTGTTTGTTGTTACCTGACAAAAGTAATTAAAACAAATGAAAGAGAGGAAAGAATTTGTGTCTGGCCGCAAACAGCTAACTAGCCTTGACACGGTTGGCGTGTGACGGCACCGAAGCAACACTTGGTGCCACTGGACTATAGGCAGAGTGGAAAAGCTGTTTGGGGGGTGGGGAATAATTAAAAAAAAAAAAACTTTAAAAGGGCGTTTTTGCATTTTAACCACTGATGGATAAAATAAAGTTTCTTTGTCACAGTCAGTTTATCACATTAAGCCTGCATTAATATTTTCTAATCATAGTGACCTCATCCTGCCAGAATGTACCGGCCCCTAATCCTCGCTGTAATGTTTTCTCATTAGCTGCTCAGCACTGGCCACACTGGTTGTAGCAGCTAAGCACTGCCTCAGGCACCACTGGAATTAATTACCAGAAGAAACACTGCTGTTTTGAATTGTCATCTTGAATTTATCACTTGCCACTTAATGTAACTCATCTGACCTAATACCTCCTCTGTGTCACCAGGGACTTCGGCACCAGCCCACGGTGGGTGACGGCAGGGGCGCTGCGGATCCCCACGTTCCCCAGGCAGGCAGCTGCTCCCGGCCGGGCTCCAATCCCGCCTCGCAGGCAGAGCGAGCTAACGATGCCCCCAGCAAACTGCTGATTACCCATACGTCATGCAACACCTGAACCAGAGGAAGACTCTGAGCTGGAGCCCAGTCCACCTAATGGTCGCTGCTTGGAGATGATCATCTTTCATTTCACTGGATGAGGCGACACTAACCATTTGTTTCACTCATGTTACATTTTCAAAAATAATGAAACTGGCAATTCACATACGGATGAATAAACGGCTCCAGGGGACCTCGCGGAATTAGGCCTGTGGCATTTTCTTATAAATCGTGAAGAAATTGCTCGTTAAATTATTCTCAAAACAGAATGCAAGTCAGTAATATAACACAGGTATGAACTACCTCTACATCCCTCCCCCACACACACATGTTCCATTTGTCTCAGGACGAAGGATCTTTCCAGGGTTTGTATCTTTAAAGTCCGTAATAAATGCATTCTTTTGCTTAAGGCAAAAATGTTTATCCAGTATAAAACACAACTTTTGCTATGCACGCACTCTCATCCCCGAGTCTAAATTTTATCTGTGAAGAACTTGTAATTGCAATTGACTCATTTCACATTTTTCTGGCAAAAAAGGAACAGCCAGAATACCCACATTTCTGCTGAAAGCTTCATATTTGCAAGCTCTATTGAAGTACTTAACTCCATAAGAGATGTAATTTTACTATTGCTGAAAACAGGGATGACTCAGTGTAATAAGCCAAGAATACCCTACAGATAAGAAGATAAATATTAAAAACTGGCCTTTTCGTAGCCTTTTAACAATAACAATTCTGAACACGTTTCTTAGACAAAAAGATTTCCTCTTGCTACCACACTGTATACTCAGCACAGTAAACTTAGAGAGATGTATAATGCGATATAAACATTAATAGTTTCACAATTGTGTTTTAGAAAGACTATTTATAGAGAAAATACAAAATGCCTCCCAAAAGTATACTTAGACGTAAGCCACCATAATCTTCTTGCTCATGCAGCAGGAAATCTAATACACCAGCTCAATAAACCTGTAGGAAACAAAGGTTTTATGTAGCATTAAGAGTCACAATATTAAAATACCACATATTACATTCAACTACTCTTACAACACTCATTTTAAGAGCCAAGAAAATTAAGTGCCAGTTTGAGAGTAATAATATCATAACATGCAGAAAGAGACTAGAGAAGTACAAAAATACGTGGAGCCCTCATGATATCTTGGTCGCTTGGGTCAAATCCAAACACTTGATGGTATTGACGTTTTGGGTTATCACCAGAAAATACTGCCCCGACACAGCACTATTCCCCAGAATGTGCTGCAAAATGTAAGTTCTCATCAGCTGGTGTTATTTCAAAATGTATACTTTACCTTTTTATTATTAAGAACAATAAAGTAATCATTACCATTGATATGTCAGTCAAAATCCAGGTTTGAGTATAGGTGCATGAGAACATACAGATATGTGCTTGTGAGAATACATAAAAATGAGATATAGAGATCATTGACTTTGGGGTAGAGTTATCTAGACAACTGATAAAAATACTCATTGTATAGTCACTAAGGCTTTTTGCAAAAATTTATGATTACTTTATGAAGTGGTTTGGGGGGGGGAGGTTGGTGGTATTTTTGTTTTGGTTTTTAATGTTTATTGCCTGTATTATTTATATTGTCTTACCCAGTAACTGGTCCCCAAATTGTTACCAGAGGTCCAGCTTTATAGGCGTCAGCTCTTGGAGACATGGCTCTAGGACTAAAGAACAAGAACTTGGAATCTCAAAGTTTCCCATTCCCAGAACCCAAAGTCTTTGCTCTACTTCTAGTTAGCATTGAAAGATGTATTCTATCAGCAATTTATTTTTATTTTTTTTTTAAATACCCCCAAAAAGGCTTTTACATTTGTTTTTAAGTTCATGACTGGATAGTTCGGAGGGGTAGGATTCGAGAAAGAAGTTGGACAGAGAAGGAAGGAAAGAATGCTTTCCAGCTGGTCACATTTTGTACATGTTTGCTGGATGAAGAGAGCTTTGCAATATTTTGGCAAAATGGATTAATAGGTGAAGGACAAATGCAGTGGTCAAGATGCATAGCAAATACATTTATCACATAATTCGCATTTGTACACACTGCTTATATATTTATCATTATAAGTTTTCATTATATGAGTTACAACAACTTCTTCCATCCATGCAAGTAGGTGGAAAGCAACATTTTTTTTTTTTAATTGCTCATAGGAAGACTACAAACCCCTTCAGAGCATGAAATAAAACTTTTAACAAAAAAAGAATAGCATACCCAATTGTAACTATAAATGAAATTCAGATAAAAACAACATTGAACAATACGGGCTGCACCATGAAGGTGTAAGTATTCTGTGCTTGTATTTGTATCTCACACCTGAAAAATGATCTTAGGCATGCATTTGTGGAACCTAAGTGTTTATTTCATGCTAATATTTAATTTTTAAAAATCCATATTTTAAACTGGAGGAAATACCATCTGGCATATAAAAAATTCCTTGCAAGAGGAAAATATATCTAAAAGCAAATTGCGTGTATTTTTATTGAGAGACTGAGTTTATGCAAGCAATTGTCATGCAAGCGGAGTTGTAAGTAATAATGTGGCCTTTAATGACGGAATGATGGACCTGCCAAACACTAGCTCCTGCCATAGACTGCTTGTATTTCCCTGCACAAAGATGCCCATCTGGGAGTTATTAACATATCCTCGTCAATTCAGAACCTACTTTAACATAATCCATATTTGTTGGAGAAAGTCCAACATCAGCCAGAGAACAGCGGCCACGTGATCCGATGACACATTTCAAGCAGCACACATAAAGCATGCTTGGGCAGCTAAGCAATTCCAAAATGCAAATAGCAAAAGCATTCCTCTTCTGAGATGAAAAGGACAAATCCCTTTTGGCGTAACATCTTCTACACTTTTAATACTGAAAGGAAACAACAGAGGTAGGAAAGGGACAGGTAGGTGCTTTTTCACTTCATTCCAGGCATGCTGACACCCTCAGTCTTGCACCAAAGCTGCTGTTCCTGAGACCCAAGAAATGCTCTGCTGCGTGGGGGCAGTGGGAGAGAACACAAATTCTCTTACATCAAGCAGCGTCTCACGCTTGCTTGTATGGTACTTAGAAAAGTGAGCACCGTTTATTTAAAGGGACCTGGACTCGGCATCAAGGAAGCCTTTCATTAGAAAATTACTTGGTCCTACAGGGCAGTCTGCTCTTGGAAGCTCATGTTTTCATAGTTCTGTTGTTCTTATTAATTTTGAATGATTCCTTATATGTTAAGTTTTCTGAATTTTGTGCTTTTTTAAAGTCTAAACTGGTGCTTCCGTAACCTCACTACATTATCAGTGAAAATCCCTGAAACTTCAATGCAGATGAGATAGCCCTCCCCAAGTGCTGGTAGTCTCGTGGTGGCCTTGGCACAGCACTCAGATGTAGGCAGCTAAAAACTAAGCCCCTTTTTAACCCTCAACTTGATGGAATGTGATATTTACTGACTTCAGTTTCTGACTGGATAAAACCCCAGAAACCTCTTTTCCTCCTTTTTCATCCAGGCTTACTTGATTTTGTGATTTCTCGTGCTCAAACTAATATTGCTTATGACCTTTAAAGACCTGCAGGGAGATGCCGCTTTTCCCGTCACCCAGCTGCTATGGATGGATTCCAACATACATCTGTGAGCTACACAAGGATAGTGTAAACAATAGCTTCCCATTAAACTTCAGTTTAACATTAGAACTGCTGTCCAAAGATCATACTTAAAGATAATAGAAGTGTTACTATATTCCTTTGTGTAGCTCAGTCATGACCCTAATTAATGTGTCTAGTTTAGACATGTATTTCTTTAAGTAATGGGTGGTTTTGTTTGGACTATTAGGCAGAGTTGACAAGGAAATTTTCCATCAAACTGGGTCATAAAAACTACATTATTCAGCATTATTATGAGTAAAACACTATTTATTACCTGAACTTTACAATACACCATTATCAATCATTACCTGTCATTAAGGTATGTTAACGTGAGATCAAAGAGACAAAGCCAACTTAAACAAACAGAGGTGCAGAGAAAGCTTTTAGACTTATTTAAATCAAAAGTGCAGTTGAGTCCATTGATTAGCTAGATTTTCCTTTCAGCTGAAGATGCAAATCAACTGATCACTGCAGTCTCAGAGCATGGCTTATTCCTTGGCACAGATCACAGCTGTATTATTTCTGAGACAAAGTAGGTAGATGCGCCCACAGAAATACGGAAAAATACCACAGGGCTTTCTGACTGCAAGTTTAGATTCACTCTCATGTCAGCTCTCACCTAAAATATTATTTGCTCATTCATTAAAAATAATCAACAGAAAGAATCTAAATTAGGCAGAGGGAGGTTCTTGGCTTTACAGGATTAAGTTATTAAAAAAAACCAACCCACACACACAAAACTGCTGATTCAGCACATTATTTCAGACTCATAAGCCAAGTTTCTTAGATAACTATTTTCATAGCAGTAACACCTAAGTGTTTGAGTCATGGAACAGTATCCATTTCTCCTAAGTGCCATGCAATGCTCTCAAATACAAATGCTCAAATACACTTTCTGTCGAACAGAAAGACCTACAGCGAGGTCTTCGTCATGCTCTGTGCCACTGACCTCAACAGCCATCTTGAAAATCACAAAGTGATCCGTGAAAGCACAACCCTGTTGAAGCTCTGAACAATACCATTTTATGAGCAACATTACAACTAAACAGTTGCAATATTTCCTTGGAGCTTGCACAAGACGTAGACTGTTGGGCAAGTTTTTAATTCAAGATAAGATTTTAGATGTGTGAGCACGTTTTGATTTTTTCTAATTATGCTATTTAACAGTCTTGCTGCAGTCTGCAATTTTATTCCGCCCTGCAAGATTCAATCAATGTTCCAGAGAGCTGAGAAGGACAAAACTAGAAGTCACAAACTATTCCTGGCCAAACCTGTGCCAAACCTTTCTAAAATTTCTGAACCATTTGGATTCCTTGTTTCTCAGTATACAGTTAATCAGAATCTCTTTTTTTTTTCCCAAATAAGACTTATATAAATCAGACGCACATCAATCCTCACTTCCATGAAAGCGTTTCCCTCAAAAAGAAGTTCCATATCAAATGCATCGATAACATGGTCTCAATTCTTTTCTCTACCAAAACTCCTGTGCTATGACAGAGCCGAACATTTACTCCAACACAAACACAGACCTGTAGTTTTGTAGTCTCAAAATTTTTAACCATAGCTTCATTGTATCTTGTACACATATGCGATCCATAATAAATGGTGGGAGGTTGATTTAGGAGAGGGTAATAGTCTTCAAGGTTTCCAAAATAATTGTTACCATTTTATGCCTTTATTAGGAGCTACAGCCTCACTCAGGAGTGTTCCCTCACCAGAGATCTTTTAAAATTTGCTAAGTTACTAGAAGCAAACTAGATCATTTTGTTAGATATCTCGTTACTCCTCCTCTCTTTTGAAGCTTACTTTAACACTCACTAAGCTCATTAAGCTCATTTACACAAGGTTACCATTAACTTTATACAAATATCTCCTGACCTTAACCCTGATCAGTTGGTAAGACGGGAAAGAAAAATCGCTCTCAATGCATAGTTCTACGTTTTTGCATATCTACAGATTCATCCTGGAGTTGTGTTTTAAGTGGGGGTTTTTGGGCAGAAGGGAGGGTTTTGTTATTTGGGGTTTGGTTTTTTTGTTTTGTTTTTTTAAACAAACACATAGCCATTAAGGAAGTATTAGCTCTGAGTCACCACATAGATTTCATCCTAACACTGTTCAAGGCTCTTTCATCTTCAGTTCTGAGCCATATGAGCTGTTTATTACTGCTTAGAGAGCAACCTCTCAGATAAATAAGAGCTTCAAAAGTTAGTAATTACACATCACTGTCTAGAACTAAAAGGCTTCCTTCACACCTAGCTGAGTGGTGCCCCTCCAGTGATGTACATGTTTCCACTAGAGGCCTCAAGATACAACGAAAGAGGTGAGACCACACAAACAACCCTCTGAAAGAGAAGGTAACACTTCACTACATCTACTTCACTTTTCTGCAAAAGAAGGTGTCATGTTAACATTTGTTGGCTACTCAGTATTTAAAAAAAAAAAGGACAGAAGTTCTAGCTGTAAAATGGTATTTGAATAATTGGTGCTTAAAGTGACACAAAACTGACAAATCTAGAAAGAATATTATATACAGGCCACTAGCATTATGCAAAGTGGTCAGCGACATGACTACGAACCCAAGGGCACCTTATATACTGAAAAGATAAGGGCTAGCCTGTATTTGTGAATTATCTACTGTGGTTTGAAATACAGAACCATATATTAATTTTTGAGAATCATTCGTCAGCTATTGAACTAGAGCTACCTGTAAAGCATAACACAACATGAATTTGGGGCTGCAAAACAGTGCACACCCATTGACAGAAATGAGATAGAACCCTACATAAAAACAAATCTGGAGCAAGACCTCACGGGCAGAATATAATTATTCCAGAAATATCTAAAAATCTATTTTTTCAGAACAGTGCGTTTAAAAATTCTTTTGTGAGGCGTGTTTGGGGATCTGTAATAACCTCAGTGGTCAAGACCTCTGTATTATATCATCCAATAGAGAGATCAGATGGTGCCAGCATGTATCACAGCCTACCTCATTCCAGATTTACAGATGTAAAGCTGTACTATAAATACACAGTACTCAAAATACTGTGAAGTCATTCTGATTTATTAGAAATATTTGATAACTATCTTCACGTTTCCTCTGATGCTGAATATAACCAGCAGACTACTGCCAAGGAAATGGTACAGTGTCAGAAATTCACTTCCAGAAAGCAAATAAGGAGCAGTAGATAGGCAGAAAAGGGAACATAGCCCAAATTTGTCAAAACAAATAATGTGGGGGGCCAATCTGAAACCTCAATGTAAAGGAAACAAGTGGCAGGGCCAAGCAATTCAGAAGTCAGCAAAGAAGAGGTAGAAAAAAAGTCATAAGATAAAACATTAATTGCATGTCATTCTTTACTGATTAATTACAATGGTTTTGGCATTTTTTAATACTATCAAAGCACCTCATTCAGACACCTTTAACATCTTATAAGTGTTCTAGGAAAACAGATCCTATGAGAGTCAGGAGACCTGTTGTGTGATGGAGCTTCTCCTGTTTTCAGACAAGCCACCAAAGATTCTCTCCCATTCCACCTTT
Source organism: Balearica regulorum gibbericeps (assembly GCF_011004875.1). NCBI lineage: Eukaryota > Metazoa > Chordata > Aves > Gruiformes > Gruidae > Balearica > Balearica regulorum. The sequence goes on along the minus strand of NC_046189.1, from coordinate 18,895,967 downwards.
AGAAACGATTTCACTGAAAAGAACACTCAAAAACAGGGCATTCTCCTTTCATTCTCCTCTTTCTTTTTGGTAGCTGTTATGTTGCTTTACTCAACCAGGTCTATTGCATTCTATGTAGCTACATGATCTTACATTTTACAGCTCATTTTTAATTGCATATCATTGCTACCTTTCTCATAAAGAGACAGGGCTCTGCCATTCCTACTAATTATCCAAATCACCAGTCACTATTTGCACGTGTGTGGGCTTGCCTAAAGCTTTTAACCACATGTCACTAAATCAAAGTGAGTTGGAGGCATCTTTGCTGTAGTGACAAACTATAAAGGTTGCATGACATTCCTTTCAAGCCATTTGGAAGTATTCTGTCTAAGATTACAGTACTCAAATACAACAAAATTTTGTGGAGGGGTAGGAGACAGGGAAGGTCGGAAGGTTATCCGATGCTGTGGGCTAATGCAGTGTTATCCCATCGAACCAAGCCACGACGGCACTGCAGCCCTGACTGAATGGACTCCGTTTCAAACACGCCTGGTAACACAAAACCCAGAACAGCGAGAGCATCGCCTTCATTCTTACCTCAGGGTAGCTCCAGATCCATCAGCACTGGTGCGTGTGAACACTCTGGAAGAGGTCTTTCTCTTTGTCCTAATCATACTGACCAAAGTCTGCTGATTTCCTCACACTGGATTTCAACTTACTCTGACTTTTTTTTTTTTTTTAATAGTCTTAACTAATAATATCACATTTATTAAATGAAGTCGGAAGATCCAAAAGTAAGAGAAGGTTATACTCCTCCATTCTCTGGTTCCCCTAAATCTTTAATACAAAATCGATCATCTGTAGCATTGCAGGCAGAGGCGCTCATTCAGCAAAAGGTATTTGGCTGGAATTGCAATGGGAGAAATGGCAATTTTCACATTACAGCCCTGACCTAAGCCCATGTGGTCCAGCTGAGCATGCACACACAGGCCATTTGGCAAGTCTCCCTGTGTCCACCTTGACAATGCTTTCTACCCTCAGCCCTGCAAACCTTGCCCACAGGAGAGTTCAGACAGGACACTGTGCTCCTACAGAGTAAGCTTTGATGAATCTGCTTTTGCTCCCTCACAAAAATATGTTAAAAGAAAAAAGGAAGATCTTTGATTAGTACTAAATGGAACAATAACTGAAATTTCAGTTAAATAACAATTAAATTTGTTTGAATGGTTCCCATTGTTTGATTTTCTTCTAGTTCTTCTAAAAATATTGGTTAGCAATTTTACATCCTAGCAATAAAACATGATATACTTGTAATACCACTGTTGCAGTGAAAATACTTAGGTTTTATAGTGCTTCTCCAGAGATAGATATTTAGGACTCTACAGATAGGTTAATTTAGCATAAAATAGTATAATGCCTTCCTTATTTCTATTCATTCATTTTGAAACCACGAGGCCAGCCCAAGAACAAGTCACAGCTCACACACTGGTCATCATGCACAGATTTCCTGATTAACTAAGAAGTGCAAAAACCTGCCAAATTCTGTTTGTCATCCGTTTGTCAGCTCTGCACTGCCTCAGAGAAGAAACGTCTGTGTAGTAAAAACCAGAACCACCAGTTACAGGGCTTTGAACGGCCATCCCCTGGAATTCATTCAGGTCACCACAACCTCATGGTCAAGTACATGATCTCCATTTCTGGATTTTACTGGCATTGCATGAATATTTACGCTTTACAGAAGTCATCGTCTTCACCAGTGCCAGCACAAACCTGACTTTTAAGGGATGTTCAAATGGGTCTGTTAATTTTTTTGTTTTCTCCAAAGTTTTTGACAGAAATCTGAGGAAGTTGACTCCGAATCAAAGAGAACAATTTTTCAGAGCAATTTGCTTTCACTTCATGGATTACAAGTGTCAGCAAAAGCATACTGAGAGCCTCTCAAAGGAGGAAGGCATCCTCCAGACATCTCACCAACACTAGCTCCTGGCTCGTGAGGGCAGCAAAGGCTGTCTGCTGCAGCAGAGCTGGGAGCTGGCAGGAGTTGGGCTCAGTAGGTCTGGTCTCAACTGCTGCTTGCTTTGATAGAGCTCTCCAAGTAGACCCAGAAGGTTCAAGGGAACACGATCTTCAGTTACTACGAACATCAATCAGCTTCATGCGACCACATATTCCTCTTTCAAAAGCAGCAGCACAGGGCAATTCCCCAGTAAATGCACTAAAATCAGTCTGCAGCAGCTCTAAAGTTAGTAGGAATTGTGTGCCTGTTCTCTCATGGCAGGTCACCCACAAGACCGAGAAGGCCTAAATCCTAATCTAGTTTGCAATGAAAGCATTGTGTGAAGCATGCAGGATCTGGCCTTAGGGTGGACTGGCAAAAAGACAAACAAAAAAACAGGTCACTACCCCATTAATCGTTATTACAGATGTTACCAAGGAGAAAACTATTCCCTTAAATTTGCATTTCTGTGTTATCCCTTGCACTTAGGTCAACTCAGTCTTGACTTTCAGCAACTGGTATGCTCACTGAGAAATAAAAAGTTATACAACTGACCCAATCCTCTGCTAGAGTAATGAGAAAATCATGTTATGTGTTGTAGGTGGGGTTTTTTGTTAAATCATGGCCCTTGCTATTCATTAACATTCAAGTGCTGAAAAGCCAATAAATTATTACCAAAAGGAAATGTAAACAACTTTCTCTGAGGAAGGACTGCATACAGTAGGCTGGAACCTCCTTCAAGTTAATTGCGACACAGTTCACTAATGAAACTTTCCATCTATTAAATCTTAACAGGCATAACTATAAAAATGGCGCCAAGCGCTCTCTCCTGCCTCGGAATGGCCCAGACAGCATCTGCAGAGACTTTCACACCTATTGTCTTTGCAGGGATTAGTAATTATCCCTAAGTAGTAATGGCAACATACAACTAATTTCACACTGGTTATGGAATTTTCAAATTAATTTGTATACTGGAGCTGGCTGTACGAAATACAGTAGCAATGGTACCTGGTTCCTTACCAAATACCTTGCAGCAGATCTGACCCAAAGTCCTCTGAAGTCAATAGCAATCATCTTCCTTTGCTTTTACTGAGCTCAGGATTAGGGTCAAAACGGGCAAGGACATCACCAGCACTTCAACCAAGACCTGTGTTTGCTTTTGAGGCAAAAATTTAAATTCCACCCCTTCACAGCCCTTCAAGAGAGACCACACAGTCCTGCTGAAGGGTAACATCTCTCCTGGCACACAGCTCCTTGCAGGGACTACCTTTGCTTGTTCATGGCTCTGTAGACCATCTTGATCCACCACCGCTCTCAATCTTGCACTTAATTTCCTCCTCTCACCAACATTATTAGCTGTTCAGACTCTTAACTGACATCTGTGTTTCTCATCTGCAAGATTTATCCAAGATCCTCTGCCAGCTCACATCAAGATGTTTTTAAGCCTTGCTTTTCTGCCACTTCCTCCATGTTTTCAGCTGTCCTTTGCTCCTTATCTTTATCTACAAAGTAGCCATAAGGGCAATCCAGAACATGTGGATTCATTCAATCTTGAATATTTCAGTGACTGTACTTCCTAAAAAATGTTAAAGACTAAAAAAATTCTGCATGTCCTGCTTGGCTTGAGGCTTGCTGTCCAGAGAGGAAAAACACCCTTTCGTTCTTTTCCTCTGTTCAGTGAGGCTATTGAAATACAAGCAATAATTAAAGTCAGGCAGGATGCTCTTTCAAGGAAAAAGTAGCAGCATTTTTTAAAGGCCTAGGACTGGACATAAATATGTGAAATAACCATAGCTCTGCATACCAATCAGTCATTTTCACACATCGTATTTTAAAGTAAACTAGAATGCCCATGTTGATATACCAAGTCAATGATCTCATTTATGATCTAATTTCAGCAAGCTGAAGCCGGGAAGAAAATTTAGCTCCAGTATATGCAAGTTTGACTCCTTGAAACTGAAGTGTTAATTAGTCGAACAAAACAAAAGTATATTTTGCCAAGTTTTTTTGCTCAATAAAATTTTACTGTTTCTCCTTTGACAACTCCTTGTACTGGAGAAATCACAATACATTATTTCTGGATGTCCTTATCAGCTCAATCTTTGAACATTAATAATCAGGGATAAACATATCTCATTCACAAGTCTATCGTAATAATTACTTGGAAATGTCATTTGCTCCAGTATGGCTTAAAAGACGCCTAGTGAAAACTGAAGCACTCCTGTCTGCCCTTAATTTGCCTTCCTAATTCAAGTAATAAAGTTCTATTGTGTTATACTGAGGAAGGACATATTCCATGATATTGTATGAGTTGCAGTAATACCAAGTTAATTACATGTAATACATAAACTGTAAACAGAGCTTCTAAATAAAAACTACATATAAATTTTTATTTATCCATGTATTATAATTGGCAAGTGCCAAAGTTTGCAGTGCTATCTAGTACACTAACAAGACTGGCTGAAAGCATACAGCCTGACATATAGGAAGGAAAAAGTTTTAGAAGTTTAAAGCATAAATATTTAATACTTCAAGTCTTATCCAAATTTTAAAGGTTGTCTTAACTAGCAATGTATGTTCTTAATGTATTTTAGCAGGCTCAAAACTTAGCCAGAGTGATGGCATAGTACCTAAAATGAAAAATTCCTGTTTCTCCACCAAAAAAAATTACATTTTTCAAGTTTATGTAAAAGGTTTTTTTTTAAAGCAGTTACCAAATATTTCGTTTCCTACTTAAAATTAGAAGCTGCAACTCAACTTCACTTTTTCATTTAGAAGGAATGACAAATAACTTGGGTTTACAGCAACTACTTATTTATATTAATAAAAATATGAATGCTCAGCTAAGTTTTTCCTTTGTATGGAGTAATCATAGAGTAATTTCATAGCTGCTGGGTGCCATAGCTATAAAGCTGAACTGTTCTGGGAAAGGAAGTGATTGCAGAAAGGATGGTTGGAGCTGCAGAGTGGAAAAAAAATCCCATACTGCTTTATTTTAGTAACATTCTAACATTAGATGCCTTGAAATAGCTTTTCTATCTTTGCTGAGACAAAGGGAGGGAATCATCAGTGTATGCAGATCTCATACTCCTGAGGATTTCCCTGGGAGCATTTTGCTAAACAAATCTTGGCAACCCATCAGCATCTCAGTTCAGGGGCAAACACCAAGGTGAACTATTAAGAGTTCACTAATGAGTTCTGGATCTAGCAAACAATTTCTGTGGCAAGTTACAGTGCTATCTCCACACAACAGGTAAACCACCTCTTGAACCCCAAGAGCTGTTAACTGACTTGCATACACAAGTAAAAGTCTTGAAAGGATTTTCAAGATGTTCCACCTCTCAGATTAATCCAGGCAAGCTGTGCTTAAACATTATGTACTAGAAGGACACTGAACTACCCATAACATTAGGGTATTCCTTTGGCAGGACAGCTTTAAGTTACCAGTCAGGCATCACCATGAGTCTACACAATAGTACTTTGTCAAGGCTCACATCAAAATGCCAAAATCCTTTCACTGAAGGGGCGTGCAGTCAGGTAACTGTAGGGTGGACCTTTTTCCTTTTTGAAGGTCAGCATCATCTTTTTGTCTCTCCACCTGAAATTAACTGGTACTGCTAAGTATCACGGATCAAGGCAATTTTGCAGATATCTGGTCCCACAAGGAACCAAGTTGCCTCGGCATAGCAAAGCACTTGACTCCTATTGTGAGTCTTTCACGGGAAAAGTTGGAAATGAAAAATTACTATTAAAAAAAAAAAGCTGTTCTCAAGTTTTCAACTGGTACCCTATCTTCTCCATTTCTCTTTTACAGATGAAGCTTTTCCATGTTGGAGCTGCCTTCATTTTCTGTATTTGTTGTACAGCACACAGTACATTTTTGGTAGTAAGCAATGAATAAAAATAAAAATCTCATCTGAATTATTTTGATCATTCTTTATCTATCCACAGGATACTATCAAGGCATTTCAGGCTGCATTTAGAAGAGAGATACTAGGAAATAAGATGATAATTATCCAGCATAGATCTACTCCTATCATCCCATTAACCAATTTTGAAGTATGAACTTAAAGTAATGCTTATAAAGCTAATTCAGGTGTGAGATTAACTTCATCCAAATTTCTATAGCCATGAATTTCTTCCCACTATACAAATGCAAACACACCACTACAACTCCAAGAGCAACCTACAATTACCCTACTTACATTCAACTTCACCAGTCTTTGGCATTTTTCTTTAACACCTTTTGTTTATACTTTTTTACAGTTTCATTTTTCTGTTCCTTTAAACTCCCAGTTGTAATTCCATTAACTAGATGAAACATTACATTAAGGCAGAGATAATCCATGCCATCAACGAGGCCATGCGGTGTTCAGGCTCCTGCAGGACGTGGTTCAAGGGGAAGGTTGTGGTGCAGTAGCAGCTGCCAACAGCAAGAGCGGGGGGGTGGGGCGCGAAGGAGGAGGAGCAGAGCCTGCCTTGTCTGTGGCAGGTCTGGTGAGGGATAACCACTATACAATATCACCTCTAGCCTTCCTCTCACGTGGTGTCCTTTGACAGCACAGTCACACAAGCTAGTCCCAGTACACGGATGATGGGCCTTTGGCTGTAAGGGACATCCAGTAAACTTGGTGCTGACTAGTGTCCCGGACCTGCATAATCTACATGCCATAAGATCAGCTTGTATGCTCCCTGACCAAGGCCCACCTCCTCCCAGGATGCCTTTGCATTTTCTCAAGTGGGACAATACGTACAAGAAGGGAAGCTGGCAACAGACCTGTTTAAGATGTTCAAGCAAAACTTAATGAGGAAGCAACCCAGAACAGCAAACAAAAATGGTTTCTGACAATCATTACATCCAATAACACAACAAAGCAAGCAGAGAGTTAAGAAAAACACCGAAGGAGGATGGAGTTATACTTCGACAAACAATTACTATTTTTTAAAAACCAAAACCTCCGTACAGAATAAGCAAGTGATTCTGAACCATCTAAGTACATACTTTTTTCAACTTTTGTGCAAACTTTTCATCCCAGGCCCATTCATTTCATTCTCTGTTAAGACTTAGATGGCAGCTCTTTAGATATTCTGAATACCTACAGGGAGTCCTACCATGATGAGAAGAAATTCGTTATGAACAGACACTGTAAGAACAGCCAATAACAGAAAACATCACCATGCTTAGACAGGCAGCCTACAACTAGGCATTTGTTACTTTGATGCTTGTGTGCCAAAAAGAAAAGGAAATTATTTTCCTTAAGCAAAACTTGAATAAGTACTTGAAACTTCAACTTTTCCTTGTTATCTCTGTTAGAGTCCACACAATTATATGTACACTTTTTTTTTGTTGCGCTTTGTGACAGCCTCCCAGAATCTATGAATAACAGTGCGGTATGATTTGAAAAAGTATGTGCATATGTTTAAGGAAAATGAAAAATAGGGTAAGTCTGTGGTGTTCAACCTTTACTATACTGCATGATGGATGTAGAGCAGCTCTGCAAGAATTTATGAATACTGCATTTTGACCTGGTTATTGAAATGTTTATTGTATGACTATATTGAGTTAAATCAACAGGACTAGAGGGGGAAATAAGGAGGAATCACTCAAAATAAGCCACCCTGACATAATTTCTTAAAGCTAGTTTAAAAAAATATATATATTGCCTCAACTTTTTCCTGTCTCCTGAACACAGAAAGTGTGTAAGTCTTCCTTGCCATGTGAAGCCATGGCTGGGACCAGAGTAAGCGTCACTCATCTTCTGTATAAGCAGGAAGTTGACCGGGAGTTGGTCACACAGTGGACGACTGCCAAAGCATTGAGATTTGTCATGTTTCATTTCAGCCTAGAGATTGATAAATCTGTAGGCAAGATTGAGACACAGGTACAATTCCAGCATTATAGATTTTATTCTTTGAATTTTTAATTTCTATAGTTAAAGAAAAATACTTAGTCATTACCAGTATTTTATTAGAACATATCCTCAACTAGAGAGGTAGGATTATGAACCCAGGTAGGTGCCCTGGCCTCATGGGCTGTTCTCACAGAGGTCATTTTTGCCGTGTTAAGTGAAAAAAAAAAATCCACCAATTATTCATATTAAACCAGAACTTAGAACTACAACAATGTGGTTTAATCAACATCTGAAATTATTTTTGCTTGATTATTTTGCTTCATAAGAAGACCCACTGTTTCAGTAAAAGAAGTGTTTAGTGTTAATATTACTATTAAATGAAAGTTTTGAGGGTTATTTCTGTAATGTATGACACAGCAAGTGAGACTTGTAATTTATTGCAGATACAAATTTTAAACTATTTCATTAGAAAAATACAGTATACTGAGAGCATAGCATTAAAATATTATGTAGGTAAATTTTGTATCAAGAACTAATTATTTTAAAGGCATATCAAGTTCTTTAATTTCAGAGGATCATAGTTTTGATCAGACCTTTACCATTTGTGTGCTCATTTCTAGAGGAAATCTTTACTTTCTTAGTGGTATCATTGGAACATAAAAATTAAAACAATTATTACGAATTATTTGTGCATATCCCTCTGTACATAAGCAGCAAGTTTTCATTCAAAAGAAAATTAAGTGCACTTGGCACACACTCCTCTGCCAAAAATATAGATAAGCAGTCCATAAGGGAACTGAAACTGCTGTCAATACAGTTATCAAAACTTCTAATGCAGTCACCAAAAAAAGAACATGCTAGATTAAGAATCCCACCAATAAGACAAAAACAACACAGTACCCAGACGCAGTCACGGTGCCGACGGGAAGAACTAGCCGGCACGCACCCGTTGGAAAGCTGTGGGTGCCGATGCCTTGCTTGCCCAGCCCCAGCTGCCAGAGGGCATGGGCGATAGGTGGGTGGTGAGGTCTGGCTGCAGACCAGTACAGAACATTTCTAGCACAACAGGTTGTGCTGGTTAATAGTTTTCTGGGGAATAGATATTCAGCTGTTCACACAAGTCATATCAGACCTGGCCAATTTTGCTATTGCCCTGATCATTAAGCACTCACTCCTTGCTTTCACCTCCTAGCAGGAGCAGAAACAGCAGCATGATGGGCAATAGCAGTTGATCATTTCTGCTTAAGCAGTTTCTAGGGTAAAATACCAAAGGTCCTCCACTACTCATCGGCCTATGAGGAGCTGCCTTTTTTATAGCCCCATGACACTTTTCTGTCCATATTCTATCTTGTTCATGAAATATAATTCAATTATACTGCATCAGGTGCAGGATTGAAGGAGTGTGTTTATTATTCAAGTTTGACTTTTTGCTGCCTGAATTGAACTAGGCATGCTTTTTGTCAGTTATCCACAAGAAGCCACCTTTAGTCTCTCTTTTTCCTTGGGACAGTTGTATTGCCCTCTGCACAGGGCTGCACATTGAAACCAGTCTGGGTGCAAAGCTGCACCAGACACAGCAGTTCATGCACTAAGCAAGGCATTTTGTCAAGAGCATATGATAGGGCTCCAAAATTCGTGTGAGCAACACCGAGATAAACTTCAGAGGACCCAGCTATGAGCCATAAGCACGACAGAAGGTCTGCAGCCGCCTAAGCCGAGGGGCTCACCACCCTCCCGTGTGACACCGCCACTGCCAAGAGAGGCACTCAACATGGAAAGCTTCAGATGGCGGTTTGCAAGGTGTTGTTTGTGGGGCCTGGGAGAGTCTGGTACTTGTTCCCTCACACTCAGCCCCGAGCAGCCAAGTCTCATGCCTTCCCAGACATTCTGCAAAAGCTGTACGTTTAATAGGGCTTGCAAAAAGACTAAGGGTTTGCTTCTCAAATAAAGAAGGGATGAAAGGAACTTTCCTGGGGTTGTGCTGGCTCAATTCCTGTTTGATTGACTGCTCATGCTGTTGCTTTGGTGGTTATTAGAGCTGGTAAAAACACAATTTCTGTCCCACAGGAATTTCCTATACTTCAACATTTGTTTTCATTCTGAAACAGCATTAAAAATTTCAAAATAATGAACACTTTCATGGAATGAGTGGTCCTAAAATAAATTAAGAAGTGTCATTGAGTGTGTATGTGCGTGTGCATGAGTGCATTTTCAATTCAAAAGTCTAACCTCTTTTCTGCCCTAGACAGTCACAGGGGTTTACAAGAGTTATTTCCAGATTCATCGTATCAGTATTCTAACCAATTTGTCTTCCTTGGGAAGACTAGAGTGCAATGCTGAGATGCCACCAGAATGCTTTCCCCCCTCCTTAGGTTCCCTGGCCTGTTCAAGTCCTAGATATGTTGGGAAAATAAAATAACCATTTGAAGATTTCTCCAGAAAATTCAGTAAGCACTGAGCTTACTACAACAGCTAGGTCCTACATCCTCCCTTTCCTTATGGTCCTTTTGTGGGATGCATTGAAATGAGGAGAGTAAATGACAAAATTGTGAACCTCAGTTGTCAAATGGTCTTTCGGGGATACAGGCATCCCAAGCAGTTCAGAGCAGTCTTTATGTCAACTAATCCAATCCCACTTTTTGCTTAGAATCAGTGCACAGCTAGTGACAAAATCCACCTCCTTTTACTTAATGCAGCTGTATTTTGAGCAAGGAGCAAGTGAGAACCAGCAGCTGGCAGAAGTAGGCATGTGATGACCTGCAGGGGTTGTCCAGCACAGTAATTGCTGTCTTGTTCTTTTCTTCCCCTTTTAAAATAATAACGTACAGCCTAAAATGGACAAGCACCATTCTGCTTATCTCCAAAGCCATGAAAATGAAGGAACCAAGTGTCCAGTCTTCAAAGGTTGCAATGAGAACCTCGTTACCATTTTGCACCATCCATCCATCCCTCCCTCACAAATCCTCCCATCCCTGGTTGAACCATATAGCGCTAAGGTTAATATTACTGCATCACAGCCTACTAGGTGGAATACAGCTGTGTGAGTGTCTCCTGGCTTAAAATAGTCTTTATGAAGCGCTACGCTTTAGGGAAATAACGTTAGCAAAGAAATGTCAGATTTTGCTCTCGTCGTTGAAGAACAAAGTCTAACAAGGGTGGTTGTCAGCTATTATGCTTTTGTACTGAAAAATTGTACAATCCTTTTAAGTTACATATAATGATTTTATAGCCTTTTAACAAGAGGAGCACCACTGGGTAGGATTTTAACAGGGGAAACAGGATTGGCAATTTATTTATTTATTTAAAACCAGCTGAATTCCCCAAGATCTTCCTTGATTTAAGCCACGGTCTGTATTACAAGCAGAAGAGATTAGAAGCATCTGAAGCAGCCATGGTTTTGATAAAACTCTCTTAAGTAATGATGATCCTACAGCATTCAGACAAGTCAGGGGTCAATATGACCTTATTTGCCTGTGCCTTTCATTAGGAGCACTCTTTCTACAGTACCATACTTCTGGTACCTCTGAATACACAGAGGATTCATGCTTCAGTTCTGCGTGTATTAAGAATGCAGCCATAGCAACTACTAGCATTAATGAACTATTTGCTTATGCAGTAATAATTAACTTCCATTACATTACTTTGTGTGATTACTTTCTTAATTGCCTGAATTATGCATCCATTTAATATTTAATAACCATTCTCAGAAATCAGACACTGGTAAAAAAACAAATTGCTCACAGTTTCCTTGCAATAATTAAGCTCACAAGAATAAATGAAACCTTTTAAAAATGAATGCCTTGTGATTATATCCTTGCATATAGAACAAGATCCTAAATTAGCTATTTATTAAGTCTAAATTTAAGACCAAATAGTACATTTTTCACTTACGCCTTGGGAAATCAACCTATACAGTACCTGACATCACCAGCATAATTAAGTGCCATCTATTTACTTTGAGAGTCACGGATTCTGCATTAGTATGAACATTCAGAAGCGTGTGTGGGGAAATCTTTTAAAATGCCTCCTTGGAAAAATAGCATCTTCTTTACCTGAGGTAGCTACTTAGTTGTGCTTAAAGTACTGGAAAGATCTGTGAAGCGTAAATAGCCTTCTGATGGAGAGAGTTGGGAAGGATTTTTTTTTTTGTCATGTTTTAATTTACATACAAACAATGGAAATACAGTTATACAGCCTGAGGTCAGGCTTACCAAACAGGATGAAATTCATTGTTGTTTATAAAAATAACATTTACAATCAAAAACAAGCAGTCTGATCTACTTGTTTTTTTCATGTTGTCATCTGTCTCTCCGTGAGCCCTCGTGCCCTGCCAGCACCCAAGCAAAGCCCCATGCTGATTTGCAAAGTGATGATGCCATTACGTTATTGCTTTGTTTCCCAGTGGTTTGCAATGAAGTCACCAGCTTAAATAAAATGTGCAACTGTTTTATTGCAGGTTGTTTTGATGAAGAGTCTCTACTGAGCTAGACAAGACAGATAACTGTTGTGAGGTTTTTTTTATTTTGCCTTTTTTTTTTCCTGAGTTGCATCTGCAAAATTGCTCTGCCATTGCACATTGATTATGGCAGCCATGTACAGATGTGTTTATCTGAACCATAACACTGCTCAGCTGAAGCTACAGGGACACCAGCATCTTACTCCCTCTCTTTTCCTATGCACACATACCACAAGTAAAATGTATACACCGAAAAGCATATTCCAGGCACCCTGCATCCAAATAAACTAATCCAATAAAAGAAATAACTGAAGGGCTTATCTGCTGAGGGGCAGGTAAAGGAGCAGTGGCTGCCCTCCCCCTTGTCCATACAGGTGGATCATTTTCAGCGAGATGCACAGGGAGCTGTGGGGAGCCAGGGAGGAAGGGAGGGAGGCAGGGATGGCGCCCATTTGGGGGTGTCAGGAGCCAGCAACAGCTGCTGGCCTGAGTTCCCAAACTGAGCTAAATTGATGCCAATCTCACTGGCTGTTGTTACAGTGGGCAGCATCATTAGGATTTGCTTTTTAAATGATCTCTCAGCCTGTAAGTCTGAGAGCTGCTGGCAAGGCAAGGTTAGAAAGAAAATGATGGCAGCATGTTGATGCTTCACAGACCTCATGATAGTTTCCGTCTGTCATTATTTACGTCTGACTAGATGCGTCATGTCAGCTACCTAGAAGGCACTTTAATATGAAGCTCTTGTTTTCCTCTGCTTTTTCACATCCAGACTGGGTACTATTATTTTTTTTGCATCACTACACTTAGGTGAAGCTTGCTTCAATCTCTTCATAATGACACACAAAGAAATAAAAATTGTTTAGCTCATGTTATTATACATGCTTCTATTCTAACAGACCTCTATGACATTGTTCACAAAATGGTGAATTTAAATCAATAAACAGACATCTATCAAAAGGTCAACTTAATTTTATTCTTTCAGCTTCTTTACCAATATTTTAAGCAAAAGCATTTCTTCCTTTAGCTTTCAGTAAATATTGTATTAGTGGACTGCAGCAGCAACCGATAGTTTTAATGGTTGATGGCATTTAGTGGTTCAATTAACATGTTATTAATACTGCTTTATAATGTGATGACTTCTGTCAGAGTCAGCATAAATAAGGTTACAGCTATCAAGTATGTGTCAGTTTTGCCATTATACCACCTCTTGGCAATTCAGATTCAAAAGATTCACTGGCACTGGTCTGGGATGCAATGTGTAATTCACCCCGGAGTAATACAGCCAGCCCTAAATTAGATCCAATAACTTTTTACAATGATGGTGGCTCACATGATGGAAAAGGACCCGAACCTTCAAGCCTTCCTGCAGACAAAGCTCTTGTTCAGAGATACGCTGCCTCTAAGCACGCGTTTCTCTCCTTAATGGCTTGGCAGGCCACAAAACGCCCTTTAAAACCCATCCCCTCTGCCACGTCCCAGGGAGTGACTCGGCCACAACATTATCACTTTTTCTTTTTTTTTTTTTGTCCTTTAAATATTTGTGCCCAAAAATAGCAGTTCAATCACTCTGTGGGCTGACTTTGCTAAATAATCATATGAACTTATTAATGTAACATTTTCTAATCCTTTGGGTCATCAAGCCCACTGTTTTGCCTTCTCATTTTGTCATATGTGAAATTAAGTGACAAGCTTTTTACATGCTTTCATGTATCTGGGCTGTGATGGGTCTAGCACAGCTTTGGGTGCACTAAAACAATAAACAGCTCAATATTGCCAAAAATCATTCAATAACATTCAATCAGCTGGATTTTGTTCAGTTGTTTGAATTTAGAAGTTAGAAAATAGGGTAAATGCAATATACCTTCAACCAGTTGACTGTGCATTTGCATTGTGTACACTATGGAGCTTTGTTATAGCTGCATATTGCTTTCTTAGAAGTACAGCTAGAAGGGTAAAATATTTTCATTTCATAGTTGTCTCACACTATCATGTATAAAATTTAGTAAGGTAGCTAAGTTTCTGTAAACAGTATTTATCCAAACAAAACTTTGAAGGTCACCAAGTTTTCTTCCTCACCCTATCAGAGGGGAAAGGTTATAACTTTTTTTTTTAATGGGCAAATTGGTGTTACCAGATTAAAAAAAAAAAGTATTTCCTCTTAACCTCTACATTAACATTTACCTTCAGAGGTGCTCCAGCCAAACAGAAGATAACACTTTCCTGAAGTTACACCTACAGCTGGCTGAGTTACTCACTGAACTAAATTCAACAGATATATTATTTGCATTTTTTGGTTCCTGAAAAGCCCACAGATGAATCATGATTATTAGAAAGGTGCTGGATCTTTGACATTCTCTGTGAGAAATCTATTTAAAGGAATTTTAAGCTCAGAATAACGTGCAAGTGGCTCGCTCAGCATGGCTGTTTGTAATTCATTATTTGCATAATTTGATTGGTCACCTTAAATCATAGGAATTATTTTTGTTACCCAATTGGGTGCTATTAGCCCTGCAAAGACACCACTGGTTTGTCTCCACGGATGGTGCCCTAATAGTTAATTCTTTGGGAAGCGTTAAATAATGTTTCTTGTCTCCTGGCATAGCCTATAGGGCTCCGATTGAACTTTGTGAGCAGTAGCTTAACATCCCTTTGCTCTCCTCCAGCATTGTAAACATAGGGAGGATGAGCTCTGGGGTTTTTCTGGGCAGAGTGAAAGGTTTTCATAGGAATTCAATCCATCTCCCAACAGTGGCACTGAAAGTGCCAACAGGGATGTTGTAAATTAAACCTGAAGCTAACAAACTGCTTACTACCAGAAAGGCTATTACACAAAACAACTTCCTATACATAGTTTATGGTGACCACATTTACATTTCTTGTAAAGAAAAATTTTATTTACCTCTTATTCTGATCACATTAGTAAATACTGATATAGCAATACAGTTTGCTCCATGTTTGTCATTTATAGCATGCAATGTGCATGATCCCAGTGTTTTTGTGCAGTAGGTTATAAGGGCGTGAGACAATAGGGCACCAAATGACAGCAACAGCTCTGGACAGTCCCTAAAGCATAAGGCTGTAGACTGGATTATAGCTGTTATTGTTGGGGGCGGGGGGAGGTGTTTGGGTTTTGTTCTGGTTTTTAGGAGGGTTGGGGTGTTTTGTTAGGTTGTTTGTTGGGGTTTGGGTTTTGTTTTTTTTTCCAGAAATGCTGCCATGAAAAGGGTCTGAGCAGTGCTGTCTGATTCTCAAGATTTCAAAACTGCACAAGACTCTGAAGGTAAGCAGAGCCAGGTCCCCACGAGGACCACCATTAGAGAAAGCAGTTCTGTGTGATGCAGGATGGGGCTTTTCATGAAGCAGAAACAGGGTGTTTGGTAGGCAGCTGCTCTCTTTTCCCCTTAACCTGGAATTAACGCTTGGCTGAAACGAGAGTTAACTGACAGCCCCAGCTAGAAAACTGCTAGATGCTAAAAAAAATGATGAAAACTTGTATTTGCCATTTAAAGTCCAAGACCCTCCTAAATCAAGGGTTTTCCTTTGTTTAACTTTATAGGTTTTGAAATTCAAATGTGGAGCTTCTCCAACTTTTAACCAATTCCATATGCTAAACGTATCTCAAGTTCCTCAGCATCTCTTACATTGGAAATTTTTAGATTGTAAACCACTAGAAATATTTAATATTTGTAAATTCAAGTTGTAGCCTCCATATTGTTCAAAAACACATGAATAGGGGTTTTTTCCTTACAAATTTGCCGAAGATGTAACCTTCCCGGCTGCCGAAGCCGGCAGAGCCCGGGAGTGCGGAGCAGCGAGCAGTAGGTGGCAGTCAAGCCACTGAACTATCTCCGTATTCTCCAACACCGCGTCGCCGTTAGGAGCAATGTGGAAACAGCGTCATTGGATTTAAAGGTATCATTTCCAAAACCATCTCCTCGGAGGCCTCAGGCTGGACAATCAGTAATGGATAGTAGGATGGTTCAGATGAAGAGCATGAGAAGCGCTCAGACTCTGTTGCCTGATTTTGAGTTCTGAGTTTGTCCAGTTCTCAGGTTTTGGGGGAGTGTTTTCTAAACTTATGGGAAGGTTCTTCTGATGTAAAGCAGTGCTGTGATTGTCCAGGACTGTCCTGAAGCTGGACGTCACAGATAGCATGAGTATACACAGAGTTTGTCCCCACGCAATAAGACACAGCCCCCTCCCAGATGGGGCACAGCCGGCTCAGCAGATCTGCCCACGTGCAGACTAACGTGTTAAAGCCAGAGCCCTTGCTTCAGACATGCACAAAAGACAAAACCACACTCATTTAATCTTTCATTTCCCTTTCTATGGCACACACACACAGAGAAAAGCAATTTAACATCATCTCAATCTTTTTCCTCCTATTGAAGTAGCAAATATCATTAAACATAAGTGTCTAGCATCCGGAAAAAGTTACACAGCAGCAGAGATATGTCACACTCTCAGCAGGACTATTAATCAGAGAGGCTCTCACCACGCACACACGAGCCTCACAGTACATCTTCTAATCGGTCAGCATCAGTAAGTTCTCAGTTGTCTTCTATACCAATATTCAGCAATACTCAAGTGACAGATCAGACCAAAATTTGGATTCATACTTCATAAAATATTAGCAGTTTCATGAATTCATTTTCTAAGTAAGATTCTTTTATCTTATTCATCAATCCATGCATGAAGAAAGTAAACCAGAACTAAACTGAGGAGACACGAGAGGTATTTTCTAATTCCTAGAGGCAGAAAACAGTGAGTCCCTACTTACCTTTTTTTAAATTACTGAAGCTATGCCACTAACCACCTTCCCAACCCCACTTCCAGTTCCTAAAGTATTTTGTTTGTACAAGAAATTTTTTCATGTTACTTCGCTGCATTTAAAGGACTGCAGAAAAGTAAGGTAAGGAGGAGAGATGGTGCATTAATATTTCAGTTGGATCACTCTGGTTCCTTCACTGTGGAGTAACTGTCATAAGTTTAATTTTACTCCTACAGAGACGTAGAATAGCTCTAGGAAAACATTTTTTTGTTGTTGTTGTTTAACTTTTCTAGCACAGTAGCTGGAGTAGAAGTGTTACGAGTTTTGTGAGCACAGCAGCAGCCCAACTAAACCCCTCCACGCCTGTTAGTAAGCATGTATTGCTCAATAGGATCATCTAAAGAACACAAGGAAACTTGACTTTTTACAGTGATTAAGAGTACTTTGAATTTGAGCTGTGAGTTTTGTCACATGATCCACAAGAAGATGATGCAACATGGCAAACATGCAGAACAAAGGGTCAGGTCTGTACAGTGATATCTAAAATTCTATTTCAGTTGGAGGTATGTTTCTACAAGGACAGATATAGGCTTAATATTTCAGAACTTTAATTAGTTAAAGGGCTGACTGGGGACACCCTCCACATTTTAGAAATATTTCATCAAGAGGTCAGGACAGTGACATATCCATGTTGCCCTTGTTCAGCAGATAGAACAAAAAATGAGAAACTGAAGTGCTGTTGCAAGAGTTGTACAGGGAAACAGCAATAACACAAGGCAGAGGGTAGGTAAACTATTACTTTTTTTCCCTGGGAAAACTGAAGAAAAAAACCTTCTATTACTGTAGAGTAATAGACTAAATTACAAAAATAAAGTCACGTTTATTCTCATGCAGTTTTCTTTCCTCTTTTTCTTTCTGCTTTATTCAGAGCTATGTGACATTTCCAACTTTGGAATGAAAATTTTAAAACCTGAATAGGATTAACTTTGTAACAAAGCCACTTAAGTCACAAACTCAAATCACCACCTGTAACAGTGCCGTGGACTGCTCAGAAAGTGCTGGTACATCAGAGCTCTTTCGGTTAGTGCCAGTTACAGCCTTCTGGCCCTGCAAAAAGGCAGTCAGAGACCAGCAGGTGGGAACAACCACTAACTTCTGATCGAACTAAAACCAGTATTCAGACTGATTTCAGTCTGAAGCTGACAATTCTTGTCTGATGGCAAGCCTACCATATTTTCAGTTAAGTTGGTCCAAGTTCTGACTTGGTGAGCATTTGCATCTTTTTCTAAAGGAAAGTGGGAAGGGAGCAAAGGAAAAGGAAACCTCTGATAAGTTATCTTCATTACCTCAGTAGCAAAAAAAACCATCTCAATTGTTTGGTATGTCAGTGATAATTCCTTCATGAGATCAGCTTACATTAGAGGGTCAGAAAAACCTTTTATTCTAGGAGCATATATAGAAAGACCACTGGGCAGGGCTATCCATATAAAATAATGCAGAACCACCCAGAAGTGCTAACATAGGCTCCAGAGTAGCATCAGCATGACTGAATAGCTCTGAGGATGCAGCACTCTCAGGTCCTGAAATCAGGTGCAGGCTTAGCCTGCTTAGAGGCCTCTGTGCAAATCTCTTCACCCTTAGCTGCCTTCTACAGCTCCAGCTGAAAACCCTCCATCAGGCACTGACAGTTGTCCAACACCTATCAGATGTCTCTGCTGGGAAGTGCTAAAGTGGGCAACAGACCCCTTTTACGGCTGCCAACCTTTTCCGCTACAGATACTCAAATAATTTATCACACATTTCTCTACTATGAAGCATGAAACCAAGATGTGAAGCATTCAAACTTTGCTTCACAAAGTGTACTAAGTATTTAAGATTAATCTGTGTAAAAATAAAAAAAGATTCCATTTCTTTGGCCACATAACAAGATCAAACTAGTGACATCGCCAAGAACCAACAGAAATGTTAGATGAAAACATCCACAAAGATGCTATTATCTCTATAGTAGTAAGCACTGTGAATTAACACCTTTGATAAACAGGCTAAAAGAGGTGTTTAGACTTGCAGAAACACCCCAGTGTATATAACAGACTAGTCTGGACAACAACAAAAGCCAGTTTACTGTTCTACAGCTTGCTATAAAAGATTAGAATTCTGCAATACTTCCAAAGAGTCCACTGAAAGTGTCAAACCTTTCTGAAAAGCAAAGCATGCTGTAGTCATGCCAGCGTGGCTGACCAGCACAAACTCAGACCCACATGCTCACATGAGCACATTACCCCAGCCACATAGAATGACAGACTGGTTTGGGTTGGAAGGGACCTTAAAGATCATCTAGTTCCAACCCCCTGCTGAGGGCAGGGACACCCTCCACTAGACCACGTTGCATCATCCAATACAACCAACCAAAAAAAATGTAGGATAGCTTCAAAGACTTTACATCAGCATTCTATAAAGTCAGCACTGATAAAATAGATGTAAAACTAAAAAAAAAAATGTACAAATTGATTCCTACAGATAGAAAGTTGTTGGGTTTTCCCTCCCAATGTTATTACTCTATTCAAAACAAAATGGGTAATAGGGCACAGCAAAAGTCAAAAAGCCTGCTAGAAGTTTTTCTATGAAAAAGTCAACAATTGCCCATAGAGTTGCAAAGATGCGTGGCCAACTGCTGCTGCAGCTGCACTCACACAGAACAGCTTTTCTGGTTAATGCCAGAGTCAAGTTTTCCTTTCTCTGAGAGGAAACAAAACGCTTTACATGAAATTTTCCTTCCTAAGCATACACTAAGCAGTACCGCTATTTGGTATAAATGGCACTTGCACTGACTTTATACTAATACTTGCCACTGTTTCCAAATTGCCATTGCAGAGGGTTGCAAAAATCAAAATAAGGACAAACTATTCACATGCTGTCAGGGACTGCTATAACAAGTGTATTTTAACAAGGCTTTTATAGGCATACTAACATGAAAATAGTGTCAGAGCACACCAGTTTCTACATTTTCTAGACCTAAGGTTCATCAGTTATCAAAAGAAACCATCAGCTGTTGCTTGAACACAATAGCTGGCATTGCATCACTGCATTGTACTAACAATATATTTTTAAAATAAATGCAAATTCTTGATGTATAGTTTAGTAATATCTTGCAATGCATGTAAGCCAATATTCTGAAGAATATTTAAATAGGTTGTAATACTTCTGGCTGCAAAATGCAGCCTTATGGACATCACATAAATGAACAATGAACTTCATCTACTTTCCCTGCAATACATATACTTAGGGTATTTTGTGTTTGATTCTTCTGCCTCTTTGTAAGAAATAGTTGGTAAGAATATTTCCTTGTGCTAAAGAAATATTCCCTACAATATATGAATAAAGTGTCAGACAGACCTTCTAACTTTCTAGTTGTTCTCTCCCCACTGTTTACCAGGTTCCTCATCTTGCAGTGTCCTTTGAAGACAGACAAGACATTGATCAAGGAATAGGTACAGAAGAGCAGGAAAAATTAGTTTACTCATATATACAGAAAAACTTACATTATCCTGGCCTTTTAGAAGTTCAGGTTTTTTCCTAGAAGGCAGATCAGGAACACAGAGGGATAGGTATGGGTACTAACAAAGTTTGAGAGTGACTCAATTAAGAGTTCTTGTTCAATTCACTTACAAGATGATTAGGAGATTCAAGTCATTCCTAGAAGTCATCCTTTCTTCAGTCTTAGCAAAAGAGAAAAAATAATTTAATTCATAAAATAAGACAATTTTGATGAATTTACTTATCATTCATAGTGCAACACAGATCTTTTGCACATTTGTCACAGCTTTGGTTGTGGTACACACCTGCAAGTCACAAGTCAGATTGTGACTGAGGCAGCTATCTGCACCAACAGTTCAGAGCAAGAGGGACATTACATGGCAATCAGTACTGTCCAGAGAGCACATAACCTGCTAGGTTGAACAGATTACCTATTATGTTACCAACCAGTTTGCAAAGAGTACATGCCACAGGTATACTACACAGAGACAGACATGAATTAAGTTTAGCAAAGGCACTCCACCACAGGTTTATGTCTTTCCATCACTAAAATAAGAGAAACTTGTTTACCATCCCAAGTAGGGATGTCTGCTCGTTCTTGTAATCATGTTTGCCTCACAACTATCTGTCCTCTCCAGGCAATGGTTACAGGCTTTAACAAGCAAAACTCCAATTCAACATGTGGGGAAAAAAAATCCTTCACAGTGAGAGCAAAGTAGAGGAAGGGGTCCCCAGAGATGCTGCAGAACCAAAGCCCTTCCCTGTCTTTCCATGAGAGTCAGACTCAGGACTTTTAAATCAACTTATGTTCTCAAGACTACTTCACTGCATTGGCTGACATTTAGTCAGTTATGTTTTCCTTCAAATGTCAACTTATGCTCTCTTAGAACAGATGGGACCTACTACAGTAGCAACTAGCAGTTATTTTTAAAGGCTTTTAGCAATTAACTGGACCATTTTTGCCTCAGGCTCAGCCCTTTCCTCTCCCCATGCACATCTAACATCCACTCCCCACACCTGAGATGAGCAGCATGGTTTTCTCTTTCATAATTTTGACATCAACCATCTCAAGAGAAATACTGAATTCAGTATTTATCTATTTTATTCAGCAGAAACATTCTGATTTGGGGAACAGAAGACACAAAAGGTGTAACACTCCATAAACTATTAGGAGAATTCAAGAAAACTCTTAACTCATCTCAGTTACTGTTTCCCAGGCTTTATACACTTTGCTATTGTGTGCATTCCCTTTGCTCCCTCTATATCTTCCTAGAATTTGCATTGTCATATTTGCAATACACATTATACTATTTTCTATTCCTTATTCATAACAGATTTCTCTGCAGTCCCAAGCAGCACTGTTCAAGTAAATCAGCATGCACCTTCAGAGACAGGTAAGAAAACAAGTACTTGATCCACAATTTTTACATAGTATTCCATTTATTGGAATTGATTGAGCAATACTCCATTTCTCTAAGTGAATAACTGTATGGTGAAGTGAATGCTTATATGCAGCAACACATGTAGTAAGTGTAAATAGAGAGCTGGCTTTAGAAACAGTTTAAATGTAAGACGACAGACGTATTGGGTTTTTTTCCAAACTTTATAACTCTATATATTTGGAGGATGCTCCAACCAAAATCTTTGATTCCCACCTGTGAACACCATGTACAACTTCAAAAGCTATTTGATGTCCTTGAATACTACTCAAATTCACAAGGTATACATCTCCTACTACTAACATATGATTCCAGCATCAATCACATTTGAATTTGCACTATAAGCATTTTCTGACACATTAACGTGATCAGTGTACATAAGACCAGAGCAATTGGCTGCATTATCAAAGTCAGACTCCTTTTTCTGCAATAATCTTCGCACTCAGTATTGGACAAGGAGACATCTAAGTCCTACTGGTATCTGACATATGAGTCACTTGCATGCATACACTTCATAGATTTCTGACAGGGCTCAAATAGCCAGCCTGTAGACTCTAATCTCCTCAAATCCACTTATCAGTCTCAAACAAAGACCAAAAGTGGACGCAGAGGAAAGTACAGGACAATCATATGTAGTATTTGTAACAAAGCTATTCCAGTCTCCAGCACTTTTTCAAGAGATTTCTCGAGCTTGTTGTGGTTTCTGCTTCTAGCAATCCTTGACCAGACATTTCATCCACCTATTTGCCAAGTCTCCCAAAGACCCTCTGCACACCTTTGGCAAGGCACATAATTCACTTCTGGAAGAGTTGCCTCTCTGTTCTAAACCAGTTCTCTATAAGCTTCATTCAATGACCCTTAACCCTTGTGCTGAAAGAGATAATGAAAGATCCATCCCTCTCCACCCATTCACAGTTTTGTCAGCCTCTATCGTTGCCACCCTCAGCTTTTTCCCCAGACAAGAAAGTCCCAGCCTACTCAGCCCTTTTCATACATCCTCCTTTCCCTCTTCTGAATCTTCCCCATCCTAATGCATCCTCATTGAGATGAGCAAGTCAGACCAATGTGCAGTATCCAAGGTACAAGTGAACCACAGATTTATATGGCAGCATAATGATGTTATCTGTTTTGTTCTCTGGTCCTTTCCTCATAATTCCTAAAATTTGATTTGCTTTTTAGTCTGCTTTTGAGCATGGGCTGATGTTTTCATGGAACTATCCATCATAACCCAAGGTCTCACTCCTGAGTGGCAACAGACAGCTCAGAGCCAATCATTTTATATGTGAAGCTAGGATTGTTTTTCCCCACATGCATCACTTCACATTTATCTACACTGAATTTCATCTACTATTTTATTGCCCAGTCACACAGCCTCTTCAGATCCTTGTGTAATTCTTCACAGTCTGCCTTCATCCTCACTACCTTGAATAATTGTGTATCAACAGCAAACTTAGTCACCTCACTGCTCTGCCCCTTTTCAAGCCCATTTATATACATGTTTATAAACAGCACAGAACCCATGGGACACCACTGGCAAACCCCACCTGCTGCAGTAACCAAGAACTCACCCCTCGTCTATCTCCTGTCTTTCGAGCAATTATCCCTCTATGCAAGGGCCTCCACCCCTCATCCTAAGGCTTCTTAATTTCCTTAATGGCTTTTGGTGAGGGAGACATTAAAAACCTATTGGAATTTCAGGTGGGAGATATCAACTGAATCACCCCTTCCCTTAGACTTATTGATCCCTTACAAATAAAGAACTCCAAACTTTTTCTTTTATGAGTATCAATCTATAGAAAAAGAAAGCATTTTTAAACAGTTTTTTGCAAAGCAGCTTAATTTTGAGACATTAGGGATGATGCTAACCAGATGAAAGAGGAAAGAACAGAGGCAGAAAACCCAGTTTCCCCTTCAGCTCTGGGACTGAAACTGAGTCTGACCAGGTAGCCTGACTGCTGGGATCCCCCGTTTCCCAAACTACAGCAAGCATTCCAGTGAATGGTGGAACGAATCCAGTCTGGTTTTCAAGTGATTTACTTCTGACCAACGTTGGTGCCTTATGGAGTTCAGAGCTCTGTTGGGCTCACATCTCCTATACCCAGTGACCCACTGCAAAACTAGCAGAAATGAACCTGATAAAGCTGCCCAACAGAACAAAAGCTATTCATTTGTCTAAGCAGCACCATTTCTCACTCACCAAAGGGGTGACAGGAGGACACAGAGGCAGTGGTTGCATAAGCCATTACCATGAGAAACAGGTTAAGCATGAAGATAAATAAACTAAATATCTTAGTAACACTAGATGTTATTTAGATATTTCTAATATACACTGGTCTCATCCAAAAACACTCTATGAAGGTTCAATTACTTTTACTCACGTATCCTGATTTGGCTATAAAATAACAGCAATGGTAGTTTACATGGGATAAACATTAAGGGCTTTTACGACTTGGGCTTTGGAGCTCAAATAGATTGGCAAGAGTCTTTTCCCTTGTGCAATGAGCCAATCTCACTTTGGCATGGCAAAGTGTGGTTTAACCTGACTGAAGCAGCAACCCAGTATTAAAGGCACCTGTTTGCAATTATATCTAAGTGCAGTGGCTACACCAATTTCTCCACATTCTTTCTTTAAGGAAGATTTCCAAAAGAATAATGTTCTGCTTGCTTATGAAGGAAGCTTATTATTTTGACCCAGCCGCAGCATGGACAAACACAACCATAAATTTACCTTCAGAGAGAACATTGGCAAGGAAAAGCAATACAGGACCACTTAGTGTGGGCGGTTATAGATATACAGGGCTGGCTCCAATTACCTGCTCCAAACCAGTTATTGTGGAGCAGTTTTACAGTTCTCTAACTTAAGCCTTTGTCTACAGGCACGAAGGTAATCATGGCACACCTCGTGCTGCCTCTGCACACATGTCCCTGCACCATGGCTGCAGGCGCACCATCTATCCGGGCCGTTAGGATCCGACACGACGCAGCTGCTCTCTGCTGAGCGTCTCCGGGGGCTGCACAAGCAATGCAAAAGGCAGGGTAGCACAGAAAAACTGGCCATGGGTTTCTGAGTAATATGATCTTGGGAGAGAGGCGAAACAGCAGTTTTACCAGGTGACAATTTTTTTTATATATTTGAATAATTCAAACTTCAGAATTAGAACAAAATTTATTTCACACAGAGCAGTTTACCCAGTTTTGATACTCAAGCATAGAATAACTTTGAGACATAAAATAAATTAAGGGCAATTTATGATCTGACAGCTGTACTCGGTGGTCACAGAAGAGCATTATGACTCCAGTTCTTTACATGTAAGCAGTTTTGTTTAGAGTTTGCTGCTGTATGAGGAGGACTGCATACCCCCCCGTTATCAGAGGAAAATACCTCAGTGCAAAACATAAAATTGAGGTTAAAAAAAATGCCAAAGCTAGCTGCTTGAACTTGTTCTTCTAATACCCTCTGTAGGCTTCCAAAATCAACCTGTGTTCACTTCTGAGAATCTGGACACTGCTATTTAAAAGCCTGACTACAGATCTAAAAGCCTAATTTTAAGCACTCAGATTTGAAACTTGCAGCCTTATTTACTAAAGGAGGAAAATAAAGGGAGTGAAATACCTTGAAGACAATACTGGGGAAGGTATTAAGCTGCTTGCTTGTAAATCTCACAGTATGATACTGTTCATGCAGTGAGGGAATACACTTCTTACCTTCAAACAAGCACTTAAAACTACAACACTTGAAGGCACCTGGAAAGATGAACTTACTGACCTGGTAATTGCTGGGACCTTTTTTCAAAGAGCCGACTGAATCACAGAAAATAACTAAGCCTATTCTCTCATATGTACAAGTGATATCAACAGACAAAAATTATTCCAAATCATATAGGGACAGTTTTCTGGATTAAGAAGGGGGGTGGGGTTTATATATTTTGAAGGTATAGAAAAAAAACTTTGGTAATAAAAATTCAAAATGAAGAACATGTTCAAAACTTGTACCTTTTGAAATTAGCCTTTACTTTTTGGAGTGAAAAATATCATTCTAGAATAAGCATATACAAAGCAGTTCTGAGGGTTGGATTTGGGGTGGGTTTGGTTTTTTTTGCATCAGAGACAAAGCAATGATGTACACTGATGGATCTGTAAGTACAGATACGTGGGATTTTTTCCCCTCGACTTACTAAAATAGGGGAAGAAAATCATTGAAAATAAAATGTTCTGGTATTATGAATTGTAAAAGTGTCACAGAGCTTATGGATAAAACACAGAACTATATTTCCAGAAAAAAAATCATGTAAGAATGTGATATTTGTTAAAGCATCATTAATACAACACTGTATTAAGAAACAGCAAAAAATTCGTTTACAGTACTTCTAGGTTGGTAGTTTGCTATGAATATAACAATACTAGTATTTTAAATATTGAAATAATAGTCACATGAAGAAATCTTATTTCATTCTTCCCCCCTTCCATTTTTCTCCCTTTTTTTTTTTTCAGGGCAGGAGAACGAGCTGAGAACAGCCTTTTTGTCTTCATCTTCCCCTTTTGGAGTCAGACATTTTCAGTGTTTCCAGGGGAAGGAAAGGCAGATGCATCAACCTACCAGCAGCCTGGCCCAGTACATTTCTTTTCCTTACCTGACCAGCCATACATATTTGCCCCAGGACACATACCAGCAGCCATTACCAACGTGCCTTCAGTTTAGCAAAGAAAAGAGGAAATTAACAGTGAGAAGGAGCTGCAGTCCTTCACCCATACTAACACCAGCGCAAACAAACTCTTTTTGTAGCAGAGTGAAAAGGTAACAAATAAATCCTCATATGGACAAATACCTTCCAGTTAATCACCTGTAAGGTACGCGACAGCAGCACACCAAACCGAAAGCAGTACTCATGTTTTGTAACCTAGCTACAACCTCCTCCTAAGGCATTTTATGTGTGTAAATAACAGTGCAAGAAGCAAACACAAAGTTGGGTTGTTTGCTTCCTCATCACATCATCACCAGCTACATCTATCTGCTTGTCTCACTTCTGCCTTGCTTTGAGGCCCGATGCCGGCCTCTGCTGCCGAAATGGCTGGTGGCAGCCGAGCCCAGTTGAGTAACAGGCACAGACAGCCCTGCCTGAGACATCGTAGACAGAAACGTTACCTCTCCCTGACATGATAACTGTTTCTGGACTGTCAGGGCTACCAAAATAGTGTGTTTGAGAGGATGATGCTTGGACTTTAAAAGAGTTTGACTCCTCCCTAGTTGAGCAGTAGTTTTTAGAGAGCTACAGGCATGACCTGTGCTTTATGCACCAATAAAACCAGTGATTTGCATCCCATGGTCTGTCTCCCCTTTTTCCTTCAGGACCATAACAGTCTTCAAACAGCTGACTTTCACTGAAGTCTCAAGAGTTAGTCAAAGAATCTCTGGAATACAAAAGATAGTTTTCCTAAGATTTCAGCTATGGAACTCACTGCTGCAGGCGCCAAGTGAAAAAGTACATTTAGCAACTGGCAGTAAAAGAATAAGCTTTTCTAAGTGGTTTGACTTTCATGCAATAAGGTGTCCACCCCTCTCCCCTCATGCAAGCACATGCAAACCCAAAGAAATGAAACCATTTCCTCTATGGTCTTGGAAGAAAAGAAGGAGAGGGTTAATAAACAGTTTTATTAACGGTTAATAAAACCTGGTTTTAATTTTTTTTTTAATAAAAATAGAGAAGAACACTAAGGCTAGAGAAATGCGTATCAAGTTAGGTCAACTTAGTTTAGTAATGCAGCTGGTAACAGTAATATTGTAACTGAGATGAAGCTGGTTTCCACCAGGTCAGAATCCTCATGTCTCATGAGAAGCTTTTCATAGTGTGTGTAGAAAGATAGGTGTGTGTAAGTGGACGTGACTTAAAACTGCACATGCTAGTCAAGTACAGTAGCCAGGACCCAGCAAATTAAAAGTAACTTGAAGTTTTTTTCTTTGCTTTACTGTCTATTGTGACAGTCAGTCATAAATCATATTGTTCATGTAGGCAGCCATCTCACCTGACAACAAGTTATTATCTTCTCCCTAATGAGTCAGACAGGAGCTAAAACCAAAACTTTTCCCCTCTATATTATATTGCTTAAATTTTCCAAAGTTGCTGTGTACTATGAGAAGTGCAGACAGTGCATGCAGAGTACTGAAGGGCAAGAATTATCAGCTAGAAACATGAGAGAGAGGAAAAAAGTGCATCTTCACTAAGGTTTAGCCACAGGATGACACAACAGCTATAAACATAGTACTCAATGCGGACTGATCCTTTACAAACAAAATTGCAGGCAAATGCCTTTTTGTGCAAGGTCTCAAAGCTAAAAATTTCACACATGATGGAGCTATTAGAAGATGCTCAACATAACACTCACTAGCAGAGAATACCCCGATTTCAGATTAACTTATAAATCCTTATTTTAAATGGGTACAACGTATTTCAAGAATCGGAATGTTCCCAAATTTAATGAGTATGCATAACCTGGATCGAACTCTGAATCTTGAAGCCAGGTTTAGTTGTCACTAATTCATACACACCCATACTGTTGGCTTTGCAGAGGAGTGTTTAATTCTCACTGGGGAGAAAGTCAGTCGCTCTGCAGATTAGAGCCAAAGAAAAAGATCATAGGTTATGGTCCAGTTTGCAGGATCCTAAAATGCTGTAGCACTTGAATACAATGTATTTTTATATTGAAAGAATTTTTTTTTTTAAGAAAACAGAACACAGTGAAAAATAAGTAGAAATGCTAAAGTAGAGCTGGCCTTGGCTGTAAGTACTGGGTTTATTCATACTTCATCATGAGACATAGAAAAAAAATACTTTTTTTCCAAATATGTATCTGCAATTTTTTTCCTGGCACTATTTATTTCCCCAAAAAAGGGGGGTGGGGTGGGGAGAAGAATAGCTTTAAGTACTTAAAACATCTGTTTAAACTATTGAAAGTTTTGCTTTTCCTTTTGAGATGCTATATTCTCAAAAACCTAGCACTGATTGCAACTAGAATGAGTGTCATAGATCTGTCTAGATTCAACACTCCAGCAGCTACGTGAGTTATTTCTCCGTATAGAACCGGTTTGTCTCGATATATAACAACTGGCAAATGCACCTTTTACATGGTAGACATGGTAAAGAAGGCTTGCAATACATGGAAAATCATGTAAAATCAATAGATCCAGTTTTGATAACATCAGGCACTTTAAAAATGGCAATTGTTGCAGTCAGAAAAGGATGTTGAAACTGCTGTCGCTTTTCCTTATCTCAACTCAGGCAGTCCTTATCTGCTGTCTCCTACATTCCTCAGAAATTAAAGAGAGTTGCATAGAAGTTGCTGAAGAATGATTTGTGACTTTAGGCCACCAACTAAGTTGTGGTGGTTTGGGTCTGGTTTTGCCTCCAAGCTCTACTCAAAAGCCTCTCATTCGCAGAAGCATCTATTCCACCTTGGCAAAACAGCCTCTTCATAGCCAGATTCTGCAGGTTTAGCTCCTATCTGTTGCTGCATTTCTTTATCTCCCATATCAGGAAGACATCCAAATCCCATTCCCTCACTCACCTCCAGCAATTCTCATGGACAAGGCTCCCCAAATCCTTCCCTTCTGTTTATACAGTCTTTCACATATGCTTTCCCCAAAAACCTCTAGAAGGGGCCCTTGATGACAGTGACACTGAAGTGCCCTGAGCATCCTCATCTGCCTACAGCCCCAAACACTTGAAAAGTCTTCCCCACATCCTTCACAGCACACTATGCCTGATGTGAGCCCTCAAGCCCACAGAGGTTCCCCATAGGGAGAGGGATAAGAGTTTTCCCTTGCATTGACCCACCTGACACTCAAAAATTGGCTTATGCTAGCAACTAAAGCACTGCTTTTTTTGTGTCACTCAATCATCCATATGAAATTTGCAGTATTACATTACACTATCATAAATGAAATATTTTTGTTACATTTCTTCATAACCAGAGCTATTTTAAAAAAAAAAATACTTTTTTATTCTTCTATATACTGGCAGGAACTGTAAAACTGGATTACAGAATACGTAAGGCTCAAAAAGCAATATTTCACTACAAGTGACAGACTAAACCACTGCCTTTAAACAAAGCAAAGTTTAAGGGGAAAGAGAAACAAGCTGGACAGAGATGGACAATGTCACACTCTGCTTCGGAAAGCCTAAATAATCCGTGCTGAAGAAAGATCTCCATCCCCCACTAGCACCAAAGGCAACCATCCTGACCAAGCCATACTCCTGCTCCAGCTGTGATGAGATGCTGAGGTAGCAAGGCAGTTCCCTCCTTTTCTATATTTACTCCCAATTAATTTTGTGTCCAGGCTGAGAACATTCATCTGTTCCCACTTGCAACCCTACGCACCTCCAACCCTCTCTGCAGCTCGGGGCAGAGGCATCTAAGGGGCCACTGCTCTTCTCCCTGCTCTGGCCTTCTGCGTCATATCTGTAAAGCCCAATTTCAAAACAAGTTTAGTAGTAGAGTAATTGTTATCGGTGGAGAAAGAAAAAAACGCTTGAGCTATCTAGTGATGTCAAATCAGAAGTTGAGAGTAAAGAGTCTGGTGCCGAAGACCTGTTTGTAGAATTTTCCCAAGCACTTGAAGGAGGCAAGGAAAAAATTCCCAGCAAGAGTAAATAAACCCACAGCAAGAGCATGCATAAAGTACTCCCATGTTTCACTTTGTACCATTGCCTCTCTAATCTGTCACTGCCACGTAGCTCTGGCTGAAGTCTGGTTTCCTTCTTGTCATTTTACCTTTAGGATCATAGTCATAAAAGTCCAGTTATTAGAGGATTTTTAAAGGAGTTGCTGGTGTTTCTTAGTCAAATGTTTTTCTTTGAAATTAACAGGAATATCATCACAAAACATACAAAGCTGCTTTAAAAAAAATCCTATGATGAACAGCATACGATTACAGGAAAAGGCAAGAAGGTATTCACATAGTGTCAGCCACTCCTTTCCACTGAAGCAGGAGTGGCAGAGGAAGGAAATAGAAGCAAATTTGTCTCCTTCCCACTAAGGTAGTTCCTGAACTACTCAGCACCACTCCACAGACTCTAAATTAAACAGATTATCAAACTCTAGTGCCATTACTAGTGTATCTTTTTAGTTTTAGAGTCTTGTTTGGTTGTGGTAGAATTCTTTTTTTCAACAGTGTTTTTCCCCTCTGTTGATTTTGCTAGGTGATATTTTCTATACACATTTATGTCATTTTATCTCTGCATTTTTTTATGAGGCAAATACATTTGGGAATGAAACAGAAGAGACAGACTTGGATACATTGAAGATGGCTACAGAAGCCTTCTGGTGCCAGAGTCTTGAATTGGCTCAGCTATCCTGCTGGTTGCTATTATGCAGTTTCCAGTTTTCTGAATTTTTTGCAGATGAAGTACATGAGGGTTGCTCTATTCAGGGTGACATGTAGTTATTCACTCAAGGATTCATTTACTCCTGTGGCTCTAAACCAAAGCAGCAACAGCCATCAGCTGCATGAAAGAATAAACCGAGAATACCCATAAATACCTGCTTCTGGCAAATTCATAAATAACTCTGGACTGTAAAGTACAATCTGGCCTGAAGTACTTCCGTGCATGCACACTGTGTGGCTTTTGGGACATGGAAGAAGAAAGGGCTACAAAAGAAAGGAGACTAAGAGGTACCCACAGAAACACACAGCAGAGCAGCAACTGAATTGCAGGATGCGGCACTCGCCAGGAGCAGATGCAAAGAGGGAGAATGGTAAGAAAAACTACAATACATGAAAATACATGGGCTGAAGAGAGGTTACTACAAACCTAGGAAAATAATTTCGCAAAGAGAATAGTGGTAAGAAAGCATCTCAGAAGGAAACCCTTGGAGACATGTAAAAACAACAATAGTTTCTCCCTAGAGATAATATTAGCTTAAAACCAGCTCTAGCTTCTAGATATTAAAAGGTACAAGTAAGCTGAGGGCATACCAGCTGGTAATTTTCTACATTTTTCTCCCTTTCACTTGTAGAAATCCATTTAGATTTGGCCTTCCTGGCTTACAGTGTGTCTATCCATGATAGGAAAGTTTTAGACTAATACAAAAGCATTTATATGCCAGTGAGTTAAATTAGGACAGTACAAATATGCTTATATTTCTGCAACAAAATGTGTTGTCCTAGTGCAGACTACAACTTACAATCTGCATCTGAACAAGGCTTCCCATATTCCATGAGTAAAATTGAAAGTTAATTCATTTCAGAAAGTGAATACTTGCAGAAATGATTCTAGTGTTTGTTCAGATCTCCCTCACGGCTCCTCCACAACACATACAGCAGCATCTCCCAGTGCTTAAGAGGTTGGAAGTGCCATGCGAGGCTGGTAGATACGCAGCAGCTTAGTACTTCATCATTGGTTTGTTAATGGTGTTGAAATTTTAAATAACTTGAGCATATCAGGTAGCCAGTTGCTGCATGTAAGCCATCAGGTTAATGAACGCTTTGACAGGCTGAGAGAGTGGGGATTGTTCAGCCTGGAGAAAAGGCAGCTCCGGGGAGATCTAATTGCGGCTTTCCAGTACCTGAAGGGGCCTACAGGAAAGATGGTCAGGGACTGTTTATCAGGGAGTGTAGTGACAGGACAAGGGGTAATGGGTTCAAGCTGAAGGACGGTTGATTTAGATTAGATGTTAGAAAGAAATTCTTTACTGTTGGAGTGGTGAGGCACTGGAACAGGTTGCCCAGAGAGGTTCTGGAGGCCCCATCCCTGGAAGTGTTCAAGGCCAGGTTGGATGGGGCTTTGGGCAACAAGGTCTAGTGGAGGGTGTCCCTGCCCGCAGCAGGGGGTTGGAACTAGATGATCTTTAAGGTCCCTTCCAACCCAAACCATTCTGTGATTCTATGACAGGCTGCACAATACCTCCCTGCATGTCCAGCTCCAGTCAAATCTAACGCCACAGCGACACTTTCATCAGCAACGCAGGAGCGTGATGGAGCACTCCGCGCAGCACTGAAGAACACACAGCCATAGTTAACTGTGCTTCAAACCCCTCAGCCTACATATAAGCTGGTAGTAATTTACACACATGTTTTTGGAAGATTTTTTCCTTTTGTTGAGGGGCAATTCTGCAATGACACACAGGAAAACAGAGCAGATCAAGATCCAGAACCTGGCTGCCCTTATCACTTTCACACCATCCCTACTTCTGTGGAATCCTGTGTTTATCACAGTAGATGAGCCCAGAACAGACCAGTGATGTTTTTTTTATCAAATTTTGCAGAATTTCTTTCAAATTCAGAATGTTGCACATTGATTTATAAGGCAATTACTTTTATTTTAAAACAAAACACTTAAGGCTCTTATTGACTGAGTATTAGCAGTGCATCAGAAGGCAGAATTTGTCCCTTAGGTTTTTCTTCAGGCCACTCTAACATATACTAGTATACTGTACATATGTAAAAAGAGAAATATAATAGTGGCAATAAAAAACTGCAGTAGCTAAGAGTAAACTGAAGAGATGCGCTCTGCAGGAAGGCTTAAGAGGCTCCTCCATTTCAAAGTACTACACAGACTACTTGCTAGATACAGACTTTGCATTCCTATAGATGAATGATAGGAAGTACTGAACAACAGTTCCACATTTTAAGTGCAACATTTGCTCAGCTCCTTCTGTATTTTCACTCAAAATGAGAAAGAGAAGGGATATTCTGGTAGAAATTAAGTATAAAGAAAAATATAAGAAATTCAGACTACCTTTTCCAGCACACACAGAGACTCTTCTGATCATATTTCTTCTATAAGTAACACTAACTCCTCTGGCTCGGAATAAAGGCCTTGTCAATGATTGGTACTATTTTCCCTCCCTTCGCCTTTACTATAGTGCTCTGAATTCATTTCTCTTAGAGGGGACATATGTAACAACTGTAAGATCCTTGGCTTTTGAAGAACCGCTATACTAACACGGTCATTTTAGTTTGCTATCTAAACCCAAGCATTTTTCTACTCATTTCATCTACTATTGCACAGAAACTATTAGAATTTTTTGTTTTAGCTCCCTTCAGTGAGCTTAAGGCAATTATAGATTTTGTATAGTCTCCCTCAGAGTTGCTGTTTGCCAGGCTGATGGTGATTAAATCCTTCAGAGTGCTTCCATGTTGGAATAATGAAACGTCTAAAAAAGTGACCATGCTTGACATCTCTTTCTACTACATTACTTCAAAGGCTGTATCCTGCTTTCCTTCATCCAAGTACCTTTGCCATATCCCATTTGATCCAGTATGCCTTCAAGACACTGACATGAGTGATGTCTCTAGCTTATTCTAGGTTTCCTGTGTGGACTCTCTCTATCCCTTCTATCAGCAGACTCCCAAAAGCGAGCAGTCCCAGTGGAAGAGTTGCCACTGTCACCTGTACAAAATACGTCCAGTGCCCTTACTCACACTCTCTTGCAGTGAATTACTGGGATGCCTGCAGTTGGTTACAGTAACT
This sequence comes from Balearica regulorum gibbericeps, assembly GCF_011004875.1. Lineage (NCBI taxonomy): Eukaryota > Metazoa > Chordata > Aves > Gruiformes > Gruidae > Balearica > Balearica regulorum. Next base: position 18,861,473 of record NC_046189.1, on the reverse strand, counting down.
CGCACTGCCAAATGAGATCACAATAAAGAAGGACACTACTCAAACCTCATGTACAAGTTAGACAAGTTGGCTAGACTTAAGCAGCCTGGTGCTGTAACTTCTCCAGTCCGTCCATATGAAAACACATAGCTTTATTAGAGTTAAGTACAAGTAGCATTCCCTCATACCACTACAAATACTCCCAAGCTGCTCCCCGTTACATAAGGTGAAAAATATCCTTCACAATACACAGCCACATGAACCACCCTGATATTTTAGTAAATACACTCCCCACTAGAATGCACATGACATGCTAAGCTGCTTGGGACATTCTTATATCCATTTTCCAGGTTTCATTTATTTTCCTTGATTTCCTTTTTCTGACACTCCTCGATTTCCAAAATCCTTTGTATGTTTAACTGCATTGCTATTATTCCATCAACTTTAGTCATTGTCTCTCAACACCTCCACTTCTCTCTCTCTTTATTGTGACTCAAGCAATAAAGTCATAGCAGCTACATTTGTAAACCCTCTGAGCAGTCACTTCAAACAGCTGCAACCTGCTGACTGCTCCTTCTCCATTCTCAACCCCTTCCCCCCCCCCAAGAAGTTTGTCTGAAATGCCATTAATGTGTGGAATAAATTCTACTTCGAAGTGTGCAGGTCTTCTCTCACACTTTTGATCCCCACTGAATTTTAATAAGAGGTTTTAAAAAAAAAAAACCACAATGAAATCAGCATACGCCAGCTCCCTCTCCAAGTACTCACATCACTTTTCTACCATCATTTATCCACCTCAGAGCTGATAAATGCACTGTATGTGTTAGCATCTTAGCTCAGAGATGCACCAGCAAATTCTCTGCAAGTCCCATTACAGATTCACGAGGAAGTTATTTCCTTCTGATTTGTATTTGTTGAAGTTGATTTTGTCTATCTGTAACTGCTCCTGGCTGCCCAAGCTACCCATACCCTTCTTACCCCTTAATTCAAAGCAGAATTAGGCCAACCCAATAAGGTCACAGAGTTCAGAGAATGCCCAGGGATTTTCTGTCCCAGCATCATAGTCAAAAGAGAAACAGAGGTAGGACAGCTGAAGATGACTACAAAATGACTACAAAGAGTGCATGATAGGAAAGGGAACCCTCCAAGGCTACATATTCAAGATGCTCTTGATATGCTAATGGAAAGCACTGGTATTTCCTGGCTTTGGGACAGAATTATATTTTGAAACTAAAATCCTTCTAGAGTAGTGTCACTACTGCCTGCACCAGTTCCAGCTCTGATCAAAGCAGACAAAAAGTTCAATTTCTTCTATTTGAGCATATATTAGCAATGCTTTAGCAAAATTCGTAACAAACATATCAGAATTTCTGAGGAAAAAAATAGTATTTGCAGGCTTAATTACAAGGGGTCGTCTATCCATTTTCACTTAGGGCTCTTTTTTTAAATAGCACTCTAACAGTAGCATTAAAGACTGCTGTCAGAAAGACTAGGGAATGTAATGGACCACTAGTCAAACTCATAATAATTGTTCACATGTTCCTGTAACAGTATACGTTTATAACAATTTTATCACCTCAATGCAACTGTTTGACATCAGAGTATTGTGACTGGATATTCTGGGTGATCAGCCAGAAACCTGTTGTCAGTAAAAATAAAAATTGGATGAGAAATACAGCAAGTTGCCAATACAGAATAGAAACTGTTTTCACAGTATTCTCCAGAATGGCAGCTGGACGATAAATCTTGAAAGCATCTTTCACAATACTTGGCTTCTTTTCCTTATTATTTACACACACAAAAGTCCTTCAGGAACTAACTTTTGTCTTCCTCCTCCATCTCTTGATTCCCAAGTAGTACCAAGTGTTTCAGTCTCTGTATTAGCTTGTCCATTTTCTAAGCATTTCTCTTCTACTGATCTTTTTCATGTTTTATAACATCTTTATTAAGAAAGAATAGCATTTCTTAACATTTTCTCCTCCATAGTAATTTATCATCAGGATTAGGAAAAAAAATTGAAAGATTTTTGCTAGCATTCAGGGGGCAATTTAAATTGCAAAAAAAATCCTATTTGTTTCAATAAAATCATAAAACTCATCTCCCAGGGGAGTTTCAGTATACAGGCATATCATCTGGTTAGCTGTGATAGGATGCAGGAATCCAAAAAGCTGGCATTAATTCACTACAGGGTTTTTTTGACATCTTTCACTGGAAGGTATAGCATGAATATAGAACACCAAAGTTATTACAGTAGAAGTAGATGTAACTACGTAGCAGGAGGAAGCTATTAACAAAATCCATGATGCTAAGAGGTTGCAGTGAGAGTTTATTCCTCTTGTATCACAATGTTAAATTAGTTGAAAATTAAGATTAGTATTTTTAATTTAATATTAAACATTTGGCATTGTCCACAAACAATACATCTAACCAGATGAATTACTTGTCTTTTTCAATACGTAATTCCTATTTTCAAGGCTATATAAGAAGCTTAAAAATGAAAGTTACTTGTATCAGAAGTTCTCATTTTGGTGAGGATTGTTTTTGTGAGGATGACAAGCATTGCTGAATAGGCTACAGTGGAATACTGTCACTCGCAAAGGCTTCAAAGACTATTAAAATAAAAAAATGTTTGAGGAAGAATAGAAACATAATGTCGAAAGTATTGGTCTGAATGACATGGATGGTTTTTATTTCACATCTGATTATTATGAAGAAGATACAATAATACTACAAAGATGACCGCAATTTTTGTTGAAAAAGGAAACATTGATTTTCTTGGTTGGAGAACCTGAAAAATCAAAATGCTTCCAACTGATATAAACAGAGTTGTAGAGTTCACATATTTAAACATGGCCAGATCTCCACGATTGTAGGATTTTTTCTTTATTTTGAAACTCAGTGGTAGAGTTTTTTTGCCTTAATAATTAATCTTTGGAAACAAAGCTTTGAGGATGTTCAGAGCAGTAACAGAGGGGAGGGGATCTCCGCAATAGCCTGCTTACTCACAGGTACCAAACACAAATTCTTGTTCCTTTGAAAACAGCAAAGGGGAAAAGCAACAGCATAGTTTCCTATTTAGAAACTGTCAAATTCACCTAATGGCTTTGACACACAAGAAGTCATTCCTCTTTGCTGCTTGCCAGTTTTTGCTCTTGCATAGACACGCTTCTGCCCTTGGCTTTTCTCTCACCAGGTCTGTCCAAGCAGCCCAGCATCCAGCCCTCAGCAGCCCCTCTTCTCAATCATCTTGCTAGAGCAAAAGAGGTTTTTTGTTTCAACCTGAACAAGTCTTTCACATGACTTACAGGTTAATAACCCCATGATCATTTTTGGATCAAAGACCTTCTTGATATCAGACATGGGCACTTTGGAGTGTAATGATATTAAACGCTAAGACTAGTGACAGTTTTCTGCTGGACACCTAACAAAAAGGGTTTCCTTAATATTTTTTTTTTTTTACTATTAAATAGGTCATTCATTGACTATATTTAATCCCCTTCCCAAAAATATGGTGATAATCGCCATACAGCATCAGTTAAAATGTTTAGGCATTTATGGAGTTTACAATTTGTATACTGCTTTCACTAAGCATAAGTTGCCCACAATACACAAATTTCAAACAAATTCTAGACAGGTCACCTCTTTTTGCTATGCTCAACAGAAAGCTCGACGCTGCCATCCTGTAAATCGTATCTACAAAGTGCTTTAAGTGATATTCTCTCTGATCCCTTTCTAAGGATCTATCCTCTGGCTTTAACTAAAAAAGCTTACAAAACTGATTTATTGTCACAATTTGTTTTCGAGAGCTTTATTGCCTAACAATAGATTAACTTGGCTTGCTTTAGGCATTAACAACAGTACATTAGTAGGCCAATTATAACACTCTAAAAGTTTAATTTGTAAACTAGTACAAATCATTATTGTTTCACAAAATGAGGTTTCCATCCTATTACTAACATATATTAGCAATGCCAATTTTAGTCTAATTGTGGGTTTGATTTAAGATGTTTCAGTCAATTTTATTGATAAGCAGTGTCATCTACAATATATTACGGATTACCTGAAAGTTTACAGACACAAAGCTGAAGACACAGCCATCAGTACTTCTTGCTGTTCCCTACACCTTGATTAGTTTCAGGAACCAGACATAAATGGTGCCCGAGAAAACCTGGGGTGGGGGGTGGAATTACTGCCTGGTGATACAATTTATCATTTATTTTAATCCTCTACAAAAGTTTTCTTCTGCCAGCGGAAGGGGATGTAAGTGCTGGCTGTTGTATTCACACAGCTTCCCAGTAAAGCAGTAGAATCAGGGTGGTTCAGTAAAGGATCACTAAACTCAGACTCCAGGGTTTTTGCTTTCTTACATTCAAACCAAGTGACTGCAATGATCTGAAAACAGTATATTTCCAATTTTTCTTCCTTGCTGTATTTAACAGAGCTGTCTGGGTTATGGTTAGACCCCCATGGAAGCACTTGTTCCTGTCAAGCCAGAGGTAAAGATCTGCTTTTATTATGGTAGGAGTTTTACTCCTAGGCTTTTGAAGGGAGGTTTCTACTCTGCTAGAGGCCATGAAAGTGTATCAAGTTTGATTGGTTTAATCTCTGATTACACTTCTAAAGCATGCAGTCAGGCTCTCTTTGGTTTGTGTTTGCAGAGCAGTAAGATGAGATCCTGAGAAGCTACAAGAAGCACTTGAGAAAACAAATAATGTCCCTGTCGCGTTCCTGGGAGAGAGCTGTCAGCTCCATTAGTGGAGAAAGATGTAGGTCAGGCAATACGCAAGATGCTTAGTGCCTTCGTTTTCCATATTATAAAGAGAGCCATTATAGCTGACACACAGGCTTACAAGCAAATCTCAGAATAAGCGGCATAATGCCTGCTATTAACTGTGTGGGAGACACTTTAAATATCTCTATCAATACAAAACCTCATGCTTTCCTGTGGCTACTAGCTCTTCTAGCTTGAGCCCTTCCAAAAATCAGAAGAAAAGCAATGATGAAAGATGGATCAAGTGACAGAGGCAGGGACATGCTACATGTCATCTAAGGCTGCTTCTTTAATGGAAGCAGTATCATCACAAGGAGTTACAGCATTTGAAGGCAAGAGGATGGAACTAGTTTTACCTGTTTTCAAATATTTACAGTGTCATATTTAAGTATTATTATATTTGCATCCCAGTTAAGATATGTGGGAGTAGCTGAAAGATGGTGAAAAATTATGCAGGGCAAAACAGATAAAGGGAGAGGAAAGAGCTGAAGGAAATTCAAACCATAAAAAAAGTATAAGTAGTACTCTGATAAGAAGTAGACTATATATATGACATCTATTTAAGGTATTTAATTTTGGCAAGAGTTGGGGAGGTCATAATCCCTCAGGCAATACAGAAGTCTCCCGTCAGCTAGCAAAAGACACTTATGCTGTTGGTCCATCACATGGAGGCAGAACAGAGGTGGCAGGGGACGAGGCCGTGGCATGGAAGCACTGATACTACCATCGCTTGGTTCACCTGGCCAGGCTTCAGCTTAAGCCAGTGCTATCTGCAGGCCATTATGCTTCACCCATCAAGTGGCTTTGCAAAGTCTTTGCGGTAACTTGAAAATGTTGACAGTATCTTGATGGTACATTTAGACACCCAAGAAGTCAAAGATTTATGTAAGTTATTGTAAGAAGAGGGCTAATCTCTTACATAGGCACTGGAAGTCAGCAGTATCCAAAAAGTGCCTGGAGAACACCACAGCTTGGAGATGGACACACACTGGGGGTTACACATTAATTCAGCATCTTGAACTCAATCCCATGGTAAAATTAAGAAGTGAATTGGCTTGATCACATGCTCCTTTCACCTGAACTTTATCATTCCTTTCCAGGGTCTTGTGAAGCCTGTTGTCACAAAAAGCTGTAATTCATGGCTCCATCTGCCAGCAGTAGCAAGTCCAACTCTTTCAGTTCCCCCCCACACTTTGTTTAAAGAATGCCAATAACTTTAGGTTTTAATCAAGAGTTAAAGCAAGAAACATGTCACGACTGGAGTGGAGACATCTTTAAAGCAAGAAGTTTATTGGTCTAAACAGTACATAGCTTTGAGAAACTTTCTCCCCTTCATTTTAAAGCACCAAAATTGCTAGTGTGCATAGGAGCTTTCTTACCAAAGAAGGTCTCACAAAAATAGAAGTTTGCACTGTGTTTTGCTTATTAAGCAGCCTTATTGTTTTAAGCAGTAGTCAATTAATCATTGAAAAATGTTGCCCTGACTATAATTAATAACTACAGACAAAAGACTATAGGCAAAAAGACAAGGTAGATCTCAAGAAAAGCAAACACATCTCCAAGAATAGATTTTTTGCTCTCTTTATCACTCCTAGAGCTCACAGATCGCTCTAACAGTACCCTGTGGTTAAACTACTGAAAGTAAAAAGATAGAGAAAAAAGGGCTGTTAAAGCACAGTCACTTCTGACCCTTTACATGCAGAAATAGAGAACTGATCAGACAAGAAGGATTGAACAGTAATACTTGATAGATAAAAATGGATACCAAGAATATAAACCCAAGTCCTTTCATCCTTCATACAGAAGCATTAAAATATACAAACTTATAACTATATAAAGATGTGCAAATCTGAAAGCCAAATTTTGCATGAACACACACATTTTCTAATCGCTTTTCATAAACAGGTAATTTGCAGCTCTTGGCAAGCGAGGGTGCAGAGCAGAAGGAAAGAAGGGATAAATACTCAAACCAGTTCTCCAGATGCCATCAAATGTCCCAGCTACTCTAAAGCTGCAGCCTCCAAGACAGCTGAGCTGAGAGCTCCTTGGCACAAAAAGCAGGGAGGAGAACAGCCTCTTCCCTTTTGCTCCTGGCCAGGTGGTCCCGCTCCCTCCCCAGCACCACCCTGCCACTGCCCAGGTCCTTCCGTTCAAATTCCCACCACCCCTGCAGGCTTCAGCACCTCACATGGGGGCTCAGTGCTGCTAGAGCTGCTGCCAGGTGAGCAATACCCATGCCAGCATAAGACTGAAAGAAAGGGGAGGGAATGGAACTAGAACACCCTTGGCAGCAGCAGCGAGGCACGGCTATTTGTTTTCTCACACAACTGCCACCAAAGCCACCACCCACTGGTGTGTGCCAGCTGAGCTGCTCCAAGGGACTCATAAGCCAATAAGCCTTCACTGAATGGCACTGATTTCAAAAGCCTGGTCTACATCTAAGAGGCATGATGTAAGATAATATAATGTATTTGCAAAACCCTATATTGTTCCACAGCACTTTTTCCCCCAACACAGTTTATGACAGATTTTGTTCTGCAAAAGAGATCATAAACAAAAAGGTATGTACTCCTTTAATTCCAACTATATCAACAGAAGTTCTAGTGTAAATACATTGTATTTAAAACATATCACTAGCGAATATTGCTAAGCCTGCAAAAAAATTGTAACATAGAGCTTGCAAATGGATTTTTACGTAAGTAAAGATGACTGGCATAACCGAGACACTTGTTATTCACATTCATCAGGGGCTATCCCCACTACTTTCATTAAATCCAAGATGGTCTTGGTCTTTGAGGTTAAATTGAATACTTTTTTTCCCCCACACACAACATGCTTGCTGACTTAAAGTAGGCACTCTACATATGAAATAACTGACATGTATTTATGGTTTCCATTTTATGTATGAGAACATATACATCATGATATAATATATTCATTCCTAGCTTGTGTATGTACTAAGTAAATATAAAGACTAGGAATGTATGCATTATTCCTTGCTAATTTTGTCTTAAGAGCTATATATTTAACTCTAAACCCAATTTCCATTCTTTCCTTTGCAACAAATTTCATATCTTAAAATTATGAATGTGTAACACAGGATGTCATTTGGATGTCAAAGAAGCAATCAGCTGAAGAATGCTATCATTCAGAAGCCATTTAGAGGCAAACTGAAAACAAAATTTTTTTAACCTTTAAAAATGCTACAGTATATAAGGAATATAAGAATTGCTTCCATTACTGCCTGGAGTGCTGAATTTTTATTCATACTTAGGATTATTGCCTTTACAAAGTACTAAATTCAGCAAGCACATGTCATAATTTATGACAGTGATTTCTATGTAAAGAGACATGCTGCTGAACTCAAGAAGCGCAGAATAGAATACTTGGAGAAATAAAAATCCTTGCAAGCTGCACAACAGAGTCAAAACAGAGTCATCAAAGTCCACCCATCGAGCACAGTTTATATCCCAGACTAGCACCAGAAGCAGCCAGGTTTCTGCTCACTCCCTCTACAGCAACTCAAGATGGATGAGATGCTTCTCCCTCCACCCAAGCTATGACATCACTGTGAGCATGTAGGGGACCCAGTACAAAAATCTTTAACTGAGACCCAGAAAACTGCTCTCTGATGGACAAGGCATCCTTTAACACAAGATGAATGCTTAGAACATGCCCAGCTGCTGCCTCACACAGAGTCCAAGGCAGGTAACGGGAAGGATGACAACACCCACACGCAAAAGGTGTAGAAGGATAGAGGTGGCCCAGGAACAAGCAAGGTGGTGGTTCCAGAGAAGCATGGAAAAAGGCTTTTGCAAACCTCCCTAAGCAGCCAATACAGTGAGATCCAGGCAAAGGTATATACTCAGACATGTATGGACAGATACATCTGTTTCTGATTCTCAAACCCAATTATTCTGAAATTATACTTGGGTCAGTAATAACCATTTGTAGATGCTATGCATCCTGCATATGAAGCTGCCAGTAAGCCTCAGACACACTTATTTGAAACTTTTTTAATCATTAAAGCAGCAATACACAAGATTCAGTTTCAGTCACAGCTTTAGGACTAAGAAGTTACAAATGTAATATTAAAGAGAATAGTAAAATTTAAACTTACTGAGGGACAAGTCATGGTCATACAGGCTAGGAGAGACTGAGGGAAGGCACCAGACCCAGGTGGAGAGCCTGCCACCACTGCAGGGAATGGCAGCTGCCCTGGGCTGCAGCTTCAACAGCACCAAGAAAGGGAGAACAGCTTTACAGAAGTAGGAGGGAGCAGAAAGACAAAGGGAAATGAAGATAAGGGACATTGCAAAAGATTCAGAAAGCACTTTGACACTAAGCTTCTTCAACCACCTATCCAATTTTGACCAAAGTGCTTGAGACACTTATAAAAAGTATTTTTGCATTGCTTGCATTGTGCTGGGCATTTTCCAGCTTAATTCTACAGTTATAGAAATAGCGCTAGTCCTGGGACAGCTAAAGCCCACAACAGGTCTAGCATCTCTAGCAAACATCATCCTGAAATGTTATGAATAAGTTCCACTGAATTTTTAATGAAAACAGACACATAACAGTGGTACAAGGTATAGAGCAGGACCATCCAAAGCCAGAGTGAACACAGAGCTATAATCAGCTAACAATCATTTTCTAACAGGTTTAAACAGAAATTCTATGGATACAAACAGTATCCATAGTACAAAATTAAGTACAAAAGTATCCATAAGTACAAAATTATTTTAAAATTATATGAGCTGCTTCACATGCAGGAGTTTGTACTAAGCACCTCAGTGGCATTCACACAACTACTTTCACAGTCTGGTAAAGCACTGAAGTCTGCCGCATCAGACACTTCCTGCTACTAAAGGCAGATCCCAGTGTCACTGGCAAGTGGTATATTAAAAGCTCAAGGTGCTATAGAGCAAGGAACCGACCCTTCTAGCATTTTTATTTCTTAAATAAAAATATATTTGTTTTGATTAGAATATTGTTGATGCCTTCTTTTTGCATTGCTGTGGCATTCAAATGTGCCATTTGGGATCGTTAAACAAAAGGTTTTCTGAATTAACGTAGATGTTAACTTGCATTGCAGAGGCGCCTGCACACACACACTGCCCCAGCTCTTTCTCCCTGTTCCCCTCCTACTGCAAAGGACAAGCTTCTCCCATACGCACATCTTTGTTTGACAAAGCAAATTCTTACTCCATTTACACAGCTTCTAATTGCTCTCACACAAGCCCAAACATTTTTCTTCCCCTTTTTAAACCTCACCTGATGTACCTATTTTGCTTTCTGATTAGAGGTATAATGCTGGAGGTGAAAGACTGAAATAATCATGAAGATATTTTTGAAGACAAATTCATGGAAAAATCTAGATTTCAATATTCACACTGTGATGGCAGCCACAAGTTATGCTTATTAGAAGCTTTGCAGCATGCATTCGGCATGATTTAATCTCCTTTCACATTTTTGCCTCTTGTCAGTGGTACTCTGACTATTTCCTACAGACACCTATGATGAAGGCAGTATTGTTGATAAGAGCTGTATAAACAGTATATTTTATAGACTTGAGCTCCTCCCTGCCTATTGGATTTCTGTCACTGAGGGGAAAAAGCATTCATTAGAAAACCACACTAGGTGCAAGGAAACGGGGCTTGAGTTATCGGGCACATGGGTGGCAGAGCCACCATCCAGTTCATGGAATTCAGGGTCCATGACAAGTCCATGGCCACAAACCCTCTCCTGGAAGCAGCGATACAGCCAGAAGCAAGCAAGCCTTACACACAGGCACTGGGCACAGCATCTCAAAGGCCTGGGTAGAAGTCAGTATTGCTGTAAGACAGTTGCAATATGACACAGAGTCATGTAGGGGGGGTGTTGTCAAAGGCAAGCATGGGTTCAGGACAGAACAAGAGTTGCTACAAAAGCAATCCTGACCTCGGTAGGGAAGGGTGACACAGCAGAGGGTAACACTGGGAATTTAGACCTTGCAGCTAAAATAAATAGCTGCAACGCATGACACATCAAAACAGTTGATGCAGTTCCAGTGCTTAACAGTTATTGCACTTCCTGGGACAGTTAAGTAACTGCAAACAGAATGTCCAACAGCACTCATATATAGGAATTTCCAATACAAATTCATAGACTTCAGATCTGTACTGAAGCAGTGGACCTTTGGGGGAAGTGGTATTCACAGTATTACTCTGAGTAATAGTATGGGTAAATAAAAACTGTTTGGGAAGGATGGACTTGTATTGTCTGTGACAGTGAATTAACCATCAGGGACCAATTCCTGTCTTTTAGTAAGCATTTTCAGAGGGATGAAGGGAAATCCCATATTTAAGAGTAGAAAGTCTCCCTGCAGCTATTTTTCCGGCCCTAGACTGCAGCACCTGAAACTCATAGAGCTACAGTATCTGGGCACATGAAGAAAGTTTTGCTATTTTACAAGTGCAGGAGTACTTGATTTTAATTTTCTTCCTATAAGCATAAATTTGAACAGGAGAGGAACTATGAAACATTCAGAAAAACATTTGGAAGAACACCTTACTCCACCTTGCAGGTGGATCTGCACACAAACTCATTTCCAGCTGTGAAGCTCAGCCCCAGAACCTTAAGCAGACATTGAGTCAGGCAGCACAGCCAGTAGCTCCCTGCCCTTCTGGAAACAACTGGAAGAATCTGACTTATTCCCTCTAAAACAGGGCTTCAAACATTCAATTGCATGAGTAGTCCAGTGTTTTTCCTAAAGCTTTAGTATGGAAAAGTTTCATGATAAGTTTAACATTGTTGCTGTTATTCTAAACTTGAAACTTCATAATTTGGTTGAAGGGCAAAAAAACCTGACCCAAAAAGCACCTGAAAGACTCGGAAAACACCACCTTCAAGAAACCGAAATAAATTTATTTTTCCATTTCTTGACTAGGAAGACCTCATTTTGATGGTTAAATTCCAAATTGGCAATATTAGACAGGTATTTCTATTCAGTTCTACCATTTCAAAGCTATAATGGCATTAATTGGGGAGGGGGGGTGCAAAATTCTTTCCAATAATAAAAAAAGACAACTAGGCTAATCAAAGTATCCAGTTAACTCATTCTGATATCACAAACTTACATTGGAAAAATACTTAAATCACTGAAAAAAGGGAGGGTTTTGGCATTTAATGAACTACTTCCCTTTGTGAATAATTTGGAATAGTTTACTTCCAAAATCTTATTCAAAGTGGAAACAATAATAGTAATTTTTCCAAATGAGTTCAACATGTAAGTTTGTGGAAAGGTTGAACAACATTATTACCAGTTGAATCTAAAATGAAGGTCAGCATTTAAATTCCCAAAACCAAAAGACCATTGTTCACCTTGGTCTCTTTACAATCTTTTATTATTGAAGCAATAATACCACTTTGATGTCAGAGCCATAAAAGCATCTTAACAGTAAACATTTACTTTCAACCAAATTCAAGTTCAATTACTTTTCTTTAGTGTGGTAGCATTTCACATGTCCACAATTAGATTGGACAGTAATATCTGACACTTAAAGTTCAACCCATAAAGAGGGGTTTTTGCTCGCTATGACTCCAGATAACTGAAAAAAGTACAAAACAAGCATGCTGTTTTGCAAACATTTGCTAATGCCCAATTTTGCCACTTTTTATTTGGCAGGTCATATTTGACCTGCTCAACTTTCAATAACTCAGTAAAGGCACATTGGTCTAAACTAGTGTCTTGAAGATTTAAAATAATACTTTGTGGGGAAATCTCAAAATGACACTTACAAAGATTTTACAGTAATGGTAATGCGTAACACAGAACAGGAGGACTCGAATCACTCTGGATCAGGCCAGATGCAATGAGCACCAAACCAGCGTTCGATACGCCATGCGGTCCCATCACTGGTGCTTTCACTGCCGCCACTGAATTCAAACAGCAATACCACTTAATGCTGTCAGCGCGGTGCAAAGTGTCCCAGTCCTTGTGGAAAGTCATCACTAGGTCATACCCGGGTTGGTACAGAGCTGAACTTCCCAAGTGAGACCTATATACCTTGTGGGACAAACCACCTTGTTCTGCAGAGGGAGGCTGCAGTCATCTCACTCTCCCCAGCTGTAAGGGCCATCAACAGCAGCCAAATGGCCGTCAGAGGTGGGAGGCTGCCTCCTTCCCTTGACCGCATTACAGCACAGTAACCTCAGCCTGGTCCTCCAGCAAGGCTCAGCAGCAGAAAATGGCTTTTGGCCTTGTAAGTTATATCTGAGCCATAGAGCCAGCAGATTATTTTTAACCAGTAATGAGCAATAGCTAAATTCAACTTTAATCAAAACTATCAGTTGGCAAAACTTCTAGAATAGCTATACTGAAAGTCATCTAAACCTCTATTAAAAATTAGATTAATTACTAAGATACCAGAGAGAAATTCTGTTCAAAGCCCTGTTATTCTAATCTTCCCAAATGCACAGAACTCAGAGACAATGCTGAAGTCAGGATCTGTCATGCAGAACCAAGAATAGTACTTTCCCCTAAGTAGTCTATGTTATATGCTGCATTATATTGCTTGAAAACAAACTGTATTGATAGGAGGCAAGAATAATTTTACCTAATCTAAATATGTAGGATTCCAGAAAAAGAAGGGCAGACAGAAGGCCAAAAGCATGAATTATGCATACCGTATCGTCAAACTCCTATCCTACTTTAGAGCTGGAGCAGGTTTTGCATGGAAAAAGAAATTAGGAAGGAACATATATTGAACAATTTTCTCCATAACTGGTTCTTACTCACCTTAAATGTAAAATTTTATTTAGCTTATATCACAGGGAGACATCCTTGTTAAAGTAGCACATTTACATGGGTCCCTTTGAAAGGATTTAATGCAAACAAGTCTGAAATAATTGAAGGGAAGACATTTTCTGACTGTTCTCAAAAGAGCTTAGTGAAGAAGAAGATAGCAGGAAGGAATTACTTTATTATATCGATTTTCTTAGAAAAAAAATCACAGTAAAGTAGGTCAAATAAACCAATTCTCTTTTGTAAAAATCAATAGAAGCATGCAAAACATGAGTGGATTTACATGTCAAAAAGTGTTTGTAACCATTCTGCAAAACAAGATCTGCACATTATTACTCTAATAAGGCAGGTAATAAAAGAGACTAATTTGGTTCATTACTGCACACTGCTATTTTAAAATAGTTTAAAGTGCAATGTATATACATTTTTCCTAATTTAATCAAGCCATTAATCTGAAATATGACTGATTATATATTACATTACAGCTCACTAAAATATGTTGAATCATAGCACACGACTGGCCTGCAGCTCCTTAAAACATATCTATCTAAAACTGAAAAATAGTTCTACACAACATTGCAAAGAAAATTGTCTATTTAAATCTTTACCCAAGTCATGCATTCTTAATCCTTAAGACTTTTCTGCTCTGTGTCAAAAAAGTTTCAGCCATCACCTAAAAGTTAAACACACTGATTTCCAATACACCTTCTCACTATTTCACTGGATGTTCAACTTAAAAGTAGAAATTAATGTCTAGCAGTGTTTCAGTACTTAATAAAACCTAAAACTCTACTGGATTCTTTAATTTAATGTACTTTCAGATCAAATAGCTGAAAAGGAGTCCCTCCTTTACTTGATCAATACCCTCAAGGGGCTACCTGCAGTGCCAGAATGGCGAGTGGTTTGGAGCATTAACCTCAGCTCAGTGTTAGTAATTACTATCGTTAACATCAATCACAGGGAAATTAGCTGCAGGACCAACTCCCAGTTTCCAGGAGGACTCGAGCTGAGGGCATAACAGCTTCTGTTACATCCTGAACATACAACCTGGTATCCAGCTGCAAGACTCAAGGGACCCAGGTGTCCAGCTTGAGCCCCTTCACTGCAAAGATCCAGCCACCCCACTACACCCCCCCCCCCCGATGCACATCACTCCCTACATTTCTTCTATAGCTTCCCTACCTTGTTAAGACAGCAAAAAAACTCTGGATGGAAAAAATGTGTATGCATAAACATCTAAAGGGTTTCAGGCAACATCACCCAAAATACACCAGCAAGTAGTAGATAATCTACTGGAAATGAGGGCCTACAGATCAGTTTTGAAGTTTTGTAAGTGGTAGCACTTTATCGGGGTAGAATTAATGGGAAAGGAGCACAGAGTTTGAGGCATTTCTTGTTGATAAATCCTTTCAAGAAGAACAAAGAATGGGGGATCAAGACGTCTTCCATTTAAAAGCTGTGCATCACTCAGGTTCACACTGAGAACTTGATCCTGTTTTTCTGTCTCTCCCTCCCCTAGTACAGAGTCTAAGATTCAAACCCATTTCTTCACATTATTCAAGCCTCTTCTGAGATTATTCATTAAAGCAAATAAGAAAACCAAACAGCAACCTGCCTTCCTACTGTACAAGTAAACCTAGTACTGCCAGGATAGTCAAACCCTTGAAAAAGCTAACAAAAAATGTTCTAAAAGCAACAATTAAATCCTCTTCCCCCCAAAAAAACCCCAAAAGTAGTCTTAAGAAGTACTAAACATTTTCCTATTTCAAATGGGGAACCATGTGTTTACTTGGTTTCTAATCACATTCTAAAAAAAAGCTTTCCCATAACCAAATAATTTTACACTCCTGACAAACATAGCAATGTAATAACATAAGAACAAAGGTCAAAACAAGGCTGCACTCAGCCATGCACAGTGTCCATTATTTCCAGCAGAAATTAATGCAGTTTCCCCAGGTGTTCTACAAATACTGCCTTCTATTGTTTTCCTCATCTCCACTCTAACACACATCAATTAGCAAGAAGAAAATTTTTGCTTTAGATACACATTGCACAACAAGCTGCTACTTCAATTAAAAAAAAACCAACACCAAGCACTCCAGGCAGAACCTATTCCCACCAGCCAGACAGCACAGAGGGCTCAGAAAGCCTTTCCAAAACCCAACTTCAGTCCCCCTCACTGAGGGCAGAACCCTGCCAGCGCTTTTCATTTCTACCATCACAGTTTACTATGGGAAAAATCCAGACCCTTGCAAACATACTGTAATTCAGCGTTTGTTTATAGCAATAGTTAAGACACCTCTGGCTTTCATTTTCTTTTTGACTTTTATTCACTCTATGACTTCTGAGCCACAAAGGAAGGAAGCCAGGGTAGGGTGAAAGTCTGCTTCGCCTGTTGCTGCCACTACACCTGGCTCTCCAGCAGACATTCATACGAGCATGAACAAAGCACCAGGAGTAGCTGGGGAGGACAGCACGAGAAGGACAAGGCTGCTCAGAGGAGAAGCGCAGAATCAGGCGATGGACAGTCAGGCCACCCCTCCATGTGCACGGCTGGTGGCCTGCAGAGCTCCCGTGCCTGGGCAGCAGGAGGAGAAAAGTGACCACAACTCTTCTTTCTTATTTCCTGCTTTGTGCTCTGCTCTTTAAAGCTTTAACTTCCTGTGGTTACCCTATAAGTGTCCTTTTGAAGGCCATTTCTGTTCATTTCTTTCTCCTTTCCCATTCAGTTAATTTTCTTTTCCTACCTAGCTCTTTATTGCCTGCATATTTTCCCCTCTGCTACCTTCTCCATTTTCAAGTTTTTTCCCATTTGAAAGGGCCAGTTTGTTTTTACTGATGAAATCAAATGCCTCTGCAGGATGGCAGTTTTAACTTGGCTTTTGTTTTTCAAAAGAACACATACATAAACATTTATAGTCAGTGAATAATAAACATCAGAAGAGTTTCCTTGAGACAGTATATTTTTAATTATGCATTCATGCCTGGCAGATATATTTGACTTATTTTTGTATACTTTACTGCAGAAAGTCTTAGTAAATACAAGGTAGAAGAATTCAGACTATGTTACTCACCACATTCGTTTATCCTGGTAACCAGACGTGAGTTTTTTGTCACCCAACAGAGGCACTTCTCATTTTCCTTCTTCATGACTCTGTCTGCCGGATATTAAAAAAATAAATAAATATTCAAAGTAACAGCAGTGTGCAATAGCAGGGGGAAAGGACACACAGGCCTTTCACTTTCTGTGTAAAAGGAACTTCCTTCTTCAAAATAATGGACAAGACTTCAACCTCATCTGCTCAGGGATTTCTCCCCATCGTAA
Organism: Balearica regulorum gibbericeps; assembly: GCF_011004875.1. Classification (NCBI taxonomy): domain Eukaryota; kingdom Metazoa; phylum Chordata; class Aves; order Gruiformes; family Gruidae; genus Balearica; species Balearica regulorum. The sequence continues at coordinate 18,844,613 of NC_046189.1, read as the reverse complement.
CAAGTGGCAGTCAGTTACTGACATAGATAATTCAACACAAACTTGAAGCAAAAACAGAGGAAGCAACCATGGCCTTCAGCAGACTTTACCTCCTGCTCAAAACCACTCTGAGCTTCATGAGGAGAAGCTGCAGTTTCCCCTTGCCTGCAGTGCATGGCACAGGTGCACAGCTACTGACCTGGCAGATGATTCACCACAGACATAACTACAAAGGGAGAGTTTCAGCCCTCAGTAAATTTGAATTGGGCCTAGAGAAGCCAGAGAACTTAAACTGCTAAGAAAGCAGGCAGAGCTTGTTTGATAATGACCACCATTTAGAGCAGCTGTGTTTGTTTCCTCAGAGATAGTCTTATTTCATACAGTTGCATTGAGATTTCTTTACTGAGCTTTGTCAGTCAAACCTTACCCTAATTTCTTTGGCATACAAGCAATGCCTTGAGAGCTGGTCTCTACAATGAGGGTAACAGAATCATGATAGGGTTACACAGAGCAAAACAGAAGTACTGGTTTGATTCTGCAACTTTTCCACTCCCTGGGCAGAGGAGGGGTGGATTACACTAATCCCCCAGCAATGCTGCACTCAGTACCTACCTAACAGCACCCAACAAACATTAAAAACCACACTACAAAGCAACAGTTATGAGGTGCTCAAGACAGAAAACAAAGTGAAATATCTCCTGAGGGAAGAAGCAAAAACTCCTATTCTTCCTGCAGCAGCCCCAGAAAAGACACAGCTCAAGTCCTACAGGGACTAAAGCAGTCTCCACACTAAAACAAAAGTCTTTAGGAAAGCACCCCTCATGACTACCACCATATTGAACCTGTGAACAACGAATCAAATTGGAAGACTTAAAAATAAACAAATACCTGGAAACCAGCATAGAGACACAGCCCCATCACATCCAGAGCAGTGCCATGCCACACCAAGCCTGAGTAAGCTAGCCAGCCCCCCTGCCCCCTCCCCAGCCTTTACATGGCTCCTGATCAGGGTAACCCAATGCACCTGCTCCAACCCACCATGCCACAATCAGCTCCGCTCCTGCCTGCCCTCCGGGCTGCTGAGCCTCCCTGCCTGCACCTGGGGCCGGCCCAGCCTCACCGAGGTGCTGAGGCCTTTGGTTAGCACCGAGCATGGGAGGAGCTGTGCCAGCCACTTTCTCTTCTAGCACACTGCTGTTTGGTGGAGATGAGCAACTTGTTCAGTGTAACAGGGCTTGCACGAAGGTGTATAGGTGTATGTTTGCTTCCAAAGTAATGCTAAAGGGGGCTGAATGGCAAATTTGACCCTATAGCCTACCTGTAGTAATATGAGACCAGTGTTGGCCCAGAGTGTAAAGAAGCATTTCTGTGAGAAGGAAGTCTTGAAATATAGTCCATATTGTGCTGCATCCTCTTTGAGTAAGTCTTTGTCTTTTTACTGAAGTGTTATTGCTTTAGAAATGCAATTATTGCTGATAATCATTTAAATCAAGGACTAAAACAGTTCACTGCAGACCCCGTGAGACCATTGAATACAAAGAAAAAAAGCTTCTTGAATTCTAATAGGAATAGAAATGCTGTAATAAATGCAAGTCCCATTTGCCTGTGGGTATCCAAAGAGTTTTCTTACACATTTATCTGGAAATGTATCTCAATAGACAAATATCAGACACATTTGTGGTAAAATGTATTTATTGACAGGCAGAATTGGTGATATATAATGTAAAATTAGTGGCAAAGGAGAGCAGATGATTTGGTTATACTCCTTGGTACTTACTGAAATATATCTGGATCTTTTTATTTGCCTATTGTTAATGGTTAGAAGAGGTGATCAACATTAGCATGTGGTAATGAGCTGCGACTGGGCAGGACCTGTGCATAAGATTTTTCTTCCAGGAGCTGTCGAGAGCCTTTGGGTTGCAGTGAAGACCACAGGAGCAGAGGACAGCTACCTTGCTGCAGCTGACTTTGCAGCTGGAAGTTTCACGAGGACATCTTGCAGTAGTGTAGCACTCCTGCAGTCTTGCCTACAATCCTGAGGCATAAAGGCCAGCCTTTACCATGCTGGCTAAAGTGTTCCAGCTACCAGACTGGACTGGGAGGCTGGAATGATAGCAAGAAAAAAGGAAAGAAGAGTAGATTTCTTCCTTGTCTGACGTAGTACTACTATCCTTATGAAATACAAAATACAAACCTACTTAACGTGGTCCAAATGTATTTTACGTCTTGAAACTGGCACAGGCTGATGTAGAGGCAGGTATGGTTTTTTATAGCATGGAATTAAAGGGGAAGTTTTCTGTATGTCTACTGTTTCTCTCCTTTTATGACTGAAAATGGAGATAATTGGTTTATAGGGAAAAAAAAAGAAGAAAATAAACCAGGAGTAGTGTTCTGAATAGAAAGCAGGTATGAAAAACTATTTGCCACAAACTGGTAATTATTTGATTTACTTGACATGGCCAAAAAAAAAAAAAAAAAAAAACCACACCCCCCAAAAAAACCCAGGAAAAACCATCAGGACAGACTGTTGTGTTAGTAGTGACAATCATTTGGTTGGCAACTTCTCTTCTGTGATGTACTTTCTTTAGCTAACAGGAAGAGTTTGCTGCTCTCTTGAAGTTCTCCTTTTGAACAGTGAGATTCTGTCTTTAAATAGAATAAGAAAACACTTACCTCATTGCTGAATTATCTCTGGGATACAATACTGAATTCATAATGATTGCTACCTGAGTGGTAAGCTGCCAGAGACTGAATAGTGAAGACGACATTTTGCTCTCTTGACATACTGTCCTGTGATCACAGTAGACATAAAATGTCTTTATAGCTCACCTTGCTACAGCTTGCTCCCAGGAAAGCTTTCTGACCCCAAAGTCCTTATCTCCAAAATTCTCCAACTGTTCTGTTTTGCGTAAAGAGACAGAGTTAGGGCAACCCTACCCAAAACATTCTTTTATAAAAAGGTACTTTTGCAATATGACAGGGTTTAAAATCCCTGTTGTGGACAAAGAAACATTCTTGAGCAAGACAGTTGCACGGAAAATATGAAACTCGGTAGCTCTGTAACACGCTTCTCGGGAACCACGATGAAAAGTCTCCAAATTTGTTTTCATTTTTAATTTGAATTATTAATTTGTAATTATTTTGAATTCATATGCTACTTCCCATATACATAAGCATGTGAAAGAGTGGAAGAAGCAGCAGGGAGTGTTTTGCCACTGACCGTTTTGTAACAACAGAAGATTCCAGCTTTCAGACGCCGTACTGCTCGCACACATTACTGCAGTGCACGAGAGCGCTGCGCCCCCGCGTCCCCTCGGAGAGGTGGCCGGGGTGACTTCTCTCTTGCTTCCGCGAGGCTGTGAGAGATCTTGCACTGCAGAAATATGTCTATCAGTTCCCAGCTGTTACTGGCTTTGGCTACACTGCAGCCGTTTACTGTAATAGCATGGAGCCTCTCATCAAAGGAAATAGCTCTCCTATTGGAAAACTGTGCTGTAGTACATCTGTGAGAAATAAGGAAATCAAGTGTGCAAATAAACACATTAGAGTGAACCCCAACAAAGAAAAATGAACACTATTTAACAGCTTAAAGTATTTTCAATAAATATATCAACTGTCTCATCTTCAAGTATCAATTACATAAAATCAAGGAAATGGATATAAATACACAGTAAATTGTGTGCTGCTTCAGTACACATTTTTTTAAAAAAGAATGTATTGCATCACAGCATAACCTTAATTCTGACCTTAAATAAATACTATTACAAGAGAGCTCTCACATTCTAACCATATCAATGATAACTACTTCTGAAAAAGACAACCATAAAAAAAAAATTATATACACATTAATGACAGTTACTGACAAGCATCAAATGCCGGTCTGTTCCTATATGTTTTCCTAGAATAAGTGTAAAAATACTTTAGTAGACTATCTGGTAGAACTAACAGAAGTCACAGCAATTAAAAATACTTTAAAATTCTTCAGCCTGTTAATATATTAAACTATTAAAAATGTCTGTAAGAGTATCCATTAACACGTTGATTTAAAGAATCCCCAGCGTACTGTCCAGGGTCATGACTGTAGCACTGTCATGAAGTATGTATTTCTTTGTACTTGGATGAAAATGTGTTTATTAAGGGGTTGACAGCCCAGCTGCTATGTCCAGAAGTATTTATTTCTTTTGGTTTAAAAAGCCTGTTTTCTGGTGATTTGTTATTAACATTTGCCCCATGAATTAGATTTTTAGGTTGGGGTTTGGTTTTGGGTTTTTTCCTAGGAATTTCTATGTAATAAAGCTACAGTGTTATAAATCTCAGTGGGAAATGTGCATGTGGATCAGCTCAGCTGGGCTTTCTACAGCCAGAGCAGCCCCTTCGCAATCTCCTTTCAGCAGCACTTATGGACTTGTTACGAGCATCTTTCCAGAAGGCAACATGCAAAGAAGAGTTTGCATATATTTACCTCTATTTGGCACCCTTTTGCCCTGCCCTGGCTACAATTCTCCGTATAGCTCACAGAGAAATTCAGAAAATTGAACCTCAATGAGATTACCTCGATAATGCAGTGCTCCTTTGGAGGCCACCTTTGAGAACAAGGTACGATGCTGCAAATCTCCAAGCTGAGCAGGTGTGATAATGAATTCAAGAGCTGAGAATGTGTCACTGTGAATTCAGTTGTTCTCAAGGCTTAATACGCGCATGTTGCAATTTGATGATGCTTTATGCAATCGCAGGGTTGTTACTGTCAGAAACAATCTGTTTACTTTGCATATTTTCACATTTTTGTGAGCTGCCTAGATTCTATCTTCTGCAATTGGAATGGAGATTTACCAATTTATTTTATTTTTCAAGATGAGTAGCCTTGCAAAGGATCTAAAAAAGTCCCAGCATGCAGAATTTGGGAAAATTCTGGGGCATAATGATATTCATGAGGATTCAGATTCCACATTCATCTGACCTTGACAGCTGGAACAAGGCCGGACAATCTCAAAGACCAAGTTCCGTGGGTCAGAAAAGCCCAGGAACAGAGTAGGGGGGAAACCGCACCCTTGCTTTGCCATTCTAATACTCTGGCATTGGATGGAAAGGCTCTTACTGATGAAAAAAACATATAAACAGCCTGGCAGCAGCAATGATGCCTTTAATGGGTCCAAAATAAAGGGGGGAGGAGTAAAACATTTCTGCTGGTACCCTGTCCATGCAGCCTGCAGGGAGGGCAGGCGTCTGAAGAGAGGGCAGCGAGTCAGCCCTGAGATTGGTCACTGTACAACAGAGCCCAAGCTGCCATCTACCCACCTGCACGGCAGCAGGCTCATGGCCGGAGGACAGGCAAGGAGCAGAGGGTCCCACCTCCCTTCATCGCTTGGAGGAGCCATTTTGAGCTCCTCTGACCAGAAGACAACAATTTGAGTCTTTACCTGCAAGACCCACTCTCACCTACGCTTGTCTGCTGAGACAGAGGATGCTCATAGCTAGGATGCCAGTGGGCAGGTCTCATCATTTCTGCATCTGCTCCAGCGTGGATGCTGTCAGCCTGGTTTGACTCCTCTCTGCTGGCTTCAACGGGGCCCTGACTTGAGGGACTGGGACGAACCCGGCTTTAAAGCATTTGAAAATCCCAGCTGAGCAGCACGGTTGCTAACAACGCCTACCTCCACCTCTGTTCAATTGCTTGTACCCGGCCTCCTCTGTGTGACAGCATATCTTTGCAAACCTTTACTGGTTTTACTTTTTTTTAACATAGAAACTCACATCTAGCTTACTATACTCTTAGAAAACCTGTTCCCATGGAGTCTCTCTCAATAAAGGGATAGATAAAAAACTATGCTAGTAAAAGCTGTGGTTTATAAGTTGCTTATTTCTCTACTAGCATTTCTGTCATTAAAGATATTATATTTAATTTTGTGTAAAGCCTCAAAACCAAAAAAATAACACCAATAATGCTCTTATAGACTACTTCAAAAGTTAAGCTCCTTTTAAGTGACCTTTTACATTGCTAATTGAACCTCAATATCATATTTCACATACATTATATGTCTAACATATATATATATGTATAGACCATTTATTTGCAAATCTGTAAGTCCCACTGATGTCACTGGGAGTGACACAAGCACACCCTCTGGAAGGTGGCCAATGCACAGCATCTGGGTAGGTTCAATTAAAAGTCATTTTCTTGAAGATGTTAAAACTTTCATAGGGAGCTCTGTAAAGCAGAATCCTCCCGTGAGGTATCTGCATTATCAGGCTCCTGCTACAATTTGGATTATATCACATATGCAATATCTGCAGAAAATGCAGGACTTAATTACTTGCATCTAGATTGTGAACAGGATGGAAGTCAGGGTATTGCCTTCTCAATGGGTGGCATCCACCAGCTGGCCTTCAGGAAAAACACATTGGTTCTTCAGTTCACAGGCCAGATTTAACTGTACTAAGAGATTCCAACAAAAACTAAATTTGATTCTGAAGAAGGTGAGTTGCAGAAAATGAGTAAAGACAGTGGTTTATAATATAGTTTTGGAGCCTTAAGTCCAGCTACTGCTACTAATCTGACTGCAATTGCAGTTCTTAACAATTTCCAGACACTGAATATAATCCTTCACTGATATTTAAAGAAGTGCCACAGCTCTGAATTTAATTGATGTCATATAATACACACAGGCTTTTATTACCTGAGTATCTCGACCACCACATGTGCACTTTCCACAGTATTTGCTAAAAACGAAAACATCTTGATATATATTTCCCCCCCAACAGGAAAGCACCAGTACAGCTGGTGACATCCCCTTCTGCAGTTGTCAAGTCCCAGAGGCTTTCGGAAACAATATGTTTTGTTTCCTTTCCGTCATATGCTCATTTGAAAAATGCCTTCTTTGCATTATGAAATCGTAATGATTTCATAAACTTTAACATAAATTCAGTTAAACTTTGCAAGAAGCCCAGGTGGTGGGCATTCAGAGCATGGTACACTTCCAGAGCAGAGGGCTTCATGGACTAAGTATTTAAAGGAGCCAATGACCAATAGGTTTAAAAGTGAAACAAGATTGTGTATTTAAAAGTGGTTTTGCAAACTAGACTTCAAAAGCAAATCACTTTTGAAAATCTTCAGATCCACACTTTTCAAAAGTCTAAGCTTTACATTTGAAACCACCTAGAAAAATAAGCAAAAAATTTAAGTATACTTTTACAATTTGTCTACAGATTTTGTGATAACAAAAAACATTTTCCGGGCTTTTCAAGTGACATATCAATTAGGCAAGATCAACAGTTAGAGTTACAGAAAAGAATTCCAAAATGTCAAAAGACATAAGTTCTATTTAAAAGCAATAAATTAACATCATTTTTTTGCTGAACTAAAACTTTTGTGTTTAATCTACTTTTAGCAATGCTTGATCTGTGTTGTTTTCTGGAGGGAAAAAAAAAAAGCGCAAATATTTGCAGTGGCAAGCTTAAAATCACTTTTTTTTTTTTATTTAAATCCATGAATTGACAGCGAAGTTAGAGGAACATCTAAAAAGTCCCTGCTTTTAAAAGCAGTGAGACTGCTCACCACTTTTTGGGAGGCACCCAGCAGTGTGCAGGATTGGGCCCATAGGTCTTGGAACAGTGAAAAAATTATGAAAGCAATGTATTCCTGAAATGCGAGGTTCTGCTTGCTTTCTTGCTTGCTTTCTTTCCCCTAAGGCTGTCTGGGTTTTTAATCGAAATTTCTGTATTTTATATGATTTCTCTTGTGTTGTTTCTTTCCAAGCTGTTTTTTAGGTGTTGGGGAGAAGTATAACAGGATTGAGAAATTTTATAAACTCGAAGTTAGTATTTTCTCTTTTAAGATGTTAAGCTAAGTGCATTCTTCTTTTCAAAATATAGTCTAATGAAAGTAAAATTAGTCCAGAAAGTCAATTTGGTACTTACTTTCATATCTTTTTCACTCAAAATACATTTAAGATTAAGCTACCAAAAAAATAAAACCAGGCTTGGTCCCTAGAAATCTTAAGAATTGTTCACCCTTGTTTGCTTAATTTATTTTTTTTTTAATGTGGTTAGCATCTAAATAAACCTTATCAAACATTTCTTGCTCCGCTGACAATTTTCTGACCTCCTGGTTGAAGATCTGAGCCCTAACTTGGTTTATGGATGAGTAATCACAGCAGGTCCACAGCAGAACCTATCCTAGAACTACAAATATATCATCTGCAGCATTGTAAATCAAAGCCTCAAAGAGCATCATTTAGCCTGAAGCTAAAATTGCTTGTTTATCAGATGGTGCCTAGCTTAGCATGGAGCAGTTCCTTGTAAATCTCCGGGACCTTTTACAGCATATACTTAAGCAAGCACGCTGGCTCCTGGGAGACTTTCCGAGAGCTTTAATGACTGCAGACTGCTAAAAGATCCAGGCCTTGGTTTAGTTAAGTGGTTACTTGTACAGCTTGGCTCCATTTTGTAAACTCCCAAAGATAAGGTGTCTGCGTTATCTGGGGAAAGAGCAAGCATTAGTTTCTTAGGAAATCTTTATATCCTAAGTGTTAATGTTCTTGTGGCTTTTGGTATTTTGACCTTTGTCTGCTCGCTTTTGATTTACGGTGGGAGCAGAATCTTTTCCCCCTAAGCCCTTCCTATGTTTTATAGCTACTTTGAAAAGCACAGTGAAATACTCGCAGCACAGCTTTTAAAAGTAGGTGTAAGGCTGCACTATTCATAAATACGTTGTACAGCTCAGGGCTCTCTAAGAACAAGGAAGCAAGGAGACCACCCATTCTATTTCCTATTATTACTCGTTATTTTACTTCCTAATAAAATGGGTGGTCACAACAACTCCACGGACCACCGCTCGGTGCAATGCAGGTCAAAGCCCGGGCTCTTCGCCCCAGCTGGCACCGATCCCCCCGCGGAGCCCAGCCGGGCGGTGGCGGCACCAACGGGAAATCACCCACGCAGCAACCCCTGCTTTACCGCTTGGAGAAGCGCTCGCTGCCGTCATGAGTAACACATTGGCCGGATTTACCACTAGGACACCGGTGCCCAGGCAGCTACTTGCTGGTAGATACTTGCATACACTTGATGTAATTCGCTAATTGTAGAGCTTGTTATCTGGGTCTCTCACTTTTTGATTTGAATTAATTAGAGTTCACCTCGATACAGCCACCTGCTGTGCTGTCACACGCAGCATACATTGGTACAACAAAAACAAGGAATTTTTTTAATAGGCTTATTCAAGCAAAATCTGCTCCCACTTAAATGTGTGAAATGGCATCACTACAATGTCATAGACTAAAAAGGGGAACATCATTTATTTCAGCTTGCATGGTAATGATGCAAATGAGAGGAAAAATGGTTCATTGCATTTATAGGCAGAAGACCCAATGTATCTAAGATCTAATTTGGCTATACCAATTATTCAATATCTTTAAGTCTTTGTCACCTTCCGTATTTTTTCCTTGCTCCAAGTTAAGAGCAAGAAGGTCTGAGTTTTGTTGCTGTTGATAGCAGTGTTAATATTTCTTAAACCAAGAATTTTCTCTGGTCTTTTGAGTGCAAACCTCCTCCAGCACCAATGCAAGGATTTGCCTGGATTCCTGTGGGTAAGCACATGCCGCTTATCATAGAACTGAAAATATACTCCCTTGCTGCATGTTTTTCAAACAGAACAAATCATTATAACACACAGCTAAGGAAAAGCCAAATAACTTTAAAGGTGCACAGAAGCAGCTGCCTTTCAAAGCTGCTACTTTCAAACTACACCGAAAAATATGAGTTTCCTTTTCACTCGGTATTTAATGTTGCCAATGGCAGACTTATATTTTAAGAACAGTATTGAAAATCAAATCCTATGGTTTTTATACACAGCCCAGGTAAGTAGGCTTTTGTACAAAAGATGTCAGGACATCTTGAGTACATCTGGAGTTATTTTTTCAGGACAGGATCAGTAACAGGTGACACAGTTACTCCATTACTGTGTAAAGATAGTTGAGCTGGCTTTGAACTACCTGTTGTGGTCTAGATTGGGTTGCCAGGAGCTCAGAGCAAAATAACTCACCCTGGCTGCTATGTCCTGGGGGCACATCGCTCTTTTCCCTAAAACTTAACTTTTGTTCCCCGTTCAGTACCATTCACTGTTCTGCATGTGATCTGGATGTTCATTCAGGGACATCTTCATGTCTGGACACAGGGAAACTTCTTTAAATCTGGCATGTACTCTGTAGGAGATATAACATCAATACTGTTGATAAGAGAAATTGTGATAGCTTCTGATTTTTATTGGGAGGCAAAAGAAAAGTAAAACAGAATGAAAATTACTTCCAGATATCTGGATATATAGATATATCATATAGCTCATATAAATTTTATTTTTAAGTAATTCATACTGAACTGGTAGAGGTGTTTTAACACTACCCACATTTTCACAGGAGCGCTTCTGTGGCCTTATACAAAATGCATCATTTACAGGAAATTAATTTAATCTTTGTAAGAATTGGAGGGTTTTTTACAAATGCAGACTTTTACTACTAGCAATATTTGGCATGGTTTGGCACTTCATAAATCCAGAGCACTGTATCACTTGAATCTTTAACTCCATTCTACCTCTATGATAAAAGTGTCGATATTCTCATTCGCCAAATGGAAAAATTGAAATAGAGCAACAAATTTGGTTACCCAGGATCACAAAGGCTACAGCTATAACGTAGTTAAACATATGGCTGTTGCTTGCACCAGCAAGGGCTGCTCCCAGGAACAGGGCGCTGTGCCGTAGGAGCTGCAGGTTCCATCCAGGACCTCACGTAAATGTTGTTGCCTTAGCTAAGTACTCTGGGTATAATTTCTTGAGTGAGTCTCGCAATTATGCCTTTGGATGCACGTGGCCACAAAGAATTAGTGGCAAAGCTAAAATTAAAAATTGGGATTTCCTTCTTGCAAAAGCAGTGTCATTTCTGCAATTTTGCTGGACATATCCATTTTGGTTTTCCCAGATAAAACACATGCAAGAGATAATGACTGCCAGCACACACACACAAACACACACACACGCAAAACCCCAAAAAACCTGTGCATGCGTGCAAGAGTGCACTACAGACTGGAGTTAGCAGGAGGGCAAATAGAAATACTCTGTGGTAAAGGGTACACTGTGCTCTGAAACCAAAGAACTGCAAGAAGAGAAGGCTTCATTTAGTAGACGCTGTCCAGTTGTAATGCAAGTTGTTTCAGAGACAGCTTAAGGGGGAAAAAAAAGTCAATACAAGGAAAAAACAAGGCATTTGAGCCTTCCAGTCACTGATGCTACAGTCAGATTTAGTGTTTCGTCACTGCCCTCTCCTTTTTTCCCTTGAATATTGTTACCCCAGGTTTAATACCGCCTGAATCTGTCACTTGGGTTCTGTTTAGATTTCAGGTCCAGAGTCTGGGTCTAAATCTTGATTCCATGCAATACAAAATATGAAACATGCAAACAAACTCATAAAAAAGTGAGTTTTCCAACCAATATATTCATCAGAGGAAGAATCGTAACTATCCAGCAAAGGTTTAATCTCCTAATGCCCATGAGCAGAAGAGGATAATCCTGGACCCATTGAAGTTGAGTGCAAAAACTCCACTGAGTCAATTTGCCTCGAGAGCTGTTCATTTCTGCGTGGCTGTATTCTTAAGAGCATCCATTACTTCAAAACATGTTGAAAATCAATATTTTTGTAACTATACAGAATTTATTGTGTTGGTGTTATTAAGAACTAGACAAGAGTTGGAATTTAAAGGCAAACAATTTTAAAACAGACAAATGGTACTAATTTTTAACAGTGAGGATAATGAATCAAACTCCTACCCGCAATAATGGTTTCTCCAGCTCTGGAAACCTCCTAGGTGAAGTCTGAGAACAGCTCTGGAAGTTTCTCAGGTCAAACAAATATTCAGCTCAGTGCTACAATAGTAGCCTAAATTTATCACTACATCGATACTAAAATATAGATGCTAAAATTAGGTGGTCCAGTAATCTCTTCCTGCAGGGGCACTTGGGAATCACAGGAACAGTTTCAAATTCAGAGAAACTGGGAAAGTTACAATGTTCCAGTTTTACTTAGCTACAGAAGTATTTCTAAATGGAAAAAAAAAATGGTCGAATTAATAAATGCTTATTGGGGAAGACTATTTCTAAAATGCTCCTGGTGGTTAGCCGGTGGCCATGGGACTTCAAAGCATTCCCACATCTAGACGTACTTTTTTTGTCTGAGTAGGTTGTCGTCATTGACTTCACTGGGCAAAAATTTTAACCCAAATTTTCCAGAGAATAATGTTTCTAACAGCCTTTAGTGAAGCGTCTTGCAGATGTGAGCTACCTCACAAGTAATAAGTTCGTTACTTACAAGTACAAGTTTATAGATGATGGTTTTTGGAGCAGACACGACTAGCTTCAGCACCAAAACCCAAGCAGGGAACAGAGGGGCAAGCAGGTGAGGCTGCTTTGCTTTTAAGGCTTGCTGGGGAATACTGGGGTTATTTCTGCCCACCTAGAAGCTTCAAGGAGAACACTTTTATGAGGACTACAAGGTCTTTCCATGGCAGACGCGCAGTGCCCACATTTGTTTACAGAACGTGTCATAATTATGGCTGTTAAAATAATACCACTGGAAAGTGTTTTACTGATTTATTTATTTTTTTCCCTGTTTGATTAGCCTTAGGGGATAGCAAAACTTCTATAAACCATGAAGCCTCTTTGCTTTGATAAACCAGCAACGGCCCGGCACCCTGTGAGGAGCCCAGTGATGTGCGCCGAGAGAGGCTGGGTCCCTTACCCACCCAGCCCCCCTGGGGACACCTGCAGGGTCCGTGCCACCGGCACGTCGGTGAAACTGCTGGTGCTGCTAGATGGGGAAATAAAAAGGCAAACATACCTTCTCCTTCTTCTTCCATCTGCAGAAAAATGAGGAGAACTTGTTGCAGAGAAAGTAAACAGTGATTTCCACAAGTGAACCCCTTGGGGTCTGGCGAGACTGCACATCACTCAACATTTCCATACATGTGGAGGGTGGAAAAAATCAGACCCTACCTTAAACTGCGGTAGGATCGCTGCACCTACAAAGTGGGAGGTAGCAGTAATACTAACAACACTTAACTGTCTCTGAATTTCTCCTTAGGAATAAAAGGGGCTTGAGCTTGTGAGAGAAGCACAGCAGGGAACCTGCCATTTCCCTGCCATGTATTAGCACAGGTAACTTCAAGCAAATTTTTTCTTCCTCCATGTTTCCAGTCAGGTCAGTCTAATTAGTGCCATGGAGGCACCAGGAGTAAGGTAGGTGGCTTGCGTTTGCTGCTGGTTATTTATTTACGTACTTTTACATTGATCTGTAAATACATCCGGGAGCACTTGCACCATCTGCTGCACATTTGTCAGTCACTGACTGGAGGGTGGACATCTGGGAATGTCACTGGGTTTTGTTGATTTCCCCCCATTAGAGCTACTGTTTCCTTTTTAAGCGTGATGTGAGCAAAGAGCCTGGCTGACTGTAGTGAAAAGGTGGACGGGTGTCTGTGACAGTACCTCCAAATCCGACGGGTCTGAGTTTTCTCCCAGGTTTCCTGCCATTTGGTAGAGCTCAGAGCACAAAACCAGCATGAAACACAGAAAGATCAATCCTAGTGCTCCTTTGCAGAATGAATGGCAATATTAAGTGGTAATATGACAAAGTGAAGTACCTCCCATGTGTCCAGAACAGCACAAAACCCCAGACTTGGGGAAAAAAACATAATTTAATGTGATCCCCTAAATTCTGTTTTGGCAGCTATTGCACACCCACAGATGGGGAATTCCAAGGCTGCCTGCCTGGACTCCAGAGCCAGAATATTGATTAATACTCTTCAGAAAATCCCCATTTTGTCACAAGTGATTCAGCCTTACCTCCCCTTTGGCCTGTGTATCTACTATCTGCACCCTCACAAATACACAGCTTCTCACAAGTATGGTCTCTGGAATCATCAACACTGTGTTATCAAATATTCATGTTTAAACCGTGACGCGTGGGACAACTAAAAATAATAATAGATTGATTTTAGCATAGGAAGTTCTAGTTTATTTGGAGCTTATTTGGCTTATGGTTCCAAGACAAGCCTCTTTTAGTCTGAAAACTAAAAGTCAGAGATAGTTACCTGATTCCAGCTACTGGTGTGCAAGGAAAAAAAAAAAAAAAGAAAAAAACCACACTGATATCATGAGAAGTAAAACAATCACTGCCAACTCCCAGCATTTTCTGCTTCGAAGATACCCAGCTTTGTGCATCCCGCTCAAGAGAAAAGGCAAATGCTGCCACAAGGACATCCGTGTGCTGGGAGAGGGGCACGCAGGCACGGAGCACAGCCGCTCGAGGCGCAGGGGCGTCTGGTCTGTGGTGCTCAGCCCCTCTGGTTCTGAGGGCACGTGGCCTTCATCCACCAAAAACACGGTTTGTTGAGGCTAGAGCAAACTGACTGCAGCTTCTGAACATAGCTATGGCTGTGCCTGATCATAAAAATTTGAGTCTGTCGGAGCTGAGAAGTTACTTGGGTAGGTTTGTATAGCACACGTGTGTACAAATTTTTCACATTTTTCAAGTGGTTTGCCAGATGGCACCCTGTCATTAAGTTTTTAAAAATCTTTTATTTCCTACCACTCAGAGTTCACAAGATACGTAAGAAAAAGTCATTTCTTTACCATGATACTTGTCAAGCATTTTTCTGAACTAAACGTAACTAAAAAAAATAACATAACCTCGATAACACTGCGGTCCGGCGTCTATTGTAGTAGTCATAGCTCATTGCCTAGCACACGCTACCAAAACACATTACCCAGAAAGTTCTGCTTGCTTTGCTTTTCGCTCTACAACAGCACACCAAAAAGATTTCAGAATTTGCTTGTGGCCTACAAGCTTTGCTAGCCATAAGAAGCTCACAGCTTATTGCAGGCACTGCTCTGCAGCCAGTTGTTACCACCACGCTCTATAAATACGTTAGAATAACCGGGCAGGTTCCAGGGAGTCCCGGTGAGCGCCGTCAGGATCCTCCTCGGGGAGGCTGCGAAAGACGACCTGTTTGCCCGTCTGCCGTAGGGTCCCGTGGCCGCCGGCAACACAAACTGGGAACAGAGCGACTGCGCGCTAATTCAGCACTGTAAATGCTATCGTGCTCAGTTTTCTTTCAGAATTGTCCCTTGCATTTCATCTAGGCTAAACCTAGGGTCAATATTATAAAATGTTCAATTTCAACTGGTTCCCAAGAAACACAAGAATAGCTTTTATTTGTGACACTTTTGTAATGGGAATGCAGATATTCCCCTACCTTCAAATTTTACTTTTCTATTTTCTTCGTGGAATTTTGGTGTCATAAATGAAATAAAAATAAATACTGCTTATCACTTGCTCTCAGCCTATTTTCTTTCTCATTCTGGTGTTCCTCAGTGTAATACGGCATTACTGCCATTTCTGCCTGCATGGGAGTCATGGACCAAATTTCCATTCTAAAATGGCTGTGAATTTCAAATTCATCCTGTATGTGCACAGCAGTTAGGAAAAGGACATTTGTACAATTATCCACAAGTGTTTTTCTCTAATGAATTAGGACCAAAAGAAATGACTTAGTATCATTCCCCTGTCTGGATTATATTCAGTAGGATGTAGGGTGGTGAAATCACGATAGATAATTTCATGTTTTCTTAGGGGTCAGGGTTAGAGAGAGGGGTCATAGTACAAAACCAAAATGCTCAATACTACAGACAGTTTAAAAGCTATGCTTGATTGGATGTACCGATCTTTTAATTCAGTTCTTAAGGTTTCTAATTTTCTATCTGAATTGCAAAATAAGAATACAATAATGGGGTTTGTTGATAACAGTTTCACAAACGACAGAGAATGGAAATTTTTTTTTGTTTGCTCGAGGCAGAACAAGCAGTCCATTCTTTTGCTCGACCTCTGTATATCTGGAGAATATGTAAACATATTGAAACTTTCTTGTGTTCTACAGTGAGGGAATGAAGTGCATCGATTGCTTGCGATTATTAGCTAGAGTGGGATAAGCCTTCTCCTTATTATGCAGATTAGTGAAGCTCTCAGTTCCAACATATTGTACAGATGCAGGAGAGCAGCTGCTCTTACAGATGGCAAGTACACAGCTCCATTAGTATGTATCTATTGTCTGCTCTTGGCTTGCTCAGAGGATGGAGAGGATGGGTAAAGAGGAATTGTTACACAGTGAAATGTAAAGGAGAACTTAAAAATCCATACCCAAGAGACTATTTACACAGCAGGGCAGGCAGCAATCAAATTAAAAATCTACCCTAAATAAGGACTTTCGTATGTCACAATTAAGCTTCTGTATTTTTAAAATAGACTAACCATTAAAACCAAGGAACTGAATTCAAATTTCACAACTAAGCAGTATGAAATAAAAAGAAATCCTGGGAGGTTAATTGAAAATTTGGTCATGTATTTGGCCCATCCAAATCTTTCTTTAGCAGCACCTCCCCCCTCAAAAAACACCTCACCACCCCAAAGAACTAATCCTCACTTATTTTGCATAACATAAAAGACAGAAAAGCAGAACTGTGCTTCATTTATTAAACTTTTCACCATCAGAATATAGCATTTCATGCAATTTTTTGCATTAATGAGCGCTGAAGCAGCTAAATTTAAGTTAGTATAGACAGCATTGATTGTGCATCTATGTCAATTATTCTTTGTGAAAATGCTAAACAGAACATTAGTTAACCATGTGGTAATTTTTAATGTGGTGAACAATTCCTGATGAAAGATATAGCTACAGGCTGACTGCTGAAAATAAAGTCTAGTAAAGGACAATTATTTGTAACACGGTTTGTGGTTGGATGCACAAATTATGGTTGTACCAGCAGGTTTTGTGATATATTTAACATACAATTTATCTTTATTTAATACAGATATGGCTTACAGCAGAAAACGGTGGTAAGGTACAAAGGAAAAGGGTGGTAAACCCTAAATTATGATCTCATTCCAGTCCAGAAGTCTGAGAAGCCAAAGATGCCTAACCAAATGAAGGGGAAAGAAAAAAAGATATATATATACACATATATATGTGTGTGTGTGTATGTATTTGAATTAAACGGACCATCAGGTCTTTTTAACATTTTGGAGGTACTTGTCCTTACTGATAACCTTTCACTCAAGGAAAGCTCAGAAGATGACTTGCCTATGAGTAAAGTCAATTCTGTCTGTTCTCATGACACGCAGGTCTGGAGATCAGCTACGAGCTGCCCTTGCTGTCCCTCCAGTGCTAAGTCTGGGGTCCTCCCCTGCGTTCAGGGAGAAATTACTTGGCTTATTTTGAGTATAGATTTTATAAGTAAAATATTAAAGAGTATCACCAAAGTGCCATTGACTTCCCCCCCACCCCAAGGTGATGGAATTGCAATTAGTCATTTTATTTCATTTTGGCTTGGAGACTGCAGTCTTCACCCAGCTGCTGCATTCTCCATCTGAAATTCATCCATAAAAAACTGTTAAAAACACTGAATGAGCATTCTGTTTCAAAAATGCAGCTGAATTTTTACAAGAATGTAAAAACACAAACATAAGATATGAAAATGATAGGGGAAGAAGCCTATTTTGGGCTGGCCAAGAGCAGAATATTTTTGTCCCAGAAAACCAGAAAGTATAGTTTAATTTCCTTAGTGGTTTGGTCTTTTTATGCGAATATAAGTGGTGCCAGGCAATCCGAATGTGCATCTACTCTTCTAAGCTTGATCCCATCAAACCGCATGTTCAGGGAGAGGTTGTTCTGCTTCCCTTCAAGCCTTACTTCCTAACTAGCTATAGATTTACTTAAGGAAGTTGGAGGGTTTGGTTGATAAGAAGAAAATTTTCAGAAAGTTGAATAACAGATCTTTCCTTCTGACAGCAATGATTTTGATTTCTGCCTAACAGAAGAGAGTAACTACTCCAGGACACAAGGGTGGCTTTCCTGCTCTGTCTGCTCACAGGCAATCCAAAGATAAAAGTTGAAAATATGTCCAAGCTCTCATGCTGTGCGCTCTGAGTCTAAAATAAATTTAAAGCAGTTTTGAGCCTCTGGGCGAGGCAGATACGCAGAGCGTGGATGCTCAAGTCTCTTCAGACGACGAGCTGTGTGAGCATCACCATGTCAGGCAGCATCTCAGGCAGCCCCTGTGGGAAACTCCGGTGTCTGGAGATCTATAGATTAGCAGTACATTCAAATTAATCTTGTATCTGGTCTCACAGATTAAGTGGATACACTTGAAGGATTTTGTTTTGAATGAGTCTTACAGGATTTGGGCTTAAATGAGAGCAGAATTTTTACTTTCCTCCCAAACGTATCCTGTGCATCTGAGTCCGCAGCACACAGCTCGGTCTGAGGACGACCGTGCAATCCCATCAGTCCCCCTCTTCCTGAAGGCAATTGTTTCTACGTTAATCCAGTCAAAAATAAATCCCCAAGTATCAGGAATTCCAATTTTGTTCCTGTAGTTTTGTTTTCATTATTAATCATGAAGATACATAAAGATATGATCATCATACAAAGGTACT
This sequence comes from Balearica regulorum gibbericeps, assembly GCF_011004875.1. NCBI lineage: Eukaryota > Metazoa > Chordata > Aves > Gruiformes > Gruidae > Balearica > Balearica regulorum. Next base: position 18,826,104 of record NC_046189.1, on the reverse strand, counting down.
ACATTGTCTGGAGAGAAAAAAACCTATGGTGGGCTGCTTGGCTCCAAATGTTTCCTAGGTCAATCATTTTCTTCTTCCCACCCAATCAATTTTTCTTTAATCTTTGCTAGACTGTTTTTTCATGTTAATAGCACCTAAAAGTCTGTGCTTTCTTCACAACACGTAACCATAAATTCCAGTACAATGTCCTGAGACCATTGCTTAATATAAAGAGCAATGATATTTCTCCTTCTGTTACAGATAAACTGCCAAATAGAAAATTAACAGAACGTACAGATTACCTAAAACACATGGAAAAGAGCAATACACTCCAAATTGTAAATTTGAGGATTTTCCAACACTATTTGGGATGAAGAAAATTTTATCAAAACCCACAGCCAACTTCCTGGGTCTTACAGTTTTCCAGAAGAGACCTTCATGCTTGAAAGCACGGATAAAACAAAATGTGATGACAAGTAGTTCAAGCTTTCTGAATTAAACCTGTTGGATTTTAAATGCTTGATATGTCCCCTACCAGAAAAATAAAATAAAATAAATAAAATAAAATAAAATCAGGGCTACATTCCATTATGAGATTGTGTTTTTATAAAAACTAAAGCAAAGTACTTTCAAACCAACTTTTAATACAGGGAAGTCATGCAGTACAAATGGTCATTATTTCCAGCGTCACATGCAGCTTCTAGGCTACTCTGAGGTTGGATGGGCTTTACAGACATTTGTGCTCCACAATGCAAGAATATAAAATCTTAAAGAGAAAGACCACAGTGTACTGTATTTTTTTTTCCATATTGAACTACTTTATACAGTAAAAACATGTTTAATATGAAAAAAATTGAAGGGGAAAAGCATCCTTGTCTTCCCATTGGCCACCTTCAGACAAGAGCTGTTCTTTCAGAGTTTATTCCAGCCTATCTGTTATATTCAGTCAATTAGGGCAAATTTTCTGGTCTGGGCTTTAATTTCAAACAGCATCCATCTAGCTTAGAAATTCACTGTCACAGGTATCATAATGGCCAATAATTTAGGGTTCATAGGAAGATAGAAATCTGACCCACATAATACACTCATCCATTTTCGGCACAATTAGTAGAGCTGACTGTAAATACTTTTCTCACACTTCAAAGCTTTTCCAAATTTCAGATTTTTTCCTGCTTCACACTAGAGAAAATTTCTCAAATTCCTTTTCAAAGGAGACAGCCATTTCCTTGGCTTTTCAAAAACCTTGTTACCAGGGGATTCACATGAGATGGGGTAGAAGACGACTGAAGATTGTGTGAGGACAAAAATTTTCAAAAAAAACCCAAAACTGAATATATATTTTCCAAACTACTCGCTACCAAAAAGTAACTTTTTGGGGCTGTGCGTGATGAAGAGAACGTGTCCTTCCAGAGCATTTCAGAAGAGGTTTAGTCAGAACTGATCTGGAAGAACAAGGAGACTTCAGATCTTCCAGCACAAGGTTCTGGTGCTTCTGCTTTTAGCAGACCTGAAGACCAAAAGAGACTTCTCTGTGCTAACGTAACTCACTTCTACTGATAGAAACAATTCACATCATTCAAGGAAACTGGAAAACAAAAAAGTACACCTAACAGCTGGGCCAAATTCTTCTACTGAAATCAAAACCTCCCCCGGCTCTTCAAACAATAGTCCTAATGTACCAAAACGTGTTGTATCTTGCATGATTTTTGGTCCAGTGTTTCCATCCTGTATAAACTTTATATTTCCACAATTCTTTCCCTGATGAGGTTCGTAAAATAATTTATGCGAAATAAATGAGAAAACAGAAAGGTCAATCAGGGTACACAAACTACAGGAGGGGGTTGCTGGTTTTGTTTTGTTTTCTTCCTCCAGATTACTGTTTAAATCTCCAGATATCAAGAATGCTTAAGAGAGAGAGATAACAGACAACAACTGAGCTGGTTAGATGCCCCTAAGATTTCAGAACTCCTCTATTTTAAACAAATTACTTTCAAGACAAATCCTGTCTAAATAAATAGAAGTTTAGGATTACAAAAAAATTTACTGCATGTCATCAGATGTCTTCAAATATTCCATGTAAAGAAAGAAAAAAAGGATTAAAATTCAGCTGTTCAGAATGGGAGTTTTTTTCTCTTTAATATTAAGAAATTACGACTAAGAGGGAAGAACCTAGCGCAGAACAGCCAAGATTTAGTAAATTCAGCTAATTTTGTGTTTAAACAGCAATATTTGTAATAATGACAGTCACAGCTGAAAGAAAATAACAAATTATATGAAGCATGTAAATGCTCTGTAGTAGGCTTTGCATCTTTGATTATTTACCTTTTATCTATGGAACTTAACAGAGACACTTCTGCTTGGAAAACAAGCTCTTCTAAAGCCTGAATATGATCATTTTTCATGGTATCCCCATGATGGTTCTATTTTGCATCAACCAGAATTTCAAAATTTAAGTAGCAACATGTATGACTCTAAGCTGATAAGCATCCCACAGTACATATTGGCTACAAAAACTGGAAGTACAAGTTCCTGCTTTGCATGAGTGAAGCTTGAGCAAATAGATAAGCCGTAAAATATCTTACTCATGAGGTAAAAAGTGGCCATTACTGGCTGGAACACTTAGCTGAGATGTTTTCTTATGATTCCCACTGTTCCCACTCCTCAGTGTAAAACAGAAAATGAAGATGATTCTAAGTGGGGAGATCATTCTTTAAAGTCACAGCTTTCATTCTCAATTTGCTGTAAATATAAAAAAAAAGTCACCACATTAATTATAGTAGAAAAACAATATTATAGGTGATATGCATGCCCATTAAACATTGCTTAAGTGTACATATTTTTAAAATACTGTAGGAAGTTTTTGAAGTATTTAGGAGAACAGTCTGTAGCTAAGACTCGGGGCTGGGGCTCAGGAGATGGGAAGGTGAACAAAGCCTGCCTCAGTCACTGCCTCTCCTTGCTTCTGCTTCCAGCGGTGAAGTGGAAACATCTCTTTCCGCCTTGTTGCTTTAGCTTTTTGACTCTTTGGGACAGGTATTTTCACCACAATATGGTACCACAGTCTCCTCTGGGGCCCCTAGGTATTGTTCTATTGCAAATAAGCAATGCAGTATTGAAAATCGGTCATAACAAGTGGAGGCAATTTGTCCTTGTGCCTGCAATGATTCCCTGTTAGCCCAGGTGAGCCCCTGCACACTTGTGGCTGCCAAGCATCAGGCTGCCAAGCAGAAGTCAAGACACCTCCACATGGCACCACCTGCCAAACTGCAAGCCCAGCAAGGTCTGTGGCACCCTAGAAAGGGAGCTACTGAACAAGAGGTCAGTCAGAAAAGTGAGGAAAATAAGCATTTATGATCCCTGCCACCCATATTTGTTAGAAGCTGAGTGGTTTCCACAAGGCACACTCAAGTTGGCTGGAGAGGGACGGACGAGCCGGTGAGGAGGGGGAAGGTGGCACCAGACACCACCCAACTCTCCCTTCCCGGCCTGTGATTCTCCTATATTGCCATGTACCACCTGCCCTCATCTGAGGCACATCCCACGCAGGGTAATGCATAGCTGCTGGTCCAACCCTACAGGCAGTGACCTGTCTTCTCCCACATCTTGCAGGCTCTCTGCGTTTTCCTCTCTCTGAATAGAGGGGTTCAGCTTCCAGCAAAATTTCCCTTGACAAGTAAAGCATTGCTAAGCATGAAACACTTCTTTCCCTCCTGTCAGTCAGCACTGCAGGTTCTCAGCGGTCAGACACCTGAATCCTACAAAAAAAGATGTGCCAGGAGCATGTTCTCTTTCCCAAATATTGTTTTTAAGACATCTGAAACAGCATACCTCTCATCTTGTCACCAGAATTGAGCTCTCAGCTACGGAGAGCCTGCGTTTTCCCTTAACTTTAGAACATAGGTCATATAATAAAGAAAGCTCTGCACAAACATTTCCTGCTCCGAACAGTTTTAACTTATATTGGATCATACCAGCAGAAATTCAGTGGTATGAGTTCCAAGAGCCAGACCATGTCCAAATTAGACAGTCCATCAACCTGATCTTGGTGCTGCATATGGTACTGACTGAACAAATCCGGGATCAGTGACACCTGCTGATTTTACACCCAGGAAAGGAGAGATAGATAGATAGAAAGAATGATAAAGTAATGATACATAGGTATATATAATGATGTGGCCCTTAACAAGAGGTGGTTTTTCCACCTCCATCAGGACAATCCTCTACAGAGACTTGCAGCACTTCCCTGAGCCAGCAGTCACAGATGTTTCTTCTGGGCTTGATAATGAGGCCTCGGCTCTCTTTGCATCAATGTGTCTTCTTCAGTCATGATAGCATTCCCATTGATGTCACATCGATATTAGTGGGGACTGCAGTTGCCTTAGAAATACCCAGAGTAAAGCTGTATCAGAGCTTCGCCCTCACTAACTCCTTACCCAGTCACACACATGCAGGTGCTTGGGCAGGACAGGGGGAGAAGCATGGGGAGCATAGATTATCACCAGCCCTACTAAAAAGGATTTCTGACCATTTCAGTGAAAAAGAGAGACAATCACTTATAGCAATAGTGTGATAAAACTACTTACAAGGTACTGCACTCTGAACAAGGCTCCTCTAACCTCGCCCGTCAGAAGAGTTCAACTCAAAGTTTTAAGCTCACTTTTTAAATTGTCCCCTAAAATCTAGGGCTGTTACCCTTCTATATAAAGTTTATTTAAAATGCTGCTTCTAAGTGAAGTTCTTCCACCTTGCTTGCATGTGCTTTGCCTGCTCCATGCTTGCAATGAAGGTGACATTCCCGATATCATAAAAATCAGCACAGAAATGTAGACCCTTTACTATGTCAGAAAAGCTCCTTTACTTCTTTGTCCACCCTCATATGTATTAATTTTGACCCTCATATCATATCACATCATGTTTATATTCAGAGAGTCAGTAATAGTAGGCACACAAATACTTCAGTGCCCATCGTTGTTTGCTTATTTATTTCCTAAAAGAGACAAAAGGCGGGGGGGGGGGGGGGGGGGGGGGGAGGAGGGGGGGGAGTTATTTGTAGTGGGAGCAACACTTGAAGTAACAGAATTGCTCAGCATATGTTCCTCTACGTAAAATATTAGGGAGCTTTATACACAAGCATAACTTAAAAATCTTGAAAACCACACCCAAATTAACTTTTACAGTTTAGCTCTTGCTACGAAGGACTGACACAAAGCCCAACTGCGAGATCAGTAACCACCAGGGTATCATTAGTGTCTTGAAATGACCGAAAAGAATTGATGATTTTGTGAGTATCATGCAAAAAGGAAGAATCCTGTTTGAATTACTCACATAACAGATGTTTCCTAGGATCCACCATGCAGCCTGCATACACAGTTATGCTAATTTGGCAGTGTTTCCCTTCAAGTTAGCTCTGAGTCATTAGAGCACGCAGCTAGTAGGTCCTTCTGTCTAACTAATAATTGCCTATTATTGATATTAATTAACATTTTTTGCACCTTCCTTCGGTTTTGACCTAGTATCTGTTGGTAGTCTAATCACAGTGGCCTATTAAAAGTCAAAATACGGAGGCCTATAGCAGTCACGAGCCATTTATCAAAAAGCAAACAAGGCCAATTAAACAGGCAGCCAGACAGTTGTCTTGATTTGCCGCTGACTGTTTCTTGATCACCATTATAAATTGCTAATCGGGCAGAAAGTGCTAAGCAGTGCATCTGCAGGGGGTGGTTATTGCTCATTCCCTGCCCGGTGACAGGTGAGGGAGGCTAGTGATGGTCTTATTGATGTGAACTGCCCGTCAGTTGGTAGTTATTGTTAAAGTTCATGATGCTACAGCTGATCCTCTCCTGCTGAGAGTCAATCAAATTAATTAGTGCTAGAAATTCTTCTGTATTATTCTAACACAGAAATACAGAAGGAACTACTGTAATTTAGTTCTAGAGGCACTGAGAAAAAAAAAAATTCTCCATGTATTAGAGAGTGGGGGGATAAAAAAAAAAAAGAAAAAATCAAATATTGCTTCTTCCATTATTTTATAATAAGGGCTGCGGCTAAAGGTTTTTATAGCCACAGATCAAGAGATCATAATAGAAGCATATTGACAGATTTTTTTTCTGCAATACTCCAAGGAACTGGCTGTAGCAGGAAAATATATCAAAACCTTATCATCAGAGCTGAGATCTTCTGTGAAAAATCAATAAAGAGTTATACATGGTTTGAGTTTAAACAGTTCTCTGTAGTCATTTAAACATAGTGCATCTGTGCAGCTTTTTACCTCTGGAGACTGGTGTAGCCTAGCAACTGCAAGGCTTAAACCGATTAACTACAAATGAAGTACTGTACGCCTATCAAAGCAATTGCTCACGGTTGCCTTTGTTGCAGGGGCTGAGCTAATTGAACATGATACAGTATGAAGATAATTAACACCCATGAGTTTGTTAATTGCCTGTTAGCATTACAACACAGTCTCTGCGTTTCTTTTTAACTTGTTCTTCTGCAGCATCTTCCTCCCTTAAAAGGGTGCAGGACTCATTTAGTTGGCAATGATATCTTATAGTTTATTAACCCTTTTCAAAGGGAAAAAAAAATAACCCACATGTAGTAATGAAGCAAATGTATGCCTTGTCAAACACAAACTCCCACTTAGTCCAAGCAATTTACAGGGACAAGAAATTTGGTTTACATAGACTGTACAAAATATGTTTATTTTCAGGGCTAATTTATTTCAAGCAATTTAGCCATTATAAATGCTTTAAAATATCTTTTGTGGGCTGTTTTTATGACTCAGCTGCTCTGCCTTCTAAACTGAACGATAAATGTCTTTTAGGGTTGGAATATTAATTGAAGGCAGCATCTGGTCAGCAGCTGACCTCCCATACTTGTCTTTGTTGGCTACCCAGTTAAAACTAACAGCTTATTTGCTTTATTTACCAGCTTCTCTTTCCATTCTGGGGGTGGAGGGCTAAGCTCAATTTTATTTACGCCAAAAGGTAGTGCCAACCAATATAAAATAAAATTGATTTTCTACAATCTATTAATCCGAAATAGATTTAATCTGAGCAAATTCCTTTTAAAGGGGTCATTGTGCTAGGGGAAATATTTCCTTTATTACACTATCTTCTGAATTTTTGAAGAATGCATATGAAAGCTCATAAAGACAATGTAATGCATGCAATAAAATTATATAGGACATTTCCTTATAAGGAGGCAATGCTTAAAGTGAAGCAAAATATAAGCACAATTGACAATAATAGTAGCATTTGGTTGCCATAGGCAAGTCTATGATGTTTAAGCTCTACTTTTCCAACACTGAGTGTGAATGCCTTGGCTGCATCACAGTTGTTTAGAGTAGATTTTCCTAAATGATCTTGGGTTTCTGAGCTGTTACTGTCATAGTTAATACTTGCAGAGAAGCTGTTCCCTTGAGGAACACTACTAGTGCCCAATTACAAGTTCCATCATCAATCATAAGTATTATTTATTCAGCAAAATGAATTGCTAATTAATAACTGATGAGCATTATGGCCTTGAAGTCTGTAACACTATTAATTACCTTGGCAATCGGCGTTCTGCCGGTGAAGGACTACCAAGCACATTTTCTCAACAATTAGTAGGGAGAGATTACAAGGTGCATACCTGCTACGATAACAAGGGGGTGATGATCTCTAAGGCTTTTAGAGAGCCATGTAGCGTCTGCAAAGAATAAACAAGATTACAGCCCTACTGCGCCGGACTGTATCCTTAAAAGTGTTCAGTGACAAAGAGGAAACTATTTTGTACAGTGTGTCAACTGGAAGATTTGGCATCGCATCCCAAAGTGAGTGTTCCTGCGTAGAAGCAATGTGGTAGCGGTATGCTGAGGGTAACGCTGCTGCCTTGTGCTCGGTACGGCGTGCTGTGATTAGTACACTGACCTGCGACTTTAGACCTCTAGCAACTGCTGCCTACGTGGTCTCACAGTGGTTAGGCATTAACATCACTGTAAAAGTGAATATTTAATGAGAAAAGAACCACACGATTTACAAAAAGAGCAGGTTTTTTTGGTATTCACGATGCTGATGCTACTGTTGCCCCAGTCCTCCTCCCAGCCACCTTCTGCTTTCTCCCCCGCTCCTGTGCCACCTTGCGTTTTCAGTGTAAACTCCTTGGGGCAGAGACTGGATTTATATTTGTCTGTAAAGCATCCAGAATATCTGTGCAGCTGTACAAGCACTTGACTATTGCCCAATAAACTGCAAGACTAAGATCAACTCCTGCCACAACACCCAGATTTGTTTTCTGATTGTCGATAAAAAAGTTAAGCTATTGCAAGAGCTCAGTTAAGCTCCTAGACTAGGCGATAGCTGCGCAGTGATAAAGACCAAAATTATTACTGTGGAACACAGAGGACTCTAATGTGGTGCACGCATTATAACAACACAGTTTCCAGCTGCAATACAAAAGCAAAGCCCTATATGAAAGCCATCGTATTTGCATCCATTTTCTTTATAGCGCTAAAGCAGGCTGGAGGATGTTGGAAACATGTGCTAAGTCTCTCTCTTCTGTACTGCTTTGATGGCAGGCTGGTGGCCAGTCCCTATTGTCATTTTAACTCCTTACCCCAAGGCTAAGTTTTGCCTTCATCAAACAATAAAACCAACAGCAGTTTTTGTACTATGCAGCAAAGAGATACCTTCCATCCCATCAAGAGGAAGATATTTGCTGCCGTTATCCAGCATGAAGCTGGTAATGTACACTCATAACGGCTGGTAATCAGCTTTGTTGGAAACCTCAGTGTACTGGACGATTTTCAAATAGCAAAGCAAAAGCCCGCTAATTTGGTATTGTTCATCACTGCAACTATCTTTATGGGAAACTTTCCACAGTTTGAGCCTAGACAATACGTTTCTGATTTGTGTATGTGAAGTGGAAAAGAATAGATATGCTGTTTCCTGAGAAATTACGTAGTGACTGCGAGGATCTCCCTGATCTTGGTAAAGAGAAATCTCCTTGTCTGCCGTGGATGGCTTACACATAGACAATTTTATTTGGAGACAGGGGACTTCTTTACCTTTCCATCCTAAACCAAATGGTTTCTACTGGATGTCGAACTACTTTTTGTCTCTTTATTGACTAACTCTAAAAATAAAACAAAATCCTTTGCCTAAGGATTTCGTGTTTTCATATTTTTAAAAAAATATTTTAAAAAAAAATTTTTTATTATCATTTATTATTATCATTTTAAAAAAATATGAAAGGTAGAATATGGAGAAAATGTTTCTTGCTCATGACAGTTGCCTGCATGTGAAATGCAGTACATTGCACTTAACTGTAAACGCTATCATTTTTCCTTTGGTCCTACTAATCGTAAAATCTGCTTGGATCCATTTTTCTTACCTTTGATTTTGTGAGCCAAAGGGAAGGGAGTGCCCTGTGCTCCAGAATAAGCACGGGCATTCCTCACAGACCACCACCGTTCCCAACCCAACAGTTTGGGAATCAACTGATTTAGAAAAGCTTCGCTAGAGGAAATCTTTGATCATTGTACCTTCATTTTCTCTTGTGCCGCGATGTAAAACGACCCAAGTATAGAACAGAGAGTTCCCTGATAGAGGGTATGAACACAATCCGTGCCAGGCTTTGCTCCCCCCACCCAGAACGGCCCTCCACTGCTTTTTTGGCAGGCCCTATGCTGTCTGACACCCTGACATATCCTCACATCACGACAGCATACCGTAAAAACAAGTCTGGAAGCAAAACACGTTTAACAATATTTGGCCATCTGGCTTCATTTGTTTTAACTTGGGATCCACAGAGAGCAAGAAGCTGTGATCTCCTGAGATCCGGCCCAAACCTGGGACCACCGCCGGGAAGTTTCCCCAGCCGAGTCCCAGGCTCTGGACACCTCTGTGCCTGCAGGTCCTGAGGACTCCTCAAAGGGCCAGGTCCCTTCTGCTAGCAGTAGCGTGCCTATCTCAGAGGAGATAAAAATACATGCGTATATATACACACACACGCATGTATAAATATACCTGTGTGTATAAACATATACGCGTGTGTGTGTTTTGGAGTGTGCCACCAACTCCTGAACAGCAGGAGCAGATGATGAGCAGGAGCATCACAGCACACATCAAACAGCAACCGTGTTGTTTGCTGCGTGGGAGCACACGGGGTCATTGCTGGGGGGGGCAGACGTGTGGCTTGCGGCAGGGCACGCTGGAGAGGCTGGCTCTGTGAAATCTGTGGGGAAGGAGCTGCACCAGGGCCCCAGCCTTGAGCAATAAAACAAACCAGCCCCCACCAGTTAGCTGGTGGGCCGAGGCTCACTGCACAGACCACAAAGACCAGGTACGCAGTCTTCTGCTCCTAAAACAAAGTGCACGCCTTTGCTAGCGGAGAGCCCTGAAATGCACCGAGAGAGCTACCACAGAGTTGGCTCAGGCAAAGCTGTCCTGAAGCCAAATCACTCTAAAGCATCGTTATCTTTTCGGAAAACTGTGTTTGAGTGGTGCCGACAGGAACCCTGGAACCCATAAATTCACTCAAGAATTTATACATTTTAGCTGATCACAATTTTTTTTTTTTTTTTTTTTTACACTCATTAGTAAATATTGTAGGAATCTAAGTTGGCAATGTTTGCTAGAAAATGCTGTACAATACTCTGGGATAATATTGCTTGAAAAGATGAAGTGGTTTTGCTCTGTCTGTAGTTGTACTTCCTTTGGATAAAGGGAAGGAATTATTTAAGATGTGGGCTACATTATTTGTAAAGCATAATCCTGGATATATTTACGTTTGGAGAAGAAGCCTGTGTTGAGTTTTGCATTTCATTTTGAGAAACTTTTGTAGACAGCTCAAACCCCAGGAAGCATGTAAAGTTCACAATCAGGATTGCAGAATAAAGGATCCCATTTTACGAATAATTCCTAGTGCAAATGTTAAAGCTGATAGGGCTTATATTTTGTTTGTTTCAATTCCTGGCCAGTGCAGCATGTAAACTAACCATGAGGTGTTCAGATTAATACCTATTCCATATTTCATAAAACATAAGATAGCAGACTTTCTATTCCCTGATTGAAATCAAAATAAGACAGACAAAACAGCAGAATTGCCTCCCAGTAAAATCACTCATTTGTTCAATTTCAGCAAGCTCGTATTTGGTCCTCCAGAAATGTGTTAATCTCTAGAGAGTTCTTTTAAGAAGTTACCAAGGAAGTTAATGGAAGACCGAAGCTAATGGCACACTCCAGGGAAAAGAAACTGGAATACCGTCTTCTAAAAAGCAGCATGAGCTGTTTGAGACATGCGTTGCGGAAACCTTCCACTCCTCTGTACAACAAGCAAACACGTTTCACTGTGAATTTTCATTCCCTTTTTCAATCAACTTTCTTCTTGCCAAATTCCTCTTCATTTTAAGCTATCATCTGCAGCAATGTGTTTATCGGGATTCAACAGCGTGTCTACTTAGCACTGTTTACGAGAAAGATCTGGTTTAAAAATCATTTGTATTATATTATAGACACCAGGGCAGTTTGCAGTACTAGTCTAATGTACGGGCTTGGTGTGGTTTATTCCCCAGCCAGCAACTAAGCACCACCATAACTCTTGCCAAAAAGGAACATAAAGTTAAATAGACTACAAAAGTGAATTTCCCATTTCCACTTGTGGTTTTTGCAACTCGGGATTTTGTATAAAATAATTTTGATGAATTAAGCACGCAACTTGAAGCTTTTGGGGAAGCGAGACTACATCTTCCATTGCGAGGAGCAGCAAACCTAGATCGGAATACACCTTTCTGAAAAGGGAAGGTGATGCAAACAGCCTACAGTTTGTCGAGCCCCGTACTGAACTGCTGAAGAGAAAAATTAGGAGAACGTAAAGGAAGTAAGATGGAGTGCTATCCAAAAAATGAGTAAAACTTACTTTATAACTAAAACTCAGTGTAGAACAATAGCATGTAATGGAGACAGTAATAGAGAAAATGACAAAAGAATCCAGAACTCCAACAATTAATTGCACAAAACAGTTACTAAAATAGAAGCACTTTTCAGAGTAGAGGAGGGTGGGGAAAATATTTCATAGAGGAATACACAATCCTGAAGGGAACAGAAATGAGATTTTACAAGGCTGTTTGAGCTTATGTCAAACACAAGAACAAAGGAGCATAAACTAAAGTTAAGGGAAGGGTCAGACCCTCAAGGAATTTAGGCCGAATTTCTTTAGATAGGGAGTAGTGAATATATAGAATAAAAGGCAAAGGGCAGCAATAGAGGAAAAAAATACCTCAAAGCTGTTTCAAATGGTTATAAAGCAGAACTCTAAAAACAGTAAGAAGCATTTTGGAGCAGAATTGCTAACAGAGGCAAGAGAGGTAAACGGTCAGGCTTGTTTCCTTCAAGGCTTATTTTCTAGTTTTCTCCCTCAGAAACACAAGGTGAGTGCTGCAGAAGCCCCACGTGACAAAGAAATACAGCATCTCATCACCAGCAGGACTTCTGGCCACCCAGACCCTGGTGACTTTGCGTTCTTACTCAAGTACTTGCTTATCCCACCTTTATTGGAAATTGAAGTCCTCAGACCCCCTTCAAGCTGCCAGCTATCTCCAAAGCCACCCAAAATCCATAGATGTCTTCCATTTTTCAACACTGATTTTTGAGAGCAAGCACAACAGACACTGAGCTTTCACAAAAGGAGACACCATCACCTTGCTCAGGCGCACCCGGGGAGGAAGGCTTTCCTGCTTTCCTTCCGCCTGGCTCAAGAACAAGAGCGGCTGTTCCCTGGAAAGCTTTTAGGTGTCCAAAGCAAAATACAAGCATCTGACATTTGCATCTAAGACACACTGCTGTTCCGGTTCTCACTCCTAATGAGGATCTAACCCTTCAGACAAAAATATCCGTTAGATGTTTACGCATCTCATTCGCGCCAATTTCAACAGGGCTGAGTGGTCAAAGCTGCGTTAATGCTCTAGGTTTAAGCAAATAAACCTGTTTTTTGCCTATAAACAATACCCATGAAACAGTAAAACCACTGATAAAGGCAGCTACTCCAGTCTCCTGCTTTTGGAGCTTCCTCGGCTGCATGCCTGAAAACATTTTGCCCAGGCTAAACAATCTACAGGCAGCAGTTTGCACTGCTCCCCATGGACAATCACTCAGCAGCCTAATATATTTCAGTAATGATTTTTTCCTAAGATTCAGCTTAAATTTTCTCTTGCTTAATTTCACCCCATCACTCTTAGTTATACCTTCCTGTACTGTCTTAACTATCCTCTCTCTCTCTTTTTTTGGAGTTCAGGCTCCCTTCAAACTTACCTGTGTTTCCCATCAATCATCTTCTAGCAAAGTCATAGATATGGCAGTTAGGTTTTTTTTAATCTTTCCTCATCATTTGGTCCCTTCTGCCCTGATTGCTTTGTTGCTCCTCTCACCTTCTCAACAGTTTGTCAATATTTTCGTAACGATGCGTTTTCCAGGATTTCATGCAATGTTGCAGGTGTGGCTGGAGACTGACGCCTACCAAGCCTATTGCCACTCTAACAGAGCATCTCTATACATAAAAGCCCAAACTGTATCAATATCGCCTTTATTTCTGCCCTCGCATTCCCAATTCACTAAAGACATAGAACATCAGCAACAAATACTGTGGGTTGTAGGACCCACTTTTCAGGAGGTCCCTGCTTCAAACGCAACACCATCTTGCAAAAAACCCAGCACCAAGCTCTTTCCAAATCTGGTCTTTGTCTGCAAGCCTGCTGAGAGCATGGTCCCAAATGAAAGCAATAAATGCTTAAGAAAAACAAATAAATTGGTTTTGAGCTTTTTCACAAAATTGTCTGGAGCATCACCCCAGTCAAATTCAATCGTACAGTCCTGAGCAACCCAGTGCAGCCCCAAAGACCCTTCAGCCATGGCACACGAAGCGGTGACATTTTCACATAGGGAACCTTGTGCAAAAACGAGGGAAGGTCCACTTGAAAAACTTCAGGGGTTGCTGTGGATTTTGTTTTTTCACTCGGGAGGTTGGAGCTGGAGTACGCAAAGGGCAAGCCTGTCATCTATTACACAAAGGGCCTAGGGAAAGCCAAGCCAAGCCTCTGAATCACAGCGATGCCAACAGCCGCCCTGCTCCACAGAGCGCTGCCAGCTCACCCACAGCCCTAGCACACCGACAAGCAGGGGGACACTGCCAACCCTGCTCCTTATCACAGGGACCAAGAATTGTATTCCTATCAACACAACTTTAACAAACTTACCCCCTTTTATGCACTGGAACATAATAAATCATATTTTCAGTAAGTTCTGTCAAATCTCTCTTTATATTGATAGCTTCTTCCAGAAATTAATTCTCTGTCTCTCTTTTCTCCATGTGTAGCTTAAAAAATAACATGCTTACCAGGTAACCACATAACACGCAGCGTGCCTCCTGGGAGGTAGCGCTCATATAATTCAACTGAAAAGCGCAAAGATACACTTTAGTGCTTACCACAGTTCAGGCAGTAAAGCGCTAACCCTCAGCTCACCAAGTATTCATGTGAGCCAGAAACTTCATTGAGAAATACTACATTCAGTAATTGGTCAGAGAAGGAAAAGGAGTACTTAACCTCCCTATCCTTAAATTAGCCCAGAACTGAGGAGTTGCACCTGAAATGAGTGAGCAGGTAATCCTGACTCCTCCCTGCAAAAGGGAAAGAAGCAAGTGAGCACCCAGCCACGGTTCCCTGACGCAGCTTTTGGAGCTACCTATGATTGTTTGCTTCTTCATGTTTTGGTTCTTCCCTAAAGACTTATGCCTCAGAGCCTGAGCATCTTAACTAAAATCTCTCCAGGTGCATTTGCTATTCACTTCAGCAATGCCCAGTGATCAAAATCAGGCCTATGGACTTCTCTTCATGCTGAATGAAAGAAGAGGCAGTGTATATTAGCACCGACTTAGTGGAAGACATTACGAAGAAAAATCTCCTTTCGCACCTTTACTTCATTTAGTTTGTTTAAGCTTTACCCACATGCAAAGCCCTGGTAAGACAGAGCATGGGTGTATAGAGCTGCGGAGAGTGAATTTCCATGCCTAAACTAGTTACTGCTCATTAGCTGAGCAGCATTACTTCTACCTGCTCTTAATCTATAGTAATTACAAAATTGAGCATGTGAACTTAAACCGTTTGTTTCAGTTCACCCAAGGGACAGTGCCAGGCCACATAAATTCCTGAGACACAAGGTACTAAAACCAAAAAAGACTCGGTGAGCATCCCTTCCTCCAGCCTGCCTGTCATTTGCAATTGTTTGTGCAAATCCCCAGGCAGTTACAAATTTCAGAGATTAGCTGTTCTCCTAAAAAACGCTAGGGAAAAGAAGTAACCTGCAGTGAAGTATGGTCGGGGCTGGCGTAGAGGTGAGACAGGACAACTGCTCTCAGCTAGCCAGGAATAATGTAACACTCTGTGGGTGTCTGGGTCAAACCTAGATATTGCACGTATCGTTGGTTTGGGTTACAACGCGGAAAAGTAAAAACATTTATAAGCCAAATTTGTAGAAGATAATTGCCTCACCATTTCAAAATAATGGTCCATCTAACACAGCGGAGGGGGCGTTCCTACCAAAGCTTCAGGGTTTTTAGAGGAAACGCAAGCAGCCCGTGGCAGGCAAACAGAATAAATGCATGTAGGGGAGACTCCTTCTTGGAGCCTCTTGATTATTTGTTTGCTTCGACCCTGAAGCCTGAGAGCTGAGTTCCCCCTAAAGCCACGCACAATTTATCTAAGGTAACTCAGAAGAGACTATGTAAATGTCTAACTCTTTTTCAAGATTCACTAGCTACTTGGCTTGGCCTGCACCTCATCGCAATAAGCCTTTTAAGATGAGTTCGAATATCTCCTTTTTTAGGCTGAAATGTGCATTTTATCCATTTAATTGATTGTCCTTTTATTTGGGTGTCATGAGAAGAGGCAAAGTGGTTCTGGATTTACCTTCTCCATAGCATTTGTTACCCGTTGTACCTCTGTCATGTCCCTTCTTGTTTATTTTCATCTAAATTAAATAGTACCAATCTTTTCACTCTCTCTTCATTCACAAGTCTTTTCACATCTCCACAAATTTCCATCATCCCAGTACAAGCTCTGCTATTCCTGCTATTTCCTTTTTGAGTCAGAGTAATGAGAACTGAACACAAAGAAAGGTTTTTATAATAACACCATTCTAATATTCTCACTCTTACTTTGCTCTCCAGACTGATACCGTTCATTTGATTTTTAACCGCTGGAAGGCACGGAGGGGAGCCCTTCGCTGGGCTGCCCAGGGTGACGCCCGTGTCTCTTGCACAAGTGGTTATGGTGAATTGGGAATGAGTAATGTGAACCAGATCTTCCCTCGTAATCTCTGCCATCTCTGCTGATGCCGAGTACCCCGGAGCCTCTGTTTATTCATTCTGTCAGACCAAAGAAGCTGATTGCATTTACTACTCTCCTAAGGCCAAGCCCCAAGGATTTTAGTCCTTATATTAAATCAAACTTGTCCTGAAGGCAGTGGGAGTTTGCCAGAGCACAAAGACTGAGTCAAACTCAGTCCTTCAAACTCAGAGCAGCTCAGACCTTGTTCATAACGAGCACTGTGGGGCCAGAAGGTCAGCGGAGTGGGAGAAGCTGTAATTGCAGAACATTTATTGTCAAATCATCAGCCTGGTGTCTCCGTACCTTGCAAATCCTCCCCCCGCAAGCCCTTCACTTCTGTTCTGCTGGATTTGAAAAGTGAGACTGCAGAAAGCTTCAGACACAGCAAAAGCCCTCCCCCGTGCCGGTCCCCTTGGCCGAGCTGGCAAGCAGCACGGCTCCGGCCCCACGCGCTGACTCGGTAACGCAGCCTGGGGTGGCTTCGCGGGGGTCTCGCTCCTTGCCCTAGCGCCCTTCACAAGTGCTGTGTTCTGTTTCCCATTACCTAAAATCAGTCACAGGTTTGCTATCCATCACAAGCAACCTACGGCTTATTGCATGAGAGAACACAAAACCTTCGCAAGCTTTTCCAGCAACCGCAGCCTCTCCTGGTCAGGCTGGTAAGCAGCACACCTCTGGCCAGATGTGCTGAGGGGCTGCACGGTCTAGAGGCACCAGGGCAGAGAGCAGGTCATGCTGGCAGGATTTAGCCCCAGAAACAGCCCCAGCAGTGCCTCCTCAGTCAGGGCAGCACTGATGACACACGGCAGCAGAAGTCAGTCCCGATGACCACGGGAACGTCCCGCTGAGGCAGTGGGGTTTGGTACAATTAAAATTGCCTTCCCAGCTGGTGACGAACCCCCAGGTGCAACATCTGCGACGAGTCACTGCATTCGTCCACTCAACCTGCCTGGCCCAGAGATCCGCACTGGCACGTGCTGACCACCTCAAATTGGTGAGGAAACACATTTTCAATGACCCACCAAAAATTTGTTCGGTTCTCCTAATTTTATATACTTTTAGGTGCATATAGACTCATATATCAGCTTCTTGTTGTAACCTAAGAGAAACAATCAGATTTTATTGACTGTTACAAAAATATATTTCATGTGTTTATGTAGCAGATACTTGTATGCAGTTAGGCACTGAGCCGTTTGTCACTACCTGTTATTAAGATAAAATTTAATAATCTGTATCCATCAACTGTAGCCACCATTGACCAACAGGGACCATCTCTTAGTCATCACGCATTTCTAGCATAATGAATATATTTGTACAAAATACACAATGGGCATTTCAATTCCTAATACCACTGTCCCTGCGCCATTTGCATTTGTTACTTGTATTCATGACTATTTCCTGAACTAGGGGAGAAAATAAAATACTTTTCTTCAGGAATTTGAGTTGTCAGACAGCCGATGGCAGGATATCTTCATGATCCAGCCTTGCACAACATCTAATAATAATAATAGCAAAAAAACCCTAGACCAAAAGATAAAAGGAATAAGACAGTGCAGGCATCCTGCCGCTCTTTCTGTTAGGCAAAGCCTGACGGGCTGAAACATGTTGCTGAGTTAGTATTATAACATCAGTTTAAAAATCATCTCATATTAGGCCTGACTTCTGAAAAAGGAAACATGAGAAGAATAGAAAAAGACAGAAAACCAATATTCTAACTTTGCCAGTTTAGGTATCTTGGTTTTTTGGATTGTCTTGTTCTCCTGATGTTTTTACTTGGCTTTTCTTTTGATATACTTGTTCTTCTGCACAGCCATGAGGAGAAGACGAAGCATCTTCTGAAACAGGATGCCATTGTCAGGGTGACTCAGTGGTGTCTCAGGCCCTACAAGTACTTAATTCATGCATTTTTAAAATTCCATTTCAAGCTGATGGTCATATACTGTGCACAAAAGTTGTAGGGAACTACACTGTGCACAACATGCTGAAGAATAGCAGCATCTATTAATTCAGATGCTTTATGATTTTATGTAATAGAATAGGACATCAGAGTAATTTAAGTACCAACCCATAGCAACCTTGCTTGGATTTTGGGGTCAGTACAGAAGAAAATCCCACCTGAATGACAAACATGGATTTTTTTAAAGGTGTCTCAGATTACACAGATCTATCATCTATTTTGCCAAGCAAAATGCAGCATTAGTCTCAGTTACCGGCAAGGTTATCTCACTCACTTTTTGTTAGCTTGAGGTGCTACTTGGTGCAACTCTGTGTTCTGGGGAACTCTCATGTTGCACAAACACCACACACACACACACAAAGCTCCTTGTCAGCTACACTGGAGAAAACTACCCAAAGGCAATTCTATACGTGAGAATCAAAACAATCGGTAGAAGCAACGAATTAGATCTTAACCCAAACACACAGCACAAGACCACAGTTAGGATGGGGCAGAGGAGACAAAGATTTCCTCGAGATCTTGGGCACAGGCAGTCCCTGCACCAATTTATCTTCCCCCCACTGCCCTCAGCTGAGCCTGTTAGAAGCAGCGTAAGATCTTGTGAGATAAGGAACAGCTAAATGAGACTGAGATCTGGCCTTAAGAAATCCATTCTGGGCACAGATCCATTCTTCCCCAAAGTATTTTGACTACTGGCAGGGCTCTAGGAGTGCCCTATATGATGTGCGATCGCCTGTATTTCTCTCTTCTCGCTCACAGATGTGGGCTGTGGCCCCCTGAATACAGCAGCAGACAGCAAAGAGTTAAACTCATGTGCTTTATGTGAGATTAAGGTTACAAATTGTTGAACTGCTAAGAGTTATTTTTTTACCAAGTCTTTTTGTGTTGTGCAAGAAGAGGGAGTTTGGGAAACAACTGAAATCGTTCTGCTAAAGGCTAGCAGAGAAAGGATACAAAAATGAGGTTGAAAGTAATAGGCCTATAAATCTGACATCCAGTGCCCTGGTCTTACAATCCGACCTGCACCTGCACCGAGACGAATTGATTTCAGCAGGTCCCGTACCCACCCAAGCGCCTGTCACGCACGGTCCCTGGCAGGGCCGGGGCTTGCGCGGCTGCAACAGCAACGCAGTGCTCTTCGGAGCAACTTAACCACGTGCTGTGTAAGGGGGAGCGTGTATTTCCAAAGTACTTTTTGCAAGAAAACATTTCCATGAACCATTTAGATTTCCTAGGTTTTTATAATGTATTCGCTGTTGCCTCACCACCGTCGTTTCCGCTGGACCATCTGTTTATGCACTGCACGATGAACGGGTCTTGCACAAACGCAGGAGCACACTCCTGTCTCTCGACAAAGTTGCCAAAAACATTTTTTGAAGTTTATTGAATAACATTTCTAAATAACATTTACTAGTCATCTGAATAACTGAATCAGATCGCTTCCACAACTGGCTGCTTCAATAGTAAAATAGCAGATTATATATTTGATTTTTTCTTTTTTTCTAAAATTATGCAAAATACTATGATGAGCTGCAGTTTTCTAATAGCATCAATAGGTGGTGCTATCAATTTCCATAATGGTACATTGTAACCTCAGTTGGGAAAGAAAAGATGAGTTAATAGCGTGATATTTAAGTTTTCAAAAGCTGCAATATGCCCATCAATAAATGCTGCAGTTCTTTGTTATGGCAAGTTAGCAAATATTCTCAGCAAGATCTAAAATTAATGTGTCAAAAAAAAAAAAAAAAAGAGTCATCGCTCCTTTTACTCTCCCCAAAGTCTCAGCAATTCTTCAAGGTTTTCGTGCCAAACTTGGACCAAATGTTTTCAGCATGTTGTGCAACAAACTCTTGAAAACGTTGCCAAATTGTCACAGAGGTACTGAGATTTGGACAAGCAACCACGTCCGTATGCTGGACACAAGAGAACTTCACCTTTCATAAGTAAAACTGGGAAGTGCATAATTTGAAAATACTACGTCCAAATGACAGTCAAAGAAAAATTACGCTTCAAATTGACTTTTAAATGCATTTATTTTCAAACAGATTTTATAACACATTGTGGATGGATTGTATTCTAAAAGGAAATACGTAAGTGAAGCGTTGTCCTGGTGGATATATCCAAGCTGCTATTAGAACTACATCCAGAAAAAACCTGGGCATCCGTAGTGTATTTTCCCAAATACAGGCACTCCATGCGTTGAGGAGTTCACTTACAAACCATGCCCTTCTGAAATCATTACCTTTCTGCTGTGCTATATATTTACATCTACTGACTTAAATATTCTAAATATAGTAAGCAAGCCATTATGACCTTCTAATTGAACGAGACAGCCGAGAGCGCGTGTGACGGTACATCTATATCTGGGGGAGAGAGAGAGAGAATGCGCGCACAAGACAGCGTGGGTAATGAGATCCTCTCTGCTATTACAAGCGACCTATGGCTCTGGGGCGCCCGGCTCTCAGGGCTACTTACAGAATTCAAAACCAGCTCAGCTGAGTTTCCCGTCAGTCTTTATCGGAGAAGCGACCCGTGATGTCCCGATGGCCAGCGCCATTTGGTTCCAAGCGTTAGCCAGCTCGCAGCAGAGCCGAGCTGCGGCACCCTTCCCAGCCTTCAGCCCCAGCCAAGATGGAAACACCCATTTGGTCAGGCCCAGCTATGACCCAGTTTATGGCCGTTCCTTTGTTCCCAATGCTCAAGTGAAGAGGGTTAATTACTGCCCTTTGTTACAATTAATGATGCTAAACGCCAGGGAAAGGGCAGAGCTGAAGAGCATGAATTATTGTCCCAAGCAACATTCTGGCATTAAAAAAGCACTCTTCTGGCAAGACAAAAAAATTGAAATTTCCTGTGGAAAAAAAAAAAAGATTATTTGGAATTGCCATATTTCATCTTGACAGTGCTGCAACCCTTTGTTTTAATAACAGCATTTTATTTCAATTCTTGTCAATTAGAACATTATATGTACATACCATCCCTGATTACCTATTTCAGTGCTCCCCAAACAACACATCCCAACCTTTTTCCCCATCAGAAAACATCACTGAAATGGGAAATGCTACTGTGAAACATTTTGATGAGGGCTAAAAGGCTACTCTTTCAGTAAAAATGTTTTAGCATCTCTGGCTTTTTGACTGGCACAGCCACTGAATTTTGCCCTCTTTAATGGAAAATGTGCAAATGAATGGTTTTGAAAAGGATGTCTGGTTGGGCAGGCTACACTCCCGCGGGACCCAAGGCCCAGGCTGTAACGGGCTCCCGGGACACACAGGCAGCCCTGCCGAAAGCAAGGGGTCCCTGCCTGGAGGGGGCTGTCCCCATGCCACCAGTGCTCACAGCATCACACTCTGCTCCAGCCAGGGCTGAATTACACCGTTTGTGTCTGCACGAAGACTCTGCTAGCTTCTCCCTGACAGCCCCGCACCGCCTCGGAAAGTTGTTCATTTTGGAGGCTCTATCTCCCACCCTTCCAGCCAGGATGGGGCACGTTGCCCGTACCAGGTTCTTCTCGGCCATCTCACAGAAGTGTCCCAGTATAAACTTGTCTTCTCCCCTGTGTGCCAGTAACTTTCATGGGAAGGTCTGCAAGCCACAGGGATGGGATGGGCAGGGACCTACCCTTCCTCTTGCACACGTAGCACAAGCCCTGGAGCTGCGCGGTGAAAACATCCAATCCTTAACACACGTGCTCTTTGGGACTTCCTGCGTCATCTTCACATAAATAAACATAGCAAACTGTTTGTTGCCAGTATGCTAATGAAGGCTAACGAGCCCTTGCCCAGCTCTGCAGGACAGGTAGGACAGCTGTCCTCTACCACAAGGATGGCATCAAAGCCGCTCTGCAGGAGGCAGAGGCTGCTTCAGGAGTCCCGGACAGGTTTTCATGCCCAGGAGGGCTGTAGGGTTCCCACAGGTGTATTCCCCTCCCTGTCGCTCCATGTGGATCATATGGGGGTAGCACATGGGTCCAAGAGGGACACTACGAATATTCCAGCAAGAGGGGAAAAAAAAAAAAAATATGTAACCATGGAGTAGTAGTCATGTTTCACATTATCATCATTCTAAAGCCCAGCCAAAATATTTCCCTTTTATAAGGCTAAATGTCTCTTGACTCCCATTGAACCCCCAGTATAAATATCCTCTCTGCACCACGTACATCTATGTAAGATGCTGTAGAGAGGATATAAGCTGTATAAAACCTTGATAGAACAAAATAAAATGTGCACCAATGTGCATCTGATAGATGCAGCAATTGATTTGTGGATTAGGTTTTTATTTTCAGCCCATTG
Organism: Balearica regulorum gibbericeps; assembly: GCF_011004875.1. Classification (NCBI taxonomy): domain Eukaryota; kingdom Metazoa; phylum Chordata; class Aves; order Gruiformes; family Gruidae; genus Balearica; species Balearica regulorum. Next base: position 18,803,519 of record NC_046189.1, on the reverse strand, counting down.
AAAAGAAATAATGTATGGAGGCAATCTAGTACTAAGCATTTTAGAAAATCTATTTGAGATCATTTCAGCAGAAGCTCTGGCAGTTTGTCATAAGAGGGGAGGAGAGCAAAGGATAATTGTCTGCAGTCTAGTAAAACACAGAATAACTGCCATCACACTTGAGTGAGCTTATAGCCAGCCTGTCCCAGGGCCTCTAGAAGATAGAGCAGTTAATGTTCCCTTTTATTTCAGAGGTTATGTCACTTGTATCACAGATTTATACCATGATACAGCAATTTCATCCAAACAGATGGATAATGATGTCAAAGGCAGAAACCCTGTTTTTATTGAGTTTTGCAAAGATTGCTCAGATAGCTGCTTCAATTGAAAAGCCCCAGCAGTACTTCAGCTCTTAATCTTTGTAATCTCAGTGGTATTAAATTTCATCATTTTTGTTTGAAGGAGGAAAATTCTGCAGTAATGGCTTCCTAATAGGAAACACTGAGGATACAAAGCTGGGGGCTCTCTATGCAGTTGTTCCATAAGCACTGCTGATTTATAGGGCTGTTTATGACAGAAAGGAAAATTATCTTCTGCAGGTATAAATCAGGTAAAGAGTAGGAAATTGAACTTAGATATCATCTTGTCAGATGCTTAATGTTCTTCCTCCTGTCACTTTGGATAGGCCCAATTTGTAGAATACTGCAGAGGTAAAAGAAGACAATTAACAGTGACAGTAAAGTAATAGATGAAGCTATAAAACCAACCTGCTGGTGCTAGATGCTATGTATGATTTTTAAGATGAAGTAGTGCCAAAAGTATATATTAGCTCAAACCAACCATTTCCTGTGTTCAGCAATACCCACTGTGGCACTTGTTTGTCACTTTCATTGAGATCTACATACTACCCTTTACATATTAATGAACCTATAACATCTCACCTTTCCTGAAAGTCAAAGGAGTTTCTCACCAGCTTATTTGTTGTTTACTTATCAAAACCACATGGATTATTTGCTTAAAAAGCTTTCTCATTACCGCAATCACATTACTGGCAGGCACACGCCGACTAGATGGAGACATAAGTTACCTTCGTTTCCTGAAGGAGGAAATAATGGAGGACCGAGTGTCATAGCCAGGCTTAAAATGCTGCTAACCTTTTTTTTTTTTTTTTTTATCTCAGTGTTAGGCCAAAGCAGACACTAAAAAGGCAAAAAAAGAACGAACCCAAGGGCCTGCGGAAATGAACTCTGCATTCCATGGCAGGGGGAGGCTCAGAAGAAGATATTTCTGGCTGCAGTTATTTGCAGGAACTGCGCTTCTAATAGGACACAAACTGAAGAGTTGAGAACACTGTGTGCCTGCACGGCTTTTTCTCTGTGTAAACTCAAAGGTCGTATTGTAGGACTTGAGTTAAAACAATTTGAATCTACAGAAATGGAAAAGGTGGAAGTATTTCATCTTTTAGAGATTAGAAAGTATGGGCAGCTACAATTGTATACAGCAGGAATACTGGAGCCAGATAAAACCCAGACTAAATATCAGGGATCTAGCTGAAGGTCCAGTGCTTCAAGGGAAAGGGAAAAGCTTCAAGTATGAAAAGTATTTAAAGTTGGAGCAGGCATAACATTCATTAAATGCTTTGTGAGAAACAATCTTGCCCAGTCACTAAAGCAGACTCAAAAATGCCTCCTCGTAGCCTGCCTAACAACTCCAGCCCACATTTACTTTCTGCAATAGGAACTGCAACTGGGATTAACAAAAAGTGGAGAAGTTTGACTAGCACAACAGAGAAGACGGGAGTGAAGTTGCTTCAGTGGAATGGCCGTAGCTGATCATGGATGCCCGTTTTATCCGTGCTAGTTATTTTTTACCTTGTTGTAGGACTTCCCATTTCCTGGTACGCACCGCATGGCTCTCATCTCTCCCATCACGTTGCAGTTGGATTCCACTCCCAACGCATTTGTTACTCAAGGCTGGGGCGAGCAGAAGGGAGGCATCAATTTATTTAGGCACTCTCTCTGTTTATCCCAGCCCCAAACCAAGGGAAACCTAAGGGAACAAGCCTTCGGCGTTGACCCAAAGGACACTTGCTCAACACCAGACTTAGCCACCTGCTCCCGAAAAGCAGAGGACTCCCAGACGGTAGGGGGTGGGCTGCCTCTGCTGCAAACAGGGCGCAAGGAAAGTCTGCGTGTGTCCTTACAGCTCCCAGCTGTCTGCTCTTAAGAGCTAAAGACAGCTCATGCTATTTCATGGCACTATTTATAAGTACTCCTGCACTGTAGTTCACGAAGGCCCACGCACGGCAGCATAATACTGCCAACAGCGGTGGCCTGACAGCCTGGAACCGGGCACCAGCCGAGCATCGGGAGTCACAACTGGCACACCCTCCTCTTGGGGGGTTTTCATTTCGTGCTACTGAGGCAAGGCTGCCAGCAGTAGCTGCTGCTGGTAGCTCCCAGGCTCCTCAGACCTGCTCCACCTTGCCCAGTCACGCCTGGCCGTGCTGGCCCAGGCACTGGAGGTCTCTGTGGTGCAGGGGAGCCCAAGCCTGGCACAGCATTGATTTTGCTGTTAACAGTGTTCGGAGATTTTCTTGCTCGCTTGTTTTTGTTTAAACATTCCAACAAAAAGCAGTAATTTCGTTATGAGTAGTGCAGAACAAGAGCCAAGCCCCGCATTTTCCCACTGCAAGATAAGCAAGAAACTTATCTTTGTTCAGTGCAAACACTTTCTCATACCAGAATAACCACCACAAATACCATGTAATTGTTGACATGAGAGCTTCTTTCTCCAGTAACTGCGTTTCCCAGAGCTTCCTGTGATTTCTTGGCTAAGATATTCTCTGCAGTAACTTTTACACAGATTATATTTTTTCTCCTAATAGAAGTTTGCCAGCTGAACTTGAAACTATGGGAAGCAACCAACCTTCTCCGGTCAGATGCTGTCTGCATATTTAACCTCTTAAGAGTATCCAAATTAATTCAAAACTGTCTGTATAGGGTCTGGCAGGGATGGGGTTACCTATTTTCATAGCAGCCCCTCTGGTGCCGTGTTCTGGATTTGTGGCTAACCCAGCACTGATAACGCAGCGGTGTTTTGGCTGTTGGTGAACAGCGTTTGCCCAGCCTCAAGGCTTTCTCTTTCCCACTCTGCTCCCCCAGCGAGTAGGCTAAGGGTGAGCAAGAATAAATCTTCTGGAAGATTTAATTACTTTTGACAGAGTACTAGCAAATGGGAACCACCAAAACCCTTTGCAGATTCCCAACCGGCACTCAGCTTTTTAACCATTAGTAGTTCCTCTGCATGTTCCTTAAGCCACCAAGGAGATCTGGGATTAAGTATAGGTCAGACTGTGCATAAGAATTTCTAAGTATTATTGACAGACACTTTAAGTTAATCAAGTCTTAGTAGTGGTTTTGGCTACAGAGTTAGTACTTCTATTGCTTCTAAGAGCGCATATCACTTGCAAGTATAATTTCTAACAGATATCTTATTAACTCTTTATTAATCATAACTGGAACTTGACTATTGAGTACAGCCAAGCTCCCGCCTGTGATGGAAGAGTGACATGTTCTGCAACAGTCAGTTCAAATCCCAGAGGACAGGCAGCCTGCCCCAGCACGAAGTGCTTCCAGGAGAACCACCGCAGACCTCTGTATTTGCTGCGGGGGGAAGCAGCCCAAAGACTGCTTGGGGTTTTCTTGGTGCTTTGTTCTTTTTTTCCAGTTCCCTCCTCCAATAGTTTTCCCCTCCATGAAAACAGATTCGTTCAATTAAGTTCTCTAGAGACACCCCTTGGAACTCCAGTGAGTAATAATTTTAAAATAGTTTACCTACAGTCCTAGCATACTTTCAGCATGAGAGACAGTAAGCAAACAACTGAAAAGTGCCTTTTCTCTCAAAGATCTCCTGGCCTCCTTACATGGAAATTTTCCTCACATGGAAAATGACACCCATTGCCCATGACCAAGGAACTTTCTACTAAACATTACAGAAATCATTAACTGTTTTATCAAAAATGCTAAACAAGTAATTCAATTCATAATTACTTGGACAAATACCTCATTAGAACAAGATTTCTGAGGAAATAAATGATGCAATAAAGTCAGGTTCAATAAAATCGTGGTGATATCCCATCATGGCTATATATAATGTCCCTGCCATTAAGAAATGAAAAATTACTGGTAGACAAATCATGCTGTATTGAAGCACTTGAGCCTTTTGCCAAAGAGAAACCTGAAATGAATCTTGGGTGGATTAGTAACGCTTGAGGTTTTTAGGACTTAGTATTATCACGTTCATCCCTTCTTATATTTGCTGTACAGAAGTATCTATTCGGATTATTCAGAGTGTCCATACTCTCAGTTATCATTACCATCATTATATATGAGTGAACACACATAACCATAACACAAAAATTAACTTTTCTAGAATTCTAGCCCTGACCCTGACAAAAACTCCCTACCCAAGACTTTTTCTTCAATGCAACGAAGAGAGATCTACTCAAGTAAATGCTATTAATGTAGTAAACCCCATTTTTTGCTCAGGTGTTAAAATAAAATACCAGGTAGTACTCCAGTGTTGCATAAGCTCAGAGGGAAGAGTTTATTGAATCATTATTTTGGTAAAGGCTGAAAAATAAACACATTCGTAGAGCCGTGACATGAGATTTGTCAACCCTGCTGCCCGGGGAATTTTTTTTTCTGCCCAAGGAATTTCTTTCCATCGGTCAGTAAAGGAAATTAAGAGTGGTATCAGCATCCCCACACCGAAGAGCGCGCTTCTGGAAGCCACGAGACTTGGAGGAACTTCCCTTCGTCCTCCGCGCCAGCCTTTGGCAGGAGCCGCAGAAAGCGACAGCCAGGCTTATGTCCGCTTACGTCCTTTACGTACCCCCAACCCCAGGTGTGTCACCTGTGGAAGGCTCCTGTAACCCTTCAGCTTAGTTTTCAGTGGGAACTCTCCTGGCTTTACCCCAGATACGCTGTTCCAAAAGGGTAGCTGGATGCCCTGCTATCAACGTGAGCGTTCAGCTATTTAACACCTTAAACACATCCGTGTTTGGTAACTGAGCTTTTTGATATTCGATAATTTTATCGAGCCACCTTCTGAAGCAAAGATAATGGAGAATCAGCATTAGTTTCTTTGTGGGAAGGCAAAAGGAGAGCAGGATACATTCTTGTACGTGTTATGCGTATTTTTGGGAGTTATACAACTTCAGTTTTGCAAAGCAATTTTCTGACTTTCACTGACAAACAAATCTGATCTGAAAAAATCTTACATCAGCAGGGTTGGTTTGCAGATGTTATTTGCACCATTTATTTATCAAAAATAACTAGAAAACGTTTTTAAAACATCATTCCAGACTGTACAAATAGGAATGTGACATGGGCTGTCTGTTTTACTTACACTGTTTTACTGCTTCATATTCTGAGCGAACGGAGAGGCTATTTTCCCCAGGGGTTCAGGAGGGCATACTATTTCATTTCTTCAGAAAATTGTTTCTCTGGATTTCAATCTTTTTAGCTAGATATGACAAAACATAATATCAAGAACACTTATGCTTTTTATCAGCTCTATTTTCAAAGCATAAATAATAGATCAGTATACAGTTAAGTCAGGTGACTTAAATCTTATTTCAGAAATCAAATAAGCATTTTGCAATTTTTAAATGATGCTGTACATTTTCACAACAGTATCATTATGCCTTTAAAATGCTTTCAAAAGACCAATTTATAAGCATGGAGCGATTTTGAAGATATTTCACTAGTGTTAATAATACCTCACTCAGGTGGCATTCAATTTTCTGAATCCTTGGGTTAATGAGGAAAATAAATCAAAATTAAATTGGCCTTGGAAAAAAAAATTCAAACAAAATTGCATCTATCACATTATACACCCTGAGACTCCTTCAGTACTGCTCACAATGGCTAACAATATTCCAGCTCTCAGAACCATTACACTTACTCATAACGCAATCTGAGATTTTAAAAATCACATAGATCAGACTACATGACTAGATGAACATAACGCCTTAGCGTAATATATCAGGACTATCCGCATCAGTTCCACGCGCTCTTAGCCAAGTACTTTCCATTTAGTGTCCCTACATTTCAGCTGTTCACCATTCAATAATCTAACAATCGCCTTCCAGGAGGATTTCACCACTGCAAACTAGTAAGATAAGTTTTAAGATAAGCCTTAAAAAGAAAATACATTCTGCAACCAGGCTGTCATTCGCCATCTCTTTAAAAAGCCCCAGCAACACACAGCTGTGGCCAAGGAGCTGAAACAAAAATCCTAGCATTTTTGAAAAACACCTATTTCTAGTCATATTGCCATATTAGGAATGGTGGGAAAAAAATATTACCTTCACTCTTTTCTCTAAAAAGAGAGAAAGGAAATGTTTTCCAGACACTGTGAGAGGGATTCTATTGTTGGGGAATACTGGCGTTGTCATTCTTTTAAAAAAACTGGTTACAAATATACAATACAGAGAACTAAAGATGCCTGAGTTGTTACCAGAAGTAATAAATTCAGTGTGAGCAAACAACGATCAACAACCACCGGCTTGCAATGACACAGCGGTTGCCATTGTTTTGCTGTTGTTTCTCTACCCATGGAGTCGCCGACCTGCACAAGGGCATCCTTTCACCATAAGGAACTTCCCACGAACGCAGAGCCCCAGCTGAAAAACAAACTTCTGCACTGAGCTGCTGCAGCCACTTCATCTGCAAGTCAGCAGCAGAGACTCAAGATTACCAACTACACGCTGTTTACGTTTTTTAATGCAAAACACTGCACAAAAGTTGGGTAGTTTTTTTCCAAAATAAGTTAGTACTATTAACATTTAAAATTTAATGCAAGCATGCAAAAAAGTGTGAGGGTTTTTTTATTTTGTAGTAGTTAAGGGTGCAAGGGCCCTTACATGGCCCAGGTTGAAAGCAACAAGGAACAGCACAGAAAGGCGTTTGCACAATTTCCAAAGGCAGCGCCTTCCTTGTGGCTTTGCAAAATAGTTTGTATGGCCAAGAGCTTGATCAGGAGTAATTTATGTGATGATCTAATGTATTCGTTTTGCTTTTCCTCCCAGGGAACAAACGATACCACAGATAGTCACAAATTTTCTAACTGTTGCTAGAAAAGTAGCAAGAAAATCTGTTGGAGAGGCTCTGCCATTTTGATAAAATTTTCATTAGAAAAGTTTTTAGGTTTATTAGCAATATATGACTAGTGCGTATGTACAGCAAGCGAGCGATCTCCACAGCCAGGAGTTCGAGAGGGAAAGCTACTCCAGAGAAAGCACTCACCCTTCTGCTGACGTGGGATGTGGGAGAGACGTGCTGCCTTCAGCCCCCGTCCCACGTCAGCAGCTGCCTCCGGTGCCGGGGTCCCAGTATGGCCAAACGTGACTGGGGACTAGGGGTTCAGATTTTTGACAGCTTAAAGAAAAGCATTCCAAATGGTGTTGATTTCACCTCAATACAGAACAAAATAAGCCTTTTCCCAGCTCCTGGATTAAAGTTTGGTGTCTAACTCCACCACACCGACACTGCTCAGTGCTCGGCTGCTGAGGAAGCAGAAATTTTAGAAGAACAAGTAGTTCTACTTCAAGTTATTCCTTCGAGTTTTGGTGGTGACAGACAGCATTGATAGAAAGTCACCATTCAATGGTTACTCGATCGCCTGCTCAGAATGACACAGTAATTTTATTCTGGTTTTTAGTCCACAGACCAGAAGCCGCAACTGCTCTCAGTCCTCTCGAGGCTTTATGCTCTTTGGCAAGGAGTATTGATTTGGGTTTTTATTGCGCCTACCAGGTGGTGGTTGTGCACTATCATTACCCAAATAATTTATAACAACAGGTGAGGAAGAAGACTTGAAACTAAAACAAATGTAGCTTGATCTGCTCAGGAAAAAGATGAAACATTGCTGGAGCAGCTAAAACAACCTTTTAAATCAATACGTGGTGCGGGTCTGAGATGCTCTCCTATGTTCTGAAAGGCACTTAAAAGCATGTAAACTTGCATTATTATCATGCACGTAACCAGCTCTTACAAGTATTATCATGGGAGCAACGTGAACAGAGTGACATGTCAACTGCTTGCAGTTTATGGCTTTAGCCATAAATCAGAATATGAAACTTAGATTACATTAGAACACAACAAAAAGGGTTAAAGAAACTCTCCCAGAGAAAAGTATTGTGAAAGAAGCCAATGGCACAAGCCTCCTTTCTGCTGCTGAACCAATGTTAATTTAAAAGCCAAGATTCATTTGAAAACATTCACCTGTAAATCAAAAAGTCCCCAAAGATTAATTTCTGCATTTACACTATTTGCAAAATATATTTAACTTAGAGGCATCCTTTTTTTCCTGAAATAATTGCTTACAAGATGAGAACTAAAACACAATCTCAAGTGTAGTAAAGGTAATTGCTGCACTTACTGCTCATGTCATGTTGATGTATTACTACGTATCAAAGGTCACAGTTCTGTACTCATACATTATCAAATTTGAAAGAGCAATATTCAATTCCGACCAACCTTTAAACTGCCCAGAATGTGTGTGAAAATGGATGTCGGGCTAACTTGGGTTTTAAAAAAATGAACCCATGTTTTGGAAGCTGAGGGGTCAATCAAGCCAGACTGACAGGGTTAGGTGTCACTTCTGTGCGTCTAATACTCCCTTAGATTATCAATGAGGTGCAGTAGACTGATCACAAGCTAAAGCAGCTGTACTAATGAAAATGAAACAGTCTGAAAAAATTAGGTAATACAGGCCTGTGACACAGGGCAGTACCTTGTGGACAATAATGCAGGAATAAGGACATAAATCACCATTTAGATACAATAAAAGCTGTAATACCCACCCCGAAATGTCTATGGGATCGCAGACCAAAGTCAGCATCTTCACAACTCCACAGTCCCCTCTGAAGTTCCCGCACAGGTTTTTTATACTGAGTCAAGGCAGGTTTTCCATGCCTCTACTTCAGTGCACGCACAGAGCGTTGCAGTTGTATGCCAGCCTGACCTTTGAGGGTGGGTAGCTGGCTGGTCTCACAATTGGTTGTAGCACTGATAAATGGGTCTTATCAGAACCCACTCAAGCCTGAACAACTTTCTTTTCCTACTTATGCCAGTCCAGCTGGGGGGGTGGGGGCTGCACTGAAGAAGCTGGGGCACCCTCATCCTTGTTTTGGTAGCATATGAGGTCCTCTAGAAAAAGAAAATTCTATGAAATCCAAGTTGATTGAGTACAGCCAGCACAGAATGAATTACTGAAAAGAATCATCACCTTAACACCGTAAATCACTACTATGCAAAGAGCAACCTGACTCTTGTTCCAGCCATCATCATAATCCAGATGAGGTGAATGAATCAATAGCTTTTTCAGAATCATGTTTTTCCTCAAGTTACAAATGCAGCAAAGGCAACATATATTCCAACAACCACCTATATAATTTAATTTCATACTCTTTAAAATTTGCTTAATTTGGTAAAATACCAGATTTCAAAAGGGGAGCACAAGTTTAATTATCATCTCAATTACAGGCAGAAAAGCTAAGATAGAAATATCATTAAGTCTATTAGACCCTAGGAATTCACACTAATTAACGTCTTTGCCATTGATTTTAATGGCGTTTCAACTGCAGATGATGTAACTACTGGTCAAGGCCATAGCTAGGATTAAAGTGATACTTCTGGTTAAAGATACTATTTATAGTACATAAACACACATAACCTTTACTAATGCAGCAGCAAGGCGATCAAAACAATAAGAACTTAAACTATAAATACACAGGATCTCCTGTTTAAATAAAAGTTCAATATACAAAAAATACAAGATGCACATACAAACATTCCGTAAGAAATACCAACTTTCACATTTCTTCTAAAACATCATTTAAAATAGTTTTCTTAAAATTAATTTTCTTGGTGTTTTTGTGAAAGGCTTTTCTCTGTGTGCCGAACAAGTCAAAAATTAAGTTTCATCAGCTGAGTAGAACTCCTTGAAGCGATGCAAGGAATTAGAGGGCAGACCACTTCAGGAGAGCTGCAAGGACTTTGTTGCTTGAGTTTTCTACAAATCCAGCACCTCTATTTTCATTTAGGCAGCAAAATGGAGAGAGAAAGAGAGAAAGAATTATTTCAATATAAGTTACAAATTTAGAGTTGAATTTGAATCTACAAATTGAACACCCAAAATTGCCAAATCTCCAGTATCTGCACCCCTTGTTTTCTCCTATATCTGATTATTTCAGGATTTTGCTGCATGTATTTCTCTCTGGCAGTTGCAACCTCCCTTTTGCAAATTATTCTTGTCACACAATAAAAGGAGAATACGTGATTTCACAGTGGCAAAGGCTTATGAAGCCCTCCTGAAATTAGTAATCGTTTACTGAGAGTTCTAGCAGTGCAATGCTAGATGCACACAGAAGCAGTCCTGAAGTAGGTTTGTTCCCACAGTGACTACAGTGAGAAATAACGAGTATTACGAGAATCCGTCAGGACCCTCCCTTCTATGTAAAAATTAAGTCATGATCAAATTGATTTTATGCAACCTTGAAAGGGTTGTATTATGATTCAGTGCTTTAGATTTTGCACTGTTGCCAAGTTAGATAATCTATCAAGAATCTTAGAAGTGTTTGCTTTAATCTCAAAACCTCATGGTTTGGGAGCAAATTATTGTATAATCAATACATTTCATTTTAAAACCCTTCTCTCTATCCTGCCCATCATACACCTCTCTAGGTCTTACTCTTGCAGAGAAAAGATTGAATGTGACCTGACAAGACCCCAGAGAGGTTCACAAATCAAAAGCAATGGTGGAGAGAAGTCAAATTCCTTGAGACTCACGATCTTAAGGGACATCTCTATTTATTTTTTTTGAATGCTGGAGGGCAGCAGTTCCTATTGTTAAATGTTATTATAACTTATTCTATTTGTTGTATAAACAAACCCCTAGTAAAAACCAAGTGCTTAGAAATTCCCGTCTACTCAAGATGCCATCTTTTTCCTCCAAAAAGCCAGAATTCAGAGCATGAAGTACACTTAGTTGCAGATGCAATCTCAAGGATGGCACACTTCTGACGGAAGTTTACAGTTTGTCCTCTGACAGAAGCTGCGATGCCTTACTACGCACCACAACCTGGAAGCCAAGAGGGCTATGCCAATCAGTTCCACGTGAACATTAGCATTAGAAGAGTTAGTTTTACCTCCTCACCTTCATCACTTTCCACAAACCTGAGACCTGTGAACTCCACCTAAATACCCCAGGCTGGAAGAGAAGAGCAGTGCCACAGATCAGCAATCACCAGTTTCACACACACTTTCCTTTCAGTGAATCAAAGCTTTTGGATAACAGCCAGGAAGACTCTTCCACCAACTACCACAAAGATCCTGTCAGTTGATACATTCTTAATCAACCAGGAAAGGCACATGCCATTAGAAAGAATCCACTGCTCACCCAGCAATCTCCTGTTGCCCTCTCATTCCCAAACTTCATTTTAAACCTAATGCCTCCTGCAAGGATATTTGTCCAAATCATTAGAAGCTTCCAAACTTTCAGTCTGAGTTTATCCATTCAAAATTTACTCTCTTCCTACTGTTTATGCACTTGATGTATTTGTAGACTTCTTTTAAATTATTTTTTATTAGAAGACTGTATATAAAACACATCCCTATACACTACAAACAAGTGAAACTTCAGAGGCTCACTACGCCAGAAATCTGGACAGGTTTGCATTTATCAATTCAAGAAGGTGAATCATAAGATGCTGAGATCTGAGGCACTAACTTTTAACCACATGACTGGATATGAAAGAACATCTTACAGATATTAGGCAAAAAAACCAATCCGCAAGACATGGAATGAAATGAGAGCCTGAAGATTTTGCTTAAGAATACTCAGTGAACAGGTCAAATGATAACTTGCCAACAAATATGCAAAATGAATCTTTAAGGTTATTGTTCTAGTGAAACATTCAGAGTCCATTCCTTACCCTGTAGATAGTCTTCCTCACTGTGGGAGACAGAACAAACCTCACTCCAGAAGCAGCTTATTTAGCAGAACTTTCGTTACATCCAGTACTCTTGAAGTAAAGTTTTTAATAGCAAACTTAACTATTGAGTAATGAACAGTTTCCTCTAGCCTACTTGTTGATCACCACAGATCCACAGGTGCAGAAATATTGCTAAGTTCAGAACCATACACCAGAGAAGCGTTTCTCCTAGCCCTTTTTAAAGGTTAACAACATTATAAAAATTAGTTAAATAAAAAGGATAAAAGCAACTTTGCTACCATCATCTCTAGTAACAGCTAATTCATGTTATTCTACCAAGTTATTGTCATCCACTTATTCTATAACTTATTCTAAAAGGCAAGCATGTTTCTCCAGTATGATTCATTGTCAATTGCATCCTCATTTCTGATACAAGAACATTATATTAACCTGGGGGATGTACTGCCATGTAGTAATAGCCAAACCCTGCTCCATTTCCTGAAAAATAATTTCAAGCTCTTTTCTTTATCTCTTGATTAAGACCTTATTCTGACAGACAAAACCACTCTCATCCCCCCTCCCCAATCTGTTTCACTGTCATTCTTTTCTTTAAATCCTTCCATTGCCTTCAATCCATGCACCACATGAGGTTCACACTTTTTGTTCTTGACCTCAAGGCAAACACACATGCTCCTAGTTATATGCTTTTGATAGCCTCTAGACCAGTCCATAAATTAAGTCAGCTTCTGCATCATCTTCGGTCACTTTTCTTTGTGAGCTTCTGCTTTTCCCATGTGTAGGCTAAACAGCTTTCTCAAGACAAAGGATCTTCATACCAAGATTCCACTATTTCTGTCAAAATGTCCAAGGGTCATGAATTGTGTTCTCCTTTAGAATAAGTGTTAGAATTTGAAGGAGCATTCCCTCATTTCCCTGTTCTACAGGCTTCTTAGCAAAACTTAAGTTTGACCAACCAACTCATTTCAATTTATTTTGAACTAGAACACTCATTTGTCTTCCATGGCAGATTTTACATAGTCCAGATAATTCCTCCCTAATATATAAACTACATTTGGATAAAAGGAGACCTCTGCAATTACTCACAATATTTCAGAAACAATATAAACTTTACTACCCCACTCAATTTTGCTTTTCATCCAGGCCACAGGAAGAAATGGGGCTTGTATAACATTTCTGAGAAGTAAGATTTTCACAGGACCGGGCTTTTAAGTAGTTTTGAAAAAGATTCAAGTACATACTAGGAAGTCAGAAGACAACAAAACATGGCATTTGTTATGTTTCCCCCCCACCTTCTTCCACCTCGTCATCTTTTGAGAGTCAGTCTGCAATTGGATGAAACCTCACTGATAACTGTTGCACCTTTTTGCTGTATATATTCCTACTTCAAGTGTTTTGGGGTTACAAAGACATGATTAAGCATGGCTGCTGCTGTTCACTGACAGGTATTTTTGGATTTTGATCCAACTCCTGTTGGACAGGCGCCTTTTACTATTGCCATACTTGCAGTAGACAGAAGCCAAGAAGCAACTGCTGTAGAAACAGATTCCTCTTCTCACATTCATATCAGGACTGGGGCATGAATACTTGGCAGGAGTAACATGTGAATGCTTACTGTAAACTGAGGAAAGCCCAGAGTCTATCATTATCATGTGTATCTCCCTGAGCCTGAATTAATTTACAGATTAATTAACTATTTACCTTCATTTACTATAGCTCCTTTAAAACTCTAAAAACATGAGAAAGTTAAAAATAGATCTCTACCAAAATACCAGGACATCCTTAACATCTTTTTCAAGCCTTCTGAAGCAGTTAATGGAACGACTGCGTGGACACTTTTTTTAGTATGAAAGCCTTTCAGGAAAACTGTCATTTGCTTATTCTCAATTATTCTTCCCCTCCTCAAAAATTCTAGCTAGTCTTACATCTCAAAGCTAGGCTTTCATATTTTTAAAAAGTATTTGTTTTCACATCAGGTTGACCATGTCTCTACTTGATCCTTCAGTGACATATTAAACAGAAAGTATCAATCATTCCTGTGGCAAGTTGCTAATGTCACATTTAAGAATGTTGTGAGAAATAACACTTTCCTGTCCCCACACCCCATTACCAGACACTGAGTTTCCTCTTTCAAAAGAATTTCTGCTTCCCAACAACCTAAGAAGCATCAGTTTCCTTGACAAAAGCAGGACACCTGAAAACAGACACCTTCCAGGCAAATGAAAAAATATTAGCTCCAATATGAACAGATTTTTCTCAGCCAATTATTTTCTCAGCACAATATTATGTGCATTACAGCTCAGTGGTTGCTTGTCATGGGAAGGACCTAGAACTACTCTACAAGAAGCCTGACACTTAAGACACAAATTTTTAAAAGGAAATACACGGGCCTAGAGTAATCTTAACTTCTGAAGTGACAGTAATTGATGCATTCATATCTCATATGAGGGATCATAACATCAAATTTTACTTGGTTTTAGTGCTTATAATGTCCAACAACTTACTGTGCTGGATTACTGAAGTATTCTGTGATTATTATTCTCCAAAGAAATCAGCCTTTAAACAGGTGAATTAGTGAGGTACAAAATGCAATGCAGAGATTAACATCTGAAAGTCTTACAAAATAATGAGTAAGCTTTGTCACCTTTCAGGCAAAATTATTTCTATTTTAAAGAAATTCTGGAATATAAAATACATTCTCTTAAAACAGGAAGGAATGCATTCCCCTATCACTTTGTATGCTGTACTTTTCTCATACTCTAAGACACATTTGGAAAAGGGACTGTTTTCTTTGTACTCTCAACTAAGACACTCACACACAAGATGGTTACCAGTTTTTACTAACTGTTGTTTATACAAACATAGCCAAACACTACAAGTACTCCTTTAATCACCAGCCTACATTCTATCTATTAAGATCACTAACTAAAATATGAATTGCAATTTAGTTAGTGAACCAGAAAAAAATTCTCATTTATCTAAATACAGACCCAACTTGATTCTTACTGATGTAAGGGTTGAGCTTTTACACTAACCCCAAAGAATCAGCAAATAAAGCTTATATTTGGAAAAGAAAATTAATCATTGCTGTTCACGTGATAGTTGTCTCCTATAAAGACATGGATACTACAGTCACATCTAGAAGTACATTTTTATCATAGAGGGCTTTTGAGCTACTAAGATTTAGCTTTTTGCTGCCTTTACACTGTAAAACCAGTTCACTTTGAGACCAAGACAATGGATAAAACCTGTTTTTCAAGTTTCTCTTTCCCTCCATATAGTGAGGTACACAGAGAACATCACACACGATAAAACTTTTTATCACAACTACTACACTAAAGCAACCAAGTTACACATGGTCAGCATTTATTTCTAAAAAAATTTGGTTGGATTAGGTACCTCACTTTCAGGCACCAGAAAAATTCTAGTCCAGGTTCCCAACTGCTATATTTAACAGAAAATGTATAACAAGTGTCCTTAGCTTGAAACACTATACAATAAAAAAAGTACAGTTTCAGTAATCCAGCAGCAAATATTCATTGTAACTTTAACAATAAATAGTATCGGCAGACTTTAGGCAAGTCTTTTGGCAAATGGACATGCGCTTCCCGTATTCATCAGGGATCCATTTCTATTCTACCAAAGCCACCTTTAGCTACATACAGCTATGCTCTTTCTAAGGTCATGTTCCTTCTGAACTTCCACAAAGTAAGCGTGGAATAGCTACACACAAAACAACAGAAATTCCCTTCAGTTTTAGGAATCACAAAGCAAGTATTGCTGCTAGACATCTTTATTTTCCTTTAACAAAATACACAAAGGCACAAAATTCACTTATATCTTGTCATTATTGTACAGGTATAAATAGTGCTTTGTATTCAAGTACAATCAAGTGCAGAGACTTTCTATTTTTTATGTAAACACAAAACAGTTTTGTATGTACATGCCTCTGGTTCATCTGCAATGCAAATACCAAAGGAGACGCCATTTATCTGAGTGCCATTTAACTGAATTCTGTCAAAAAAGTTAGACAATGAATAACATTAACACCACTGTAATGACACTTTCCATATGCTTAAGTCAAATGTCAGATGACACTTTAGCTTGTAAACACCTGTGTATTTAAAATGTACCCAATTCATTTTAACAGGGAAGCATTAAAAAGTATCTTAAGTTCACTAGACCAAACTTACTAGGTCAGTTGCTGCCAGTAATTGCTCTTTGTATGTGACAGCTGAAGAGATGTCAAATTATAGGTCACCCTTAGCAAAGTTTATACTTTTAAGTTTTCAAATATGCAAACTGAACAATGGCTACAACTGTTAGACTTCAACCAACTATACATTCTCTGTGTTAACTTATTTAAAGACACATGCTTAATTTACAATACCCACTTTTACACATAGCTTTGACATACTGCGGCATTTGAGGCAGTTTAAGCTCAAGCAAGATTTTTAAGTTGTACCATTAAAAAAAGCTCACCTGAATAGTAACAACAGCTAAAAACTAGCTACAGAAGGCACTTGAAGTACTTTATTCTGCTTTCATTACAGATTCTTCACTTTGTTCAGCTGAAATAGACTCTGAAATAGAGTCTTCAGTTGTTGAAATGTTTTCTGTTTCTTCTTTTTCAACTTCTTCAGCTAACTTATCATTTAGCTGCTCAGGACTCAGTGCTTTATCATGTGCCTCATTTGTCTCCATGACCTGGGCCGTGTCTTCTTCAGATTCTGTGAAAAGAAAAATTATGAAATAAACATTTCTAGAAATGAAGAGGTAGCTAATGTTCTTAAAAAGCAAATGAAACAGCATTTTGCAATCATAAAGAGGTTTTGACTAGTCATTGCATGAAGTTCTCAACTGCCAAAAACTTTTTTCTAACAAGACTCATAGGTAAAATCTGTAAAATTAAAAAAAAACCAGAAAATACCATGGAAAAGAGTTCAGACCCCCCACTATGAATATATAACATGTTATTTGTATATATTCACTCTGAAGATAATCTTTCTAAGCTTGTTCATTAATGTGAGACAGTGTCAGAAATAAGATGATGGGAATTTGGGTTCTTTGTGCTTCGTAATAGAAGTTTTACCAACTTTTTCTGTAAGAGTTCAATCTGTACACAGACCCTAACTCTAATTCTATTTGGTGGAAACAGCTTTAAACTTAAGGAGCCAGGTAACTAAATTATTCTACTTTTTTTTTTCTGGTTAAACTCTCAAAACAGCCAATGAAAATTACTGTGTATTCTCAATCTTCCCACAGGAAGTGTAAGGATACACAGTAGTATCTTTACTCTCAATCTGGGATGGGAGTTTCTTTGGTAACAGGCATATTGTGAAGATCAAAAATATTTATCCTAAGTACCACTTCTAAAGAAGTGAATTCTAGCTTCACAAAAGTATTTCAGTAGCATATGAGAAAGAGACATTTTGAATTAAGCATGAGCACTGAAACCGAACATAGTGTTGCACTAGATGCCACAAAGGTACTGCAGAATGATACTATTGATGGGAGTTTATTTATTGACTACTCAATACTAGACAGCATTAATGCATACTGTGAAGGCAAACAGTTTGCAAAAGCTGATGCAAAGTTACAGCTCAAAAGCGCTAACCTTATCAAATGTTTGTAGCTTCGTATTTATCAAAACATGTTGGGTGTCTAATTGAACTGCTTCAGGCTGATATTCACAGAATTCACAAGCAAGGTTGACAGTTTTAGAACCATTGCTCTGGCTTCTTGGGTCACAACTGACAAGAGCAGCTGCTGCACACCCTTGTCCAGCAGATCTGGTACAACTGCCGTCTCACCAAGAACAGGAAACCCCTCTTCCCACACACAGATCCACATTCAATACCTTCTTCCTCATCTGGCTAGTTCCAGGCTCCACTTCAGATTGCTCAGTGCAACCAAGCTTCTCCATTTCTTCCTCTGACTTGATCTTCCATCTTAACAAGTTTGCAGCCAACTTACCTCCTGATTCAGCTTCCTTCCCTGCTTTCTAAATCACAGGGTCCTCAACATCTGCCCTGGTTTCTTGTTCCAAAATTTCTCTGGACCCATCTGTCAGACAGTCAATCCTCCTATTTCTGCCCAAGCAAATTAATGTTCCTAGTTTCTTTCCAGACTATCCCTGCTCTTCAATTTCCTTCTTGATCCCACCCTAGCCTGCACTCAATCTTTATCTCCCAACTGTCAGTTTTCTTTGTCTCATCTCTGCATTTTTCTTCAGCCTCAAATTCTATGAATAAGTTTGTGCCTTTTCCTGCTACACTCCCTCCACACTTCACTTACTTTCTTTGACTCAGGCCTGAACATCAGCAGTAAAGAAGAAATGTATAGGATGTGAGGAAGAGACAACTCCATGCCCTCTCAACTTCGTAGCATAGCCCAATCATTACTTGTTTACAGAGTTTCCTCAACTGAATGATGCTTAGCACTCTGCAGAATTGACTCGTTCTCAGTCTGATCAAGGTAGAGACTATTCATTCAGCCTGATCAGGAGGATGCTGAGCATCTACAACATGTTTGAAGACAGCCCCAGTGACAATCAGCAACTGGTAGAAGCAAGCAGAAGGTTCTAATAAAAGGAGAAAACTTGACCGAGTACACGGTCTATCTATATTCAAAGGAACACAAGAAGGATGCTGCTTTCATTTTTATATTCCACTAAAAGTTATGGAGACACTGCTCCTCTAAGAAAAAAAATCATCAGGTATATGACTTTCCCCTTCACCTTGCTCTTGATTAAACTTAGTGAAACTCTTGAAACTCTCCAGAACATACATTTAAAACAAACCAACTGCCATGGAAAATTTTGGTCTAATAATTAAGTCTGACAAAGTTATAAGGAACTAAAGAATAGGTCCTTTAAATCAGAAGTCAGGGCAATCATAGTAAGTGGTGCTAACTCCAACTATAAACATGACCAATCTTCATTAAACATATACAGTGATTCCATTTTAAATAGACCAATTAATTGAAAGTTTGCCTAAAGTCAACTTGATTTCAATACTGCATGATTTAAGTTATTGGAAAAGCAGTAGCTAAGAAGAGAAAGGTCTGACCGTAAACTTAAAGATAACAAAATTAGTGTCCTTGATGATTAATACTTAATCTATGATTTAACTGAAGAACATAGCTACACAAAGAAGATTCTCAACAGCAAACAGCTCTATGCTGGCCCAAGCCTGTATAAATGGCCCTGAGCTGTATAAATGAAACTTTAAAAAAACCTGCTCCTCCTACAAGCGGTTCTTTTTCCCCCAACACTTGTGCTTCATGCTTAGTGCTTAGAAAGTATATGTACTTCACAATGGAAGTAGTCAGCTACCCATCCTCTTGTTGCAGAGAATATTTCAACGCATAACCAGTGAAATCACAATACTGCATAACTATTAAGTAGAAGATGTACAACTGTTATGCAGGAATTCACAAAAAGTGGTATAAAGTAATTACACTGTAACTACTTTACTTTTACTTAGTGTAGAAAAAACACAACCTTAGCATCATTAAAGTCTGAAGGGCATTACACTTCCACACCATTTTCAAGACCTTTGGGACAAGCTTTCTTCACTACTGCAGCTCCCCATTAGGACAGACCTTCGCGCAGTGCGATGTGTCTGAAGTATCTTTAAGGAATATGTGCTTCACAGTAGTTGTGTTCATGGCTTTGATATCACAGAAAGCTATTCTGAAGCCTTTGAAAGAGGCCAAATAATGGCATAGCATTTGATTCTCTGTACCCTTTATGTTCTACCAAAAAGGCAAGCTAGGTCGTTCAGCAGCATTCAACTGTGGTAGGCTAGAAACATAATACATTTCTAAACCAAAAGAACTTGTTTACAAGTCATTAAACTCAAGGTGAGATGACCCATATGTGCTTGAGAAATCACTGAATTCTAGACATATTAGCTGAACTACGGAAAGAGCACAGCACGCAGAAACTCGCATCTTTGAAAAGAAACAATGGCTTACAAAAAAATATAGCGGGTTCATGCTGTCCTATGAAAGCAAAGCATATTTGGTAAAAAGGCAAGCCAAATCTCAAACAGAAAATGCCTCCAGTCCAGTCTGGTTTAAAAAAAAAAAAACAACCAAAACCAAACCACACACACACACAAACCAAACAAAACCCACCCCCCTAAACTCAGACCATTCTGACCAGAACAGATACTCATGCTTATTTTTGTTCTCAAACAGTTTTATTCCTAGATAAAGTTTCTGCTCCACTATAACAATTGCCCAAAGTCAAGCTCTACTTTTGGAAGAACTTATAAATAAGCATGCACTTGAAGCAGTATTATTCCTGGAGGACAGCATCACTATGAATCCTTCTGTTGGACAAACCAAGTTTCTGCATCAGCCCTTTAAATGGAAGTTCTTTCAATTATACTAGCAGTTGCTATATTCCAACAATCCTTAAGAGTGACAGAGCATTAAATCATCATAAAATATTTTGTCAAGATAGTCAAGGAATTCCATAAAAATCTGGAGATAACACCAGAAGCTGTCTCCATGAAGTGGTGACCACAGTGGTGAAATCTGAAGTTCAAAGGCATCTAATGAACACCTCTGAACATCAGCACCAGATATTCACCACAAAACACTGAAGCAGTCACATTTTGTTTCAACCTTCAAAATGCTGGTAAATGCTAAACCCGAATCAAGAATGCAGTGTAACAGTACCAAATATAGGCAAGGCAAAATTAATCAAGAGGATAAAAGTGGTTCCTGCTGGCATTTTCAATATGCTTCAAACATACTTCTAAGAGAAGTACCTAAGAGAACAGACTAGCCTTTAATTAAAAGAATTCAAGATCAAGCCATTTAAGAAAAAGGTAAGAAAAGAACTGAAGTACGTTGCTTCATTTCCCAAGTTACACTGCTGAACAGGGAAGCATGTTGTTTGTGCCAGTAATCTGCATGAGATTGACAGCTGATGACTCCATATTTCCAGAAGATTAAAAAAAAAATTCAAGGTTCAGTGCCAACAGCACTCCCCATAACCATCCTTCAGATCTCTTATCCACAGGAATTGCATGTAACACACTCATCACTGCATGAGCACACAACTGAACAGAGCTTCAGCTTCATGCTCTACTCATTAGTAAAAGTAGCTGACTTGTAAAAAAATATTTATAGCACTTCTGTATCACATTAGCTTGCAGTTTCTTTCAGCTATACAGCTATGGTTTAAATGAGTTACAGATAAGAGATGGATCTCCCTCTGTTGTCAACATTGTGGTGAAGTTGGTTTCCTTATATTAGTGGTTGTTTACATCTGTAAGTGAAGATATTCTCTATTCTTGCTATGACAGCAGCTGTAGTGAACAAAAGCCTTCCCCAGAGCTATACCTCAATGATAGCTTCATACCTTAAACTTACAATCAAGGAATATGTTCATTAGTAAAGCCTGACTGCCTGTAAGCAGTTAAGTTTCAAATTAGGGTTCTGAGGGAAAAAGTGATTTACTGAAAATAGTATTTTCTCATTCATAAGAGATTACTGTGTGGCACGTTGCAGGCAGTGACAAACTGATAGGATAGCACTGGCCTCTTCTATATCAACAAGGCATTTCTCAGATATTAGTTATGTAAAATATTAACACCTACTCTATTTCTGGTTGCTTAGTAATTATCAAAACAGAATGGTTTAGATGATCTTGGAGGTGAAATATTCAGAAGAGATCAGATATTGAAGCTAGATAAATCCCAAAGTCAGTATACCAGTTACTTATTTCTTAGGCCTCTTCTGAAAAATTTCACCATACACTTCCCAGCAGAAAAAGAGAACTGGGGAACGAACCCCACAGTGGTTTCCTTTGGTGTTTTTAAATAAAGCAACACATTAATATAAGACCACATCAACAAAAAACAAGTAATTTTCAGTGTTAAAGGTAAACTGGTAAAATCATATTTACTGCAATAAAACCATGTTATATTTTATCCTGAAACACTTGATAAAATTCTGCTTTCAAAAAAAGAAAATTTTTAACAGACTTTTCACTCCCTACATCTCAAGTGCCTAACAAAAATCTCACACTAATTCTTAAGGTTTTACATATTTTTTACAACATCTATAAACTGACTCAGTAGCTCAGACCCATTAAAGGCACAGTTTGGTAAACAATTCCTTCAGTGATAATATCAGCTTAAGTAGCACCCCTCTCTCCCAAAACCTCTAAGAACCTGCAGTTACAGATAATACTCAGAAGCCCAAGACACACACCTCCAAGAGCTGAATACCCACTTTTAAGGGCTTCCCCATTTGATTCACACAGAGAAAAATCAGCAGAGTTCTGAAGAGCCCAGCAACATTGTCACTTCTCTAAGAATCTTCCAGCTGTAAAAGTAGCCAAGAAGCTACCAACCTACCCTCCACACACCAAAAAGATGACTTGATCGTTTGAGGGCAAAGATGACATCTGCATCATCTTAGCTCCATGCATTTGATTTCAGTCTTTCTTTCATGCTAGTAATAGTACTTTCAGTGAAGTAAGAGTGCACTATGGCACAGGAAAAGAAACCAGCCAAGTTTTCCCTATAATGTGTCCGCATCAGACCACACTTGCAGACGGCTACAGTAAGATATGACTTCCCTACCAGTCTCATGCAGCCTTCTCATGCCAGGCATGTACCCCCTGTTAAAGATAATCAAACAGAAACATTCTTTCTGTTACACACTGACAGTTTCCCACAGTTGGTGTGTTTCTAGCCTGAATCTTGGGGTAGTACACTATTCAATAGCTTGCCCCCATGATCCCCGTTTAAACTAATGTAAAATCCCATCAAGTACTCAATAGCACATCTAAGTGGAGATTCTCTGGTTTGAAATTATAATTTCTGGAGTTTTTTTGAAGCACTGCATCTTCCTGTTGGCTGTACACCAGATGCCTACTGTATCTGCAGACTATAAAACGTCTCAAAAGGAACTACGTTAAATTAAAATTGACAATTTGTCTTTGAACTCCCTGAGTTTAAACAAGGCAGTTTTACTAGATTTTCCTGCCCTGAGGAAAACAGCAAAAGGAACAAAGGCAGAAATTCCAACACACCTCAATCAAATGACCTGCTGAACACAGTGAAAGTTAACCACTTCAGGACATATTCCCTTCTTAACTATTTCTGTAATTTACAATGCTGTTTTCTATCTGTTTATCAGTAACATTACAGTGAAAAGTTTTGTTATGCCATCATTTGCATGAGACATTGCCTAATATGAAGAAATTTTAGAGTACAGGACAGAAGACTACAGTATCAACAAGCTAAGCTAGAAGCAGAGACAAGAAGAATTAAAAAAAAAAATTGCACTCACTGTAAGTTAGAAAAGAACAGACTATTTCAGTTGGAAGGGACCAACAACTGCCTAATTCAGGGCTGACCAAAAGTTAAAGTATGTTATTAATGGTATTGTCCAAATGCCACACTGACAGGTTTGGGGCATCGACCACATCTCTAGGAAGCTTGTTCCAGTGTTTGAGTTCTTCAGTTGTCCTTATTCTTATTAGAAACTCATCTAGACAGACAGCTAGATGACAGGGAGACTTGATTAGACATTAAAAAGAGCACACTTCATGAGATTAGCACATACCTTCTGTCTGTTGAGTCTCCTGGGGCTTTCTCTCTCTAGGTTCTAGAGGCTCAGTTTCAGATCGCAATTCTGTAGATTGCTTTTTTTCAAAACTGAAGTCTGGAAGTCGTGGAGCCTGAGGTCTGGTTTTTCTTGCAGGATTCAGGAAAAAGCAGTAGGCACACCTAAATGCTACACAAAAACATATCTAATAAGTAGCCTCACTAATTAATTTCACATTTCACTTTTATTCCTACACTATATTCTGACTGTCCAAAACACTAAAAACAGAGAATTAAATAAGTAACTATTAGTACCTGAGAGTACCTCCATCAAATTTACACATGTTGTTCTATACAGCTCCATTCTTAACTTCAGCATATACTTGCTTCTTAAAAAACTGTTTGCTTTCAGCTCTGCCGCACTTATGAGTACTGCCCACCACTGTGAAAGATTTTACCACAATGAACAAAATAATGCAATTCAGTACCACAAGATGTTTTGCCACATGGTGTTCTTCTATTCTTTCCTATAAAAGAATTAAGCTGGCAGATGGATCTTTTTTCCTCCCATAAGATGCTACTTTCCTCACCCTTTGAGTAAGGAGATGCTAAGGATTCTGCAAGGTTATGTCTCACTTCACTTTTGGGGAGCATTCTGCTCCAGTGGTGCTTAATTAAAAAAAGACAATTTAATTAATTGTTAAATGCATATTTCCCACCCACCCCAAGACAAGGTGGGAAGTGGCAATTTCTTGCACAGTTGAATTGTGAACTCACTTGAGCTAAGATGACACAGACTACATATCTTTGGTTCCACAGGAAACACTCAGCTTATTCTTACAATGCTGTTTATTTACTCATAAAATTAAGTGAAACAAAATGAAAAAGAAGATTTATCTAACATTCCCTCATTTCTTAAGCATCAGGCTTCCACTTCTGGTAGAAAGGAGGCAAAATAAAACATCTGTGTTCAATAAAGGGCTGTGTCTGTCTTAAGTTATTGTCAGCCATAAATTCACATATAGCCCCCTAGGGCTTGTTCCCACTCCTTTTCCGATACCTCCCCAAGATCTTCTTGCCAAAGCAAAATTTTGTTTAAGTTCTGGTAAAAGAGGCACACTTTAATGTCAGATAGTTTCTCAATATAAAACCCTTCTGAGAACCATTCATAGCCAGTAGCAATTCTCAGGGATGTATTGGAGGAGACTTATTTCTACTGAATAGTTTTCTACACATAAAATCCTTGGCCTGAAGGTTGCAATAAAGTACTTCTCTAAGTCTTGAAGTGAATCTTAAGATACAGAGTAATAAGTTACCATGAAACTGTTCCTGTATGAAGTGGCATTTCACAATGTCAGTTAAGTACTTAACTGCAACCAAAACGAAGTATGATGCATGTTAGTTATGAAACATAAGCCAACCACTAGAGTCTACCACAGATTAGCTCTTACCTATGTATTCAAACTCCTCCTTCAAAGCCATACCATTGTGAGAAAAACACTGCTGACATATAAGGGCATACCTAGAAAACATATTATATAGTTATATACCTTTAAGTAATAACACACTGAAGTGAGATGCATTTTACCTTAGATATTGACTAATAGCTTAGGTATTTACTCTTAAAAGGTAATTTCCACAGTGAATTATCCTTTAAAGTAACCAAATCTATATATTAAGTAATAGCTTTTAAAGTTAGTTTAAACAGTGAAATATTCTTAGCTACAATTTAAATCTCATTGGTTAACATATTTTTAATATAATCATTGTCAGAAAATAACATTCAAATTAAGTTTATATTTCATTAGAATACAGTCAATATGAAAAATAATATGGAAGTCTTGACATATTTGGACAGTTCTGAAGGCAATCTAAAAGCATTTATAATGGTAACAAAGCTTAAGTGCTAAGATAATTTCTTTTTAGTTCAAAATATAAATTAATTCATCTACTTCAACATAGATTTTTCTCTTCGTATCATATGCCTGATACAACCCAAAGTGGAGGTTAATTTTGTCAAAATGTTACCATTTTTCCTACAAAGATATTTCAGGTGAAGCCATATCATTATGAAGCCATATCATCATATCAGACAAATTAATTTGCAATTCTTTTAACCTTGACACATCTGGCTTAAAGAGAAAGGTTAAGAAGCTTCCTATATCTTAAGTGTTTAGGTATTTCCTTTAGCAATGTTTTACCTGTTCTGAGGACCATCGCCAACCAAATATTCGATAACTCTATCCACAACTCCTCTTTCTCGAGGAAGAATAGGTCTTGCTAAAGGAGGGCCTGGAGGATGAAGGCCTAGGAAGACAAGAACTATGTCAAAATTATTTCAAACTATATTATTATATATAATCTGATATTTCACTTAATATACATGGCCATATTTCTTAATCCACTAGGAAAGCTGTAAGATTTTTAAACCCACAATAGTTGAAAGTTCCTCCTCTTCTTTAGCTTAGAATCTTATCAAATCACTCTACTTTTACACCATGGATATGTAATTAAATTTATAATTTCTAAAGAACTTAAGGCATCAATGGTATCTAATGATTACTCACAAACAGAGACTTTTTAAGCAAAGGAAAACTCCTTATTTGAGTTTTCTTCATATAGACTCAACTCTGCATATTCAACAATTCAGGTTTACACCAATAAATGTGGTAAAATCAATTACAGCAGTAGAACTAAAGATGTTACCAAAGAAGCATCTACTGGTTTCTGTGTAACTACTATACCACAGGAGCATGTCCTCAGTGTTCATTCCGTCTACACATTAAACCTCTCCAATCATTTGGCATTTTGGTAATCTCATGTTTAATGGAAAGTTGGATACTTTCAGATTTACACTTAGTCTAAGAAGCCAGAAGGCCATACCCCCACGTATTTAACAAACTACTATCAAAATAAAACTCCATTAAGAGCCAGTAACAGCAATAGTTGGGTTTTTACCTCTGTGTACATATGGCAGTTAAAGTAGACCAGTGGCACCAACTTGTACAATAGACCAAATGTTTTAAAACACTGTGGAAAGACAAGACCACTGCAAGCTACCCAGTTCCATTTATTCAGCTTTGAGTTCTTCTGTCTGCCTTCCTTTTCAACCTTGAAACCGAAGCTGCTAGGCACAATGAGCAAAACACGATTTGGTAAGAAGCTACACCCAAATAATTAAGTATCTGAAACACCTTCCCAAGGCCACACTCCTGGCAAAAAGACATTTTACACAAGCACAAGAAGTATTATGTTACAGTATTTTCAACAAATAGATACCAGACAGTCTGGAATGCGAGATAATTAAGTCAGCACTAGTGTGGGGGAGGAAGACT
Organism: Balearica regulorum gibbericeps; assembly: GCF_011004875.1. NCBI lineage: Eukaryota > Metazoa > Chordata > Aves > Gruiformes > Gruidae > Balearica > Balearica regulorum. Next base: position 18,776,607 of record NC_046189.1, on the reverse strand, counting down.
TAAAATGTATTTCCATATATTTTATGAATTACATTCAAAAGCCACGAAAAAGGATGGTTGAGTAGGATAACAAATCAGTCCTTTCAGAACTCTGAAACTGGGACAAAATGGTCAACTTCAAGCTGCCTGAAGGCAAAATTACGAAACCTGACAGGTAAGACTCAGTTTAACCCAACAACAAAATTACTTGTCATAATGCAAAAGTCAGTATCCAAGCTCAAGATAGTTAAGACCGTTAGACAGAAAAAAAAATCAATTAAGATCAGCAGGGTTTGTACCAAGATAAGCGTATGGTAATTTGAAACAGTGCAAGAGAACTAAGTAAATTTAATTCATAGAAGTAAAATTCAAGGCACAAAAAGTGACCAGTGTTTTCTCAGGGAAAAGCTCTGGCTTGTAGCTATTCTCACTATATCCAGTAAAAAGATACACAAAAGGCATGGCTTAGAAGAAAGGCTTTTAGTGATCACAGATTCAGCCTTCAATCCTCTTTTGAATTTGCTGTATGCTTACAGTATTTTTCTTGGGAAGATGTGTTTCACAGAATCCCCCTTAATGCCCAATAAACAAAGAGGAAGCTAAAGGGTAAAACAAACTAAATCCACTGTCTGAAGATGCAAAAAGGATTTTTTAAAAAAAATCCAAATAAAGGACTACTAGGATAGTAGAGTTTCTTAGCAAGTTGAAATAATTCAGAAGGCCATTTAATTGAAACATACAATGGAAAAAAAAAAACAAACAGCAGACTTCAAGTTTTTCAGAAGACAGATTTAGCTTTCTTGTAGCACCTTAGCTGAGGACAGCACCAGGACATGCTTCACAAAGTCATTGCTTCCAACGCAACTGCTTCTCTTTCATAAACAAATGCACGGAAGTAACATGTACCCCTTTGCCTTAAAGGCAAAGACAACACAGCAAGTCATACTATTTGATAAACTGATGCAAGATGGGCTTTAAGTTTAAATACAGCATTAAATGTAACTGCCAGCAATTACCATCTCAAGCCTTCTACATTTTAACCTTCACAGACTGCAGCAACAAAGGAAAGGGTTAACTTAGGCAGAATGTGCTAACTTGAGGTAAACGTCAAGTTGAATGCCATGTACACCCAACCTCCATCCTGTACAGCAAGTGTCAGAAACATTGTAGGATTCAAACGTTTTCAGCAGCGCTCTCTCCAACTGCTACACATAGAATGAAACTAATCTTGCTCTTCAGGTCGTGTATTTCTAATGGCAAAGCCTTTCAGAACACCTCTCATCAATAGTGGATAATTGACCTAAATGGACTGTCCTAATCTTTACAAGCACAATAAAATTTGATCAGAAAATACCACGATTTACAATCCTTCAATAAGCACAAAAGTTTCAGGCTCAACACAAATGTTTTTAAAATAATCCTCATTTCCACAAATAAGAACTGAATTCAGGAGATATCAGCGAATGCATGCCCAAATTATTCCTGCATTCTGTCAACAAGTAGGAACCCAGACTAAGAAAGCTCTCACAGCAGCAAGGCAGAACAAATTCAAAGCAACATAAACTGGACCTAATGCTTCATTTTATAAATTCTAAAAAAGCTGTCCAGAGAAGAGTTCATGCAAAATGCATTTCCTAAAGCTTCACAAAAAACTTTAAGACCCAATACTTCCATTAAAACCATTAAAAAAGTGAATGGACAGTGTCTGACATAGGTGTGAACTGGAGCACTGATATTATAAAATTAAAACTCTAGCATAATTTTGTTAATACCTGGCTAACACTCAAACATATATTTAGCCTTTTATTCAGAAGACCAAATTTTCATATGACCTGTGTATCACCAGTGATATGAAAAGTTTCTAGAAGTTAATAAACAAGGTAAAAATTAAATTAAGTTACCTAGAATGAAACATCACAACACATTCCAAGAACAACTTCAATTACCTGCCTACTAATAACTCAAACCAACCACCTTACTTCTCATGCTGTTATGGACACCAGTAATTAATATAAACATCAAAAGCAATCATTGTAGAAAGACTGGTCATTTCTGCAAAGCTTGGCAAACTCTCAACTACCTGCTGGTTATTAATTTTCAAACATATGGGAGCTCTGTGGTAATGCACATTAAATTGATTCTCCTCTAGAAAATATAGTATAATGAAAATGAATTATTAATCTTCTGTAAAGTAGAGGTAATTAAGGCTATTCATATTTGTTGCAAGCCATGTATAAACTTAGATGCAATGATATTACTCTTATAGATGCATACATGAATTTACATACGTTTCACTACAGCTACATGACTGAGATTTTATATGCCTAGAAGGTTTGGGGAAATTCAAGAGAAAACAGGGTTTCCACATTAACTGACAATTGCAGTGGCTTCCATTGCTATCTACAACAAGCTAACACATATAGTTAAAATAAGAGTTATTAGTGGGGAAAAAATATATGCCTATAAAGCATTATCACAAAAAACTACATTAAATAAATTTAATTAACAGGCTTGGGAACTGTCCTTTCAAACAAGTCCATTATTTTTTTTTCCTTCTTCCTCGAAACCATTTTTAGAGTAAAGACTGAATTTCATCCAGCTTATTCAATGTGCCTGAATCATCCCCTAAGAATAAAACTGTTATACAGCTAATATTATTTTATTATATAGCCAGCTTCTTAAACAAGGAGCATGTGATTTTAAACTCATTAAGGAATTTTCAGTAAGCGGGTTTCAGTAAACGTTGTTTGTAACCAAATGACCAATTTCCTGGTGCAAGGAGCTGATTTCTGGTACTTCAAGATAATCAAGACTTACTAATAACTTGCCTTTACAGTTCACTTCAGGGATAAAAACAAATTTAGGAGTTTCATAATACAGGTAAACAATTACTAACAAAAAATAAGGCTTAATGGACTCTGCAGAGAAGCAAGAGATCACAACTTTCAATGACAAGTTTATTCCACTACACTAAACAATACAAACAGGCATTTTAACATTCAGTTCCCCAAGATCTTACATCAGGAGACCAAGTGTCAATATATTGTGTATAGTCCTAGTTTTAGATTGTATCATCCAAGCTGGTAAGCAAGGACATACAGTTTGTAAGACTTAAGTTAAAAATCAGGAACACAGGGCAGAGAAAAATATTTTTTATCACTGTATAAAGAGCAAAGAACTACTCCACATTACAGTGGTGCTCAGAAGATTCTTGGCAAGTTGCATCCCTTCTATTTTCAAGACAGCATTTCATCTCCTTTCTTGCCTTGTGATCCAACTTGCCAGGCATCCTGCAACAAATGAAAGGCCTGGCACTAACCCATACACAGCTTCTCCACCCATGAGGAGAATGAGAACGCCTCCCCCCAAAACTCCCAAATTTTGCTATCCCTCTTATGGAATTTTGCTCATGATCATCATCTGAACACCAAGACAGAAATCAAGGGAAAAGCATTTTCAGGATATGAAACCAAGTTTTAAGGAACACTCATTCTATCAGATCTCAACCTGTTGCTAAACTTTTGACTCTTGTAGCTGAATTCTAAAATCTCATTGTTGTTTTGATACAACACGGACAACTTTTCTGGTGTATTTGGTATTTTACACTTTAATCTATGGGTATGGATTGCATGACTATACCTCCTAGAGTAAAAATTTAAATAAATGTCAAGATGCATGTTAAAAAATATGTGCAGGGTTTAGTAAGAAACATGAATGTATTCTGAAAGTGTTCTCCTCTGTACCTGATTTATATAAGTGTAGAGCTCTTCTAAACTAAGAACATAAAAAGGTATGCTATATTGTTGACTACAGAATACTGCAAAGTTTTATTGCCATTTAAACAAAGAAGCCATAACAGTTAAATGAGCTCAGGCAATAGGTTTCAGCATCAAAAGGTGCCAGCTGTAAAGAGTTATGGCTAATTGAATATGGAACTCCTGCTTAATCAGATAACTGCTCTGCTATTTCCAAATGAAATGCCATTTCCATACTCTCTGAAAATGGCCTATTTTATTGGTAACCAGAGAAAACAATATAAACTGTAAATAACATTAAGTGCTCTGTTTACCCATTCCAGGCACTGAAGTAGCAGGGGATCCGGGGCGCCTTGGTAAAACATTTGACTGCAAGGATGGCACAGTAGTTCTTTCTGGGGGTCCACTCAGAGCTGGTGCATCTCTCTGCAGATTAGGAGATGCTGAAACGGGTGATTTTGGAGAGCCCTGTTTAGGAGTCACAGGTGGGGGCGTAGCAGCATTTCTTTGAGCAGCAGTCCTCTGTCGAATTTCTGACAAGAACACATGCATAATGAATTTAACATCTAGCATTATAAGCAAGAGATTAGTAAGAATACATTAATATTGTTATTCCAATCAACAAATTACAGAGTCAAAACCACATAGCTCTATAACTGAAGATCACCACCTGCCTGACAGAGCATGCCATGGAAATAAACCCCACACAGAATACTATGTTTTAATAGTCATTAACTGCTAAATACTTAGGAGAAAATTCTTCTAGAAGAAAATTAGCAGATGCCTACTTTATGATTCTGTTCCTATTAAGGCAGAACGTGGGAGATACGAACAGATTCAAACCACAATGTTCAGACAGAAGTGACCACTGTTTCTACTCTATGGTTTAAACATGCTCCCAAGTATTTAGCTTTCCATAGGACCAAAAACCATTTGGTCAATGTCTAAAATATCCAGGCTAGTGCTCAGAGTTATTAAAAAAATTTACAGTTTGGATAAGTGAAACAATTCTAAAGCCAGAAGAAAACTTAATGCTTCATTCAGATTACATAGTTTTGTTCACTTTTTTCAGCAACACTACCAACAAGCCACATGCTTGGACTGACACGAAGCAAGAACAGGCTCTGCTGGAATACATCCTTACTTTCACCACTTCTCAGTCCACTACCAGACCTACTGTTAATTCCTTATTATGAAAAACTTAATAGGTTTCTTCAGTTATTCTTACCTGAAGCCAGAGTTCTCATTAACACCAATGGGAATATCCCAGTAATATATTATGGTTTGGATATTATATTACCCACGCAAATCTGAAGTTCCATTCCCCAAAACAAGCAAGGAACAGTGCTCAGGAACAGCAGTCACTATCATCTATTTCTCATCTGTACCTAATCATCCCTAGGGAGCCTCTGAGATACACTATTGCAACAAATCAAACTGAAATGTAACCCTCACTTTAGGGCTGCGGACATTAACACGGTTAACATGTGACAGCCTAGTCTCCAAAAGGTACACCCCAAGAACACCTACACCTAAGGCGGTAGTACCCTATAGAGTTAGTGTCTAGCACCCACAAGAGTTTGAACAAGCTTGCTTGATTTCCTTCACAAGTGGACTTTAACATTAGAATTGGACTTTAAGTTCACCTCCCTGAGTTTCAAGATTAGAGAGGTTTTTATCTGCTGACTTTGTGTCAGGCTGGAAGAGTTTAAATCCTGGTTGCAGTTCACAGGTCCACTGGACCCAGCCACAGCAAGACAGGTGTGCTGAAGTCTGAAGGAGTGATCCATGTCCCTGAAAGTGCAGCATGATCACGCCAAGCTTCTGTATGGGCTGGGGGAGGCAGGGAGTGCGCGACATCAGCTTACACTAGCTAAGAAGGAGTTGCTATCACTAGAGTACTAGGTCAAACACAAAAGTTCTGTTGGAAAATCCCCAACATCTAGCACCATGAAATTGCAACATACGTAGGCTATGTTCTTGCCTGCTTATCCTCACATATAAATAAGGATTATCATACACCAGAAGAAAATAAAAAACTCTTTGGTATCACCAGTTAGAAGACTACAACTCCACAAAGTCTTACTAAAAATCCACCTAGTTCAGTTTCCTACAAAGAACAAATTACTAATTTTCCCCACCACACTTTCATGTGCATGATTCTTCATGTGCATGTACTTCACACAACTTTATCATCCAAGTTAGATCACCCAATAAATATGAAGATTCTGTGTTTTAACTTGATTTTAGCAAACAAAGTTTTTCCCCCCCTCACTATTTAAACTGTTCAGAATCTGGAAACCAGGACAAATTGGTGAGGTAGTTGCAGAAATTCCTTTAAGGTTTCACTGGTGACTTGTTTCTATTTTGAGAACTGCTCCTGTGTTGAAAATTGCATTTTAATCAAGAATTCATTTACAATGAAACCCACCAGTGACATTTCTTTGAGAGCTTTTTGTGAGAGACCTTAGTAGTAAACTTTCAAGTCTAACTACACTAGAATAATTGCATCATTCTCTCCGTACCATCTGACCAAAAGGCATGACTCATCTACAAACAATATATTGATTCTGACTCGTGATTTATCTATCCATATTTTATTTATCCATATTTTCAAGTTTGTGTTATAGTTTCCACTCATGTACTAGTTCCAAAAAAATCAAAGTAAAGGTATGCAATTTCTCAACTCAGCTTCACAGATCTTTAAAAAATAAGTGATAAACATGAAGCCTACTCTACTTGTTCCAAGATTACTTTAAATATCTAAAGACATTTTAAATCCACTGTTAAGATTTTCGTCATTCTTTTTCATTACAAAGCCTGCTTTATTATGGTTTTACATATTAAAATGTCAAAGATCATGACTATAATTTCTACCTATATCATGTGGTTTAAGCATGTCAATTTTGGTTGCTTAACAGCTCAGAGTCTGTTTTGATGGGCCATGGATAGATCCATGTTTATTCTGAGCCCATAATACACTATTCCTAAGCAATTTCCATGCCACCTGCAAGAGCTTTGCCCATTTGTCTGTTCTTTCTGAAGAGTCATTTTTGGCAAGCCGCCTTTAAAAAGACTTCCCATTTTTTAAACAGTTACTGCTACTTTAATTACTCTTTTCCCATATTTTTGCCTCTACAAAGATGTTGAGCCTAAGTACTTTACAGTCAGTATTAGAGAGATGTGCTTCAGTAGTTTTAGTCTCATTACGGAGATAAGAATGCAAGATTCATCACTAGTTTCCACAAAATGATATCAGGTTATTCACAAGGCGCTTTTTTTCCTCCCCCTCCACTCAGAAGTTCACTTGGCTTTTATCCTATTCTTATTTCATACTTAAAAAAAACTTGCCAACACTCTGCTGCTCCCCAAGTAAAAGAAGTTACCAGAAGAATTTACATTATGAGAAAGAGAAATGCTCTCCTTGGCAAGCCCGACAGCCCATCCATCCCAGTATTTCATGTCTTAGAGTGGTTGTAGATGTTATTTAATGACAACACACAAATCTGAATGCTTTCTGTTGCCTACATCTCTGATACCATCCCCAGGATCCATAAACACGTTGTCAGGGACGTTAGAAAGTACAGGCCTGTCTAATCATTTTAGCATCACATATGGATGCTAAAACCCTGTTGCCCATGAACAACTCTAATGCCTTTTAAACCTGCTGTCTGCTTCCACAATAGCAGCCCTAATATTCTCTGCAGTAACTGGATATGATCTATATACTTCTCAAATTGTCTATTTTGAGATGCAATGCATTAAGAATGAGCCTCTTGCAGAGTTCCAGACTTCCATTCAAGTTCCACAAGTTAACCGAGTAACATGTCCATCAAGTCTCAATGCTAACACAATATACAGCTACTGCTGATGTAGTTTGAATGAAGTTTTGCAGTCTTCCAAGGTTTTTTCTTCCCTGAATGACTTTTGTGCATCTGCAAACCAACTATATGAAGATAAATAATTTAAAAATAGAACATTTTTTTTCTTCAAGCACACTGGAGTACAAATTCTACAGTTACCAGCACTGAACAGTACAGATACGTAAGCAGACACATTACTTAACAGGGCTACTACTCACAACTGATGATTCAGTATGATCTCTTAAAGAATATCAAGATATTGCCAGTGGTGAGACAGCTGTATCTTTCATGTTTACAAGCATAACTATTTTATTTCTCCCTCACTTCAAAATCCCTTGATTTTTATAGAGAAGAATTCATCATTTTTAAAGAGCTAGAGCACAATGCAGGTCAAAATATAGTTCACATAACTTGTTGGCTTTAGTGGCAAAGACCAACCAAGAGTTTTCTTTCTTCCTCCTCATGCCCATCTCACAACTTGCATCCATCTGTTATTGCATGATTTTTAATTCAGGTCATGGAGTGACCTGCTAACAGTTGTATTAGCAAAATGAAGGGAGCAGGTATCAACAACATATCATCAACAGGATATTGTTGATAAATATTTATTCCACTGACAAAGCAGCAAAGACAGCCAACAGGATACTGGGTTGTATCAACAAGGGAGATAAAGTCATTATCCCACTCTACTCAGCACTTGCCAAGCCATGCTTGGAATGCTGTGCTCAGTTTTGGTCCCCACTATACAAAAGAGATGCGGATAGGCTAGAGAGGGTACAGATGAGGGCCACCATGATGATCAAAAGATGGTAAGCCTGCCATATGAGGAAACACTGAGACAATTGGTTTTGTTTAGTCTTGAGAAAAGGCGGCTATGGAGTGACCTCATCACCATGTTCTAGTACTTAAAGGGTGGCTACAAAGAAGATGAAGACTCCCTTTTTACAAGGGGTCACATGGAAAAAACATGGGGTAATGGGTGCAAGTTACCCTGGGGAGCTTCCAACTGGACTCTAGAGGAAAGTTTTTCACAATGAGAACAATCAGCCATTGGAATAATCTCCCCAGGGAAGCGGTGGATTCCCCAACATTGGACACTTAAGATTCAGCTGGACAGGCTGCTGGGCCATCTTGTCTAGACAATGCTATTGTCTAGACGGAGCTCTTGCCAAGAAAGGTTGGAACAGATGATCCTTGAGGTCCCTTCCAACCTGGTATTTTATTATTCTACGATTACCTTTTTTTTTCCTCACATAGCCAAAGTACTGATTAACTATATGTTCATTAACTCTACCCCTCAAAACATTTCTGAATAGATAAAATTGCACTTCAGTTTTTAAATTCCTTTCCTTCTGGATTTCCAGATGTTTTTTATGCCAAACTCCAGATTCATTTAAGTCATCTGTTAGAACTACAATTACTTAAGAAGTGTGTGTCCAAATCACAAAAAGTGGAAAAAGAGCTAAATACATATGAAAATTTGGGTGCTACCAGTTGCTTTTCTGAGCAATGTAATGCTGATTGAATCTACTAATTAGCATGATGTAGAAATTCCCATTTTAACTGGTAAGTCAAAAACATACCAACTTACTAACTAACCTTTCATCAGCTGCCTCATATGCAACATTGTGTAATCAGATTGGACATTGGTCGTTATTTACCCTCTTAAAGACTCAATTACAGAGCTCAAGATAATGAGTTCTGCTGCCTGGCTAGTTTGTGTCCAAAGTGAGCAAAAAAACCAAGGAAGCTTTAATGTTAACTTGTTAACAGATATTTTATTATTCCCAATCACTATAATTCTACCACTTATTGCATACACCAAATTACACCACAACCATGTTAAGGTATCATCTAGTTACAGTAAGTTATATACTGCACAGAAGCTGGTATTTGTTTTGGGCAGATATTATTTAGCATGAGCAGCAATAAGCTAGTATTTCTGATAGCTAAAGTTTGAAATAATTACTGCACATACGAAGTACAGGTTATTTAGAAAGTCTCCACAATTTCACAAACTGAAGTCAAACACAGTATGTTCCTCCTGAACTATAAGGCATCTACAAAATACAATAGTCTGAATATCTACTTTTACATGGACAAAAAAGCAGCACCGATTCTAAATTCTATGTGTTAGAGACCAGATTGGAAAAGGAAAAAAAGGAAGTTGTGCTGTATATGAACAAAATCACATAGAATCATAAAATCATTTATGCTGGAAAAGACCCTTAAGATTATCAAATCCAAGTGTAAAGCATGATAACTTACAAAGGTTTTTTCCAAAATTCTTGCCAAGACTAAACTGCACTTTTATTCAGGATAAAGTAAATTGCTTACTTTAATGTGGATGCACCCAAAAAAGTTGAATAATGTTTGAATCAGAAGTGTCCTTTACATTCTCTCAATTGTGTCCCCACATAGAGATCTCTGGTTCACCCGACACCACAGTCTTGGAGAGCAGCTCTTACATTCTTCTCAAATGAAACTAAACTGAAATATGCCCTCCACCAGGTTCACGAGTCCAGTTTATAGCTAGCCCTAAATGAAAACCCCTAAACATACATCGCATGGGCAAACTCCTCAGCAACAACTCTTTAATCTACTCCTAGGCGCTCAGAAATACTTCTCACTCTCAACCTCTCCCTCACAGCCCTTCTATTAATTTTCAAGTCAAAATCAACATGACACACCATATGCTGGATCCAACTAACCTACTTTTGACTAACTCAGGAACCTGGATCAAAAGCACACACATTTGGGTAAACCCAAACACACATGAGACTAGTTAACTAATAGAGACTGAGCAACTCACTTGTCACCATTACTACTTACACAGCCTGGGCAGAGGGGAAGAGAACAATCCTATAACTCCTAAGGAGTTTAAAAAATGCTGGTGATCTCTCTTAATAAACCCAGGGTGACTAAAGACTTCTCATTGTCTATTTAATTTATAGCTAGTTATCTCTACACAGAAACACACATTTCCAGGCACTTTCATTTCCTGGTCAGCATTACTTGCATTCTACAAACAGATCTGTCACCCTACTTCTGGGGTGATTTCCAACACATCTCAAGGAGAAGGATAAGTAGAGTTAAAAACAAACAAACACAAAATCACCAAAAAACCAGACTACCTAAACATTACAGGTATAACAGAAAATTCTTGGTAACCACCCATGAGTCATATGAAGACAGAGAACAGAATAGGGTATCAGAATGGCCCTTCAACCTTAAAAATTAACACCCTATGAATGCAGTAGAAATGGAATGATAGGAGAGACAGGTAAGGAGCAAATTGAGAAAAAGCTGTTGTGCCTAGGATACCAGAAGAGATAAAAGCTTTACTGCTAACGTCCTGCACTGCAACTACTCACTGTCAACATCAACATGTAAGGATAGGCTAAAAATGTTTTTATGGCAATCTGAAGCTAGGCAAAAACAAAACAGTGGATTTGACCATGCACCTTATAACACCTTTGTTAGTAAATCCAGATTCTCTGCACCCATCAAAGTCAGAACCCCAAGAGCAGAAAATAAGCCAAATAAAAGTTTGGTTACTTGCAAGAATTAGACACAAAGTTGACAACGCTAATATATGTTCTAAAGCAATCTGTTTATTTTAGGGAAAGTTATGCACATCAGATTCTGCAGTTCGTTTTGAGCACCAGCCCCTACAGGTCTAAAGTGGTTATAACAGCAAATTAGTACTTTCTTTGTGGGTATCTTCAGTATTGTAATACAAAGTGGCCTTTATACTGTGTTAATATTAGCATTTGCAGTTTAACTACAGCTTTTTATACTTGAGTTTAAGAAAAGTTTAAGAAAGACTTAACAGTAGTTTGCTTGTACACAGTCCACATTTTTAATGCAAACAATCTACTGGGAGAGTGTGGGGGTGAGATCTTTTCAGTCTTGAAACCTGCGTGTGCAATCTCAAAACAAGGCTTCCTTGAAACACATGCAAGTTTTTTCTATTTCTTTTCTTATTTTATTCAATAGCACCTTTAAATGGAACATCATTAGTGAAGAACTGTCTGTTCTTTGCATCTAGAAAATATCTGATTTCTGCACTAGCTTTGCGGAATCTCTCTATCCACCATATAAAAGTAGTTTAAGAACTGAATTAGGAAAGGTTTAACTAGCCAGAAATAGAAACAGAATTGAAAAGCTAAGTCAATGAACATTACGTAAGATTTGAAAGCACCTTAGCATCCTAGAAAAATTGCAAGTATGCCACAAGTTAATTTTCTTTCTGCTTTAGCATCAGGCAGCATTAAACATGCTGCTGTTGAGAAGAGCATCAGGTTTTAGCAATACATCTCGTCTGAAAAATACAGAACAGTAATGGGCATAGTCTAATAAACAGTCTATTAACCCTAAATAAAGGTCAATTGATCTACAAATTTTATCATAGAGAGACTTCTAGAGTGGAAATTGCTATGAAAGACGAGTACCTATGCTAAAGAGCAGCCATTTTACAGGGCTATTACCTTGTCCGGGTCTTGGGGTTGCAGGTGTTCCAGCAGATGGCAGTTCAGCCTCCTGCCAATTAATTATAAATAACATTATCCGAATGTTTGGCTCCATAGTACCTTTCATATTACATCAGTATCAATACCAAGATTCTTACCTTTGCACTTGATTCTGGATCAAACCTTTCAAGGATTAATTTAGCAGTCTTGTATGTTTCCTTCTCCATTACTTCCTCAAGCTGGAAAGAAAAAGTTCCACACATCAATACAGAATTCTTCAAAGAATTTTCCCCCCATATCCTCCCATTTACAAGCAGCTTATTAATGTTACCAAAAGGTGATGCTCTGTCCAATGAACCAGTAGCAAGTTCAGATACCTGCGAATTTGCTGTATTCAATGGAAATTAAATTTTGCTTTCAAAAATAGTTTCTAAACTCTAATGGGCTACTTGTATTTAACAGCTTTATTGCAAGGAAACACCAAATATTGCTAATTGTTTACATATAATGAGGAGAATAATTACATGCACCAACTTCAATAATGGAATGTGCAAAAATCTATCAGCCATCATTATTGGAAGTTATTAGACATGACAAGCGAATGACAGGCAATTCCTTAGATTTATTTCCTCATAGCACTTAATGCTATTAATTTAAGGAAGGTCGTTAGCCAAGTGCTTTACAGAATAAAGTCTCTGTGCCAATTAACTGCTGTCAGCATCGATTTTAGATTATTTATTAGCAGAAGCAATTAGCTTGCTGCAAATGCTGTGAAAACTCACTAACTAGAGAATAACCATGGAATTTGCTCAAATGACTTTAAAGGCTGGATCTCCATCTTTACAGCTATTCAAACTGCTTTTCAGAAAAAAGGGAACACGGTAAGAATTTAAATAAAAAATTTACTGAGAACTATGCATACTTTAGGGAGTGTAATTAAAGCACTTCATTATTACAGCGTTTTATTTACAATGCACTCAAGTGGCTTTATAGCTAATACATGGGCTTAATTAAAAAAGTAATCACTAGTAAAGTATCATTTTAGTGGTTAACAGCCAACATCAGAAGCTTAACTTTAAAACGAAGATAGCTGAAGTTATGACAAACAGCTAATATGTAAAGAAATTAGAATGCATTTTACAGTATCTTAAGCAGACCTTTTCTCCTAGATATGCTGACTAATGGCCACGTTCAGCTACAAGTGGGGGCTTTGTTTGTTCTTAAGTTTGCTGTTGGCATAAACTGCAAAACTGAAAAGGTTAGTGGTCAAAAAATTAAGTTCTCTCAAACTCATTTATCACTGCTAAAATAGTAAGTGGTGCACATTAACATGATTTTAGACCGTTATTTAGCTAGCAAGAATTCTGCATATACAGACCTTGTAGGGGTTTTACGTTTAGACAGACCTCAGAATTAGGAATAGACCTCAGAAGCTAAATAAAATTCACTCATTTTAATGGATGCACAGTATTCATTTAACAGCTCACTCCTACACACACTACCAGAAGTTTAAGGCAAGGAATACTACCCAGGCTGTTAATTAAGGACTGTTGAAACAAAAGGGAGTGAAAAGGGAAGTAAAAATCAATTTACTAAACTTGTATTTCAACAGGACTTTGGAGTTAACCCACTAACTTTGTAAAACAAACGCCACACAGTGCAGCAAGATCAGAAATAAGGGTCTAATAGGAAAAACAAAGTATTTATTGCTTATAAAAGTGAAAACCATAAGGCAGACCTTTACATGAAGGGGAAAGGCTAGTCAGGTGAAGCTGCAGAGTGGGGAAGTATTAACAGTCAGTGTCAGTATCTGGCCACCAAATCAAAATAAAAAACCCCAGTCACTTTACATCAATGAACACATAACGCAGGCAATTGTCTTTAAAGCCACACAGAAAAATGAGAAATACTCTTCTGCAGGACAAAGTGACCTTTAGGAAGAGGAAAAAAAAAACAGAATGCTCCACCATCACTTGACACTTTCCTTATCTAACACAGTTCTGGCTATAGCAGTATTAGATAGGGTGGTAGTTATTTGTGGATATGTAAGTTTTGCAAAAACAATAACATTCTTTTGAAATGGAAAAATTTAGTTCTCATCACAAGTTATTCTTCACATTTTACAGTTACTGGATAATTACTCTTATTTTGAAATTCATCTATAGCTTTATAATTCTAGTAAAGCTGAATCTGAACAAGAATTCAGTTCCACAACTGACTCTTTACAAATTTCTTTAAAATGTATAGAAATTGTCAAGATTTCTATAAGCACACTCACAGTTCTCATGATTTTTAGAGAAATGTATTCTAGAAGCGAAACCAATTTAAATTTGGCTGACAATACCAGATAAGGAATCAAACAGGTCAAAGTTTACTTACTCTTTGAGCAAAATTAGTACAATTACCAGAAGCAAATAAGGGCCTGTGTAAAAATTAAATATTATCTCTACATTTGCATAGCAGAAGAAACCAGCTTGTGCACTGCCACACCAAACTAATTTATAAATGCACATCATACTGGACTTCTGAATCACTTGCATCCTGAAGCATAACCTTGGAAAGGTTAACCTAGTGCTGAGCACTGGGCTTGCTAAGGCAGCATATTGCTCAACATCTCCTGCTCTTTTTCCATAATATACTCTTCTCGGATCCAAAACTTTTCCCACAAAAACATTTTCTACTTTCTGCCAAGTGCTTATTCATAGTCTATTATTATCGAGGTTAAATGCTGAGTAACCAGGATCACAAGTGAAGTCTCCAAGAAAGTTAATACCAGCCTAATCGTGGCTTTTTCAAACTTATTTCATGGAATTAACCACATCTTAATAAAGAAGCATGGTCATGTACCACATTCTCTCCTATGAATAATTGCACGGATGGCCTCCTTTCCAACTGGCAACCAAACAGAATTCCTGTGGCAACATCATCAGTTGCCTGTACTCAAAAGTATTATGAGTAATGTATTTTAAGCTTCTTGTAAATGCAAGTTAGCAACTGGAAGTCTGAAGTATTGGCACAGTGCAAACTACTTATTCACCATACTACCACATGAGTTCTTAAATTTAATTACTTAGTACGTCAAAGACAACTATGAAGAGGTATTTCTTTACGTTCACACAAAGTCACAAGATTCATTTCAGTCTACAAGATATGCAAATACACATAGCAAAAATTCCTTAAAATAGGAAATAAATAATTTAAGCCACAACACTAAAGTGTACTCTGGACAGACCCATGCAAACAGTAAAACAACTAAAGTAACAGTTTTGTGTGAACACTGCATGAAAAAAATACCTCATTCAATCATGATTTTCAACCATATTTTGAGCTTCTAATTGCATGCCTGCAGTACTCTAGCATATATTTGCTAGACAAGACTGGGCTTATACAGCAATCAACTCCTAGTAGAGTTCTTGGTCACACAGTGAAGGTTATCGAAATACCTACAGTTTTCTACACCTGGAAGGCTGAAGGTATAAAGTTCACTAAACAGTCATTTTAAATAACAAAATTCACATGCTGCATTTTTTTTTCCATTAACAACATAACTCCAAGGCAGCCTTGAGATGAGACTTCTTTTTTTTCTTGGAAAATTAACAGATGCACTTTTCTAAATTCTTAGCCAAAATGGCTAGAAAGTATGATTGAGTCTAATACTACACTTAGCCTACTATAACAGAATAGCTGAGCAAATTTCAGCAAAGTTTAATTCTAACATTAGCAAAGTGATTACTATACTATCTTCACAACTCTGTCCTCAGGCTAAGAATTATCCCATCTTTAAGACTGCTGCTCCAGGTAAAGTCTCCACTAATTCCCACTTGTAGCAGCTTAATACATGTCCTGTGCCCTTGCTTTAATATGCTTAACCCTCTGAACTTGCCCATCTATATACATTCAGGCTTAAGGGCTGACATCCTCATTAACTGAGAGCTCTTAAGGCCAAAATTACAGTAACACAGTCACAAATACAACCACAGTATGCCTTATGATCAAGGAGGGGAAAAAAGTTCTATCTTGGAAGTAGTGCCTTAATTATAGTTAATGAACTTAATCCCTACCCCCAATCCATAAAGAAACACTCAACATGTTTTAAAGCATTCACTAGGAAAAAAGTAGCACAGAGAGTCTGTTTTGTGGAAAGTATTACACAAACTTTGAGTCAAAGTACAGGATAGACAACATTAGTGGGCATTTCCAGATGAAGTATCTATATTTGTGTTTGTCAGGTATTTTACCCACATGAATATACATGTGATTATGCCACCAAAGACTGAAGCCTTTTGAACAGAACCAAAGTTCTAGTGAGTAGCTTGTTGCACAGCTACCAGGGCATTAGATCTAGTAGATGAGGAGCTTACTCCATTATAGGTACCCTTCAGCACGTAAGTAACATCATCGGGGGGAAAAGGAGGACCACATGTCTGTAAAACACAAGTACTGTAACATTTTTCAAAAGGACAATTGTCTTCAATATATGATTTCTCCCGCAATCGGGTAGCTGAGCTGCAATAAGTGAAAAAACATAGCTGCTGTGGCAGGCTGACAGTGCCTAGACAACAATTTGCATTACAAATAGACAGGAAATACATAATTTACTTATTCCAGCTACTTTGAGGATCACAATGTAAATATCTCAGTAACTAATCCTATTTGCAAACTTAGTAACAAATCAGAATCCAACACAAAAAAAACCTCTCCCTCTCCCTCCCCCCTTCCCATTATTTTACTTGGTAAAGGTTTTTGTTTTGTTTTACTAAAAAGTAGGCATTGCTACAGTTATTCACAACCTCAGATAGTCCTCAGGAAGTTAATCCCAAACAAAACCAAATCTGAATGTTATCAAAACCAAATTATTACAGAATGCAATTTTATGAGTGTTTTTATCTAAAATACAGGTTACATTGTCTCATTACCTGCATCCACTTTCAGCTCATTTCAAAATGCTGTTTTATGTATTACAATCTAATTTTAACGCTTAATTGAATACCTTTAAATTATGATGAAACTCCTGAGTCAATCTTCAGAGTAAAAAATACCAACACCACACTGATTCAGGAGGTTGTAAGAAGTCTTGCTAGGAACCAGGCACCCACAAGATCAGGAGGTAATCATGGACTTTTTATTCCCCTCAGATTGAAAAATAGCTGAGTTATAGGTTATTGGACTTCCCAAAACTCTGTTTTACTAATCCTATTTAAAAGTTTGTCTTTAATCATTAAAGCTTGATATGCATATATACTAATGGTAATTTATACGTCTAGGTTTAAACTCTTCATAGTTACGCTATAATTTCTATATAGTTCGCAAAGCATTTGTGCAGTTGTTTAAGTACTGCCTACTCTTCTACGATGTTGTTTTGATTTTTTGCATATGCAAAATACATTTACGTCTTGTTTCAACAGCATCAATTCCCAAAGTAAAAAAACCTCTCCCCTTTATAAACCAGCTTTTTCTTGACTAATCTTTTATTCAAAGCCTTTTCTCTAAAGAAGTGTTTCTCGCACACAAAAAAATTCAGCATTACTAGTTCTTCTAGAATAAATACGAAGATTTTCACGATTACAGAAATGTAAACTTAACTGAAATGAAGGCTTTGCATTTAAGACCCCAAAAGCTGGGTTGCTCTCCATTGTGCTTTTTCTGTTCTAAGAACTTTCCCTCCAAAGCTACTCAATGACTATGTGAATTAGGAGATTAACTAATTTCAGTTAAGCAATTTTCATTAGATAAAATTTAAAAAGTTATACTCATTTATTTCCTTCTCAGAAAACATAAGCCTCTCCAACCAAAGGTCACTTCCATTTAATAGATTCCTTAATATAAAGATTAGCAGATATAAATATTAGCAAATCCTCTTTACCAAAGGACAATGACATAACTATGTTACAGGTTACCATTTTTACATCTACACTTTAAAACTGATAAAAAACAGCGTGGAAAAATCAGTGAGATCTGTTTCCCCTACAAAGCCCACATAATATTACACTCTTACCTGACTCCTTTTTGGTAGTTTTGTTGTGGGTTTTTTTATTAATTTAGCTACCATGGCAAAATCCAGAAGGCATGAGGTGAACAATTCCAGAAACTCATTAACAATAAAGCTTCATAATAAAACTTTTGGAGTTTTTTGGGGGAAGAAAGGCTGTTTTGTTGTGAGGGGAAGGAAGCGTGTGTTTTTTGGTTGACTGGGGTTTTGTTTTGGTGGTTTTTAAGTTTTGCCTTGCAAGCCAGGAGATGAAGCCAACAACATAAGTAAATAGAGAACTTCCTTATGGAATGATTCGGTAGAGAGGTAACAGCTTTTAGTGTTACAAACTTCACAAAGAACGTAACTTATCCAAGACTTGGGATCTTTTCCACCCCAAATTTGTCTTACTGAGATTAAGTGTTGATCCAGTTGAAGCAAATACTTGGCATACACCAGTTTTATACTGTTAACCACACATCTTACAAAACTGATGACCTCAGACAACTTGATAGAATTGATACATGACAAATTATTTTTTTTTTAGAGGAAAGAATATAATGGAAGAAATATGTAGTACAAAAGTAAGATGGAGGAGGATGGGAAATAAGTGGTGATGCATTTAAGATACAAACAATAATCTGTTACTTGATGAAAAAGTGAATCCGGACAAGATCGAAGTCCTTTTTGCTATTTATGAACAAAACATTAAGAGAGAGTAACTATTATAGTTACACTCTATGTTCTTAAATCAGTGTGATATCTAATGCTTTTTATAATCACAAAGTAAAGTAGTCAGCAATGAGTAGGTTAAAGCATACATTTTCATTTTCTGGCAAAACAGAATCACTTTACATAGTATCTAGCAACACTAAAACAGTAGGTTTAACTACAAAGAGAATTTATTTTCATATGCAAGCAGCACTTTGTAATTGTGGAGTAAGGAAAACCTTGTGCAGTACTAGAAAATGTATGAAAACAGAGGAATGGTAAGAGTTTCACCTCCCTCTCTCCACTCTTCATCTACATATTACCATCAAACTCAACTTGTAGAGATGCAAAAACACTGTAGTGAACCATAACAACCAGCTTTTCTTGAAGTTTTACTTACTATTTTTTTCTTTTGAGATTTTAAATCTTCCAGCGCATCATCTAAAAGAAGGACATCATACATTAGTTTTCAAATATAAATAAGAGAATTTCAGCACACACTAAACATTGACGTCATCCTGTAAGATCAGGAAAAATTATACACTGACCACTACGAACCTGACAACATTAGTAAACTTTGCATAAAGTAACTAAAGTTTTTATGTGAAAAATAAATCATTTTAAATCCTGAAACTGCTCGTAAGTTATAGCCCACTGTTATCACTTTACTGTTGTAACTATTAAAAAGTTTTATGTACCATTTCCTCATTAAGCAAACCAATTCTAGCCAGTGCCCTGCTTTGACCTACATTAAAACTGGTACAACAATGGACCAAATACACTTAATCTCATGAGTCAAACTACAGAAAAAAGCCTGCGGTCTAAGTATTAATATATCTATTTGAGTACCAGATTTACTAGCTTCATTATTTCACATAAGCCTCTTAGCACATGCTAGTTTCAAATGCCAGGTCAATTCTGAGCTTCAAATCTCAATTTATTTCACCATTTCAATACTTTCAGACTACAGTAAAACCCCCAGTTTGGTAAGAAAAGCTACCAGAAGATCATTTTAGAACTAAATGTTAAGAGACTGTGTTACAACTAGTAGGCACAGCACCTAACCTCTCTAAAAGAAAGGAGAAAAAGAAAGGTCAAATGCACATGGGATTTTCCTTTAAGTTAATGCTTGTGGCTTGGCACTCACAGGAAACTCACTGTAATAAACTATCACCTAATATAGAAGATATTATCTTGATAAATCCATTTGCTAATATCTCCTTCAGAGCAAGGAGAGTTTAAAAAAAAAACAACTTTTGTCCCTTTCTCAGCTCTTCTGGACACCAGCAATTCACTTCCTGTAAGACATAGCTATTTTGACCCATTTTTCAGTTTTTTTAAAAAAAGAAAAGGCTTCATAGAACTACAAGAAAAAAATCAAAACCTAAACTAAATAAATATATTTAAATAAAGATACAAAAAAGTATATAAGTATGCTATACACACTTTTTAAAGTTACTTCAGAAACACTACTGTTACTTGGAATTAAGGGAACACAATTACTCAAACTCTTCCAGAATGTAGAAACCCATTTTCATAGAATAAACCACTTTATTATATGTGCTAAATACTAAAACTGGGTGTGTACATATTTGAGAGTTTACACAATGAAAGACTAACTACAATATTCCCTTATTAGTTAAGATAAATAGGACATGGAACAAGACCATATTTAGCACTGGGCTGGACCACACAAGATAGCGCATCTTCAAATTCATATGGTACCTTCTCTCTACCAAATTTTACATTTATATTAGAACGGGGCCTCTCACATAGCCCCACATAGATTAACACCTTGAAATGCACTGCAATGCAGCGTGGTGTCACGCAGCCACACAAATAGCACAATAAAGTCAGCTGTTAACAGTTACTTAAGAAACAGAAGCTGCTTTTGGTACAGAAATGCCTAGAACATCTTCAAGCATAGCCTCCCACAAAGCCATGCAACCAATTTAAAGTGTGCACATTTGTTTCTGATCACTTTACCTCCTGTGTTCAACAAGAGCCTCATGAAACACCTGCCCCTTCCAACGTGGCCAAATGGCAATTACTCCAAAGTACTCTCAAGAAACCAATATATCTCATCTTCATTAAACCCACAGAAAAAAAAAGAATTCATACTAGAGAAGTCAATACCTGCAACATACCTCATTTATTTCCCCCACACTTTGGGACAGATTAGCCTAAATCTTCCTCAACAGTCGTCTGCCTGACCAGTCTTAAGAACTGAAATTCCATAAGCTCTCTGTATCACCTTTTCTACTGTTTCACTAGGAATTTTCCTCATTCAGTCCATGGTTCCCAAAAACCAGTGTATGCTGCTTATCCAGCCCAGAGCTTTATAGTATTAAGTAATCATCTCCAGTGACTCAATGTGTTATATTAACTCATCCTGGAATAGAAGGCCAGCCTTAAGCCACTCCGTTGCCAGTTTGCTCTCAGTTACATCTTCTCTTGCTTTACTGCTGTAACTCTTGCACTATGTATTTGATTTCTCTTTTCCAGATACAGGACTTGTATCTTTGAGGTTAAACATTTCCTTTTTACCCAATCTCTGGAATAATGCAGAAATAATTCCTTTTGCCATGTTCTAACATCTACTAAAACCTTTTACACTCAGATTCAACAAAAGCACCAGGATTGCCTGTATGCTAAAAACAGCAATAAAGACATTTAAGCAAACTAGAAAAACATACACACTTTTTTTTATACAGCCATGAAATGCAAATATATATTCGCCTTAGAAATGAATCACACAGCACCACAGAATATATGGACAATTTTATTTCTACATAAAAATGTATGTCCTATGCTTGCATATCAAATGCAAACATTAAGTTTAAGAAAAATTCCAAAAGTGATGTTTAACTCGTAAGCTGTCGCAAATTAAATACATCATGTTGTTCTGCAAGTCATAAAACATAGTGCAACATTGAGGTTTGCCTGTATTACTGCTCACATCACCATGAGATACTGTTACAGGCTGGACTGCTTTCAGAGAAAGTCTCAAATGAATTCTAACTACTGCAGACCAGTGCCAAAGATGCAGTTCTTAAATTTTGCATTAGAATGAATCTGCATGTTCTTTAACAACTTTTTATATATCTTTGAACACTTGCATTACTTTTTTTTTTTTAAGTTACATGACTCCCAGCTTTCCTTAGCTCTCAAAACAGCACAAAGCCACCTGCTTATCCCTTTTCCACTCAGGAAAATGTAAGTATGCTTTGGAGAACTTGGAAGAGAAAAAGCTATCTTGACAAATAAATTAAACACATCTGCTATACATCTCTTATACATAAAGATAACAGATTAAGACTGCTGGAATACTTGCAAGATGCAAGTATTAAGGGAACTACTACTATTGTTTATATTTCCTTTCCTTTGCTCCTACTTCTACACTACATTTTATTCTACTACACTTTGACACATGCAAAGACAAGAGAAAGTTACCACAATTTTGTAAGTGAAGTGAAAGATTAAGCACTTTCCTTCCTTTTCTTTCAAGAACTGTGTGGCAGAAACAGCAGTTTAGCAAATGCTACCCATTTCAGCATCAACCCAAAGGCTACTCTGCCTTTCCTGGAAGCCGAATTATCCAAAATATTTACATTTTCATAGCAAGCATCATTCCCAACTAGTTCCACATTCTAAAAAAAGACAGAAAAAATACTTACTATTCCTTTCTGTCCTTCTGGAAAAGAAAAAAATGAGCAGTGTTCTTATAAACCAGATTCTTTAAAACAGAAAGAAGAATTATATTAATCAAAATATATTGCAGTAACCATTTTTGAAGTTATTTAGCAAACAGGATAGTTAATGCAGAAGATTTACCAGATGAAGTTTTAACTTTGCAAATACAAAGAACAGAAATCTTCAAAAACACTGTTTATATAGAAAACTAAAAATTAAATTAGTATCTTGTCAACAAGACATGAATGTTGACTTAAATAAAATCCTCCTATATTAAAATTTAACTAAGTATTACTACACACAGAAATCCTAAGGAAGCAGCAGCAGCAAGTAACATCGTCACTTGCTAAAATGTTCAGTGGGAACTTTTTAAAATTGAGGTATGTGCAGCTAGCTGAAAAATACTTAGTCATCACTTCTTATTCGATAGGTTTATGATGCATGTCATCCAGAAAACCAAGCTTACCAGTTAAGGCCCAAAATTAAGACCCGGGAGATTTGTGGGAAGAATCCAATACCAATGAAAACCATGAGATACTGCTATTGTACAAATGTTCTCCCAAGTAGAGTTAACTGACCTGATTCCTGGCGATTTTACAGAGCTCTGAATCCACTCAGTTTCCGTAGGGTTTCAGCTGACTTAGCTCAAACAATGGAGCAGTTTATCTGTGCTCAAGATAAAGTTAAACTGATCTATGACCATTTTACATTTGAAAGGTCTCTCTGCAATCATCAGGAGTTCATTTGTTTTAAAGCTTAGAATTGCTTATAATTATTAAGTTGACACTTCTGGCAAGTTATTTGGGCTAAGCCAAGTGGCAAATCTCACACTTCCAAGTTCTTCCAAGCATCTTATCCAAAACCCTCCTAGTGCCAAGCACTATATAATAAAGCCTAAAGTTGCAATGTTTCATTTAAGAAGAAAAAAAAAAAGGCTAGAAAGTTTCTCTGAATTACAACCAGCTTAAAGCAGGCAAAAGGCTACCAGATTTCAAATAGAGTTTTGACTTAATTCGTAAGAACATCTTTTGCATTTATATAAGGGCTTCCCAGCCCAAAATGCTTGCAAGTATTAACACAGCATGAGTTAAGTTAGACAACTGGAACATGAGAGTAACCTATCCAAAGTCAGAGAAAGAGAGAAAGAAGTTTAACTCTATTCCACATTCAAAGGTGTGCTGTAATAACTACTTTAAGAATACAGATGGCTTTGCCTGCTTACACAATGCAAGATGCATCTTTTCATAAAGTATCAAAAGAAATAAATGTTTTACAGGGTTTGAATTGCCTTAAAGACCATGTTACACAGGCAAAAGCATTATTTCTTTTTTATTATATGCTTAATAAAGAGTCTTCTACCTGAAGCTGTAATCTAAGCTAATAGATATATGATAGGACTTCATGAAATAAAAAACATTTCCTCTTTAGGAACTTTGATGTGAAAGTTTAACGGACTATTTCAGACTAATTTTACAAAATAAAAACATTTCTCTGAAAATCAGAACATACAAGATGAAACAGAATCTAATTAAAATGAAAGTCATTTCAAGAGCAGCATTCTTCTAACATGCTAATTATTTCTTCAACTTTTCAGATATTTCAATATAAATTTAAAATTAATGTTATATATTCCTAGAACTTAACTCACTCTACCAGCATCAGTAACTTGCTGAGACCCTGAGGGAATGACCTAAGGCAGAAATAAGTTGGTGACTGACTGCAAGCTTGAAAAGGCAGACATATTCCAGTTTGATTAGGGCTGAAAAATCTCTAGAGCTATTACTGGGTGGCACCAGGCATTCAGCATGGAGTCACCTCTTGACCGAGAGCAAAGACAAGCTGGCAGTTGCTTGCCATTCATATCTGCCAAAAAAAGCTGAAGGGGAATAGCTTAAGAGAAAAAAAACAGATAAACAGTTGCAAGTCATAAGAGAACAACAGCCTAATTCTAAACATTGTTAAAACAATATCTAATTCAGAATTTTATAACCCACTACTAAAAAAACCCCACAGAATTGGAGGACAAACTAGAGAATAAAAATCCAATGTGAAAATTCACACCTCAGCACTAGAAGCCATCACCTTCAGTAATGTTTAAGTTTTCATTTCTACACTAATCCTAATACACCGAAGTGAAGGGAGGCTGGTAATACTTCCTCTTCTACAAGCCTTCCCTGTTAGCGTGAGCAAGCCTCTCTTACTAACAAAGTCTTTCAAATCCTTGTCCTTAAGAGCAAAATCAATTCATGTTGCTGCCAAAGATTAATTTGAGCTTTAATTTCTATATTAATCCTTTCCAGTCAAGATATTGCTGCCCATGTATCTTCTCCACAGGATTCCATAACAGCAGCATATTAGTACATTATGCATAACAGTATGACATACTAAAAGCATCTTCAAGTATTTTTTTTGCATGTTATGTTATGCTGACCCACACTAATCAATCTTGCAAAGCCTTAAATATTTACATTTGACTTTGCCTTTCAAGCCTAAAGCTAGGGAACTGACAAGTCATGTTTTCATACAAAGATGCTGTACAAACGTTGATAGTATTTATGACATTCGTTTCGGCAAATTAGTAAATGCACTGTGCTCCCCATTGGTAGGAAAGATGCTCAGTAGGCTGCTTCTCCTCCTTGATGGTCTACAAGAAGAGGAGGCAGAGAAGCAGCTGTTTAGTGAGGTGGGAGCCCATTTTGTTATCTTTAGAAAAGTTTTCATAGAGAACAAAAGCCACTCATGAGGATAAGCAACAAATCAGCTCAGTGGAACAAAAAAGTAGATTAACACCTTCTCCTATTGACATCCAATGATGTTAGGATATTTTCGGGTAGAAGAAATCAATCAATGATTTTCCAGAAAAACAGCTAATTATGTAGAACTAGTCCTCAACGTATTTAGGCTGATGACCTTTCAAGTCACTTCTATGTTAACAGTCACCTAATATATAAAAGTAAGTTTCTCCATTTCCAGTTTTATACACTGCATTTCACACACACAGACAACATACCTTAGGTCACTTTCATATAGTAGTGTAACTCTTCCAAATAGCAATAGAAATAAAACCCAAGATAATGCTCTTCTGCTCATATTACATGACCTTGCAGCTGTTCAGATACAGGTGTCTCTCTAGCCCTAGTATAATTTTGATAACCCAAGTAACTTTAGATGCTAACAACTTTTGATGGTAAGACTTAGTTCTACAGTAAACCCAGACCCCCATGAGAGACATTTCCCTCAAAGAAAGTGTCTGCCTAACTACTTGGATTTATTTTAAAAGAAAAAATTCAGCAAGTTATGACAACTCAAGGATTGTCAAAAGCAAACCCAAACCCCTGCTGAGATATATTTTCCATCTCCTTTTATCAGAGACAGCAGTTACAGAAAAAAAAAAGGTGTATTTACTTACATCAATGGAAATGCAAAAAATGGAAGTGTCATAATCAACCTTGCTGTCCATTCATCAGGAAGACACCAAAAATATACAACTAAGCAGGTGATAAGGTAAAGAAGAGAAGAGTAGAGAAGTAGCCTTCCAACCCATAGTTTCTGTTGCCTCTGATTTTTTTCTCTAAATTCTTCTAATGTCTGTATTTCCTGTAAATAAACAGGGTTCAACTTTATTAGTGAAATTTGTTGGTGGTTTTACTAATCCACCTTTAAGTGTTTGCTAAAATTAGCCATATCAATTTGATACTTGATTAGAAGAGTCAAGCAGCTTTTTGATAAGTGATAACATTTGCCCAAAGATAACTGTCATAGCACAAATAAAAATCACACTATTAAAGTTATGATATGGGCCACTTGCACTGTATTAGCAGTAACACATCACTATTGGGAAGAAATACTACAAATCAGCCCTTTTCCCTATTTGTTAGTATATTTGGGACACAGAGAAAATGCCAGTATCTTATGAATGGCAGTCTTTACAATCACATAAATAACTACCAACCGTACTTCACATCCTAAAACTTTCATCAGGCACCTGATGAATTTCAAATGCTTCTAATACTTTTCCACTAACACTGGAAACAGCTTAAACCTCTCCATCATTTCATATGCTTTCATTTCAGTATTTTCTCTACATTAAGAGTGAAATCCCAAACATTAATATGCCAAAAAGCATCATTCATAAGTGATCAAGCAATGCTCTGCTATGTTACCATTTTGACCACATTTCAAGTGACAACAGGAGTACTCACACTTTCATTAAAAGGAAAACAAAAATATCAACACCATATTTCAAAACAGTTAATTTCCCCATAGAGTACAGACTTCTGTCACAAACTCTGGCTAAAAATCACAGTTGATTACTGAACCATCTATTCAGTTATTCTGCCCCTGACCTTACTTACTACCACTACAGTTACAATTCTTATACTTAAAACCATATATTGAAGCTTTTCTAATGAGCCTGATGAATGGAACTTCCCATTAGTGACATTTTCCATTACGTGTGAGTTTAACCATTAGTTATAATTGTGTAATCAAGCCAACTTCACATTCATTCCCATTTCAGGCTCTCTAAATAAATATTTAAACTGTAATTTCTCACTCTCCATTATACAGTATTTTTAAAGTGACTAATAGTAAGGGGAAAAAAAGGTGGCAGTCCATCTGAAACTCAGAATCTCTAGTACATCCAACTGGAATAATTATTGAGATAATTGCCATAGTTTAACCCCAGCAGGTAACTAAGCACCACAGAGTCACTTACTCACCCCTCCACCCCACAGCGTGGGATGGGGAGGAGAACAGGGTAAAAAAAACCTCACGGGTTGAGATAAAGACAGTGTAATAGGATAACTAATAAGTAATAATAATACAAGTGATGCACAAATGCAATTGCTTGCCACCTGCAAAACACTCGATGCCCAGCCTGTTTCCAAGCAGCGATCCTGGCTAGCTTCCCTAGTTCATACACCGAACATGACATTATACGGCAGGGAACATCCCTTTGGCCAGGCTGGGTCAGCTGTCCTGGCTGTGCTCTCCTGGCTTCTTGTGCACCTGGCAGAGCGTGGGAAGCTGGAAAGTCCTTGACTTCATGTAAACACTAAACTACCTGGCAACAACTAAAAACATCAGCATGTTATCAACATTATTCTCATACTAAATCCAAAACACAGCACTATATCAGCTACTAGAAAGAAAATTAACTCTATCCCAGCCAAAACCAGGACAATAATTTAAAATTCCATGACAGTACTTTACATGACATGGAAGAAATACATGACCAGCAAAAAGGATGCATATTTCTAAACAAAAATCAAACAAACACCAAAAAGCAAATACGTACCTTATCAATTTTCTCTAACACTTCTACAGTGGAAGGCTTTGCCTGCTTACAAGGGAAAGAACAAAGATGTTAATCTCACTTTTAAAAAGTCAGTATTTTGAGGATTACTGTACATTAACAGTTTCCTAACAAAAAGGCAGATAAAATATGAATCTATTATGAATATATTTTACATAAAGGTAAGAAGTTTTCCTACTTTAATATTGACAAATAGAAGGGACTAATGAATCATTATTTTACATTTGGTATTACTATTAACTGAAGGTTTCTCTCCTACGCCACAAAAGATTAAAACCTATAATGCATGCACAGCAATAATGGATGTGTGGGTGGGATGTAAAACAAGGAGAGAATTGATGAGTCGAGGGAATAAACAAAACAAAGATAATATATACAGGAAGCCCTAACCTGAGAACTTCAGCCTTTTATTATTATTTATTCCACAAAGACACATGCTCTAAAATAAATTATAAGAAACTGCAAATAAGCGTTACCATCTCCAGTAAAATTCCCCTTAAGAGCAACTTGGAAGCCACCTTCTAGGAATCCTTCCTAATTTCTGAGCATAAAGCCACTGTCTTTGCCCATCTTCAGGCCACAAATTCAAAAAAAACATAGCCCACACTGCATCACCATGAAAGTAAGTTTGTTTCTATTAAACAAAACTGGCATTTCACCTAAACTTTTCCCTTTAAAGGAGTTTTGTATGGGAGGCTCTGAAATCAACTGATAATATGCAAAGGCAAACCTAGACTCAAACAACTCACACCTGCCAGAAGAGTAGTCAAAAACCTTGTGCCTCTTCCTCAAACTCAGTACATTATTCAATAATATACAAGCCAATAAAAACAGTTAGGAAGAAAGACTTGTATAAGTAGCTACCAAAATATTTGTTAAATCAGACATAGAATGAATGTATTCATTTTGACCTAAAATAGCTACCAATCTTTCAAGTCACAAATGCTGCTGTATTTATCCCAATGAAGCAACACAGAACTATTCTGGTTTACAGAAAGAGTTAAAACCGTATTTTTATAAGTTAACCAAACCAGTCCCAGGCCTGGAACTGCAAATGAAATAAAGGACAGCTGCACAACTTCACAGTTTAGGGATTTGGCAGAGAATATTTTTGGTTATTATGTCTCGCTACTGGACTTTAAGTGACATATTAAATGAGAAAAGTTTAGCACTAACGTTCAACCAGCATTAACAGTCAAGCAATAGGCATTAAGAAACATGTCCTGTGTACTCCCATCTTCTAGACTAAAGATTACTATATTGTTACATGATTTTACTTACCCTCCATCTTGAAATTAATCCACCCATCTTCTATTGTGGACAAATGTTGGCAGAGCTATCAATCTTCTATAAGAATTCACAGCTAGAAGTAAAGCATTAAGCACTTAGGAGCAATCTAACAGCATAGTCCAAATTTATTCCAATATCTAAAGGAATCAAAATACCATATAAAGCCATTGCCTGGTTATCTACCTATATGTTATTTTAAAATCCAGTCTGCTGTTTCATAGGCCATCTTGTAAGTCAGTTCATCAGCCTCGATGCAGCCAAACTTTTTACTTTGGAAATACTTAACTAGAGGGGACTCTTCAAAAATAGAGGTACAAAATAACTGTTAAAAAGCCACCAAAATCCTCCAGCAGAAAAACAACTTTAATAACTTATTATTAATCCAGATTATTTAAGAAACTAATTTCCAATTATTTCCTCTGCTGCTCATAAGCATAACTCTCAATGCTCTTTTTCAGCTGTCACTCCAGGCATCCAGCATTAATATCCTACTATTCGTGAGAAAGTTAATCTCCAATAAATCTACTTCCTTTTCATGCTGTCATCAACAGGAACATATTGGATAGCACTATTGTTTTTTCCTTTGTATGATCAGTTTTAAGTTCAAATAATCAGTTTCAAAGAGATCTCACTTGCTCTAGGAAAGCACTACATCAGTAGGTGTTCCCTGCACACAACGCACAGCGCTGTCACCAGCACAAATGGCCCTAAAGCAATTCCAAAGGTGCAAAGGCAGCTCACCCTACACAAACCTGGAACCCATGAACAGCACTAATTTGATGATCTGGGTCTAGGTTCCTGAAACAAAAGTGTAGCAACTTTCCATCAGCAGGTAGTTGGAATCAATTGACTTTGAACCTTAGGATGGCAGAATTTCTCTCCAGTCACTTGATTTGCAAGCTTTTACCCAGTGAATGAAAGAGTGATCAGTTCATAGTAAAACCCAACAATAAACTAATGCTCAGTCTCAACCAGAACTCAAACCTTTTAACTCCAGAATGAAACAGTAAGACTAATTTTTAAAAAAGCACTGATCCAGTTAAGCAGGAATATAAGTGATTAATACCTTGTTTATTAAGCTACCTTTGGCCAAAAATTGGAAGATAAAGAAACCTAATCTCAATCCAAATTTGTTCCCAAACTTTCTGAGGCTGTCAAAGCAAATTAATGTAAGATACACACTGCTCACTAGCATGAACACTACTGTAGTATGGTAACCTTTTAAGAAAGCCAAGGACTTGAGAATCCAGAACTATACACCCTGTGATTTCAAAACCCAATCTTTAAAGATAAGGAAATCTGTATTTGAAATGCCGCCAAAATGAAGCTAGAACAGATGGACAAGTTAGCTCTGCTGCTGCTAAATTACTAGCACAAAGGGGTGAGCTACAAAAAAAAAAAGCACTATTGCCCCTTGGAATCTTGCGTAAATTCTCAAAATATTTACTACTACAGCAACTCACCTCAGTAAAACAGCAGCAGCATTTTTATTTTTCAAACATGCAATACTACTGTTCACTAACACTGAGAATTTTATACAATTGTTACTTCGCAGTTACAGGCAAATTTTTGCATGACAAGTATTGCAGTAGATCTGAGCAGAGACTTTCTTCACAAACATTTCTACAGAGACAGATGGTATCTTTATTGCAAAAAAATACAAAAGCATGTCAAATAGCCAATCAAGAATTTTGGAACCTTAGCACAAGGTTCCCAAATGTATTTTGCTTCCCTAGCATTGCCACTGCTGTTAGGAGCAACAGCAGCTCTCAATTCTGGACATACAGAGACAAAGAGATGCTCACGCGGCCTTTTTGTGTGCCATTTGCCTTCAGGCCATAGAGTTTGAGAACCTCTGCAGGAGAAGTGCTAGAGGATCTTTTGGGCATAGGTTATCTGCAAGCCATTCACGACACCGACCTTTGTCAATAACACATTCACAGTGCTATCTCTACATATGTTTTTTAAAACATCTGGCAAACACCTGAAAGAGAAACAGGTTTGACAAGTGTCACCACACGCATAATTTTACATGAACTATGACGCTGACAGGCTTCACGTATGCTGCTCTGCAAGTCAGTAATAACACCAAAACCCTTCCCCAAAGAGGTATTAAGGGATTAGGGCCACTAGATTCACGTTTACAGTTCAGTCACTGAATCCTTAGTTAGGAGAGGGATAGTTTTCTATGGTTTTTCTGGAGTACTCAAGTATTTTCCTTCTTCCTTCCTCTTCTTTTTGACATGACAACACAAATTGTCTTCAACTGCTTCAAATTCTCTTTATTCCTCCTCACCTGTCACTCCACATACCTACCACTAATATCCTACTGTTCATGGTAAGAGTCCTCCTTCCTTCCCATGTTCTAACAATCAAATGATTGCACAGCACTTTTTCCTTCTAAAGACTGCATTTCTTTAGCACAGAGCTGTCCTTTCCACTCACTACATGTTGCTGCAATTGGACTTACTTTCACAAACATTACCACAATTTAATACACTATAAGATAGCTGCAACATTTGCTAGCCCTAGCCTTAAAATAAACAAGAGGTGTTAATAAACATCTAACATAGAAGCTTAAGAAAACACTATTACCAATTTTACTACCTCTCAAAAAATTATGAATTTGCTGATAGCATCTCCTCTACCCCAAAACCACACAATTTCCTTAGTAAAAAGCAAACCAAGAGGGCCACAGCAAGAGTACCAGAGCAGAAAAAGTTCCTCTTTTGAAAAAGTGATGAATCATGCATGATCACAAAAGTCATCCACCAACTCTTTATCCAGATGGAGAAAATAGTTTGATGATCTCATGAGACTTTTAGCAAGTCAGTCTCAAATTTCTTTAAGCTTCTTCTTGATGTTTTAAGATTCAAAGCTCTCAAAAAAAATCAAAGTATCTCAAATAAATTTTAATAACTGACTTGCTTAAATTCAAGACTGAATAACATCAAGTCAAGTCATATTAAAAGAAGAAAGGAAGTTAGAAACTTGAAATCAAGGCTTTACACACAGACATAGAGAACTTTCCCCTAAAGGAAGGGGAAATGCTCTTTAAATGAAGTATTTTGTAAACTTAATAACTTCACCTTATGTAAATATTTTCAGATATTTACCACTACAAAGAACACAAGATCTACCTTTCAAAATTAATCTCCAGTTCTGCTCACTAAGTTTCCACGCAAAATCCCTATTCTCCCACAATTTACTGACCTCAGAAACTTCCAGAGTGACCATAAAAAGTTTCCCCAGCTGTGAGCGCCATGGACGAGGAAACAAGCCAAAAAAACAAAACCAGGCGCATCACCCACCACCCACTGCCAGCCCGCCCCACCACCTCTCAGGTAAAACAGGACAGTGAATTTTGTTCATTTTAAACGTCGTTTTCAGCTCTTTCTGTTCGGAAGCATCCTATGGAGGACCTCCGCTTTGTAAAGCCTTAATTCAAAAGGCGAACCAGTTCCCACACCGGCTCCAAAGCGATGGAGCAAGGAGGGGGTGGGTCAGGCGGTACTTTTGAAGCCCAGGCTTTTCGGAGCCTGCGATAGCGGCCACCAGTAAGCCCGGGGAGCGAGCCCCAGGGCCCGCGGAGGGGGGAAGGCGGCGGCAGAGGTCAGCTCCGGCGCCCGGCACTGCCTTTCCGACCAGCCGCCCGGTCAGCCGAGAACAGCCCGCGGCTCCGCCGCCCCCCTGCTCCCGGGCGGGTGGGGAAGGCGCCTGCTGCCCCCTCCCCGCAGCCGGGGGTCTCCTCTTCCGAGGCTGCGCCCCGCCGCCGCCTCGCTTCCCCGGGGCCACCCGGCTGCCCGCGGTGAGGCGGAGCGGGGGCACCGGCCGCCCGCCCTGGTTTGCTGTGGCCCCCAGAGACGCGGGCCCCGAGCCGAATCACAGGCAGCGCCGGGAGCCCTCCTCCCGCCGCCTCGCCCACGGCGGAGCCAGTCCCTACCGCGGAGTCGCTCGGGGCCGGGCCGGGCCGCTCCTCCCCCGCCAGCACGTACCTGCCGCGGGCCGGGCCGCGCATCCCGCCGCCACCGCCCGCCGAAGGAGGGACCCAGCACTGCAGCGGCGCTCCCATCAAGCCCCGCGCGGCGCCGGCAGCCAATCAGCGCCTGGGTGCCGCTGAGCGCGCCGGAACGGGGGCGGGGCCGGGGGTTGTGTGGGGCGCGGGCCGCGGCTGAGGCGCGGCCGGTGCGGTCGGTGCTGGGGGCCCGGGCGGGGGGGGGGGCTGTTCCCAGCCGAGTCGAGGCGGACAGGTGTCGGAGGCGGTCACCGCCGTCCAGCCGCCGGCGGGGCTGGGGAGGCCGAGCCTGTCCTCCTCCGGCTCTGGTACTTCCTTACAGAAAAAAGAGTGTTTAAGCACTAAAGCCTAGGGACACGGAGTCGCACTGCCGTGTGGGGGTTTGCAGCAGCCTCCTGGCAGGCCCGTGTGCCGGCAAAGGACCCCTGTGGCCGGTGCGTTTCCCCCGCGGCTGGGTCCCAGAAGAAGGCTGCTCTGCTGCCTGTCCCCTTGGTCCGGCAGGCAGCCACTGAGCTGGCTTGGAGAGAAGCAGCGCTTTGTGTTCCCTTAATTTACATTGCTGTCATAACGGTGCCCTCTCTGCTGGTGCTCTGCCAGTTTTCTTCTGTGGTGTCCACCCTTGGCTGACACCCGTCATCACTTCTCCCATGCCGAGAGAACTGAGGAACAGAGAATACTTGCTCTGTTTGCACTTTCTCACAAGGTCTCAGTGCCCTGCTCAGGATCTTACCACTATGGCTACGCAAGTGGGAGCACGTGCACATGTGTGGCAGAGTCCTTCAGGGCACACTGAAGTAGAAATCGCTATGCAGGAGCTGTATGCCTCCAGCTGACCCTGCACTGTTGAACTCGAATGTAAGAGTGCATCGTAACGCAGCCCGTAAGCGTTGTGGGTTTCCCGGTTGTGGTGGCTTGACCATGGCTGGCAGCTAAACGCCCACACGGCCTCCTACTCGCTCCCCCTCAGCGGGATCGGGGAGAGAACAGGAAGAATGCTCATGGGTTGGGTTAAAAGGAGTTTAGTAAGTGAAGGAAAGAAAAAAAAAGTGGTGCAAAGGAAATAACCCACCACCTCCCACAAGCAGATTGATGCCCAGCCAGTCTCCAAGAAATTGTCCACCCTAGAAGGCAAACCCCACCTTCTTGTTCTGCTACCCCGGTTTTGTTGCTGAGCATGATGTCAGATGGTATGGAATATCCCTTTGGACAATTCAGGTCCACTGTCCTGGCTGCTTCTGCTCCCCAGCTCCTTGCCCACCTTCCACTCACTAAGGGAGCATAGCGTGAAAAAGAGAAAGCCTTGACACTGTGGAAGTACTGTTCAGCAGTGGCCAAAATATTGCTGTGTTATCGGTGCTGGTTTAGGCACAAAATCTAAAACACGGCAGCATACAGGCTGCTATGAAGAAAGTCAACTCCATCCCAGCCAGACCCAATACATCAATTTTAAAATAACTTAAATCCAAACAGAATAGGCAAGGCTTTTAGGGCAGGCAAGGACAAACAACATATCCCACCACCTTTTCAGGAACACAATCAGCTTCAAGCTTTAAGTAGTAGAACTGCTGAGTCTGATCATACGCCAGGAGTTCATTCTTAGTTTTGACATCGGGAAATAAAATATTTTCAGTTTCTGCCAGTGTTCAGAGTGAACTTTGCTGTTCTACATTATTAGCTAGTTCCAATATCAGCTAAGTAACAACTTTAGATGCAAATCATGGTCTAGAATGGGCTTCAAGTAAGTTCATTCAAGGCAAAAGCAAAGTAATAGCACTCAGTACAGAGCCACTGACTATACTAGAAATACTCTACTATCAGTTACAGAGGTCAAAGCTGTAACCTAGATCTACAGCTTTATTTTTCTCGTTGAGACCTAGGCTGTTCCTTCCTTTCCAAGTGGAAGAAGACTCGGTGACTGAGCCTTTCCTTCACTTCAGCTGGCACTCTAGAGCCACATCTGCTTAAATCCTTGTAGCCATGACTATCCCTCTGCTGAGAGGGTGTCTCCCTGTTTGGTTTCAGATGAAATACAGCTATAGTCCACTCCTGATTTTGATATTTCAATGTGGTGTGTTGCTGGAGAAAAGCTGATTTAAATCTTCATCTTCAAGCTAGCATTTTCAAGCAGACCAACATCTTTTTTTGGTGGTCTAGCATAGTATCCACTTAAAATAAACCCAAATAACGACAATACCATATTTAAAGGTTTTTTGAAATGCTATAGCCAATGCCGGCATCTCCAAGATCTTCTCCCCTTTTTTTTTCCAGAATTGTCATAAACTTTTTCAAGTTACCATAAAATCCATCCCTGATTCACGGCTGAACCAGAATTGTGAGGGAGATCCCTTGGGTGCTGTTATAGAACTGATTTTTATGCAGGCCTCCTCTATGAAGTTCTAATCACTGCTATACAATTATGAATCTATTCAACTGGTAGTTTTAAAAAGGTATTATTAGCTACCGCTATCAAACTTTACATGCAGATAAGTCTCTCAGCTTTCTGATGATAGCATGCAGCTACCTGTTTGCTTGAGAGCCAAGATCTACCTAAAAGAAGAAATGGTGCCCATGTAGCTGGTGAGGATAAAACCATAACTTCAATCAGCCTAAATTTTTCGTTAACCTGGTTCAAAACTGCCCCCTACAGAATATTTAAAATTCTAAATAAATTACTTTCAAAATCCTTATTAGTGGGATTGGTGTTTAACTTGATTCTGCATAACCACTCTAACAGCAGAGTACCTCTCCAGAATTTTCCCCATCATCATAGATAGCGTTTAGCAGTTTCGGTACCTCTATATGCAGAACACTGAACAATTACTAATCTACTTTTTTTTAAACTGTTTTGGTCTCACACACTAATACTGTTTTGCCTTCAACAAGAGTTTTCCCATGGCAACATTCATAACGCTCATATATGTTATGTATATATGTAGCCTAGTAGTCTGATTTATTTTTCTAAATAAATATATGATCCTATACATCCTTAGGAAAAAGCTATCCGGTTAGGAGAAGCTTAGCTTTGCTAATTTGTGTTTACTTGAGGTTTTTAATTAGGTTTCCAAAGTGTGGTCAGCATTCTCTTAAAGTAGACCCTTTTGGACTTCGCTGGCTAGTGAGGCCATGTAGTTTAACTCATTTAGATGCTGGGAAAATTTAGATGTTGAAACAGAGTCATTGTCTATATCGCAAATGGAGATGTGATTGCAGCAAACATGGAGGGTGCGTAGACAGCTTTACAAACACAAGCTCCGTCACCCATACCACTATTGACTATGGTCTGCATGTGCTGCCGTCTCACCATTTTTTTCACCGCACTGTTAGTCAATGCAGTTTGAGAATGAGGTGCTGCTGTATGCTGCATTGCTCAGACCAAAACTGGGGTACTCTGCCCCGGTTACTCTGGTTTGGTTAGCCGTTCTGTGCTCACTGCTGTACACCGCGGGGGATTCCGCAAGAGCACAGCTTCACTTCGGGCCCTGTGGGCATCGGTGATTACAGCAAGCCCGAGCTGTTAGGGACGCAGTCCAGGCGCTCCTCGCTGCGGCTCTGCTCTCCGCCTGCAAAGTTGCTCCATCGCCGCTGGTGGAATGGACTTGGTGTCGGCGTTGGGATTGCTGCAGCGTCCTTACATCCCATCCTGAGCTGAACGTACCGCAGCCGGTGTTGTTAGCGAAAGCCAAAACTACATCAAGCCAACGATGGATCGTGTTTCTCGGGGCATGGGCTCTGTTTCCTCTGCCTCTTGAACAGAATGAGTGTGTGCTGGCACTTAGTAAATGACGCATACATAGTAATTAACACACATTTGTGAATGTCCTGTGTAATTCAGCTTTGCTTAAAAAAAAAAAGTTAATAATATATTTGATAAAGCAATATAGGAACTTTTTTTTACCAATACAGGAAAATACGTATGTAATTAATAACCTCCTTGTGTGAGCGTATCTGTAGTAAAAGTTACATCAAACCTACACTTTACTCTTAACAGAAATTACTGCAATGACTCCAGACTACTTTCTTGTCTTGGTTATTTGCAAGTTTCAGTTAGGACTGAGACTGGGAAAAATCTAGAGAAAACTTTCCAGATTCCAAGGGACTGATGGAGCCCTCGTAGGGGGAACTGGTGAGCTAGAAAGAGTTCTGGCCTGAAGCCGTGAGGCTGATATAACATGAAGCTGCAAGAAAGGCTTAAAAATGAATTAACCAAATAAACTGTGTTTAATTCATGACATTTTAATCATTTCAGAGCATACAAAAAGGGTGGCATTCCCAAGGCGGGGTGATTTTAATGCTATGTTTTGGCATGATGTGCTTTGGAAATGTGCTCTGAAACAGCAGCACTGAGGAAGATATCATAGCTTTGATTTATTTTTTATATGCGATAGCATATGCTTCTTTTGATGTTCTGATCCCACTGTAGTATTTGCAGTGTCAGATGTCTGTATTCTTACAGCTGACTCTTGCTACCTGAGCTGTTTGGCATTTCATCATGTAGGGCATTTCAGTGCTCCAGCATTTTCAGGAAGTCCTTTGCAGCTGACTCTTCCTGATAAATGATTACCTGAAAAAGAAATACATAATCCATCAGGTCAAAAGATATATATATAAAAATATAAAAAGATATAAAATATATATATATAAATATATATATAAAAAATATAAAAAGATATATATATAAAAATCTTTTAACAGTCGCATAAAATCATCAGAAAAAGCCAAGATCAACTTCTATATTCCATAAATTATTCTTGTTGTGATTAAGACATTTGCTTTTGATTATTATTATTAATACTATTATTATTACTTACTATTATTTACTGTTGCTTTTGCTATCACTATCACTGTCACTGTTGTTATTGCTATTACTATGTAGCTATGACTATTACTTAGTAGTAGTACGATTATTACTATCATTGTTTTGCTGATTATTATTCTGTGGCAAAAATGTAAACATGTAAAAAAACCCCAAACCTTTTAGTGTCTTAAAGCTTTTTGTTGATACCCTAGAGTGTGAACTTTTCCATACTTGAAAGACCAAGTTTAAAGCAGGAATGGCAGCCTCATCTTCATTTGAGTGCTATAAATCTCTGACAGTATGTTTAGGCACATGCTTAAACTTTGGATTATTTTTGTGGCACAGTGAATCGGGAAAGTGATTTCTCATAAAACACTGGAATGGATGTGTTTGTCCTATCATTAAGATCTCATGAACAAACAGAAGAAGCCTAGTGTGAAATCGTCACATGAGAAGCGGAAAGATGGTTCCGCCTCTATTTGAGATAAGTTGTGCTTCAAATCATGTATGAAGTTTTAGAAGCAGTTATTATACACATGTAAGTACATTCCCTTCCCTGATGGTCATGACTTCAAGCTTCTGACTCTTTAATGTTTATAATGAGCAATATATGTTTATAGTTAGAAAAATGACTGTATAAACAATAACTCAATGTTCTGTAAAAAACCATACTAAATCAATTTTCCCTAGTCTCCAAATGAAAGCATGATTATTCTCACTAAAAGTATTTGAGCTGTACTAATACCTAAGTCAGCTATATTATTTTTGCTTCCTGGAGCAGTTTGCTCTTTAAACAAATTAGGGTTCTGATTCAACAGGATTCCTCCTCTTTAATAAACACATAAGTACATCCTTAAATTTTATTAACATCTATTTCCTCAAAGCTAAATAAAATAAAGAATGTTTTCCAATAGCCTTTTTAATATGGTTGTGCCTACTGGGCAAAGTGGGAACTAACCCAACAAAACGAGGGCCAAATTATGAAGTAATTTGAATGAAACTCCCGTTGACCTTAAGAGGATTTTTACTTGATTAAGAATAATGGAATTTGGAACCAAGTAAATGTGATTCAAGGGGCGAATGAGAACGTGCTGTTCTTACTGCAGCGAGCCTCCCTTCCCGGGCGCCGCGTGTGTGTGCGGAGCACAGGGAAGTGCGGGAAGGGTACCCCGGTTCTGTTCAACCTGACTGCGTTTTAGTGCTTTCTTATTAGTCAAGCTGGAGGAGACAGGCAATGAGAAGGAAAGTTCTAATTAGCACATATATTTTGCTTTTGATAACCGCTCAGAGTGGTAGATAGAACATTACCTACGTTAAATGCATTTCATACATACTCCTGATTGTTACAAGAGCTTACTTTAATGAAGTATTAAATTTACGTATAAAATTGTTTTTAGCAAAGTACCAAGAATTGGGTCTGCTAATAAGCTTTGTTCTGGTTGGAAACCAAACGGAACCGTGGAGTCCCAGAATGCCAGAAATAGGACAATAAATATTTTTGGCACAGTTTCAAAGGTGCATAATGCCAGACATAGACATGTAAAAATAATGGCAAGCTCTACAAAGATTATAAAAGAAATAAAATCACAGTTCGTAATTCATATAATCATGTTAAATAGCAGGCTTATAAACCAATTCATATAATAAAATCCACATGTAAAAGTATCTGTGATTTCATTCAGTTAAAGATGACAAATATTAGAGCTCCCCTTGAAAGCAAATACATCTTGCAAGCTGAAGGACAATGAACAGTTGCTTTGTGTTCATGTTTAGTGGTAGAACCTCTGTTAGTCTTTTCACACACATGATTTTCAAATAACTCTTCAAAGAATGTGAAATTCAAAAGCATTCAGAATTTCAGAACATATTTCAGCTACTGAGTATCCTTTACTACAACTATTACTGCTTCAAGTTTTGATAATTTAAGATAATTTAAGATCTGAATGTACAGTCCCTTCACATGCAAGACTCCCAGTCAACGTGATTTTCTCATAGTATGTCATATTAGTAAACGTCTGAAACAGAGCTTGAATGAATTCTATTAGAAGGATGCAAAAAAATACTCCCTTTCTTAAAATAAAGCTATTTCATTAAATACTTATAGAGGGTGGACAAAAACCAGAATTTCTGCTGTAAGCACGCTGATGACTTCAAACGATAGGATTCAAGATCATTCCAAGCCTGCTTTGGCTACATAGAGGTGCTTAGGTAAAATTAATGTGTCTTGAATTCTAAAAGCACATTTGAGAACTGCTATTTCGGAGCAGTGAGTTGGGTTTCTATTGCACATTTTTGGGGTACTCTCCATGTTCCAGTCATAAACTGACCCATAATCAAGCAATCAACCAGTGAAAAGCAAGGCCAATTATGAAGCTGTAATAAGTCAAAGGTAAAGTGCAGATGGATTGGGGGGGGAGAGAAAAATTTGAAATAAAACTTCATTTTTTTGAGGCAAAATAAGAATAAAATGTGCTAGAAACGCTTAATTTCCAGCACAGGTAGCAGATCCAACTGAGTCCTATTGAGAATAAAGGAGGTTACCGGGAAATAGAAATAGCATGTAGTGAAGTCTAGGAGTTTTGCTTTAGGGTAAAATATATATTTTTGTTATGTCTGAGTTATTTTATTAAGTAATATACATTTATCAATACTAGATCAGTTCTTTCATGCCAGAAAAGCAGAAAAAAATACTATAACACATTTTATGCCTGTTGGTGATTTTAGTTCTTTATGAAGGATTGTTGTTTTACATATTCATTTAATTATCTTCACTTTACGACAGATGGATGCTAATCCCAAACAAGGTAACCTAATGTACAATGAAAACTTACTTATTCTCATTTTGCTAACTGCCTGTCTTAGCAATTTGTTCTTCGAAACATCACAACCTCTCTTATTTTTCATGAAAGATCTATCACCGTAGTGCACTGAGAAGATC
Organism: Balearica regulorum gibbericeps; assembly: GCF_011004875.1. Lineage (NCBI taxonomy): Eukaryota > Metazoa > Chordata > Aves > Gruiformes > Gruidae > Balearica > Balearica regulorum. Next base: position 18,735,811 of record NC_046189.1, on the reverse strand, counting down.
AGTGAAAAATAACGATATTTGGCACGTTGCTAGTAAGCCAGTATTGCCTTATTGATGGCCCACCTGCCGTTTGTTTCTTTCCCTCTATTTAAGATGTAAACAGTTTGGTGCTGTCTCCATTTTACGCTTGATTGACTCGTGGCTAGCAAATTGGGTCCTGGGATTCCTGGAAACTTCCACAGTGCAACTGTGCATCTCCTGTTCTGTAGTGTACGAAATGGTACCTCTCTGACACATGTTTTGACAAAGCATAAGCTTTCCTGTTTGGTTTGTTTGCTTACTCTTTGATTTACCAAGAAAACTTACAGAACGGTTTTGTGGGTGCAGGTGAGATACTGCGGGGGATCTGGTTTTCAGAAAGTACTGATTGTCTGAACTTTGAAAATCAAGTCTCTTTAAAATGTCTTGGGCTTGGCATCCAAGAGCAGAGGAATCCATCCAAACTTGTTAGGGATTTTTTTAATCTTGACCTATGCATCATCCTATTTTTTCAGAAAATAACTTCTGACGTATGCAAATTACTTTCCCTTTTTGTTGTAATATAACTAAAAATTAACAGTAAAAATAAATCAGTACGTTATTGCTGAGAAAAGTGCAGGCACCACACATATTTCTAACAATCTATAAATGCATTCCTACAAACTTGTTTATTGGATAAGTCTGGCCATAAATTGGCCAGGACACAGAACTTTATATAAAAAGAGCAGAACATTGAACAAAAACATTATAAATCTGCAGTATTAGTTTTAAAGTAAAGTAACCACAAACTCCTAAACATGTATCCCAAAACTCACAATCTTTATAATGAAAGGAAAAGACCACATCATATAACTGTCTTAGCCAGGCAATTCGGCATTTAACTTGTTTATTTTTCAGTTAAACAAAATCCAAATATCTCTGGGGAAGACAATGCTAATAACAAACATAACCACATAAGCTTTGTATATGAAATTCAATTTTAGCTTTAGTAGGGCCTGTCAAATTGGAAATTGTAGTAAAAAGCCAATAAACCTTAATCAAATTCTATCACACAGAGAGATTGGGCATTTTGTTTTTACCCAGTTTGCTCCAGAATTTCTGGTCTGATCCTGAGTCCCGAAATACTTACATATTCCTTTGATATTATTCTTAGCTTTGCAAGTAATTTACCATACTTTTTAATAAGGAAATTCCATCTTAATAGAAGAAATCCTGCTTAATGAGCACATTTGAGAAAGCGAAGAGTATTTGCCTTTTGATTTTCTGGTGATGTTAAGAATTTTCTTGAGTAGATGATTCCCTCCTGGTAGAACTGCTGTGGATTTCCCTAAGAGCAGGAACAGCCTGCTCATGGAGCAGCCACCTGCAACCTGCTGATTTTAATGCTCTCCTGAAGACACTTCTTTAGCATTGCTTTCAAAAGTATGTGCGTTGACATCTATTTGTTAAAATTAATTCATACAGATCTAAAATAGTTCCTTGCTTCTTCACACTGTGCTAAACTGCTTTTATTCCACTGACGTCATCTTTTGTTCTTTAACATATGCTTTCCTTAATGTAGAATTTACATCTTCTCTATTCATTGAGCGTTGGATGAAATTAGACCCTAATCCTTCATCAGAGTCTAAGTGGGATATTTTAGCTGCATGATCCCCCAAAACTTTATTAGGGTTCTGCACAGTTGTAGAACGTACATAATGCAGGACTGAGACCTGATTCCCTTCTGTGACACAAATCTCCTTCATTACGTGGCAATTTTAATCTGTTCTTTCTACTCTTGCTCGTCCCAAAGTTTGCAGACTAGCAGAGTTGCAAGACAGCGTGGTTTTTTATTTATCATTGCTGCTGTATTACCTGAGCAGGTCCAGGAGATTGTTCTGTTCCTCTAATTTTATAACACCCATACCTTCGAAAGTGTCAGCTTGTGTTGGGTGCCATAGTGGTGAAATCCCACAGATTCTGACTTTTAAGGATGAGTGGGCTACATAAAGCATTGAGGGGAGGCAGTTAGAACTGAAAATGTTAAGCATGTAAAAAATGGTAGTCTTGTCTGCTCTGAAGTCTTCCCTGGGCACTCAAATGTCTCCTCACTATCTCATTGCTTTACTAAAAGGCTTTTTCAGTTATTAACTTGAGTCACACTACACTACGTACATTTGCACGTTTTGAGCTAAATTCTGTCTTCAGATGAACTCTTTGGCTTCAGCGGAATTTTGCACAAGGCCATCTACATCCTCTGTGCTAGAGAAAGCTTCTGTCTTGATTAAAATCATGGAAAAAGCCTTCATAAGGTTCCAAAAAGTCCGTGAAGGCAAGAGCTAGCAGCGCCCTCATGCTTTGCCCCAGATCTCAAAGAGGAGAAAGGGCACTTCACTGGTGCTCGTGACTGTGACAGCACTCATGGCACACGTATAAAATATTTTCATTTGCTAAAGGGTCTGTGTCTCGACCACTTGCAGATCCACCAACCAACAGTTCCTTCAGCTCATATCGCATGACCCAGAAAGTCATTTCACCTGACCATGAAAGCAGACAGCAGAATAGGAGGAACAGAGGTGGGAACCCCTCCATCCACAGCCTCAAAAGCACCCCGGTGCCATCGGACCCGTGCCACTTATCACCCACTTTGGGCCTGAGCTGGACTTGCCCTGTTGTGATCAAACAGTATGAGGGAGACGTTCATCCCCTGTACACGGCCAAAACCACACGTCTCCATTTCAGAAGCGGGTGTGTTATGAGGGGTTGATATCTGGCTCATCGTATTTTTAAAATCTTTGTCTCTGAAATGAGAATTCAACGATCCGCCCAGCTGCATGCAATTAGGAGCAGCAGCTCGGCATAACAGGGCGAGGAACTTTTAATGGGTGTTTACAGGTTGAAAGCATCAACCTCTCTTTTAAATGAAAGAAGCCGTAGAAGGAATAGTAAGCGCTAAAAGATAATTCAGAGTGCGCTGGAAGAAGAGTGTTCATTATCCTTGAAGCTTCAAAATGCCAGGCCTTCAGAAGACCTCTGTGTTCCAGTATCACCAATAAGGAAAGTGGGAAACTACTTTTAAAAATCTTACTCTGAGGGGGAAAAAAAAGACAAAAAAAAAAAAGGAAAGGAAAAAAAGATGCATTAGCATGTTTTAGCTGCTTGGAAGGTTAAAAACATTCCAGCAAAAGGGTCTAGATTGAGGTATGCGAGGCAAAAACAAATATTTCTCCATAAAATGTCAACACTAGCATAAAGAGAAATACTTAGTAGGCTTAAGGTGGGAATTTAGGGAATAGTATTTTTGCTTTTTTTAACAGGAAATACTGTTTAGGCGTTTTATATAGGGGGTTCTGCATTTGTGAAGGGATAATTTGCTCTAAAATATGTGGGCAACCAGCCTAAATTCTCTAATTGAGTAGTTTGCTTATAACCCCAGGCCATTAGGTGAATGTAAACTATTACAGGCTTAGTAAGAAAAGAGTCCCATTAGGATTTTTGTATTTGTATGTGGTTGTGGGTTAGTGTGACTGTTTCCAAAATGATGGATTAATGAAAAGGTCTTTTTTTCTGAGTTTTCAAATACCTGCTTTGAAATAGCCAAACTCAAATTAAGCTGAAGAGTTCTTTTTTTCTATCAAAAAAATACCAGATCAGGGCTTAACTGTTAGTTCCAGCGCGAGTTATCTAGGATAAATCACAGGTATGTTTGCAATCTTTACAAAATAAATATTCCTGCAGAAATACCTAATTGAGTTTTTCTCCTTAATTTTAAGTGCCGGCTATTAGTGCAATAAGAAGCGTCCTCCATCCTATGAGAAAACGACAGTCTTTTTGGAAGTGTAAGTATTTAGCCTTCATGCTTTGTACACATACTTCAATTGCTAATGATAAGATGTCACACAGGCTGCTTGTAGACTCCTCTTTTTACAAGGAAGGAGACAACTTTATGCGCAGCTTCTTTTCTGCTGCTAGTATTAAATCTTGTACTTTTCACTACGTAATACATCTCTCAGTTGAATGGTCTATTGCTTGTCCTGTTCCCAGGCAAACTTTAGCCTATCACATTTTATTTTACATGGACACTGTATGTACATAATATGGTCTTATATTAAGAAGAGAAAACATAGCTTTAATTAAAAGTGATGGGAATAAATGACCTTCATTAGAACACATTAGAAGTCAGCCCTAAATTCACTGATCACTTCTAGCATCCAGCCTCCTTCCCACAAAACCTGAGAACCAAAAGTTATGAGGAAATCCAAAGTCTACGAAATGAGAAAAGTCCTGTAACAGCTTTGGTGCAGAAGGTGGTAAAGAACAAGCACTTGTGTCAACGGTGCCTAAACTCCAAGGGAGAAGTGTGACCGCAGAGGCAAGCGGTTCTCCAGACGAAGTGAGGGAGGGGTGCAAGCGTAGCTCAGCATCCCTTGGACCCTGGAAAATATTCACCTGGCGAAAGAAATGCCAGATCTGAAGGCTAAGACAGTTTTTACGTGAATTGACAAGTTTATCAATATAATAAGGACTGGAAGGATTAAGAGAAGCAGAGACCAGAACATTTTGCATCCATGCCAAATAAAACTGAAGCAAAACATTGGAAGCTACAAACTTGCAACATACAAATAATCTAGTTGCTCAGGGAATTAGAGGGAATAACCCCAAGAGCAGCTTCCTATATAATTAAGAAACTATGCAGAGGGAATTTATTAAAAATAGAATGGTCACATGGCTTATTCTGTTTCTCTTATAATGTCAAAAGATTGTAAGTTGTCAATGTTTTCCCATTATATCAGCAATATAAGGGATTTTGTTCATTAAGTAATAGATCCCTATTTTGAGGATTTAGCAAAGTTAAAAGCATTGCAAATCCAACAAAATAAAGCACAAATAAGAAGAAGAACATGAACACAGAATAAGCATAGAAATGCAGTCAGGAAGGAGCACTATGTACAATAGTAAATTGCTCTGGCTGTACCTAGAAGATCTGATGTATATGGAAAGGAAAACCAGTAAAAGTCAAAAATTTAGTGTAACAATCTGAACAGGTTATCAGGACAACCAAACATGCAGATTTCAGATTTTTTTTGAAAACTTAATCTTCTTGGCATCACAAACAAACCTACTTCCAACTCTCCTTCTCCCACCCAAAGTCCTCCATAGACATTCCCATGTCCTCATCCTTTCTGTCCCCTACTGCCTGCACAGAGACTGGGAACCTGGGAATTCAAGAGGAACATTGTCCCAGGTCTCAGTCCCATGGCCTGGACCCACATGATTCACAATTACAGCTACAGGCAATTGCAATAAAAGGGAAAAGAATATTCAAACCCCCTCTAAAAATTTATAGATGCAGTGCAGCGAGCACGGCTGCCATGCGGAGGTGGAACACCTTCACTGCAGATGGATCTTTAGAGAATTTGTTTACTAAGCCCTTACATATTGCCACGCAGGATGTGTGAAATAAGAGGCTTATTTATTGGACAAATTGGAAAAAAGCACATCCCTAACTTAAGGACAACTCCTCTTAAGTCGTTCGTCCAACAAGAAGCTTTAAGATTTGGGATTTATTTTTTACTTTGGGGAAAACAACATATTTTTCATTAATGTACTAGCTTAACTTCTGGTGCTAAGATTTTCAAACATTGGTCAAAGGCAGATACACAAGCATTTGGTGTGAACAGTGTAAGTCTGAATATGAGGGACAATGGACAATGAGGTCTTCTAGGAGGTGTTAGAAACCTTAGCTGTACAGAGTACTATTTGCAGTACTTAAAATGAAGATTAAAACTCATATGCAGACAGTTTGATGGCTGTAACTGTGCAAATGTAGGTGTTTTCCTGGAGTCATGAATTAATTTTCAGTTGTTCATTCGTGTTTCCTCTTCTGCCATCAGGTTCCCGGCAAGCTTAGCCTTCAGCACCACTGTAGGCTCCAGCTTTTGCCGTAGACCGATAGAGCTGGTGCTGTGGGTTGTATCTCCAAAGGAAATTAGAAACCAGCCCTGAACATGGAATATAAACTGAACATTGAACCCTGAACATAAAAACAAATGAAAGTTTTACTAACTTCATCAAACACTCTTGAATTTCCTGCAGTACAAAGAGGCCGTGCTGGTGCTGATAAAGGTTCTCTGCAAGAAGGCTGCTGCTCTGAGGAGTCTGAGATCCTCCTTAAGAGCCCTCACACTTTTCCCAGAAGAAAAAGCAGACTATGAACACTCAGCATTTTGCCTCCGGTGGTGTTTCTGAATTCCCCAGCTTCTGGTTCTTGCCACCCATCCGACCAACCGAGAAAAACAAGCTCTACAATGATAGAGAAATGTCTCCGTTTCCATACATGTGACGCAAATGTCTCTCTTACTCAGTTTCACTGCCATCACCTTTCCTATTCCCCACCTTGCCATACACAGCCTGGCTGTCTCTAAGGTCAGAAGTAAGACACTGCGGCCTTGAAAATATGGGACAGGAGGGGGATTTTGCAGATGTTCCAGTACCTGGGCAAATTCTCCTTGGCAGCATTCACATCCTCTCTTCTGTTTGCTCTCTTGACTGTCCTACTAGGAATGTTTGCAAAACAGGGGATTTGGAGTAAATATTGCAAAATACCTGCAGTCAGTGTACGTGTGAGGATCAGGTTTCATATGCAGATACCTGAAAATTTTCTAAGTGACATTAATTGCTCAAGAAGTGTGAATCAAATAGTTATAATCAATCAGCCTCGGAAAGTAAATATTACGAAGCAAAATATAATAGAGGCACCAGAGACTAAATTTTGTCAAGAAAATAAATGGATATTTATTACCTTCAGAAGTTTTATGAAGGAACTCCAGATGCTGAATACTTCTGAAAACTGAACCACTTCTCACTGTGGAAAGATGGAGTTAGTTGCCTTCAATCAAAATTGTTCTAATTTGCCCCATAGAATTTCTCAGTCAAGAGATTACTCACGACAAGCTAAAACCAAAAGAAGTGTCAGCTGTTAATAATTTTTCAGTCTAAGAAGAATTTGGCAAAGCAATGACATGGAAGGCGTGAAGATTCATGAACAAATTATTTTTTAATGAACCCTCCATTCTATTTCTACGGAATTCCAATTTATTTTTCCCCTGTTCAGCTTTTCCATACCGTCACAGGGGATGAGCTTCACCTCTTGTGCCAGTGGAGGAGCTCCTGGAGCAAAGCCGGTTTGCTGGTTCGGAATAGGCAGCCCAGCCTGGCTCTGCAGGAACATGCCCCGTGGTACGCACAGCCTTTTAGCAACTTGAGCTGCTCTTTAAGATGTGTCCCATCTGCCGCTGTCCATCCACGATCATGTTCCACTCTTAATCTCTTCTTAGACCTTTTGACTTTAAATCTTAATGTTATTGTAGCTTTAAACTGTTCTTTGCGATTATGTTTAGAGAACGATGAATTCACAAGAGGCTTGATTTTAAAAGTACAGGCTGGACATAAACCTTACCTACTATGTAGTTGTATCATGGATACAGGAACTGTATCTAGCTTAAACCCAGGGAAGAAAGCCCCAGGATCAAAGCCAGACTTTGTAGACATATTTAATTATGTATTACTGGTAAAGCAATAAAAGCTTACAATATGGGCTTTATTCACAAAAAGGACATTGTTTTGTCATGTTCTTCTTGTAAATTCCTTATGCATGACTCAAAGTGTCATTTTACATGAGATTCATAAAGACAAATGTCAGTTCTACATGGGTGTACCGATGTGTTACAGAGTTTAATCAAAAGCAAATGTGTATGTTGAAATCGTATGTGTCATTAAGAGCATTTCTGCCCATAAATTGGAACTCCTATTATGGTCAACAGCCTGAGCTCCCATGCAATAAAGCTGCGCTAGGCCTTCTGCATTTCCTGAAAAAGTATACCAAACCACTTCAAAATGCAGTTATTAAACACAATGTTCTCTAAGGGAACTATTATCTCAGGGAAGTACTTTGGGAAGAGTCTCCATACTTTGCATTCGTACTTCCATTTCAAGTACTGTCGGAGAAAAAGTCTTGAACAACATATGGCACTAGAGACCATCCTAAGAGAGTTCAGGTTTAGTCTTTATAAGAAAAATAAAGTTAAATCAGCTGGTGGGTCAGAAACTTCTGCTGAGAGAATTAGGAGGTATGCTATTGGGGAAAGAGTTGAAAGCCAGCAAGACGAGGACAGGGAGATGTTGAAGTGTTGTGAAGTAGAAGGCTGACAACATGCTGAATGGTCATTTTCGTAGCTATCGCAGCAAGGCATCGATGCATCACAACTGTGTTGGAAAAAATAACAGCAAGCTTGCTTTTAAGTGCTGCCCTATGGCAGTAGAAAATGCAAATAAACCAGAATCTTTAAAAAATATTAATTACGGTAACACTAATGGTCAAAGATGAACTTACAGGAAATAGAGATGCTGCAATAATTCTTCCTGTGGCATATTTAGTCTCCCAGCCTATTGTGACTTTGAACCATACATCACCTAATTTCAGTTAGCAATTAAACTCCCATGACCCAGAATTTACTGTTAAAGGGATAAGAGTAAGTAAATAATAATCAGATGAAGATTACCAGGAAGAAATCAGCACCTGAAAGACAAAAGGACCCACTACTTGTCTAGATTTGTAATGGATAGTTAGAAAATCTAAAAATATCACACAGAGAGCCAGGAAGCAAGCTGAACACATACATTCAGAAAGAAAAGGCAAGCACACATCACTGCTATTGTGTAAAATACTGTTTTGAACGTGCGCTCCACATGTGTCACTGGCATATGTTGACTCTGCAAATGAAACCAAGAGAAGTTCATCTGCTGTGAAAGAGATACCCGGGAAAAATCAACTAGTTTTAAAATGTTATTAATACTAACGAGCTGCATTTGATTCTTGGAAAGCAAAAAGCATTCAGACTTAGATTCTTAATTCTGATATACATCTTGGTTGATTCCACTATAAAATCTTTTATTGCAAAACTGAGCCTAAGTCAGGTTCTTGGTTTTCACTTGTTATTTCTGTTCATCTGTCTTTCGGTTGCTCAGGGGAATTTGAAATTGAAATTCTCTTCCCCATCAGCTTTCCCACACACAGGCGTGTTCTGCTGGGGTGAAATGCTTGTCCTACAGGAAAATACCATAGGGCTCAGACTGCCTTTGTGTACCATCACCTTCCTTTCCCCGCCATGCCATCTCCCTCTTCTCCCCCCATGTGCATTTCCCCAGACAATATATAGAACTAGATAGTTGCTAGCAGCTAAATTAGAGAGTGAGCAAAAGCCATGAGAGCAAGCAGCGCTCAGAAGAAACCCGTGGTCCATCCTGTCGAGCCTGATCAGGTTACGTACGGAGAAACCCAAGCAGAGGTGTCAGCCCCATAATCAACAGATGGGGTGGAAGTGCTCATGATAATGCAGAGAAATTGGGTTTATTTAATATGGAAGAGGAAGAATTAGATGATGCATTCATGCCACAGTACAATGAGACATTTTGTATTGCAACACAAATTAAAATAAACTAATAAATAGAGATTATTAATGCCAAACTTTTTAAAAATCAGCAAGATCTGGAGCAATTGAATCAAAGAGGTTTTAAAAAGCTGGCCAAAGAGTTATTTCTGGATATTTTTTTTAATTATTATTATTATTTTTTTGCTTTTTAAGTCCTGCAAAGGTGCAAGGCAGCATCCAAGGATAGCTTGCACTGGGGACCAGCTGGGTGAGGCTCTCATGGCCCAGAGGATTGGACAGGTCTGCACAATGCATCTTCCCTGACTTAAAGCCCTTTACATAGGTAGGATAGTTTTGATGTAACTGGGAGTTGTTCCTGCTCAAAGTATAAAGCGCCCATTCTGAGGGAAAACTTATCGCTTGTTTTAGATATCACTGACACCAACTCTGATTTGTTGACCTTTTCTACATAGTGTAGGGACAGATATTCTTGTATCTGCACAGAGCAGTGTTTTCTTTACCTTTTTGTTTAGAAAAATTTTGTATGCAAATCACATTAGGGGTTTTTTTTAGTATTTTTCTTTTTCCCTCTAACGTGAGTTAGAATTCAGTTCAGGTATATGTAAATTATCCCACAGAAAACTAAATATAGCAATGACCAAGAGAGATTAGATCAGATTGTGTGATGTTTTTGTGAGCTGCAATTAGACAGCCAGCAGCTTCACTTGTAAATACCAGACTTTAAAGGATAAAAGGCCAGTGAATGCTTCCTTCAGTAAAGCACCTTGGGAAAAAAAATACACTTTGTTTGCCAGTTGTGCTCGAAAATAATTTCAGATGGCTCATTCCAATTTCATCATAATTTTTGCCGGTATAAGAATGCAATTTTTTTTAGGAAATGCTAAGAAGTTTGTGCTTTTCCCTTGAATTAGAAAGAATTATCAAAATAGTAGGATTCTCCTTGGAGTGAAATTGCCTCCTTTAGCGAGGGACTCACCTAGGACTGTGCCTTGCTTACACCTGCTAAAGCTTTATTTTGATGCTTCAAGTTGTGCTTATCCCTTGAGCTAGCGTTCTGCAAAGGACTATATGTAACTGAGATTCCTGCTGACCTCATCAGGCTTTAGCTCAGGTCCTGGGCGAGAGGTGTGCCAGCTCTGTCATGACTGACTTCTGCTGGTACAACATCGCCGTGATCTCACCGGCTGGTTCCACTGTAGAGAGAGCTTACAGCGGAGAAGAGCTCCCAGACAAGTGAGATGGATAAATAAAATTAGTAAGTACTAATGTCCAGTCATAGGGAGAGAAATAAAATTAACAAATATTCACGTTTGATCATAGTTTTGCCTTGCTACATTTTTCTTGGTTTCTAGGTAGTTAAGGGAAACAGATCGTGTCATAAACAAATGAAACCTCCAACAAGATTCTGCACAAAATGTTGAACATTTTATTAGCAGCATGCACACCTTGTCCCCTACTTTTTTCCACTAGGATTATTTGGCAGAAAACAGGTTTAAGATGTTTAATGGGAGAATGTACAGCCCCCGTGGGATTCAAAAGTTGTTTCTGGTTTTGCTGTGAAATCCCTGTCTTGGGCTACTCACCCAGGACGTGTCGCTGTTTTCCATTTTTCAGATAAGGATAATACAACTTATCTATTTTACAGCATTAGTGTGAAAATTTCTAATTTTCCAGAATTAGTTTTGCATAATTGGCTGAAGAGTTGTGTAAAAGAGGAAGAGAATATGATTTAAAAAAAAAAAATCTGCCTTTTCTGCTTATTTCACTGAAATTAGTCCATTTAGGAGGCTTCAGAAGAGTGATACTGTAATTGAAATGTAACAAATAATGCATTTCATAACTTAAATTCTTCACAAGAGAAATAGGAAGAAATATAGACATCATGGTTTTGTACAAATATTTTGATAATAAATATAATAAAAGAAAAAATACTCCTGAATTATATTATATACATGGAGAATTATTTGCATATGTGAGGAAGAGCTACTGACTTTTTAAAAAGCAAAAGAAAGGATGATTCTCATACCCAACTTCACAGAATAACTGAGTTCTTAATTTCCCTGTAATATTTTGTGGGTTTTAAGGTTAGATTTGACTTTCTTGTTCTGCACGGTTATTCTTTTGTGCTGTAGGCACATTATACGAACCACAATGTGTCTTCAAAATGGTGAATATGCTGAATTTCTCTTCTGACAGAAGTAGTAATCCCCCCAAAAGCTGGAATTGTCCAAAACCTCACAGACAGCCCAGGCAGCCTTTTAGCAACACAACCGGTGCTTTGCTTTTCAACTGGGGAGTCATGAACTCACGTCAGGGCATCTCAGGCACCTGCTGTTTCCATACTGCTGAACGGGAAAAGGCCTTCAGGGGCTACTAATGGAAGAGGAGGGGGGGTTGATGCAGAAATCCTCAGACTTACTAGTTCAATAATAAGAGAAAAGCATTCTAACAAGCAAAATTCAAAATATCAGGCTGCATCCTTTAAGTTTTTCGAGACTGTGCCAAGGCGAAGCGTGGTGGCCTGTGGTCTTGCTTCAGCCAGCAAGGCGGTTTGATTTGGCCTCTAGAAGGACCAGCTAACGAGAAGGCCAGCCTGTCTTGGGGGGTGAAGGGACAGAGACAGAAGCGGTTACGTGGTCCCTTGCAGTGCACTATTGCTGTCTCCTTCCCCAGATTCTCCTTCGAATAACAGTGGCTGCTGAAAATGCATAAATTGGCCACCCTTTTAATGGTGGGTTACATTTTAATATAAATTATAGGAAATGCAAATTCTAGTCAGGGTGTTGCATTATCATTTGGACTTAATTTGACCTTTTTAACAGCCAGATTTTATAGGATGAAGTTATGAAATGACAGAAAGACATACACATACAATAGCGGTGGGACTAGAGTTATCTTATCAAATGGTAACAAAACAAAACAATCATGTCCTTGTGACAGTATGAAGTCTGATACTGAAACGTTTCAGGTTTACATAATAAGAGAATGACAAACCTAAACAACAAAAATCCAAACAGACCATGAAATACATAGGTCAAAATAAATGCAAAATAGTTTCATTTTCATAAAAGGTCCTATATTACTAATAGAAATATTACTTATTAAGACATCTTTCCACAAAAAAAAAAAAAAAAAAACAAAAAAAACACCGCAACAAATGAAGGCTCTTGCAGCAACTATAAACCAGATCATTTTGCAACATCTGCTAGCCCGGAGCCACAAGTGTGTTTGACACTCCTCGATGAGGATAGAGTACTGTTTCAATCCACAAAATACCTTTCCTTAACCCATTTTTCCATTATACCTGATGTATCTACATCTAAGGCTACAAAGAACATCCTGTTGGAAGGCGATGCGTTTGTAACACCGCAGAGCACCTGCACGCCATCCCCCAGGCAGGTTGCACCTTTTTGTAAAGCCTTATCATGCTGAGCACTGAAGGCTTTGTGCTGCTTGCTTCAACACTGCTCTCTTCAAAACCAGCTCTGACTGAACCGTTCCCTTGTGCTTGCCCCAGGACTGAGGATATACCAATCGGAAACCCGAAGAACACGACGCTTGCAAGAGCGACCAAGCTACACAACACCAGCAAGAAACACATTGGAGTTTTGTTAACACAGTTATCATGGCTTCCCTGCAGATCTCTTCTGGGCATCATTAATTTCTCTCATTTACTGTACAGGTAATTCCATGAACTCTCAGCTGGGGGACTCAGTATCACCCAAACAGTAAATGGGAGAAGTTTATAATACACAAAAGAGACAGGCTGGGGAGCAGTTATAAATGTATACTAGCAGTGTGAGAACCTGGTGGAAGAAACTGTAAACTCCTTTCCAACCTGCTTTAATATTGGTTTAACAGTCAGAAGAAAAAACCTTTATTATTTAAGCAAAGTTTAACACAAAGTTTATATTAAAGCTCTGTTTAAATAATAAAACTTTTTTTTTCTGATTGTTAAAACTGTATGAAAGATGACTGAGAAATGTTTTCATGCTCTTACGTTGGCCTCCCACCTGCCAGTGTCACAGATGACTTTACTTTCCAGCAGGATTAACACGCAGCTGAGAAGTACCAACTGTAATGAAAAATGTGTGCTAGAATCCCAGAACATGCAATAGTTTGTACCACTGACAAAATACTTTTTTTTTTCCCATTAATTATTTAAATACTGATTTAGCTGTGTTGATTTTGAGACCGTTTCTAACTTACTTTGAACCTTGAGTTGGATGACTGGACTGGCAGAATATCACCGTTTCTTTTCCAAGGAGGTGGAGGCTCATGCAGGGAGCAACATGCTATCCTGACGATATCGTAATATATCCCCTTAATTTCCTTAAGAAAAATATTTCACTTAAGTAAACAGAGAAGGTGTTTTCAATAAGAGAGCAAGAGAGAAAAGTCAGAGCAGCTTTGAATAACCCCAGAAGCATCTCCTCCTGCCTGCCCACCAGCAAGAGTCACAGGTTATGCCTCCGTTAGCAAGTAGTGCAAGGACCTGACAGCTGCATCCTACGTATTTCAGGGGCTTTCTACTTCTGCTAGCTCCAGCTCAGTCCCGTGGGCTGAATGCCCGTTTGTGGCTGGTGCGCAGGGAGATGCTGTCCAGGTTAGTTCATCTGAAATGAATCCAGGTGTGCTCTGAGGTTAGCCTACTGTGTGAAGCAAAGCAGAGAAAGGTAGACGACCGGAATATTCTCTGCAGAAGCATACTAAACTACAACTCTATGGTAGACACACCCACACTACTTAATCCAATTAATTTTCTCCTCCATCAAATGAATCTCAACATGTGTCCACCACCTCATGTAGAAACCTGGGTTTTAAATGACTGTCAGCCTGTAGCCCTCTGACCACCCAGATGAGCTTCTTCACCTCCATGAATGGCCCTGGTCAGGCACCCAGCCTACCTCTCAGAGAGAGAGTGGAGCCAGCTTATGTCCCAAATCCTTGCTTATCCACCCACAACCTCAGCTCACATGTACCTGAGACTTAGGTAATACAGAAGCATTTATTTGCATATTGATATACTACTGCCTACTCTCTCTTAGATATGATGAGAGGAAGCAGGGACTTGATTTCACGTCTGTTCACAGCATCAGTGAGATCAGCACTCAAACAGTCCAGTCCTAGTAGCTCTGCTCTTCACTGAGATAAGTAGCTCTTCATCCACACTGAAGTAAGTGCTGAAAATATGCATCAGGGCTGACCGAAAATTAATCAAAAACTAATAGAAACCATGTACCTTAGGAAACTCAGTGAATTGATTTGTCTAGTTTGTCAGACAAGATGCAACTCAATTACCTTATTTAAAGTAGCCGTATGGGAAATAATAAAGACTACTGCAGAATACTTCACCCGACAGAGGAACACAAAGCAAGATCTGAAAGCCTAGGCAATTTCAAGGATATGTCTAAAATGCAATCAAATGGAGGCACTCTTGAGCTAGCTTTAAACTCATTAGGCTTGGATGTTGTTGGCAGCATAGCCAGGGTAGCAGGGTGCTGAGCGTGGAGTAACATCAACTCCATCGATAGATGGTGTATTTACCCAGGTTTTTGGATGGGTTATGTAATTCCCACTTGGCGCTGAGCTGTTAGAGCTACACCCCTAGTTTGTTTAAAGGTCATTTGAGTGTGACTGTACGAGCTGCAGACAGGGCAGCGTAGATACTGCTTGACTCCAAGGAGGGTGAGGAGTGGGAGGATGCTGTTTGTGTTTGCATTGATGCCATGTAGCTCTAATGAGTCACTCTGATTGTCCAGCGAGAGATACATTGCAACATGTTGTCTCAGGGCCAGTTATAATGAGGCTGTAGAAGGCTACAATCAGAGGATTTGCTAATGGACCTGGGTTATTTTGTCCCTGACAGACCTTTTTGTAGGTCATGTGCTAATACTGTTGGCAAGTCAAATATAAATCAAAATATTTTTTTCTATAATTAATATCTAGGGCCAGGGTATTACCTCAGTCACCTGCTTTTCTGGTGAATCCTTGTTTCCTTGTTTCTTTACATGTAGAAGGGCAGCTGTAATAGATTCAGAGAAACATAGTTTTATTCATTTTGTTAGTGTGACCGATGAGTGTGTTAATATGTTACAAGGGGTGCAAGAAAAGCGAGGGAGTTCAAGCCCAAACGCAGCATGCGATCCGAGCAAACGCAAAGCACAAAGCGCCTTGTGTAGGTCATTTCGTGCACAGATTCCTTCAGTACTGCAGTTGCCATCACCCCAGGTGCTTCATCTAACATCCCTGTCAGGCAGCAGGTCGTATAATTCATAAAACTTATCTTGAGCATCTCAGAAATTGAGATGCTTGCTGACAACATGCTCGATTTTGATCCCAGGTGTGAGGTGGAGGCAGTGGGACATCCAGCAGAGCAACAAGCAAAACGTCACCCACCTTAATGCTGCACAAGGATCCCGTGGCAAATCCCACCTGCATTGCTTCTCCAACGTACAGCCACGCTTCCTAACTTCCCTCTGCTGCAGTGTCGTCTCTGCCTAGTTTTGAAAGCAGCTGTTCTCAGGTAGCTGGTGAACATTTTTCAAACCAAACTCACGTAACAACTTATCTTCTCTTGCTTTAATTGATCAGTATTTTCAACTTGCAGCAGAAGCCACTTTTTCTCGTAGGTTCAGTAATGGAATAGAAACTTTTACAGAAGCTCTTTCACTAGCTGGGTCTAGTCCCTGCCTTCCAGAATGAAAAATTCAAAAAGGAGATAACTTATAGAGGATCTTTTAGAAAAGAGAAATCCTCAGAGAAACCTCCGCAAAATCTGCAGTAACTTTGATGTGAAACCAGAATGGCTACACAAATGTTGTGATATTTCTCAAAGATTTCAGTACCCAAACTAGATCATTATCCGTAACCAGTTTCATGCATTTAGCACTCAGATGAAATATAAGGATCGTAACATGGAAAAGCTTCCTGCTGAGATTTGCACACTGCTTTGCAAGAGAAAAAGAATATTTTTATTCTTCAATAGTTTGACAACAGGTTAATAGTTTAGCTGAGCAAAGGAATATTCATAGGCTTCATTTCCTATAGGACAGGAAGGGTTTTTACCTGGAAAACTGCTAGTAGCGGCCCGAGGTAAGCCTAGTAGGACATTGCACAGAGGTCTGTCAGGAGAAAGCTGCTAAGAGATGATATAGAAGATAGGGAGATAGAGACAGATGGAGATAAACTTTCCCAAAAAGTCATGATCTGACCAAAAATGAAATCACCTGCTCAAGCAGATAATCCAACATTCAAGGATTCACAAAAGATCTATGAAAACTTAAATGGAATTTTTCATTTACAAACTAATTACACCGACCTATCTGCACAGCAATATGTTTTTTTCTTCACAAATGTTAATAATAGCTTGTAAATTAGTATGTGAACTGAGAATAAGTTAATGAAAGCTAAGTGCAATTTTAGCTAAAAATCATATTTATTTTAGTTAAACAAATGTTTAGTTTCAAAACATGATACAGAAAGTGCCTTTACAGAATATGAGAAGGCACTGCGACATGTTATAGCATATGGCATGCCACCCAGCAGAATAAAAATCATAACACTCTGGTTTTATTATCCGAATTGTGCCATCTAAGTTGGAACATGCACAGACAAAAAGTTGTGAATTCCAGCTATTTAATAAGAAGCATGTCCTATATGTTAATCTCAGGTGGGTTTTGGGCATGGCCTTTGCACAGCAGCTGAGTTTCTTTAAGGAGAAGCACTACATACTACAGAGTCGTGCTCCCGGGCTCCTGAAGAATAGGCAAGAGTTAAATACTAGGTAAAAACCAGAGGAAGAAAGATAGATATGACAAAGTGTTGTTACTCCTGGAGCAAGATGCAGCAATACATACAGGTCAAGTAGATACTAGATCTCAGCTACATTATTTGTGATTGCAACAATCATAAATAGGATAGGGGAAATGGTAAAATATACATATCTGTCTTTCTGATGTGGCATAAAACTGACATCTTGCCCGTTTCTTGACATTAAAGATTCTCCTGCGAAGTCTGTGTTGGTTTGGGTTTGGGGTTGTTTGGGTTTGGGTTTTTTTTTTTTTTCTCAAGAGAAAAAGGGCTATTTTTCATGGAGCAAAATGGTAAATTTCATGAAGTAACACTGTGTTTCACAAACAGATATTTTAAGAGACATTGTCAACCAAATAATGCTTTATAAGGCGCTGGAAATGATTCAGTGCATGTCGGGGTGGGGGGGGAACAACTTGTATTCACTTTTAGCTTACTAAAATGCTATTATTCTCTCTGTGAAGTTGAGTGGCTGCAAATGTGAGTCAGGGGATCCTTTGTCCTACTTTTTCCTTCTCATTCACATTTCTGACTAGATTAGTCCCCTTCCAATGGTTTAGGACTCTGCCGTGAGAAACAGACCACAAAGATCAGCAGGGCCAGGATGGACAATAAAAAATAGGACCCTCTTTCCTTGAAGAAAATTACATTGTTTTCTCTCAAAGACATCAAATCCCTTCAAACCAAACCATCTCCTCCTTTGTCACCCTTTCTCTTAAACTTATCTCACACAAATTCCTAAGATATCTGTATTTCCACACATATGGTTAGATAATGGCTCATAGGCAACTCTGTAAATGTAAGTAAGCACACAGATGTATAAGCGGGGAAGATACTAAAATGCAAGACCCCTTTCACTTGCTCATTCTGCTTTGTGTGAATCTTATAATTAACTGATTGATAATATTCCTCTCTCTCAAGCATTTTCCATACATGTCTAGGAAGTGACAAACTGGCAGAAATGTGAATTTCGCATTTTTGACAGAATTTTTTTTAACTGACCAACTCATGAGAGTAATGAAAGTGTTACAGTCTTTCCAATGGCAGTTGCCCAAACCCCAAGAGTTGGACAAACCCCAAGAGCTGGAATGACAGCTCTGATGCATACCAATTTCTGTTTTCCAGATCTTAAATCTGAATGGATAAAATGATCTCTGGGTTATGTCTGAAATAGCTCTGTGGTGTGGCTGGGGACTGATCGACACTGAAGTGTAGCCAAAAGTAAATCTGGAAGACACTGAAGCTAATGCAATGTGCCTGTTGATCTGTGTGAAGACTGTGCCGCAGAATTCAGTTAGTCCCTTGACCATATTTCCTTCTCATATACAGATGAGCTTTGGGGCCTTTATGCTTCCTTCTGAAAATGTCTTGTTTCTTCCCAAATGATAATCACACTTTCTTCTAGAGTTTACATTTCCCTGGTTTGGTCACTAAAACAAACCTCATGGAGCATAAAAAGAAACCCCTCTGACCAAAACCCAGAGAAACCAATCATCTACTATGCATTCACAGTATCCCAACATTGGACAAAGAGGTGGATGAAGAAAAAGTCATCAGAGATGGGATTGCTCTATGCCCTGCAAGAGCTGAGTGCCTCTGCATGCCTTTTGGTACAACGTGAATTGTGGCAGCTTCTATCTTCCTTGAACACCTTATCAGAACTGCAAACATGTAACTACAGATCTACAAACAGGTCTCCCCAAGTTGAATAGTTTGTGTCATGAGCAGTGCAGACTTCATTTTGCATAAAATCCCTCCTGTCCCTTTTAAATATGTTGCTTGTTAGGACTTGCTTCTGCCAGGTTCCTGATGAAAAACCCGTGGTGACAATGAGTAAGCCCACAGCAAACTGAAATGCTAGTCCATGCTTTGCTTATTTCTTTGTGTTAACAAGAATACCCACGTCTCTCAAAACTATAAATTGTGTATCTAACAAGCCTGTGAAAAAGTTAAGCTACTTCCAGTCTTCCTTTCTTTCTCCTGACCTGGGTGGCTCATCCACAGGTCATATCTTTAAGCGCAGCCAGATTTCTGGTAAGTGGCTAAAAGTGACTAGCGAAAAAAGCAACTTGACTTTTTTGTTCAAACAAACCATTAAATTGTGTAACCCAGTTGCGGGTACATAGATCTGATCCAAATCCCAGAGATTTCACTGAATTTTAGATCAGGCCCGCAGTGACGATTTGGGACAACTGAAAGGTCTAAGCTCTGACAATCAGTGGGAAGAGCAACAGTCTGCAACTGCGCTGGTGGAAGGGGATGAGCAAAACCTAACATGAACAGGAGAAGTCAGAGTTGGTGGAAACATCAAGAGAGGTGTCTGTGTCCTTTACAACAGGCTCACTTCTTGATTTGACAATTGAACTTTGATGTTCTTCTCCTGTTAGTAAATAGCAGCGTGTATGCCAGCCCCTGATGGCAGTATGGATGCCGCTCCCCTCTGCTTGCTACTCCAACAGGTCCACCCAGCATGGTTCCAGGTACTGATGGTCATGGAGGGAGGTTTCCAGGAAAAGGTTGATCGTTTACTGATTCTTTAATCCAGAAAACTGGATGCAAAGACCTATTTCAAAAGGAAGTTATGATTCAAAAGTCACTAATTCAGAACTTGGGAACTGACAGTTTTTAGGGTGATTTATGCAGCCTTATCTCACCTTGCTTTGCCAGCTGTGATTGCACTATGATGCAGTCATGAAGTATAAAATCCCGATCTCTGTTGCTGCGTGAATGGCTGAATTCATCCAGAGCAGATGCGAGTTCCTCTGAAAGTGACTCAGGGCTGTACAGTGGAAGTCTGATATTGGTAAAAGCCCAGCCACTTGCTGGAGAAGTTAAATGATCCTGGAAATGCTTTGTGAAGCAAGGGAAGGATTGGTCTCATAGGATAGAGGAATGCTGCCTTGATTAATACAATTCAGCCTTTGCCTTGCTACAGAACTTCCGTATAATGCTAAGCACAACATTTAAATCCAGCTTTTCATAATTGGTTACAAACTGTATTTTCCATGTTAAGGATTTCAAATCACATTTGAGATTTTGTTTTGCAAAGCAAGGAGCAAATAACATTGCTAACTACGCCAAAATTATCAGCTCAGTATCCTCCATGGGACATACTAAATGAACACAGATTTCATGTGTGTGTCATTTTTGGGGTCCCAGTTATAAAATGGAGTTAAATCCTCACTTTAGAGAGTCACTCTGAGAGTGAATTTGTTAATGTTTGTGAGGTACGGAGCAATGGGAGTCAGGAGAACCATAGGCGGTCCGGTCAGAAAATTACCAAATCTGTATTTAACGCAGAGTCAGAATCTTGCATGAGAAATAATGCTGAGAGCCCTGCTCGGGCAAGACGAACGCACAGGCTTGATTAGCTGATCAGTGGGTGAACACCAGCTCCTCTGTGCCTGGGCGATACAGGCCTACAGCAAATGCAGTCGGTTTGTAACGCAAATCTCAGTTTTGGTGTTTCCTAGCTAAGTGCATTTTTGGTGACCTCCTTTCATTTGTAGTACGCTAGAGCTTAAAAAAATTGCCAGCTCTCATTGCCCGGTCACTGCTTCAGTTTTGCTGATGTGGCACCAAGATATTTTTTCAGTATTTATTCAATAAGGTAAACATGATCAGAAATGGCCATCAAATATTTAAAATCCCAGTGTGCTAAAGAGCATTTCAGAATGTTTTTTTAAATGCTCTACAAATCTGAGGTACCAAAGCAGTTCAAATCCTTGTCAGAAAATTAGGAAGATTGCCTGAAGGAACATGGTCTGGATCTCTGATAGCAGAAGAAATGAATTCCAGACTGCTTCTCCACCTGTGTTAGTATTTTGTATGGAAAAATAAACTGCTTGCAAAAATGTATAGGGAAGCAGGAAATCTGGAGTCTAAAATATGGCAACGTACACAAACCCTTGCTTTATAATTGTGTGCACTGTAGACCATCTGTCTAGCAGTTAAATACACTCACATTTAAATGAGTAAGTACATTTAATGGACGAAGTATTAAGATCACTGAGGGGTGAAGTTTTATATTTGCAGTGTGCAAATGCCAGAGTGGAACCACTTGTACGTTCTCAATGCTACACACCTTTAAAATAACTAAGAAAAATGACTACTTACCTGCTGCATACCAAAAACTGGCTCCTTTTAAGCAAATCATTACAAACTGGAATAGATTGAATGGAAAGCCTGATGGTCTCATGGCCTCCATTCCAGAAGTATAAATCAGGCTGCAGCTCAGCTGCTGCTGCTGTGAACTCTTTAAATACACAGAAAGTGAAAAATACGGGGAGGAATGGTTTAATGACTTTACTTGGAGTATTCATTGTCATTTCAATCATCTTTTAAATAAGACAGGGCTGGAGAGATCTTTCCTAAACACCTTAACTAATAAGTTGTCAGTGTTTAAACAACAATTACTGTACAAAAATGGAAATTAGCTGATATGATCAAGCCATATGGCTAATATAATTGATTTGTTCAGATTTTTAAAAATTATGAAAAACAAAGCCAGAACAGCAGCGTAATATAATTTACAAATTTAACTAGAGGTGATATGTTCTATTTAGTTCGACAACAAACAACATCTTCCTGGTGTTGTAAATTCAGCATAATGAGGGAAGGACCAAGTGGGGTCCTAAACAGACCTAACCCGGGAAAAGAGATTGCTGAAAGGCTCGGGCCAGCCGAGTCACTGGCCGTTGACCAGAGGGAGTGTCGGTAACGGGGGCTTAGGAGAGACCCGGCGCTGGAGGAGCGGGCTGGGTGCCCCCGGGGGCCGCCAGGGCCAGCCCCCACCCGGGG
The DNA here is from genome assembly GCF_011004875.1 of Balearica regulorum gibbericeps. Classification (NCBI taxonomy): domain Eukaryota; kingdom Metazoa; phylum Chordata; class Aves; order Gruiformes; family Gruidae; genus Balearica; species Balearica regulorum. Next base: position 18,713,789 of record NC_046189.1, on the reverse strand, counting down.
CAGCCGCCGCCCGGGCCGGGCCGGGCCGGGCCCCGCGGGTCCCCTCGAGTGACAGCTCGGCTCTCCGAAAGCAGGCGACCCCTGAGCGGGGGGAGGCTGTGCTCACGAAGCGGTACCCGAAAGTGTCGGGATCGGGGTTCGTGAGCGCTTATTCAATTGCTCCTGGAACTTTGATTCGATCCGTAATTTTTAAGACTCGCTCACTGTCAAAGCGAGCCGATATTTCCCCTTCTGGTTGACTCGCACTCAGCAAAACAGACGGAAGCCATAATAAATCTGCACTGGAAAATGTATTTGTTTGTGTTTCTCTACTCCGGAGTTTTTCAGAGCCTTTCTTAGTTGCCTTGAGGATGCGTTTTGTCCTCTGCCTGATTACTGCTGCGTGGAGGTTTCTCGATACGGGCTGAGAACGGCAATTTTGAGGCTGGGCTAGGAAAAGAATGGAAGTTTGGGAAAAGGAAAGCTTCGTTTTCCTGCCAAGTTAAGTAGGCTGTAAGAGCTGAGTGTAGAGAAGGAGTCCTACCAGCTGGCTAGTGTGTTCACGGGGGGCTTTATCACGCTCCAAAACACACCACAAGCACCCCAGAGATGTCTTTGCTCTACAGCAAACACCCCGAAACGATTTTATCCTTGGAATAAGGTTTCTTTGCTTGCTTGTGTTCCCGTACAAAACTGCCCTGGTCCTGATGACCACCTTGCGCTGGAGGATGAAGAGAATGCCAAGAGAAGTTGAATTCAATTAGGTAAAACCTCATTTGCGTAGTTTGGAAACTATAGACATGGCTTAACTGATCACCTCACCCCTCTGAAATTCGCTCCCATCGCTAGTTAGTGAAGGTCTCGTTAAGGTGCTCTGAAGGGAGTTTTCATAATGTGTTCATAATCCCCGGCCATTGGTTAGAAAAGGGAGGCTTTGAATCCAGAAACCCGCCGCCTTGTCCATGCGGGCGCAGGGCGTGGGAAGCGCAGGCAGGGCAGGCAGGCTGCCTGCAGGGGGGCTGGGCAGGAACCTGCCTCCAGCCGGGCCGCGGCGGGGGGGGGACGACGGACGGGACACGCCGCGGGCCGTGGGGCTCTCACGGGACGCGGGGAGGGAGGCAGCTGCGGCGCCGGCGGAGCCTGGGACCCCGGGCCCACGGGCCGCGGCGCCTCACGGGTGGGAAGGAAGCAAACACATGATCCGCTTTGGGCAAGGATGGGCAGTGCAGCCCGCTTTACATCGCGGGAGGGCGGAGGGGAGTAAAGGTAGATGTTTTGTTTGTTTGCTTGCTTTAAAAAAAAAAGGGACTTCAGAATCTGTCCTTCACATCATTTTATAAAGAAAACAACTAAGATGGTGCTGGGTTGTTTTCTCCCATGTCATGAAAGTCCTTCTTGGTCAAAGCAAGACAGGAGTGGGAGAGACCAGGGCCTCTCCTGCCACTCTGGGTGTCCAAGCTCCCTTCAGACGACACGGCGAGTCCCCGGGACCGGAGACCGGCGATAACGACAACCTGCGCGGGGATGATTGGTTTTAGCTGCAGAGATCATCCATGATTAATGATTTATCAGGAACTTAGTTTCACTCGCTCGGACCCAACAGGCTGCACAAGGCCTTCAGAGATTGCTTTTCCAGTTGTAAAATTGACTTCGCTTCCTTGTCTCCTTGGCTCGTTACTATTATCATCTGGGTTTAAATTTCTCTTTTTAAGCAGTGTAATCTTTCTTCGGTTGTGCACCCCGGAGTAAAAATCAGGACATCATTTTCACATCAAAGAACTGTCAGCTCTCTCGTATGAATTGCTGCCCCTCGCATCCTCTCTAAAACACTACCCTTGACACCCGAGCATGTGGAGCACGGTAGAGATATATCGCTGTAATCACAGCCCTTATAATTGAGTTTTGTGCCGGAGAGCCGCAGCGCAGGGGACCTCCTCGGAGCGGGGCGGTGTGGACCAGCCCGTGGGCTGGCTCGCCACCCGCACTAGCCCGAGTGGGGCAGAGACACCCATGCCCCCGGAGCGTCCCAGGCTGCCGGTCCTCCGTGCTCCCACTCGGGAAGGGCACTGCCGTCGACAAGCGCCCGGCGAGCCCGAAGGGCTGTGGGGCACCGCTCCGTGCCCGACTGTGGGGAGATCCCACTCCCACCCGGGGCGGGCTCGGGGCACCGCTCCCGGCCGTCGCCGCCTCCTCGGGGGTCTCCACGGCCTCTTTCATCGCCACCTGCCCCTTTCCGGAGCGCTGTGCCCGGCCCCAGCCCTCTGCCCTGCGCCGGCCGTGCTTCCCCGGGGGGTCCCCAGCAGGTGCGGGGCGCATCGAGGCCCCGAGGCCGAGCCGCTGCTTCCCCCGGGGCTCGTCTCACGGGTCTCTTCGCTCACACCGAGGTTTGCAAAGTTTCTCCCTTGCCACGTTCCCCGCGCGTTAGTTTCCTGAGCGTGGGGAGCCGGCTGGAGCCGCGGGGGCATCCCGCACCGCAGCCCCCTTCACCCCACCCCCCCCGCCTCCCCTTGTCCGCTCAGAGGGACAGGGGCAAAACTGCGAAGCCTATCGCCTCCCTGATGGTCGTGCCCCAGGGCTGGTGGGGCTGGGGAAGAGCGGGGCGTTCACCCGGGCTTTGGCGTTTCCCTTCCCGGAGCCGCAGTCACCGGGAGCAGCGGAGCCGGTGCCAGAGGAGAAAGGGAGAGCTGGGAAGGGAGCAATCCTGCCGGGAAGGGGGTCGAGGCAGCACCTAAAGGGGAGCTGCAGTTTCCTGCCCTGTCTCGTAAGGAAATCAACCCAAATCATTAAAAATATATATACTTTCTCGTCATGGAAAAGGAGGGTCGTTTCTGGTTTTATCATTTGGTGGGGATTAATTAACACGAAATGGCTTCACCAGACGACGGAGCAGAAGCGAGAGGACCTCCTTCTAGCCGCACTCGAGTTCAATGTTCAAGGCGGGGAGTCAGAAGCCGTGTCCGTCCCGTGTCGTGTCGTGTCGTGTCCCCCCCCCGGACCCCCCTGCGGGCTGGCACCCGCTCCCCCAGCAGCACTCCAGCCCCCTGTCAGGGCACGCCGGCACCCGGCCGGCCTCCGTCGGGGGATTTTTCAGGGTGAACCCTGCATTCACTGTGATGTTCCGAGGCCTTGCTGGCAGAAGCAGGCGGCGGAGAGGGCTGTAACGTTTTGAAACGGATCCGACAAGTCTAAAAAGTCCCTGTGTGCCCGGGGAAGGCGACTGCTCCCCGGCCTGATGACTCCGGCGGGTGGGGAGCTGCTATTTCAAGCCCTCCTGAAACGCTGGCTCGGTCATAACCATCCTCCTACTGATCCGTGCGCTCCTCTGCCATTAGCACGGACCTGTCGAAATCCATGCGTGCCCCTGATTTCTCCGCCGCTTC